>NC_081562.1:45597866-46207521 GCF_022355385.1 Mustela nigripes | reverse complement strand
TCCGCTGCCTTCGGCTCAGGTCATGATCTCAGGGTCCTGGGATCGAGTCCCGCATCGGGCTCTCTGCTCAGCAGGGAGTCTGCTTCCTCCTCTCTCTCTCTCTCTCTCTGCCTGCCTCTCTGCCTACTTGTGATCTCTCTCTGTCAAATAAATAAATAAAAATCTTTATAAAAAAAAAAAGGGCAGGATCAAAGTACAATTAAAAGAATAAAAATATAAAGTTCTTCCTCAAAAAAAATCTTAATCCTTAGAAACCTAGTAAGGATAATAGTGATATATGAGTCCCAGCATGAACTTATAAATTGCAAAAAAATCATTTTGGTATCATAATTTTATATAATAAAATAAAAAATATTATTTTACATCCTGATCAATCTTAGAAGTTTTCTGGCTTGGATGCTGCTGAAAATTTATTAGGTCATTAAAATTTCATTTTAATAATTTTATTTTCATTGATACAATTAAAAATGATGTCCATTATTCTTGGCAAATGGAATATCACAAATAATTAGGTAATTTTTAATTTTGAGAAAGATCTTTCGGCTGATGCCATGGCTACTAGAGCTGTTAAGAATAATTCATTCACTATGACAACTTGGGGATGCATTTCGAAGACATTATTCCAAACTGAATTTTATTACATCTAGAGCTAATGATTCTGGTGGAGTGCTTTTCCAAAAAGATAGAATTTGTCTCACAAATCAGTTTTGTTTAAGTCTGAATTTAACTGTAGCTGTAAATTTATACAATGGCATGTTAATGGTTCATGTGACGTTTCTCATAACTGGGGGGAGGGGTTGTATAAGAAACCAAAAGTGGCATCATGACTTTTACATAGTTCAAAATGCCTCTTTATGTGTTCTATCAACGCATCTTCAATTACGAAGATTCTTTTTTATGTCTTCCTCTTAATAACTGGTTCCTCTGAAGTTTTACCTGAGAAGTGTTATTTCCCAACAACTATGATAATCTTTAATTTCTACTTCTAAGTCTGTGGCCACCTTATTTGCTTTGCAACACTGCAGAAATTTTCAAAACCAGAGAATCTAAAATCTGACCCTCTGTTGGTCAACTCGTGTGAATGATTTCTGGGGTATTAGGGAAGAGTTCATTTCTATGAGCATCAGCAAGGCCTATCTCAGCCTTCAGGGCTGCAAATTAGTATCTATCCACACACCCCAGGAAGGACACTGGTCAAGAGAATGACAGGCACGCCAGCTTTCCACCTGGGTCTGTTCCCAGGCACAGCCCTGCTCTCTCCTGGGAGCTGTGGCCACTGCTGCTAATGCATTGAAGGACGCTATCAATGTGAACCCAAGTCCCAGCCCTCGATTTCCCTGTGGAACCCTCACTGCCCGGGACGACCCCGGTGAGCGTGGCCGCCAGGGAGCGCCATCTAGTGGTCAGTGCGCAAACTGCTGCTCAGTGTACCAATGCTGGGCGCGTGTCCCACACTCTTCAATGTCTCTTTGGCTCTCACCTACAAAATCCAAGTCTGAAGACAGAAAGCACTTATATAAAATTTCAAGACGGTACCAGCAGAGCATTTAACCAGCCTCAAGGCTCCGTTTGAGAGCTGGGCCCTGCAAGGACGCACAGGTCGCATACCCATGAAGCTGGCCCTGCTCTATAAGTTGTACCAACATCTCTCCTGCCTCAGTCCATCAGCCATTCCCAAACCACGTTCATCAGGAAAGAGGGGAATGAGAAAGGTGTTCCGTGGAAAGGGGGAATGGGAAATGCTGTATTCTGTGTCCTGGCCCAGGGGATTCAGTGCACATTAGCAGATACTGGCTCTGGAAATCTTGAATTAAAGACACATAATTTCAGGGCCGCCTGGGTCGCTCCGTTGGTTAAGTCTCTGCCTTCACCTCAAGTTATGATCCTAGGGTCCTGGAACTGAGCTGCATAGGGCTCCCTGATCAGCTAGAAGCCTGCTACTCCCTCTCTCACTGATGCTCCCCCTGCTTGTGTGCTCTTTCTCTCTCTGTCCAATAAATAAATAAAATTTTTAAAAAACAAAAAAGGACACATGATATCATTTATTCCATCCTTTCTGAAACTTATCAGGCACCTGAATTCCATTAAATAAAACACCTTTGAATGTTTTAGGAAACACTAGTAGTCCATAGAAAAAAATTTTAAAATGCTGTGTAAGGCAGTAATCCAGACTCCATTCAAAAACCCCTAATAATTTTGTGTTTAAGCTCTAACTCAGAATAGGCATTCTACTTCCGTTACCAGCTCTTATAAGGACAAAAGAAAACTAAGTCTATCGAGGCTTAACATAACATATTCAAGAATAAAAAATATAATTTCTTTGGTAATAATGAAATTTTAATTATTTTTAGGTAATGTTTTATTCTAAAAGGCATAGAGCCTTTTCGAAAATAAATATAATAAATAAATAAATGGATAAATAAATAAATAAAATAATTTATTTTAGAAAATAAATATAAATAAAATAAATAAATAAAATGTATTTGATAAGCACACTTTACAAAACAACTAAAAAGGCATTCACATGTAGCAGGTCCATTGAACCTATTCCCGAGGTCAAGAAAACATTCAAGCTCACAGTTTCATTAGGAAGCTTTTAAAACGTAGGTCAGCTAGTATCACCGTCTACTTAAAATCTTCAATGGCTTCTTAGTTCTTCTAGGAAAAAGCCCAAACTTCTTAAGACGGCCTACAAGGCTCTGGGAGCTTCGGCCACTGCTGCTGATGCATTGAAGGATGCTATCAATGTGAACCCAAGTCCCTACATATTTAAAAAACCCCTCTTTCCCCATGTCATTTTGTACCAGTGCTCTCTTCATTTACACGTGCACCAGCCATGCTTATTCTCATTGATCCTTCCTACAGGTAGAAAAATAAGCGAAAGAGAGCAGGACCATCCTCTCAATAAAACAAAGGAATATGGATCTAGGATACCAGGTCAAGTACAAGTAAGCGCTACAAAGACAAGTAGCACAGGCAAAGGGTGAGAGCGGCAGAGGGACAGTTTTAGTTGCAGTGCTCAAGCCTGGCCTCTGGGAGAAGGACGCTTTAGAACAAAAACCTAAGTGAAGAGGAGAAAAGCAAGCTGTGCATGGACCCAGGGAACAGCCTGCAGAGAAGAGCTTGCCGTGTGCACTACACCTTGAGAGGAACAAGATGGCAGTTGGGGCCAGGTGAGGAAAGGGGAGAGTGGCAGGGGCCAGATAATGGAGGACGGTGTGAGGCGGCTGGAATTCAAACGTCATAGGAAGCCCCTGTAGGGTTCTGAACAGGGGAGTCCCGGGATCTGACAGAGTCTGGGAAGCTACCCTTGGGCGCCTGCTAGCAGAGGAGATGGAAGCAGTGCAGGGTGGAGGCGGAGAGAAAAGTTGTAATGCAGGTGCCATCACCCGAGTGAGAGATGGCGGTAATTCAGACTGCGGCAGCCGTGAAAGACCTATGGAGGATCAGCACCATTCAGGGCTATTCAGGAATGAATGTGGATTGAAGAATGATAGAAGAGCCAATCACCCAGGGTCTTGGGGTCTGTGCAAGCAAGAAAATGACAATGCTGTGATGCCTGCATGGCTCAGTCCGTTAAACGTGGGACTCTTGTGGGCTCAGGTTGTGGTCTCAGGGTCCCAAGATCAAGCCCCACCTGGGGCTCCTGGCTCCATAGGGCGTCTGCTTTAGGCTCTCTCTCTCCCCCTTCACCACTTCCCCTACCTCTCTCAATAAAATAAATAAATCTTTAAAAAGAAAAGAAAATGGCAATGCTAACATGGCCAAACTGGAGGAAGAGCAGGTTTTAGGAGAAAAGTAGAGAGCTCTGTTTCTCCTGGGTGATGTTGAGCTGGGTGAGGTGAGTCAGATACCTACGCGAAGACCAGAAATCGACTAGAGGAGGGGAGAATAGATGTCATGGGAAATCTTAAATCTAGAATCCTAGATCTGAGAGTTATCTGCTCAGAAAGATTAGGCTCCTCTGTTAGGTGATCTACCATGTTGAGAATTCTCATCATATTGTGGATCACAATTATTGCCAAATCAGTATTTGTGAGATTAATAATGGTTTTGCTCGAGTCTCAGTTCAGTTCAGTGGAGAGATCTATCTTACTCCGTTTAAAAATGCCAGCACCTAGGGAAGTGTTTGTTATGAGCAAGCACCAACAAATGTTTGTGGAATTGATTGATTGATTGATTGATTCCAGATACACTTAATCTCATTACTATTTAATTGCCCCTCTACCTTCTCTTGGTTCTCCAACATAGGAAGACATATGTGCCGACTGCCAACCACACATGAAGATTACCCTCAAATATTAAAAAATAATAATAAAGTAAACTCTTAGGAAGATGTAACTCATTGGGAGAAGGGAAGCCAGATGTGCAGAACTGCATTTAGGTCCAGAACTGGATTTAGGGCCAAATTTTTTAAAATGACTGATAGGATTGTTTTTGAGAAAACAAAAGTCTCTGCTGATGCCAAGAAATAATCAGGGAGACAGATTATCATGGTGTGTCTTTTGTACCATAAAAGTAAATTATGAAATTGGACCAATAACCTACAAAAGCTTTCTGACCAATGAAGTACAGATTTGTACTTTTCTGCTTCATCACAGTAAATTACAGCTAGAAAGTTCAAAGACCTATCAAGTAATGTATAATTTACTACCTTGCCTTAGCTCATGTTGGAGGAGAAATATTCAACTGGAAAACTAAAGCATTTTGAAGTCAAATTGGCTCTTTAAAATCTGCTTTAAAATCTACCTTTTCCTAGCATCAAATTAGGAATGGATCCAGAAAAAACTAACCTTTTCCACCCAACTCAAATATAAGCCTATTTCGGGTGAGAGTGTTTGAGTAAATTCCCCTGTCATTCCACTTCACTTTCTCCATCCTTTCCCTGAATAAGCCTTTTATTTTCTTGGAATTTCAAATAAAACTCTGGGGAAATTTGTATCTCACAAAGTCACGGACCATGAAAAAGTTTAAGTTGATATCTCTCCCACAGTGTTTGTTTCATTATAATAAATAGTTGAAACACCCCAAAGGGGGATGACAGAAGACATTTGTCTCTTGAGGAGAACATCTCCATAAGGACTTAAACTTGGAAGTCCCAAACTTCTTGTTTCCCTTTTTCTAATATAGGGTCAGAACGGGATTAGTCACCCAACATGACTGAAAGGAGAGTAATTGAAGGGGAGGTAATTGTTGCTATATGGATCTTGCAACCATCTCAAGTAGAAATAGCATTACATATCCCATTGCTTCAGAAAGATTGAAACAACAGCAGCAAGTCTAGTTTACCCAGGAAACTAGAATTGTATGGCTTAAGATTGAACTTCTCACAATCATGAACCTGAAAACACAGATAGTACACGTACTGTTTACATTGCCTTCAATAGTTGACATACACTTTTGAATGACTTAGACCTAGGCTGAAACCAGGATCCCACAAATGCCATGCTTATTGCTATGTAATTTGAGGCCTAGTACAGTGCCAGGTATTCAGTATGAGCTCAGTAAATAGCAATTATTCACACAAAGAAAAGCTGGAGAAAATATGAGCAATGGTTGGGGTGATTATAAAACCTCATACATTCTTTTTAACCAAGTAACTTGGATTCTGACCCCAGTATTTGTTTGTTTTGAATAAAATTTAAGAAAGTTACTTTCCTTCTCTCAGTTCCTACAAATGACCAAGTTCTCTTATGGATCTAAAATACTATTAGATGCTACTTAATGCAAATATCTTTATTGTATGGGGCTAAACTACTACAAAGATAATGCAAGTTGATTGCATCAAGTTAAAGGATATTGTTGCATAGAGAAAAAATTGACCATCTTTCTCCTTTCTCCTTCCTGTCCTAACCTTTGATGTGACAGTGTTAACTCTTGGGTGTAAATCTTTCCACAACTGCCTGTATTTACATACAGAAATATCTCTGAATCACTGCCTCACCAGCCCAAAGCTGAAACACAAGACAACTTACCACCCATCTCCTGGTTTAATTCCTACTCTTCCTCCAGACATCCCTGAATCATCACCTCCCCTGTGCATCCCTTTGAAACTTCTGTAACTAAATTTCTCCTTGTACAGGGAGCTGACAGCTGTTGTAAAATCTATTCCCTCCTCCTAGGGTGGTATTACAATGGCATAGCTAGGAAAAGGCCTGCTCAGTCATGCCCATGTGACTCAACCTTTTCATATACAAAT
Source organism: Mustela nigripes (assembly GCF_022355385.1). Taxonomy (NCBI): domain Eukaryota; kingdom Metazoa; phylum Chordata; class Mammalia; order Carnivora; family Mustelidae; genus Mustela; species Mustela nigripes. Next base: position 46,201,322 of record NC_081562.1, on the reverse strand, counting down.
GGCAAAATATTGTTGAAAAGATGTTCACTCCACCTCCAGTCTTCATTTCCACCCTTCAAACCTACCCAGCTTTGGGGGTCACAATTGTTCCTTCATAGATTGCCACCAACACTTTAGAGCACCATTGCTTTTATGTACCCAGCATTCCTTCTGTCTTCTTCTGATAACCATGGTATTCATCTGGAAAAATGTCGCTCTCTAACCGAGAGTTCTGGAATTTGGAAGGACCTGAATCCTCCTTTTGGGCTCCAAGAAAGCAGTACATGACATAAACCTCACCAATACATCTATTCCATCTGTCTGGCAACAATACCATGGATACCATGAACATGGATAGGCAATTTACCAATGATCCTCAAATAAGTTGAAGCCCCAGGAGTTTTGCTGGAATTTCTGGGGAGATGTATTCTTTTGCTGCTACTGTTATTCAGGTGGCTTAGCCTAAAAATGGAGCTACCAACAGTTGTCTTTGCTACAACATGGAGAGAGCCTCTTATGATTATCCCAACTCACATATGATAGTGTCAAACATAGGAGAAAGACTCTTGGTAGGTCATTTGAGTATTTTCTCAGCCTAGATCTAGTAATATCTTTTACTTTGCAATTGATGGAGCCAATAAATTCCTGCTTGTGTTTTAGGCCAGTTTGAGTGGGACGTCTCTCACTTGGTACTGGGAACCCTGAATCATATATATATTCCCCTACCAATCAGCCCATGTCTCTTTAATTTTAGCTTATTGAAGTCAGATATCACATTCTATCTTGTTTTACCCTCTTCCCCAAAATTTTAGCCTTCATTAGGGCAAGGAAGCCTGATTTTTCTTTGGTATCTCCCAATGCCTTTGCACAATACTTAGTACTTAATAAATTTTGAAAGACTGGATGGACAAAACAGATTCTATGGCACCCAGAGGACAGGCTGAGGAAGGTGAAGACATAGTTCCTTTCCTTAAGGAGTTTATAAATTACTACTAATTATTCCCAGATGGAGGTGTGTTCATCCTAATTCATCAGCTCCAGCTATGAATTTGAGAAGCTATTAATTATGTGTTTCTATTGGATGTTTCTTCTATACATGATACTAACTCCATTCGCCTTTAGAGTTTTCCATCACTTTATCTTTTAGGGGCTGGCTTGCCAGCCTAGCTGAATTCTCTCCAAGTATCCTTCCAGTCACCTGATATTAATCTGTCAGTATCAGAGAAAGGCTTCAGGGGAAGGGAGGGGAGAGGGGAGGGAGGAGAGAAGACGGGGGAAAGTGAAACCACATGAAATGGGCACGGTACCAAACACATTTTTGAAGTCTCTGGTGAAACTTTTTCTGGCATCACCATGTAACGATAGCACATCATTTTCATTAACTTGAACAAACAAAACCAAACAGAGATTAAAAACCAGTACAGATGTCATATAGCTTTCCAGTCTTGCCTGGTCTAGGCAGCCGAATGGAGCCGCTTCCCTTAATAAGGCAGACATGTCCTTTCAGCCTGACCCGGGACAAACAGCCCATGGCACCAGGAGACAGCCACAAATACCCAACTCCGACCACGTCATTGCTCTTGCTCTGCTCCTCTGCACTCTATCCCTTTCTGAGGACTGATCACTGATGTGATCCTGGTTTTCTCTCTACTTCCCACCTTTTTATTCCTTTCGCTGCTGACCTTCATGATGCTTTTATACCTGGAAATAGGTCTTGCTGCTTTAGTGCCAAGCAACTTTTCCCCCTTCCTCTCCTATCAAACACTTCCTTGAGCTGTGCCTTCCAAGGCTGATCTCATTGCAAACCGTGTTTGCACACCCTGAGTAGCTGTATTGTTATCTCATCAATCATGACCATCTGAATTCCATTTCCATTTCCTCGGGGGAAGGCCCTGTCTGGTGTGTGTTCCACACAGCCCCGCATCAAGGGATGGCACTCAATAAATAATATATTGTGATGATAACAATACCATGAGCATACACTTCAGAAGTAATTCGCAAAGAACGAAAGACTGGCGGACCCAGCCTTCGGTCCTGGGACTGAACTCACTGGGTCCCCCCGGGCTGAGGTCTGACAGCACCTCTCAGCCTGCCCCACTGTGGCTTCCCAGTTGTCAAAAGTAGCACTTGGGTCTTTGGGATCCCAGGAACTCACAGGTGAATACAGTACCAAACAGCTGCAAGGAACCTTAGAGATATGACTTTCCTGGTGAGGGCAGGGAGATCCAAAGAGGCTGTGTTGTTCTTAAATGCCAGAAGGTCCCATGGACGCTCTACCCCAATATATGGGTTTCAGTCCTGGTTCTGACGTTCGCCAGGCAGGACCAGTGAACTTGGGGAGTGCTGTTGACTCTTTAAAACCTGTTTTATTCCTGTGAAATGTGAATAACCTGTTCTTCCTTGTGTAGAGGGTTGGGTGAGAATCAAGTAAGATCACAGACACGGAAAAGCCTCAACGGAGGCTGGATAATCCCAGTTCATTGCAGAGCCCACATGGGCCATGTGTTCTTGGTGAAAGGCTTATGAACTATCTAACTGAATCTTCTTTTTTTTTTTTTTTTTAAGACTTTTTTAAAAAAGGCTTATTTATTTATCTCCTTGAGAAAGAGTGAGGGTGAGAGAGCACAAGTAGGGGAGCTGCAGAGGGAGAAGGAGAGGCAGACTCCCCGCTGAGCAGGGAGCCCCATGTGAGCCTTAATCCCAGGACTCTGGGATCATGACCTGAGCTGAAGGCAGACGCTTAACCCACTGAGCCACCCAGGTGCCCCTAACTTAAGCTTTATAACAACCTGAGTGAGACATTAATGTTTTATTCCCACTTGAGAGATGATTTAAAAAAAAAAAAAAAACACAAAACCTGAAGCACAGAAAAGACAATGTTTCCAGTGTTTCACAGCCGGGAGGTGGTAGACTGGTTACCGAGGTTGGGTGTCTTGAATGGCATCCAGATTCAAGACATATTACCTAATCTAGGAACATGGGACAGGAAAGCAATAGAGCGATGTGAGCATAATTTTTAAGGAGCTGGGAAATATGAAGGATTATTATTAGAAATAATGGGTGGTATTATAAAGATAAAGAATTAATAATAGCAGAAATAAGAATCAATTCTTTCTTCATCTTGTAAGAGAACCTCCTACCCGGATGTATCCAAAGTAAGGTGAGCCATGATCTGCCACCGTGCCCTTAGGACATTCTCTACTTCCACCACCTGCAAGAGAAGGACAAGGAAAAGGAAAAAACATCCTTGCATTCATAGAGCACACACCCTTGTAACGGGACACTGGGATCCATGGCTTCTCCATCAGCCTCCATGCCTGCCTTCTACCCACTCCTGATGAGAGCATCTCACCACGCTGTGTGAGATCAAGATTTAGAGATTTATTATTTTCCTTTATTTTAAAGGTTTTATTATTTATGAGAAAGAGAGAGAGACCGAGCAGGGAGGAGGGGCCGAAGTGGGGGGAGAGAGAGAGAAAGACAGAAGCAGATTCCCTGCTGAACAGGGATCCTGATGTGGGGCTCGATCTCAAGACCTGGAGATCATGACCTGAGCGAAGGCAGATGTTTAACTGACTGAGCCATCCAGGCACCCCGAGATTCATCATTTTCATATGCATGGCCCTTAAATATACGCCAATTCTTTTATCTGGTGCCCATCAAAAGAAACCATGACCTGCTCCTACTCTAACAGACGTTGGTAATTGCTTAAATTCCTGAGGGATGTTGTTACTCTGCAATGTGGCACCTGCCTAGGGAATCGTCAGGGCATTCGGGTTATGCCCAATGATCACATTGCCAGGCATCAAACAACATTCCCTATTGTGTGCATGCACTGTCCCAAGTAAGAACAGTAGTTAACATGGCAGACAAGGCACCTACCTTCATTTGAGGAGTTAAATTCCACAGGAGGGGCCCCTGTGTGGCTCAGTCATTAAGTGTCTGCCTTCAGCTCAGGTCATGATCCCAGGGTCCTGGGATCGAGCCCGGCATCAGGCTCCCTGCTCAGCGGGAAGCCTGTTTCTCCCTTTCCCACTTTCCCTGCTTGTGTTCCCTCTCTCACTGTGTCACTCTCTGTCAAATAAATAAATTAATTAATCTTTTAAAAAAAATTTTATAGGGAAGAGACAGAAATGAGATGCAATAAATAAATAAGATCAAAATAAAATACTGTATTCTACAAATTTTGAAATGCAGTTTCTTCCTTCCTCCTTCTTTCCCTCTCTTTCTTTCTTTGTATTTCACCATTTCTAAGATCTTGAAACATCATTCAATCCGCTAGTATGTCAGACTTTAAATTGGCAGCATTTCTCTTTTCTCTCTTTGTGGTACATTGAATAATGACGTGTCCTACAACGAACGACAATTTAAGAGTCACTGCAAATGACAGGAACCGCGGCAGCCATGAACACCTTTGTACAATCATGTGACAAATCCATAGGTTGACTGTTTCCAACACTAAGGTGTTTCAAATGACCTTGACAGTGAAGAAGCATCAATGAGTAGAATAAAAGAGAAACATTTCAAATTTTTACAGAAATTTTCACCTCTTTTTCGCCTAACTTCTTTCAACTGCTGATGTGCTTCTTTCTAGCCTGTGCTAAATTTCCCTTAATTTAATTTTTCCTTGAAATGTCTACATTTATCTCTTCCACATATGTCAAAACAGCTGCTCCAGCCAGAAGATTGTCTCTCCTTAAGTTGCTGCTTTTCATCCTTAAAGGGTTCCCCTTTCATCTTCTGGTTTGCTTTTTTAAACCTCATCTCTGCCCCACTATCCTCTTTTCCCTCACTTCTGGGGGTGGTGGTCGTTCTGTCTAAACTTTCCTGAGTACCTGGCTTGTGTACAGATCTTCTCCCCTGTCTGTCTTCTCAGTCTGCATTTAATTCTTCCCCGCTCTCTGCTCTCCCTCCCTGCTACCTGTGTGCTCGGAGGCCTGGCACCGCGGAGGGCCTCTGTGTACTCCCTGACAGCGTCAGGTTTCTCTTGATGACTTATGGGAAGACGTGTCAGCACATGCCGGGCCTTCCCACCGCCCCTCAATGTTTCAGTCACATTTTATTTTTGGCAGCTGAAGTTACGATGAGGGAAAATCTTTTTGCTCTCTCCTGATGTGTCCATGTGGAGAGTTCTCCTCCCAGGCGTGAATGGGGAAGTACTGGGTCGGCGGTCCTCTCGCCTCCTCGCCCCCTCCCTTCTCACCAAGAGAGAAGAAATGATTTATTCCACAGACGAGTCTAGGACAGAGAACTGAGCATCTCAGCTCTGCCCTCATGTCTTCTCTCCGGATCTCTCTGCAGAGGGGCTACCGCTGGTCTGTTTCTTGGGCAGCCTCTGCCCTCCCCAACCTGTGTGGGGAAAGGGTTCCTGCGACACACATGACCCAGGTAGGTAGGCCCAACCGAACACGGGTGCTAGCCACGTCGGCGCTCTCTCAAGTCACTTTTGCCAATCCAGCTTCACCAGTGTAGCTGATGTTTTGATGCCTATGTAATACGTATACTTCATTTTTCAACTGGGTGAGAAGTAGCATGGATAAGAGAGGGTTTTTTTTGTTTTTCGTTTGTTTGTTTGTTTGTTTTTTATCACCAAATACTCCTTCCCAGGAGATATTTAGAATGCAAATGATATAATCAGGAGAAGGGATTAGAAAAAACTCAGAGGTGTTCCAACCAGTACCTCAGAGTGTAGTGGGTCCTCATTTCTGGAGATGTCCAACCATAGGGAAGGGAAGGATGAGATAGCATTTGTTACGCTGATGTTATATATAAACAACTTTTATATGAACTTTTTTTTCCATTTAATCCTTAAGCTTCCCTTGAAATTGAAAGTCATTAAACTATTTTCACAGTTGACAAAACTGTGGCTCAAAGACCTTGAGTCTTTGGACCTCACAATGGTGAAAGAAAACAAGATTGTACTAGTTAGCTTGGGTTGTCATAACAAAATCACCAAAGACTGAGCGGCTTAAATAATGGGAATTTATTTTCTTACAGTGTGGAGACTAGAAGTCCAAGATGAAGGTTCTAGCCAATAGGCTTTCTGGTGAGAGCTCTCTTCCTGGCTTCAGATGGCTGCCTTCTTGCTGTGCCCTCACATGGCCTTTTCTCACACAGGATTTTGGTATCTCCTCTTATACGGACATGAATCCTATTGAATCAGGCCCCATTCTTAGGACCTAGTTTAACCTTAATTTCTTCCTTGAAAGTTCTCATCTCCAAATATAGCCACACTGGGGATTGGATTAGAACTTTAACATATGAATTTGGAGCAGGGGCGACACAGCATTCAATCCATAAAGATCAATCTATCAGATTCTGAAACTGAAGGAAAGGAGATGATTTGAGGAAAAAGCTCAGTAGGAATTCTAGAAATTGAAAAAAACAAAACACACTGGATGAGAATTTTAAGGTGGGAAAGGAAAGAGAAGTGGAATGGGTCTGATCAGCTTGAAGGTTCTGTTTTATAATAAGGAAATCCAATGTCCACTATGTCTCACTAGGTGAATTCACACATTTCCTCGTTCTAGGAGCCCGAGGTGTTTGTGTCAAATGAACTGATGTTGCGTAATATGACTGTTAGTTAACATAACCTCTCACCCACATTTAATTCAATCTTGTCTCATTCCCTTGACTAGCTCCTTTCTCTCTTCAGGCAAACCCTTAGAATTTGAAAACTGATCATGTCTCTGTGTGTGCAGTGGTCTTTTCCAGAAAAGCTCTGTTCTCCCCTGCAAGAGAGAGTGCAAAGCTTTCCCTGGTGAGAATATTTTCCAACATTCATTTACCATCCAGGATAACTGGTGTCAGACTCCAAGGAGTTGAGCTCAGGTGCTTTTTGTTTGTGGCTCCTTTCAGTTCCCTTTCCCCATTTTTGAAGCTGTATTTGCTGCTAAGCTCTTGAGTCCTGTCTTTCTTATTCCCCATGAATGAAAGGTCTCACTCCAGGGATTTTACTTGTAAATTTCCTCATCCCAGCGGTTTTGTATTTGCATTTTCACAATGAAGCACCAGTAAAGTAAAGCTATTAAGGAAGCACACTGAAAAGAACCAGTTGAAAGAAATTTAAAAAGACTTTGGGAAAGGTCTTCTCGTCTGAGATGGGGAGTAAGCCAGCGGATGATACAGATAACAGCGCAGAACCGTACATTCATTAACAAAAAGCTGTTGTGGGAGTAAATACAATGAGTTAGAAACTTGGGACAAAGGAGTTTCCCACAGCCTAAACCCATTGCTGACTAAGTCTCAGTGCCCGCACCCCTTCCTGAACAGATACGTATGTTCTTGTTAATTGTTAGTCGTTGCTTGCTGGTATTGGACCTCTTGAGAGGGTCTACAATACTTTCCCCCTCCTCTCTTGTACTTTCAGTAGTCTAGGCAAATCTGGAAGCATTTGAGGAGAGTCTGAATTCCACCTATCTCTCCCCTAGACCAGATACTTGCCCAAATCTGTAAATCTATACAAACGCATGAACAATGAAATATACTCAGGTGGAGAGGTAGGAGAAATAGGTCCAGAGGTAAAAATGCAAAAGGGAGATGTGCCCTTGAAAATCTGGAAGACCAATGTTTTCTATAGTATTTATTAATATACTAACCTTCTGCGAAAATTTTATTTAAAAAGTCCTCATTTGGGGACACCTGGGTGACTCATTTGGTTAAGTGTCTGCCTTCCACTCAAGTCATGAACCCAGGTTTCTCCTGAGCAGAGAGCCTGCTTCTCCCTCTTCTTCTGCCTCTCCACCCTGCTTGTGCTCTCTCGCTCTCTCCTCTGTCGAATAAATTTTTTTTTTAAAGTCCCCATTTGTCGTATCTGGCAAAAAATAAGGCATTCGCTTATTGTCTTCAAGTCCAAATGTCTGGAGCTTCTCTGGCTGGAGTTAAATGGATGGGAAGGGTATCATTCACGATTTCAATCATTCAACACATTTGTGTTTCCAGGAGGGACAGCATGCAAAAGCACAGATTTCTTCAAAATCACCCAACTAGACCCTGACCTCATATCGCATGGGTAGTACCATCTCCAACTTCCATAGGACTTGGGTTTTAGCTGTAGTAATAGCATTATCTCACAATAATCCCTTTAGTTTTCTTTTATGATTATTTACTTTTATGAATGAGAAGAAAAAGGGCTCAAAAGAAACCACCAAGGATGGTTTCATGGAGGAGGTTAGAACAGAGTTTAGTCTTGACTGATGAAAAACAGAAAAGACATGCCAAGAGTGTTGTTATGAGCCACCACCCAAAGAGAAAATCCAAGAAAGCATGTTGGAGACATCAAATCGTGTTTGTTGGTGCAGAGAGCTCATGTCGAATATGGGATCTCAGCATCTAATGTGTATATGCGTTAACAAAGGGCTTGAGTTTTAATTTTAATAAACATTTGGTTTTATTTTGGTATAGATGATCCAAGGACCATACTTTACGAACAACAACAACAAAAAGTAATAATGGGAAATAAGAATGGAGGCACAGATTACGGAGGCTCTTAAATGTCAGTCAGGCTAAGGAGTTTGGGCTTAATTGTGAAGAGAAAGAGAAATCAAGTAAGTATTTTTGGGTAGGAGAATGATATGAACCAGGCATTCATTTTCACACGGGATGACTCTAGTGTGGCACCGCTCTGCTTCAGAGACAATACTGCCAGAAACCTTCTGAGCACAAAGAGAAGATCTGAAGTTATTATTTTCCCCCATTTATGGTCAAATCTAGCTTCTCTAATCCTGTGGTTACCTTAAAGCTTACATATATAAAGTGCCTAAAACCTGATTAAAAATTGAATAGATCCCATGCTGTGAGCACAGCAGACAGGAGACATGATTAAAACAGTAAGTTCCAAGTAAGCTATTCCCTCATTATTTTGCTTTTTTTTTTTTTTTTAACTTTTATTTTCTTTGGAAGAGTTTTGAAGAGTTCTTTTTCAAGTAGAGTCAATAATGGTCTTTTGATCCTTCTTGTTCATATAGCCGTTATGTACAGACATTGAAATTCATGCCCAAGAAAAACATGAGGCATGATGAGAAGTCATGATATTGTTTCCATAAGCCACTTAGGAACACCAGTCTCGTGACTTAAAGTATTGTCTTATAAAATGTAATGAAAAAATATATCTGGAAAATATGTTTACTGGCACTCACAAAAAAGAAGATGTAATACTGTAATATTTCACTTCGTTGTTTATAAAACTTAAAGATGATGGTACTTCAGTTCTGACACAGAGCCTAAAATAAAGGACATCTGATTTTCTCGTATCACTTAGAAGTCATCTTAGTCCTAGTTGAATCACATAAAAGCCCCACTGATCTCTTCTATATGATACTGTTTGTTAATTTGGACCTCACTCCTCATTTCTTGATTTATTTGCTTTCTATAATAAGTCCCAGAACAGTGATGCTGGGTCATGAGCCTTGATCTTAAATTGATGAACATCATAGGTCAAAAGTCCACAGAAGAAAGAAGGCAACGTTTGCTAATGAAATCACATGGGCTGATATAATCCATAAGGAGCAGCTGTTCTATTCAAGTTCACCAACATTTCTTTGAGAGTCGCCCCCAATTTTTTATCCAATAGGATGGATAGTGGCCCAAGTTTTGTGCTTTGGTGTATGTCTAAGAAGTTTCCTGTGTGAAGTTAGGCAAGATTTCAGAGAAAAGAACTTAATAAGGTATTGATTACCTGGGTGGAATCTGTGATTTCTTCAGGAAATTCTTGATGGAGAGGAAAACCTTTGTTCCTTCATTGCTTGTTTACATTGTGCTCTTATTTGCCCTTTATTATCAAAGTAAAATTTATTTCTTTCTTTTTTATTTTTATTTTATTTTATTTTTTTTACCTTTCTAGAAACCAGTAAAAACTTCTCTGCTGTACAAGAAAGAAAAGGGGATGAAGAGTAAAGCCAGATGCACAAAGACTGAACACATACTCATGAAGCTCTCTTTGGCCTTTTCTCCACAGAACAGACTTTTCTAAATGTCTCCGAGACACAGAGTCTTACCATCTCACACATAAGTTGTGCTCAATATTTCAGGATGATGTTCCTTCGTGGCTAAGAAAGTAATGGACGGAACCTTCAATAGTAGTTTGTTCAGTCCCAAATTGATGAAAGTTGTACAATTTGTAAAGATTTTTGGAAGGATGCCCAAGTGGACTAGGGAGATTTCACTCCACTTAACTCTCAACTTCAACTTTTTTTTTTTTTTTTTTATCCACAGAATTTAAAGTAGTGTCAGCAAAAATGGCATAGAATTATTTATTAACTTCTTCAAGAAAGGGGAATATTATGACCCTTGAAACTCACCTAATTTTAAAAATAGAAAATCATTCAGCCTACGGTGTCTAGAAGAGACCATATGATGCCTTCTTTTTTCTTAAAAATGATTTAAGTGTGGGGATATTTGCACCTGGGAATGCTTTTCCAGCTAATCAGCCAGAAAAGACCATGAAGTTGGTGTTACCCATTTACTAGCCGACTCTGAACTGAAGTGGCATTTCACACATAATGTAACAGTCTTCCTAGATTCCAAACCTCCAAGCAGGGCTTGGACCCAAGCCAGCACATCTGCTATATATCCCTGGATATATCATCACCATCCAAATAGAGATACATTTTGAAACTAGAACATTTTTAGAATAATTTTTTCTTCATTTCTTCTTTAGAGAATTTAAAATTTTTTCCTTGTCATTTTATGTTCCTATTGCCAGAATGGAGAATTTGCACAATTTGATTTTTTAAAAAATGTTTCAAAAAAAAAAAATGTCAGGATAAAAATCACTGGTTTTGCACCCTGGTTCACGCACTCTGAAACGTGAGAAATTTTATAGAAAGCACGATTTTTAAAATTTTGTATTAGAATTAAAATATGCTCTCACATCTAAAATAAATCCTTTTGGTTCTCTTCACACAACAGATACTGTTCATGCATATGTGAGTTCCAATGACTATCTCTTCTTCTCCCTAGTGCTCAACCGAGTAAGTGTTTGTGCCTATCCCTAAAGTTTTAAAGAGGATCTTTAAACAAAATGTTTAGTTTCCTTCTACAAATCAAGAGGATAAAGACAACTTGTTAAAAAATGGGCAAAGGACTACTGGGTATTTACCCCAAAGATAAGATGCAGTGAAAAGGAGGGCCAGTGTTCATAGCAGTAATGGCCACAATAGCCAAATTGTAGAAAGAGCCTAGATGCCCTTCAACAGACCAGTGGATAAGGAAGATGTGGTCCATATATACTGTGGAGTATTATGCCTCCATCAGAAAGGATGAATACCCAACTTTTGTAGCAGCATGGACGGGACTGGAGGAGATTATGCTGAGTGAAATAAGCAGAGAAAGTCAATTGTCATATGGTTTCACTTACTTATGGAGTATAAGGAATAACATGGAGGACATCAGGAGAAGGAAAGGAAAAGTGAGTTGGGGGAAATCAGAGGGGGAGATGAACCATGAGAGTCTGCGACTCCGAGAAACAAACTGAGGGTTTTGGAGGGGAGGGGATGGGAGGTTAGGCGAGCCAGGTGGTGGGTATGGAGGAAGGCACGGATTGCACGGAGCACTGGATGGGGTGCATAAACAATGGATCTTGGAACACTGATAAAATTACATTTAAAAAAAAATGGGCAAAGGACCTGAATAGATAGGTTCACAAAAGAGGGCTTCTGAATGGCCAGTAACTTGTAAACATATGGAAAAGTTCTTATGTTAACCATCAGAAAAACAATGTGAATTAAAACTACAAGGAAGTATGGCTCAGACTGACAATACAAGTATCTCAATGATGTGGAGCACGCAGAACTCTCACACTGTGAGGGGGAAGGTAAATAAATAAAACTACTTAAAAGGTTAGGCAGTTTTCTGAAGCTGAATAATGCATTTCCTACACCCAACCGCTTCCCACCTACGCCTGTGCTTAACAGAAATTCCTGCTTCTGGGGACCGAAAGACTGGCCCTAAAATGCTCCTAGCAGTGCTATTTGTAGAGGTCAGAATCCAGAAACCATCCAAATGTTTTCCAATAAATAGAACGGATAAATTGGGGCATCGTTCTGAGATGGAATTCGATCACTAATAGAAGAAACAGTCCTCAACTACATGTCATGATATGAGTAAACCTCAGAAATGTGGAACACTCTACGATCTCATTTATACAAAGTACAAAAGTTGGCAGAAGAGCCTAAGCTACTAGAAGTCCAGGTAGGGGTCTCCCTGGGAGGGTCATGACCAAAGAGAAGCACAAGGGCAAGTTGTGGGTTTCCAGCAATACACAGTTTTTCTAGGTACTGCTTGACAAGCTGTACATTTATGATTTGGGTGCTTTTAGGGAGTATGTTATAGTCTAAGAAGAACTTTTTTCAGTGCTCAGACTGTTTCCCATCAAGTCTCATTCTAGGAATTTAACCTAAGAAACAACAGATTACAATAAAATTCACATCTATATCCTTCAAGAATAGTCATTAGGACATTAATTTAAATTGATAATTTGAAAACACCCAAATGTCAAGTAGTAGGAAATTTGTTTCCAAGGGTGATATGTTAAAAAAATAAAATACTGCAAGCTGTTTGAAAATATATTTGAGATAATTACTTATTATACACAAATTATTTTGACATTAATCAGTGACAAGGGTTAGGCTCCATGAGTTTGCGGGATGCGTCCCAATGACAGGCGTCAGGGTCACAGCCTCACACGCTCCGGGAGCTCTGCTGACATCCGTGTCCCCCGTGAAAGGCGTCCCCGCAACCCTGAAAGTCATAACCAGCCCAATTGTGTATGGCCTTCCTTCCAGCCATCTACCAAAATGTTCCCATTCATGTCTCTGAAGAGATTATAGGCCTTCTTATTTTCCTCGTTGTAAATTTTCTGTGCTTCCCAAAATCTCTGTAATGAAAACGTGTTGCTCCTTTTTTTTTTTTCATTTATTTATTTTCAGCATAACAGTATCATTATTTTTTCACCACACCCAGTGCTCCGAGGAATCCATGCCCTTTTTTAAATACAAAGAAGTTAAGACAGCACAAATTCCAAAGCCCTCTTTTCAATTGTTATACAAGACAGCTAGGAGCTACAATTCCATTATTTATTATCTTCATCAATTCTCTTCATTGGTGTTTATCAAAAAGAGTGAAAGAAAATGTATATATTTTTTTAAATCTCTTGAAACCTAGGATCAAAGTCAACCTACAATAATGCAATGGACAGATGAATGGATTTAAAGTAGAAGCCTATTGGGGCGCCTGGTTGTCTCAGTCCTGAAGCAGCTGCCTTTGGCTCAGGTCATGATTCCAGGGTCCTGGGATGGAGCCCTGCATCGGGCTCCCTGCTCAGTGGGAAGCCTGCTTCTCCCTCTGCCACTCGCCCTACTTGTGTTCCTTCTCTCGCTGTGTCTCTCTGTCGAATAAATAAATAAAATCTTAAAAAAAATAAATAAAGTAGAAGCATACAGGAAAAGGCACGTTCACACAGAAGCTGGGCCTAACAAATCCACTTTTACAAACATCTCTCCTCTTGGTGGAACCCTCCACGTGCCTCAATGCCTGGTTTCAGTTCCAAACTCTTTCATAAAGAACTTCTGGATCCTGCCGACCCAAGTGAGCTGCCCTCCCTGCTCCGACCTGTTCAGTTCTTAGCAAATTCTAGTAAGCTGGCTTCCCAGTTAGACGGTAAACTTTGTGAGAGCAGGAAGGGCCGAGGTACACTTCCGCTTTGGAGTCACTTCTTCCCTTCCCCACTGTACCTGTTGTAATTCTCTGTATTACAAATAAAATATTTGTTAGCGTTCAGTGAATACATAGTTCATTGGTGAATCACAGTGAAGCCTCCCATTAAGCCTAAGTGGTTAAGGAAAACGGCGCGAACGCCGCAGGAAGGAACGGATGTAAGGAGATAATCAGGATCAGTTCTCACAACTTCTAAAATGAATGCTTGAACAGAGAGGGACCAAGAACACAGGTCACCCCCTTAATAAAACCATTTCAGAGTGAATCCATTTCTTCCCAGGGGCAACGAGGGCCAAATATTGCAGCAAGGTCTTGAAAGACTTCTAGGACTGTGCGGGCAGCCCCATGCTCCACCACTCAGCCAGTAGGTGCAAGAGAGTGGCTTCGGATGGAGAGAGTCCATCCATGGCCGCTAGCTCATTGCTGTTCTTTCTGAGCCATTCCAGACAGCTGAACCGTCCAGGGATTGTCCTAAAGAGGATCAAGGCTGGGGCGACTGGGTGTCTCAGTGGGTTAAGCCTTTGCCTTTGGCTCAGGTCATGGTCTCAGGGTCCTGGGATCAAGCCCCACATCGGGCTCTCTGCTCAGCAAGGAGCCTGCTTCCCCCTCTCTCTCTGCCTGCCTCTCTGCCTACTTGTGATCTCTCTCTGTCAAATAAATAAATAAATAAAATCTTTAAAAAAAAAAAAAAAAAAAGAAGAAGAGGATCAAGGCTAAATTCTCAAGTACAACCTGTATGCAGGAATTAAAATCTGTGTGAAGCTACTGGTATTAAAAATTCTGAACATTATGATTAACAGAGAAAGGAAAAAAGATCCAAACCACTATGAAAACCTTTTGGACAAGTGGATTTCAGGGGAGGAGTTTTAAGAAAAGAAACCAGATCAGGTGTTCACTGGTCAGGAAAATCATGTCCGTAGTGGAGACATCATAGCATGTTCTAATGCTGAAACTGGGCTCTAGGAGAAGGGGGTATGGCTCGGAGGTAGAGAAGGAGTCAGGAGTTTGGAAAGGGGGACCACATGACACCAGGCCTTCAGATCAGAAAGTTTCTGAACCTTAAATACAAGGCTCTTCCAGTATCTTTTCTTTCTGAGTCAGCCTTCAGCTCACCTGCTCTGTTTCTTTCAAGTTCCCTCCATTGCTTTACGATTAAGACAATCAGTTTGCATGTGTCAGATGACCCTGACCAGTGTGGGAAATTTAAGAGATAGAAAGAAAAGATTTTCTAATTTCCACGGGTCAAAGTCCCCCCTCCTTATAGTTTCCTATGTTAGAAAATAGAATTTCAACATGATTTTGCTTATATCTCCTCACTGAAACAGCTAGTTAACAAAAGAACCTCTTCTGTTTCTTTTTCTTTTATGGTTGTTTCATTGATCAAATTTTAGTTTCTATTCCACTAAAAACAAAGCCAGCTGTCCTTAAAATCTTTATCATTTGCAGTTCTGCAAGTGACCCCCAGTGAACCAGTTAGTGAGTACAGATGGAGAACTGGAAGAGAAGGGGTGTGGGTTTATAAAAGTGTCTCCTGGGTTTTAACTAGCCTCAGGCTACAATAAAATGTTAATGAAAATATATTAGAAGAAACAGTCAGGGACAACAATAATTAACCACATGAAACACCACTGAATTATTTAAAACAATGCCTCCCCACCCTCCATCAGTCCACCTGCAAGGGAGAACAGGTCAGATGGAAGAGATCTCACAGCATTGCCTGAAGGTCAAGGTTCTAGGGCAAACCACAGAAAGCAAAAAAAATTCCAGAGGACAGGATGCAACATCTGCCTGAGGTCTGATTTGGGGAGGTTATAGTAAACATATTCCACAGGTCTTCAGGTCCATGCTCAAATGCTTCCTGAACAAGAAGTGTTTTGAGAATGGTTAGAGCAATGCCGTCTAGGCTGAAGCTGTGGTGTAGACAGTTGACTCATTCGTAAACTTAACCAAAATAAGAGGAGCCGGTTCACAGTTATTCCGTTTTTTCCACCAATACGAATTTCTGTGTTTAATGCCATCATACTGAAGAAGTCAACCTAATGTGACATATTTTGAGAAACTGAATTTTGAGGGAGTCTCCTTTGAATGAATGGACTGAGATGCTTTTGTAGTGCAGATGAGAAGAGGGCCATGCTCTTTCAAAGGCTCTCCTGCCCTGGTCTGTCACAATCACAGACCTTACTCTTCATACAACAGAGCAACATTTGTTTTCCTAACCACAGGAGAAGAAATTCTAACGATGAGAAACTGTCCCCAAGGACACGAAGTACTGGTAAAGCAACATAGCAACAGGCATAAGGCAAAAAAAAAAAAAAACCAGGTTAAATTTAGTGATGGATGAACATCAAACGATTTCTAGCTCTGGTTCAATTTAGATACTTATTCCAAGCATGTCGAAATGATATAAACCTCGTGAGTCTTCATAATCGAGCTTCAAATTTTTTCTTGAGCCGTTCGTCCTCACAACATCTGCCCCGGCTCCCACCTCTCCAGCCCTCTGCCCCTCCTCTCCCTGCCCTTCTTTGCATTAGACTCTGGAAAAATAAAAGCCAAGGACTACACAAACATGAAAACAAACCTTGCAAAGTTTATAAATATGGTTCTGTCTGGGAGGCAAAAGTGGGAGGCCATTTCTGTTCGCTTACTTTTCCTGCACCATCTAAACCTGTTTCTCCTCATGCCACAGAAGATGGGGAACCAACAAGTGAAAAAAATCCCCATGGCCTTCAAAGCATACTTGGCGGAGAATGAAAAAATAGGTCACCATCTTGGATGTAACGGTACTTTTCTTTCAAGTGTTTTAATGGTTAATTATTTTATTTTTCTACTACTTCAACAATCTATGTAAGAATACGTATTTTTGTTCCTGTTAAGGGTAATGCAAAAGACAGAAAATTTGATATTAGTAGGCCTCCCCTGAAATCCCAGATTTCCCACTTGATCTTTTTATAGGAAAGCATTGCAGTCTCTTCGATACTTTGGAAGAATAGTAACCATCTGATGCCCTTGAAGTTAAAATAAGAAATTAGAAAGAGTCACACCTGAAAGTTCTAAAAAAGTTGTCATGCCAATTTTAAATATAAAGAATGAGGGAAAACAGAGGGGCTTCAGGATTTGTTCCAGAGTCATACGTGCTAGAGGACCTAGACAAAGACCCAAAACTTTGGATTCATGTCCTGTGCTCTCATTCAATTCCTGATCCAGTGTTTCAAAATGCACCAGGAGAAATCTTTACTCAATAACACTTTGATTGCCAAAAATTCTACATATCAAGAACAGGATCAGAACCAGAAGGAAGAGCGGAGAATGAAAGATAAAAAACACTGTGTCGGACACCTGAAATTAATGTAATATTGTATGCCAACTTTACTTCAATTAAAAATAAAGAAAAAATAATAAAATAATAAAATGAAGTTTAAAAACAAACAAACAAACAAAAAATCCCAAGTCTCTGAATAATCTAAAGCAAGGACTCTAACCGCATATACTTTTCTTAAAAGAGAATCCTTAAACCTTTAACCACTCTATTGATATTAGTATGATCAACCTGTGCTTATTAGAAAAGGAGAAAGGGCACATTAGATATAGAGAGTAGAAGAGACATTTACTGTTCAATGTATATCATCGATGCCAGGGACAAAATCAAGGTTCAGACACACTTTGTATGAATTTAGGTGACATTACCACCAGTATCTAACAGAATCCCAAGATTTTCATTGTGCAAAAATATGTCATGGGAAGAAGAAGGGCTCCACCTAATTCAATACTGGAATATGCAACCAACCACATTAGATAGAGTGAGAGAGGGATGGCCACATCTTCAAGTTACATGGTGCCCTTGAATAAAAAATTTCCACTGTCTTAAAAGAAGGTTCAGAAACAGAACCAGGTGTGTAGAAAAACAGCAGTTGTCCTGGGGTAGAACATGAGGACTGGACATAAGTCCTTCCACCCCATCACTGAAAGGTTATAAATTTGGGAGTCCTACCAACTCTGCTATCAGGAACACCAAGAGATGGATCCTAGCCAAAGAGAAAAAGTTAAGAGCTTGAGACCCCTCCGGTAGAATATTTCCAGGAGAGAAGGGGTTTTGTCTATTTTATCTACTGATATAGCCCAAGATCATAGAAGAGCCTGGGAAATAGTTGGTGTTTACTAAATACTGATGGTATTGATGGGTGAATCAATCAAGAGACCTGTGGAAAAAGTGCGGGCAATGAGTAGATCCCCAGCAATCAGCAGGAGAGAAAGGACAAGAAGCTGGGGCAGAGGAATGACAGGAAGTCAGCTCAGAAGGGTATGAATGAGAAATAAAACCACCTTTCTGTTGAGGGAAAGAGCTGAGATCCTGTCACTTGACAAGTGGGGGCTGTTGATTCAACAGAGTTGGACACAAATGGCTAGGAAGATCTCCTCACTCGTGGGAATCAGGGGGAGCTCAAGCTGTAAGTGCAAAACAGCTCTATGTCCTTAAAGTCATTACTTCATAAAAATGAATTTTTAATGAAAATGTTCCTGATGCTACCTTAAGATACCAACAAAAGATTGATTCCATCCATTTTGCTGTGGGAAATCCATGATATATTTTAGAACTAATTTCATCAGAAGTCCCTAAAACAGAAAGATAGTGAGCCTAGGTATCAGTTACCTGGGAAACTACTCTCTGTGAAATGTCTTTACATTGAGCCAAGCAGAAACACAGGATTAGTGCTCTGCCTCAATTGTACAGGGGGTGACGCTTCCTGACTGGAGATGAACAGGAGTCTGGCATTGCAACAGTCAAGATCAAAGCAGTCAATTCATTTTTTCCAACTTTGAGTGGTTCATAGAAAAGTAACTTACAAATCCAGCTCAAATGAATCTGTTCCATATCAGTCCAGAATTATTGCCCAAGCTCAAGTCAAACCCAGTTCCACTGACCAGTTATTTTATCTATGTGATATTTACATAAACTTTATCAAAATCATCTCTCAGTGCTGCCAAAAGAATAATAATAATTTTTTTTTTTTTAAAGATTTATTTATTTATTTGACAGAGAGAGATTACAAGTAGGCAGAGAGGCAGGCAGAGAGAGAGAGGAGGAAGCAGGCTCCCTGCTGAGCAGAGAGCCCGATGCGGGACTCGATCCCAGGACCCTGAGATCATGACCTGAGCCGAAGGCAGCGGCTTAACCCACTGAGCCACCCAGGCGCCCAGAATAATAATAATTTTTAAAAAGTAAAAACTTCACCTTAAATCCCATCTTAAGCAGCCCTAAAAAGAACCTTTAGTATGTTACCAGAAGTTGACTTCTATTTTCTGAATTAATAACCAGTTGACAGGGGTGCCTGGGTGGCTCAGTGGATTAAGCCTCTGCCTTCCGCTAAGGTCATGATCTCAGGGTCCTCGTGCTCTCTGCTCAGTGGGGACCCTGCGTCCTCCCTCTCTCTCTGCCTGCCTCTCTGCCTATTTGTGATCTCTCTCTCTCTCTCTGTCTAATAAATACATAAAATCTTAAAAAAAAAAAAAAAAAAAGAACCAGTTTACATGTGAGTCTTCCTTCTCTCTCTCTTCCCACTATCTCAGAGGTGGGTTTCCCTGAGAACAGACATAGTTAACCACCACATTTGGGCAACATAAAAACAAAAGTACTCAGTATGGCATCACTGATGCACCAACCCTAATGAGTGTTTTAATTCTTGCAAATTCACAAGATTGAGTAGGTATGTTCTAACCTGATCCAGATGTAGTTTGAGGTTCAGATTTTTCAAGTTTTGAAAAGGTAATCAGGCTCTTATACTGAGTACCATGTAGCATCCTTGGGAAAGTCTGAGGAAACACCCAAACATAGGATTATGTCAGTGAAACATGTGAATAAAGATTCTTAAGAGCCCCACATCAATTTAGGACAAGTTTTGCATTCAAATAAATCAAGAAAAAAAAAAAGTTCACTTTCAAGAACCCCTTCTGTTTAGGAGTGGAGGCCAATGGGGGATAGACCCGTAGTGGATCTAGTATTTGAGTGTGAGAGGGGAACAAGGCAAGAAAATTCTTGTGATTTCAATGCTCTGCTATCTAGAAAAGAAACTATTTATTTGAAGTTCCAATAGTTGAAAGAAACTTTTGAGGGTTGCTCCTTTCTAATTGAGACCTCACTGTCTTACCTTCAAAAGGATCATTTTAAGTGGATAGCACGTGTATGTGCTCCTGGGGTAGACTCTATAGTGATTTACTGCTTCCAAACTCCACCCAGTTCCTCTTATAATGTTCACAGTTTCAGAATTCAGATCTGCTTAAGTCTGAAATCGCAGCCCACCTGGCTCCATTTATCCCCCTTTCATATTAAGGACCACGTAACCCAAAACCTTTATCTTCAACCTTTAAGCATTTCACACAGACCATTTGGGAAATTTATGGTCATCTTAAAAAGACTTGTCTTTTCCATTCAGTGTACCCCACTACAAAAACCAGCTCGGTACCTGTCGGCCATCTGGTCTCTTTGTATCTACCAGGCCAAAATTTCCAGATTTCCTCTTTGGAATTTGCTCTGTGGAAGACGAATCCGATTAGGAGAAAAATAATGCTGGAAGAGTTACAAGCCATTATTCTGAGCACAAATGACATTTTCTTTAACAAGTGTTCCCAGTCTAAATAAGCTTTGAACTTCATATCTGCCTGGCTGCTGGGGTTTGTTTGCAACATTCATGTAGCCAACACGATGACACCTCTGGCGGAGACCCAGATATTTTTAATAAGCAAAACTGTAATATGTGAAACAGCTTGAGATGGTCCTTCCTTTTCCATGTCAGAAATTTCCAGAAACCTAACTTAGTGATTCTAACACAAAGAAACTTGAGCCAAGCTTTATTGCATCATAACAGCCAATATGTACCAGTAATTTGATATCGAACAGGATCTTGTAGCAAGAAATAGGAAAAGATTTACTTTTTTGGGAATGCATAGGATTGGATGGCCATGACAGCGTGCCACGGAGAGAGGGCAGGGGTCAGAGCAAGGCATTTTCATCATTTATTAATGATGGCCCTTTCCTTCCAGGTCATGGCTTCTCAGCTCTACCTACACATTAGAACCAACTGCTCTTTTTTATTTTTTTTTAAACATACCAATGTTCTACTCCATAGCAGACATGAAACTATAAGGTCTAGGAATGCATTTCAGACATCTTTAATTTTAGTGGCTCTCTAGATGATTCAAATGTGAGCCAAATTTGATAACAGCTGCTCTGAGGCATTCATCCATTCATTCATTCTTTTGATCAGTCACTCAGCAAATACATACTGAGTAGCAGCTATGTCCTGGGACTATTCTAAGCACTGGAGATTCAGAAGGAAGATACCCAGAGTAGCTGGAAGATAGTCACCAAGGGTCACAGCTGATGGAGGACAGCACACAGGAGGTAGGTCATGCCTAACCTTGAAGGACTTTAGATTTTCATTCTAATGGGAGCCGGGGTGGGGGTGGGGGTATTGGAGGGATGGAGGTTAAGCGGAGAAGTGACATGATCAGATTTATATTTTAAAAATAACATTTGGCTGTTTCTTGGAGAACATTGTTAAGATTAAATCAAGTCCAAGGGCAGAGCAAGCCACAAGTTTAAGGAGCAGAACAGTGGAAACTGTGGACACTTGCTTTATTATTGCCTTTGTCTCAGACCAATAGAGGGTATGCCTGGTGTTTAAAAAAGTCATCATTCTTCTGGGCCATGTTTGTATGACTTACTCTTGGCACCGGCCCACTTAGTGGCCCCCACAATGTTTGGAGGAGGACTGCACATGACTTCCTCTGCTACTAGACAGAACTCACTTTCAGAGCACAACACACATTTCTCAGCTTGATGATGCATGACTGACAGCTTCCCAGCCTAGGCGGTCACGTAGGAGGATAAAATAGAATACAAGCGATGCCTCTTCCCAGCTGAGACACATACGCACCATGCAGAAATAGCAATTTTACTATAGGCTGTCAAACAGGGGCTAACATCCACAACCAGTGGTCTCTAACTAAGGCTATGGGCTCTCTCCTGTTTAGATGGTTATTGAAATACGGTCCCATGTTTTTCTCATAAATTATAATGCAAGCATCTTCCCTGTGATGTGGATTTGTGAGTCATACAAACAGGGTAAGTCAAGATTGGTGAATTAAGGAATGTGATTCATGTTGTCTTCTTAACCGGGTCACAAAAGAGAGTCAGGGCCTCACCTAGAGAATAGGAAAAAAGCAGAGACAACAAAACCTACAAAACAACCTGCTTTGTTAACATCTTTTATTTACTAATTGCCCTCTTTTTTCTTTAGCTGAAACTGTTCCAAAGTGTGCTTCAAGCTAAATAGTGAAATCAAGGCTCTTGCATCGATGGGGACAAGCAGCAACACAGTTAGATTTGGTTTTCACTGTTTAGATCCATCGATTCATAGTTTTTAGGCAGCATCTGCAAAACAGGCAAAGAGATTTTTGTAAGCTGATGTCATTGACATCTAGGCACAAAATAATTTTATTGTGAACCAGAAACACAATAACTGCTAAACCCCGTTTCCCACTGAGTCATTGTTTTTACAATGCAAGTTTTGAAGACACAAATTTTCTGGGAAAGGCAATTAATTCTCTCTTCAAGCAGACTATGAGGAAAACGAAAAAGCACCTCCAGTGAGGCAAAGTTATATTAAATTATATTGCAAAGTTATATTAAATGTAAGCCTACTTATTCTAGAAGATTTATACATTGCCATCTACTGACAGATAATAATAACTTCCGTTAGTAATTCATTTATATTTAAAACAATAGTCCCCATTGATATGTAAATGAATCATGCAACAATAATTCGCTGGGCTCCTATTCTGGGCACAGGGATATAAAATGGATAAGATCCGAGTGTTTCTGCCCACCTAGCGCTTGTTGAGCTTGCTCTCTTTGCCTCCGTTTCATGGCCCTTGTCACCAACAGTATTGCACATTCATCTGTCTATTGTCACACTCTTCTGTAGCTTCGAGGAGGAACTGACTCTTTTATGTTCTCTCACCATCTCCAGATATCCAGCTCATAATTGCCTTTCCATAAATATCTGCTCAATAACGAACGAATCTACAAAGTCGGAATCATATAACTTATAGAAGGCAGACCCCAGCCTCAAGCCCAGATCCATCCAACTGCAGAGTTTCCGCAAATATCCATGAATTCTTTAATTCGGATGCCCCTACGTTAGGAAGAGCTTACATTTTCTACAATAGGTGTGCCCACTTAGATCAATGATATAACCAATGGAAAAAAGTTTTCAAATTACCTTAAGTGATACTGGCAATTGCTGATAATATAATTTCTAGAAGGAAAAAAAACACACACACACACACACACAAAAACCTAGGGTACGAAATTGAATACATATAGCATGAGAAAAATGACCGTGAGGTAGATGTAAAATCTACCTCATGAAAATGTTTGAACTAGTTCACTCTGGATAATGGGATTGTAGTAACTTTTGCTTCCTCTTTGCTATTTTTCTCGATTTTGCAAATGCCCCAGTCAGGACGCATAACTACTTATATAACACTAAAAAGTTGATTTTGACACTTACGTAGATTTTTTTCATAGACTATAAGAGCAAAAAGGGTGTATTAGGTAGGGAAAATTTCAGTAGCAAAGAAACAGAGGAAGGGATTTCCAGAAAACTAGCTCAGTTGGCCCTGACTCACTCGGTACGGAGGTGGCAGGGGGAGACTCTCCAAAGGCTGAGTTTGGACTCCATCTCCAAGTAATAGGGAACCATGGACAGTATTGGAGCTGAAAGGAAAGGGCTATTGAATGTGCAAAGCCTAAGTAATTGTGAGGAAAGTAGCACAACCAAAATATCAATAAACCCCTTTGCCTATTATTCCCCTTTGCTGACATGTCTGTCTTTAGTTTTAACATTATATAATTCTATCCTAAAGTTTACACAAGAATGCATTTACTTGCCAAAAAGTGCTTTGCTAACAAATTTTGTGTCTGCAAATGTGACAGTGTCCCTTGGGCCAACACCTTTCAGAAGACTAAATATTAAAAGTACAATAAATAAAATATTTTTTTCAATTTAAGGGTTTAATCAGGCATTAGTTTTCTCTATTTCTATTTATTCTTTGTGAAATGAATTTAAAATATGGAATTGGGATATCATATAGAAATATATTTACTATTGAGTATTGAGAATTCTTATGAAAATGTTATTTGTTAGATTTTTTAGACCTGGGCAGTTTCAACTGTATTTTTTTGCCTGTGTGCGTGTGTGTGTGTGTGTGTGTGTGTGTGTGTGTGTGAACTTTTTGGTTTCCTAGCACTATATCTGGAAGCCAATCAGCCAGCAATATCACAAGAAGCTAAAGTAATAGACCTACTCCTATTAATATAGATTCCTACAAAATCATCAGATTCATTAATCAAACTTTTACTTTTTTTTTTTGCAGAGATAAACGTCCATAAGAATTGCAAAATCCAAGCATATAATAATTCTCCTTTCTAAGCAGGATTCAGAAGGCTCACAAAAATAGCTCTACTTTTTTTTTTTTTCCACTCTGCAAAGGAAATACATATATATGCTTCAACCTATGTAAGAACTGCCTTTCTGCTTACTCTACCATGAAAACTCATACTTGTTCTTCCCTATCTGCTTTACATGTGACCTTTTCATGATGCCAACTCTGTGAGAATTTTTTTGGCTTCAGGTCAAAGAAATCCAACTCAAACTGGCTGAAGAATAAACAGTGTGTATAATTAAGAAGTCAGAGAGAGTTTTGACTTCTGTTCTACAAAGCTTAACAGCGTCCACAGAATAAGCAGACTGTTACCTACCAGCTCCATCAGGAACGCGAGGTTCGTTTTTCATGGGACTGGCTTGGCTATTTGCCCCGCTCTGAGCCTACCACTGAGACTGGGACGTGGACCACCCTAACTGGTCAGAGAGAATCCTGGCAGGCACGTGGAAGATAAAAATTTCTCTAGGCAGAGAAAAATAACGGGAAAGAAGGACAATGGCTAACAATCAAGGGACTGTGGAGTTTCTGGGGAATTACAAGGCACGGCATTCAGGAAAAATATTTGGAAAGGAGGAAACTGCCAGGGACAAGACTGGATCATGAAGGACCTGGAAAGTCATACTGAGGGTTTGGAGTTCATCCTGAAAACAGGAGGGTAGCAATTGAAGTATTTAAAGCAAGAAAGTATGAAGTATGGTCATATTTGCATCGTTAGTTAGCTCATTCTGAAAGCCAAGTGAAAGATGGATTGGAAGGGGAAAAATTCTACATAATTTTTTACCTATCTTAGAACACTTATGTTATTAAATTATTCGCCAATAGGTACAGCCACTATGGAAAAAAGGATGGAGTTTCCTCAAAAAATAAGAAGTAGAGGGACCCTTGGGTGGCTCTTTTGGTTAAATGTCCTAATCTTGATTTTGGCTCACGTTGGGATCTCAGGGTTATGAGATTGAGCCCCAGGTTTGGCTCTGCAATGGGTATGAAACCTGCTTAAGATACTCTCTCCCTCTGCCCCTCCCCCACTCTAAAAAAAGGGGAAAAAAATAGAACTACAACATGATCCAGCAATCCCACTTGTAGGGTTATACTATAAATTATACCATAAATACCATAAAATTATACCATTATACCATAAAAACATATATAATAAATATATATTTATATATGTAAATGTGTATACACACACATATATCTATATTGGACTATTATACAGCCACAAAAGTAAGGAAATTCTATCATTTGTGATGCTATGGATGGATCTTGAAGGCATTATGCTAAGCAAAATAAGTCAGGCAGAGAAAGATGAGAACTATTCGATCTCACTCATACATGGAATCTTAAAAAAAAAATTCATAGCAAAAAAGATCAGCTCCGTGGTTACCAGAGACGTGAGATGGGGGAGGAGGGAATTGGAAGAAAGGTGGTCAAAATGTACAAATGTTCAGTTATAAGATAACAAATACTAGGGAGGTCATGGAACTGAAGGTAACGCTGTTCACTGCACTGATCACTGTAGGTAACGCTGTTATATGATATACAGAAAAGTTTTTAAAAGAGTAATAGATCCTACAAACTTAGATCACAAGGAGTAATTTTTTTTGCTTTCTTTTTATGATATCTGTGAGATGATGAATTTTAACTAAACTTATTGTGGCAATGATTGCACAATATATATAAATTAAGTCACTATGCTATACACTTTAAACTTATATGGTGATGTCATTATTTCTCAGTAAAATTGGGGGGGAGGATTATAAGCCAGTATTTATGTGCTTTCTCTACTCTCTCTACTTAACTGTCCGCTCCTCCAGGGCAGGGCCAATTTTTCATTCATCTTTATAGCCTTCATCTGTGATGGTAAATCCTTAATGAAACTCATTAAAATAAAAGAAAATTACTTTTCAATGAAATTACCGTAAGTTTTTCATATAAATTAGATCTGAAAGGAGAAGATATTACTGGAAATTCTACGCTTCCAGAAAAAAAAAAAAAGTCATGAAAATTAATCTCAGATTAGTTTTCAGACATTAAGATGTACTGAAACTGAGCCTTACTCAAAATTTTTTAGCTGGATTGAAAAGTACTCTTTGATCTAGAGTGTTGTAAATTTGGTAGCCTATGTTCTAGCTTATTTTTTCATTTTATGCTCTACACCAGGAATTGGCAATTTTTTCCTGTAAAAGATCAATTTATAAAATAAAAGAGTATTTTAACCTTTGTGTGTCAAATGGTCTCTCTTGGACCTACTCAGACCTGCTCTTTTGCAAAAACTCAGCTGTAGATAAATCATAAATGGATATGGTTGTGCTCCAATAAAATTTTATTCATGTGAAATTATAGAATTATAATTAATTATAATAATTATAGAATTTCACATATCAGTTAAGCCATGTGGGCATGTCCTCTTGCTCCCAAAACACCTCTCTTTATTCTAGCATGGTGCTGAAAATCCGAGACATTCATCTGGGTCTCAACCAAGTTTTCATTCCATTTTGTAGGACTTTCAGCTTTCTTTTCTAACACCTTAAAAGATTTTTAAAAACATAGCAGCCAATTCAAAGCAAAACAGACACATAAAGTTGAAACCCCAGATGTAGACTCCAAGTGTGTGGCTAGAGGGTAGGAAGAGGGTCAGAGGAGTAGTGGACAGGAGGGCCCTGGGAAAGATCCTGAAAGAGAAGATAGGAGAGAACAAAAGAAGTGTATTTCTTCATAATTTCAGAGTTATGTCCAAGATGGTGCCCGTAGTCTTGGATTTCCTTTGTGAGTCAGAGCATAATGTTTCCATTTTTAAAAACACTAGCTTTTCTTTTCATCTGACGCTACCCACTGATAAGATTACTAAGGGAATAAATGGAATTATTCTTATTTCCTGAGCCTTTTATCCTGTTTCAAAAGGTCAAGTTCCTAGAGGATGGTAATAAATGAACCATGATAGAGCAGTTTGTGGAAATTTTTACTTGACCTGTAACTTAGTTTTAGAAGTAATTCTAAGCAGTTATAAAATGACCATGCTTGAAATATAATTGCTCATCGTGGTAGCAAATAGATTCTATCTATGCAGTTCAGGAAGAATATCATATCCCAAAAAAGACTTTCATTCAAAATCGTGGTTTCTAGGTATCATTGTTCATATACTTGGCTAATAATGTAACTTTGTATTTTAGAAAATATACATTTTATATACTTTAAAGAGGAAAAAAGTACTTTAGTGTCCCAGGATGTATCTTGTTTTGTTTTATTGATTTATTTTTTTACAAGGGAACACAAGAATAGGACATTAGAGAGACGACAGGGCTGGAGAAGACACAATTAATGTAAATGAAGAAAACAATCCATAAAGGAGAAAGACAAAAGGGCTGCAATCTCATAGTAGCTGAATAATGCTTTGATGTATGTCAGCAAAGGGAAGGAATAAAAACACAATATGCTCTAGGGACAGAGGGCTTTATTTGTCTTAGTTTCCCAATAGGATGGTCTTCCTAATGTCTCTCTTCCATTCTCATATTCCAAAATACTCACCCAATTTCTTTAATACCATTGATTTGTTACCTCCTCTACAAGATGCTTTAAATACTCAGACAAATAAGAGACAATCCCTGACTTCTTTTCAGTCTTTGACTATTATCAAGAAATTTACTGTGAGCATTCTTGCATATGTTGCTTGGTACACATAAGATTTGCATCTGTTAGGTAAACATTCAGGAGTGAAATCTTTGTGCAATAGATAATTTTTATGTTTAGCTTTTCTCAGAACTGTCCGTTTTGCTAATGATTTTTCCAATTTTTACTTTGCATCAGTGTAAGAGAGCTTCAACATCCTCACCAAAGCTTATTAATGCCAATCTTTAATTCTGAGCAATCCTAGGGGGTAAATTGTGGTGTTTTCACCGAGTTTCTTTGATAATTACTGATGCATATATATATAACATATTTTGATGGTCTTTCTTGTGGATTGCCTCTCAAGTCTTTGTCTATTTTTAAGTTAAATTATCTGTCTTGTTCTTAATGATTCTTCTTTATATATATTAGATATAAGTCCCTTGATTTAAAGTCTAATCAAAGGCTGTTCCATTTCCCAGAATTGGAGGAAACAACAATATCTGGCTGGTGAAATCTCTATGATTTCTATAGACCAGTGACTCTTTCATATCTGTCAGTCTGTCCTTTTTATAATTGCATTGTTTTTGTTCCATCATATGTCTATTTTGAATATTTTTTCCTAGCCTGTGCTTTACCTTTTCACTCTTTGAATGACGGCTTTTTATAAACAGAAGTTTATAATTTATTGAAGTATATTTTATCAGTTATTTTTTTGAAGTTAATGGCTTTTGTGACTGTTGAAGAAATCTTTGCCTATCTCAAGGCTGTCAGAATAGCCTGGTATCTTCTAAAAGTTTGATTTTTCTCACATTTAGGTCAATGGTCCATTTGAATTAATTTTATGTATGGTTTGAAATAGTGGTTAAAGTTAATTTTTTATCACATGGAAATATAGTTATCCCAATACCATTTATTGCAAACATTACATGTGCCATTTTTTTTTATTAGTTACTGCTTTTCCCTCCAAACCCATTTACCTGTATGCCGTTTTGAGATGCTGGGGCTGAGACTTTGCAAAGCACTTTTTCTGTTTTGCCAGCTGGCTTATGGTTAAGCACTACCAGTAGAAGTTACTAGAAAGAGCTTTCAAAGCTGGAAGAGAAGGAAAACTTATTTTTCCTGTTCCTTAGTTTGTTGGGTTTTTTTTTCCCAAGGGCATTGATGGCTGGTGGTCTCCGAGAGTGACACCCACCAATATTTTACCCCTGCTGAGGCAGAAGAATGTTCTGTCCTTCTACAGAAACAACACTCCTTTTCCTGAGACCTCGGACCCATCACACAGGTTCCTCCTCTGGCCCTCCAAAGCTTGTAAATACAAGCAGCAGCTGAGAATCAGCCCCACAAACCCTTCCTTTAACTTTTCAAGCTTTTCTCTTTGATCCTTCAACTGGAGGAATGGTAGCTGTGTTTCCTTTCTGGAGTTGATACACTTAGATTCCCTGTTGCCCTCTTGGTTGTTCATAACATTTTACTCCATGAACAATGCTTTACATTATATTCTCTTTGCTCAAATTAGTTGTGTGGTTTCTATCTCCTGACGGACTTCCACTAATGCAGCCATCTATTCACTCACTGAATTGCCATGGAATGTCACCGCGAACCGGGTGACTTCATATAAATGGGTATGTTCTTGGCCTCTACAGTAGGTCATGAGTTTATTTGTGTGTCCTCGTGCCAGTACCACACTGTATTAATTACTGTTATTATTATAGTAAATCTTACTATCTAAGAGTCATGCGGTTTTGTTTTTCTATAAGCGTTGTCCTGGCTCTTCTAGATACTACATTTCCACCAGACTTTAGACCCAACTCACCAATTTCCATTAAAAAAGGGCTGAGAATCTGACTGAGATTGCTTTTATCTATAGATCAATTTGGAAAAAGTGGACATATTACAGTGGTGTTCTTTTTTTCACGGTAAACAAAGGGATATATTCAGTACGTGGTATATCCTACTATGTATGTAAGACTTGCTTAATTTCTCACAAAACTGTTTTGTAACTTTCCTCATAGTATTTTTACACATCTTTTATTAGATTTAATCATATGTGTTTAACGTTTTTTGGTGTTACTACAAAAGGTATTGTTCTTCATTTCCCACTTGCTTGTTGCTCGTATACAGAAAAACATTTTTTCTTTGATGTTGTATCCAGCAGCCTCGCTAAATTTACTTATTAGTTCTAATAATTTGTGTTTTATTTCCTTTTCTGTAGTTTTGATAAGTTGTGATTCCCAAGGAATTTATCCTATTAAATGGAGTTCTCAAATTTATTAGCATCAAGTTGTCCATAGGATATTATACTTTTAATGATGGAAGGATCAGTAATAGTATTTTTTTTCATTCTTCATATTGGAAAAATTTTCTTTGCCTCTACTTTGTCTTGATCAATACTGCTGTGGAGGATGGTTATTCATTTTATTAGTATTTTCAAAGAACCAACTTCTCACTTTGTTGCTTTTAGTGATTAAACATTTGGTTTTTACTTTGTGGTTTTTTTCTTTTATCTTTAGGATTTTTTTGTTCTACATTTTGAATTTAATTTGCTCTTTTTACACCTTCTTGAAAACGAAAGATCCCTCAAAACATTGCTATGGGGGACGCCTAGGTGGCTCAGTCATTAAGTGTCTGACTTCTGTTCAGGTCATGATCCTAGTATCCTGGGATTGAGCCTGCATCAGGCTCCTTGCTTGGCGAGTAGATTGCTTCTCCCTCTCCCATGTCCCCTGCTTGTGTTCCCTCTCTTGCTGTGTTTCTCTCTCTCTCAAATAAATAAACAAAAAAATCTTTAAAAACAAAAAACAAATAACAAAACAAAAAACATTGCTATGGCTGTACCTCTCTGATTTTGATATGTTATATTTTTATTTTCATTTAGTTCAAAACACTTGCTAATTTTATCTTGCTTTTTTTTAAAAAAATGATGAGTCATTTAGAACATGTTGCTTAATGTCCAGGCATTTGGGAATTTTTTTTTTTTTAAAGATCTTATTTATTTATTTGACACAGAGGAAGAGACAGTGAGAGAGGGAACACAAGCAGGGGGAGGGGGAGAGGGAGAAGCAGACTTCCCGCTGAGCAGGCTCCATGCAGGGCTTGATGCAGGGCTCCATCCCAGGATCCTGGGATCATGACCTGAGCTGAAGGCAGACACAATTGAGCCATCAGGCGCCCCTGGGAATTTTCTAGGACTTTTGCTGTTATTGATTTCTAGTTGATTTTCACTGTGGTGACAGATCTTACAATATGATTTTAGCCTTTTAAAATTCATTAATATTTACTATATATCATACAGTCTATTTTGGCTGATGTTCCATGTGTGCTGGAAAATAATGTGTATTTTGCAGTTGTTGGGTGTGCTGTTGTAAGATCAATTAAAGCAAGATAAGTAATAATGTTACCTGAGTTTTCTGTAAACTTTTTTTGTAGCTTTTTCTGTTAATTACTGAAAAAGATGTATTCAAGTATGCAATTTTGAATGGGTTTATCTATTTCTTTTTAAAGTTCTACTGAATTTTTCACTGTTATTTAGTTGCCAACATGTTTTGAATCATTGTGTCTTGCTGGTGAATTTCATTGAAAGATATAAAATGGATTGAGAGAGAGAGAAGAATGGAAAGATTTCATATCATAAAGATAGCAAGTCTTTCCAAAATAATCTGTAAGTTAAATGCAAGATCAATCAATAGCCTAACGATTTTCTTTTGTTGTAATTATCAAGTTCATTCTATAAGTCATCCAGTACAATTAAAACCTAAAAATAGAATAATTGCAATGAAATAATTTAAAAAGGGAGGTTTCACATTTTACTATTCTTACAAACATTCAGTAATTAAATCAGAATGAGACTCTACCAAGTTAGATAAGAAAATTAAATGAATGGAAAAGAATGCTTAGGAACATATCCACATTTTTTTATATATACAGGAATTTGGCAAGTGACAGAGGTACATTACAAGTCAATGGGGGTAAGAATGGTTTAATTATTAAATGGTGCAGGTACAACTGGCTATTCATTTGGGAAGGAAAAATATACCTCTCTACTTTCTACACACAAAAAAACAAATTACAGGTTGATCGAAGACCTAACTGTGATCTTTGTTTTGGGCACATTACAGAGTAGATACTTTGAATTAAAGTATTACATTTCTAAGATAATAAATATTAAAAATAATTTTGAATGTTTTGCTAAGCTGGCAAGAAAAAAATAACACACAGGAGCCAAAAATGATGGAATGTTAGAATTCTGCAATGCAATGTGTACCACCCAGCTTTCGTCCTGGGCAATTTGGCTAAGTAGGTCCTGGAGACCTTGAGCTTCTATTTTGATGGCTGCATGGGCACAGACAGAGGAAAAGCCTTGGGCCTAGCTAATGCCCACATTACCTAACAAAAACTGATAAACCTCAAACCACTCAGCTGGGTGGTATCTCCAGGTAACTAGAAGAGGCAAATACAAACCATCTTGGAGAGACACAACCGCACTTGAAGCCTCAGAAAACTCAAACAAATGAAAGAATAAAATTCCAAAGAACCAATCATGCAATAGTCAAAACACACAACCAATATTGGCCGGTGTGACAATTAATGAGTTGATTATTTTGGAAAGCAGCTTGTCAGTTTGGAGATGGGCACTTCCGTGCGTCCCCCTAGTGCTATTCCTGGCATCATCGCTGGAGAAACTGTAGTATATGTGTGTAAGGAGAGGTGAGTGTGCACACGGATGTTGAGCAGAGCCTGTTGAGAATTCCAAAGCAGTAGAAATGAATGAGCTGTTTCTCGATAGGTGGATAAGCTGAGGTCACAGAATGCAGCATCTCATAAAATGAATTCACTGCCTTTGAATAAGTCTCAGTAACACAGTGTTCAACTTTTTTTTTTCCAGTCAGTTACAAAAAGTTGTGGACAGGTTGACATCATTCCTCTAAAGTTTAAAAACTTAAGTGGCACCTGGGTGGCTCAGTCCGTTAAGTGTCTGCCTTCTGCTCGGGTCATGATCCCAGGACCCTGGGATGGGCTCCCTGCTCAGCAGGGAGTCTGCTTCTCCTTCTGCCCTTCCCCCTGCTTATGCTCACTTGCTCTCTCTCTCTCTCTGTGTCCAAAATAATAAAGTCTTTAAAGAACTAAATAAAAATAAAAAGTAAATAAAATTGTAAAACTCAAGTTACATGGTTATTTTAAGAATAAGAAATATAGGGTGCCTAGGTGGCTCAGTGGTTTAAAGCCTCTGCCTTTGGCTCAGGTCATGATCCCAGGGTCCTGGGATTGAGCCCCCACATCAGTCTCTCTGCTCAGCAGGGAGCCTGCTTCCTCCTCTCTCTCTCTGTCTGCCTCTCTGCCTACTTGTGATCTCTGTCTGTCAAATAAATAAATAAAATCTTTTAAAAAAGTGTTTTTAAAAAAAGAATAAGAAATACGTAAGAATTGTAAACATTAACTTCTAAGAACATATTTTTTTTCTGGGGAGGTAAGGAGAGAGGTTGTGTGAGGCAGAGGAAAATAAGACTTAAGCCATGTTTGTAAGATTTATATCTTTTCTTTTTTGTATGGGACAGATCTGAATCAAGCAATGCATTCAGTCATAATGCACAGAACAATGCATTTGTTCTTTTCTAGTCTGTATGTTTTAAATGCTTTAAATTATAAAATTTGAAATAAAGCAAAAAAGATAGAAAATCAAAGCCAAATGCATTCTTGGTAAAGAGATTTCCATAATTATTTGCCTTGCTTCAATTTACTCTAAGTGTATAATTAATGCCAAATAATTCTTTAAAAATAGGTCTCAGTGAAAAATCTTAGTTGGGTGTGATCGGAAGCAGGAAACCTGAAATCTACTATTCAATAAATATCTCATTTACAACCATATTTCATTTAACATTGTATCAGTCTATAAGCTAGTATTATTATCCTTTAAAAAATGTTTTCCCCAGGGGTGCCTGGGTACCTCAGTCCATTAGGTGTCCGACTGTTGGTTTCAGCTCAGGTCCCACTGTTGGTCCCCTGAGCTGTTGGTTTCAGCTCAGGACTTCAGATCAAGCCCACACTGGACTTCATGCTCTCTCCCCCTACTCATGCTGTCTCTTTCTCTCTCTAAATAAATAAATAAATAAATAAAAATTTTCCCCCCAGCTTTCTCTATCCCGTGGTCTTCTCTCCCCTAGGGAAGATAGAAGGATTCATCTGATAATAAGCCAGAGTCTGCCATAAACTGGGCCTGCCTGGCTTAATTCCTTCTTTTTCCCCATGGGAAGCTGGTATATCTCTTGGGTAGCTCATTCTACGGTAGGATTTTATAGTTTGGAGAGTATTATCTCAAATCCAACATTTGGTATACGTGCTTTGAACACTAGGAGTAGAATGATAGACCAAAGAAACCTATCAAGAGGATTCTCACTGGGCTTGGATTATTGGACCACAGACTTGAATGTATGGGGAGGGAGGACTGCTCCCCCGCAACCCCTAGTGGTGCATAAAGGCTCACATAGAGCATAGCAAGCCAAGAGGGTTTTTACTGCTGTGTGATAGGAATGTAACTGTTCTAGCCCGATCTTGGGAAGTGATTGCTGTTCCTGGCCATTCTGTCCACAGGCCATTAAGCATCTCGTACAGGTGGGACTGTATATGTGGGTCACTATACACAGATCTTTGGACCCCTTAGACCTCAGCAAAGGCACATGGGTGGCAGGACCTGGGGTAGGGTGCAGAGGTACAGTTTAAATCTCAGGAAGGGTGTGCACCTCTAGACCGTCCTGAGCCAAATGGCAGAGGTTCCATTGTGTTGGCCACTGGATCTTACTCCACAGGCACATCTGAAGTGAAGATTCCGGTCTAAAGGAAAGACAACCAATCCACATTAGACAATGGAAGAAAAGAACAATGTTGGCTGCTTTCAATACAAGACTGCTAGATATCAGGCATGCTACAGAGCCCTGGGGAGATAATGGCTATAAATTGAGAGCGAGTCTCTAGAAAGGCAGCACTGCCTTAAATTCCACTCTGGATTTAGGGCCAAAATGGAACCCACGGAAGGCCCAAGGTTGAATTTATGTTTGTACCCAGGCTTGAGGGTGGAAAATAGTTAATTACCTGATGTGTTCCAAGGTGATCTTGTTACGGTAAGGGGCATGCAGGTTCTCTGAGGGAACATGCCTGAGAAAATGTATGGAATTCAACAGGACCAGAGAAAGAGCTACTGGAAAGCAAGAACCAGTTCTCTCTGGACTCCTCTGAGGGTATGGTTCTCAACTCCAGGTGCACATTGTAACAACCAATCAACGAACAATCTAGAAAATAAATAAATAAATAAATGCCTCTAGAAATGAATGAATGAAAGAATGAGTGAACACCTGTAGAAATGGGACCCAGGCATTGGTACTGAGACACTGAATTGGGGTGTCTAACCTCAAGGTTGACAAGGAGTTAGGATCTACCAAATAAATGTTGATGCCCTTCCCAATGTTATCAATCCTTTTTTTTTTTTTTTTTTTTTCACAATAGATAACCCAACATTGTAATTTAATCTGGCCATCTCAGAAAAGCTCATCGGAATAGTCATTTTTCTTTGGAGACTTCAAGTCTCACAATCCCAACACCATTCCTTTTTTTTCTCCTGCTCCCCTGAAGTGAAAAATGTAAGTTTCTCAGTTCTCTCACCAGACACACATTACTGCTACCATTTAACCGTAAAGATATAGGATAATTGCATATGAGAATAATCTGGGTAGTAGGGAAAATAGAATTTCTGCTTTATATTTCTCAAATATATGCTTTCCAAGATATTTTTAGACTCTTTATGGCTGGATGCTTCCCAGGAAAGAAAGTTGGTTCTTCCATCAGAAATTTGCTGTTTCTATCTAAGGATTTTTAAATCTTTAGATCTTTGGAAAGTGCTTTCCAAAGTCCAGAATTTTAAGCCACTGAGGGATAATTAACAAGGATAAAAAAGGTATTGGGAGTTTAGCCAGCATTGCACAGAGCCAGGCCCACAGCCTGACTTACAACCCCGGGCTCCAGCTTCCAGACCCGTGAGACTCTGCTTTCCCTGAGTCAACAAGTCCTCACCACATCCTAGTGCTCATTATACACATTTGATTCTCGTTTTATTCCTGAGTACTTACTGGGCTGAGTTTTCTTGACTTGCCTGTTTCTATATTAAGCATTTTTGAGGTTATTAAAAAAAAAGAAGTCCAATTGCCAGTTACTAAGGCTTCTAGTTATGAACTTATTAAGGGTTTCTTGCTTGTTTATGACATTTTTTACTATTTCCATCTCAAAATTTGCCGTGAACCCTAACCTGTTTTCCAAAAATCATAATTTCTGCAGAGAACAACATGTTCTACTGGACTCACTAGAAATAGCGTTGCAAATTGCTCTTGGAGATAGCACGATCCAGGTGCAACGTTGTGTTCGCCTGGGTAAGTTATTACTCTTGGCTTTGCCACAAATGATGCTCAGATTGCTTTAAGTAGACATGACTTATTAGGGTCTCACCTTGCGGGGAACGCCAACAGAGCTGTCTCTCCGCTCGGCTTGATGCATGCTGTTCAACATCACCATGATTCCCAGATTACATCCCTTTTCATTTACTGTCTGTCATTCCATGCGGCTCAGTTCCTGGCCCCGTCTCCCTTCCCTGCCTTTTTGGTTTCACTGCTCAACATGATTGCGGGAGAGCAGTCTTGGAAGGAGATTCTGAGAAGATTTATCATTCTGTGGGAGAGCTGATGTCAAAATCCATTTCAAAAATTCAGATCTTTGAAGATAAAGTCTTTGATGGTCTGAAGCTTTCTTTGAAGTGCAAAGAAGCCTCATAATCAAAACCAAAACTTGATAAGTGAATATTTAAATACCAATGCCAAGTCTATTTATTCTTATAATACTGATGATATTATAGCTGCTAACACCTATTGACTACTAACTGTACTGTATGTTCAGAATATTTTGCATGTATTGCCTTGTTTAATTTCTTAGCAGTCCTGTAAAGACATCCAGACAAATTTGATTCCAGATTCTATAGATCTTAATCACCACCCATAGACAGAGGAGAACAAAGTCGTAGTGAACAAACTCCTCTCATTAAAAAGGACAGGATATTCTAATCTGCAGATATTTCTTGGAGATAAGTGAATTGCATGTAAGTCATAGGACTTGTCAGCTCTCATTTAGGGATGTGGCCATTTTAATGTCTTTAAAAATGCAAGCACTATTTCTTCTTCTTTCATTCAACAAACATTGGTTGAGCAAGTATCATGAGGTACCGTGCTATGTGTCATTAGGACACTAAGTTTAAAAAGATACAGTTTTTACCTCAAATTGCTCTAAGCCAGATGAAAGAGGCAGACATGGAAACAAAGCCCTGAAATATAGTGTGATAGAGGTTCTGATGGAGGTGTACACACAGTATGAGGGTGGGGAGGAGACCAATGCATTTGGACTTATGGCAGTGTGTCAACATACGTTAATGTTCAGCTATTACCCTTAATGATTCAGCTGCCCCAGAAAAAAAAATCTAAAATTCTGTTCCTTAAACAAATCAGCTTTTTCCCCAAGAGATACACTATAGTGTTGTGGTTTCAAAACACAAGCTGTGGAGCCAGGGTGGCTGGGCTTGAAGCTTTACTCCATTAATTTCTGGCAATTTACCTAACCTCTCTGTTTGTAAAACAAGGATAATAATTTTAATAATGGACTTATTGTGAGAATTGAATGAGTAAATATATGTGAATTTCTTGGAGCAACACCTGATATATAATAAGCACTATATGCATTAGCTATTGTTATTATAATGTTAATAAAAATATTGACATTCAATGAAAGATTTTTATGAAGTAAGGATGGATATCTTTCTTCAAATGGACCAGGTGATATTAATGACAACAATGTATACTTGAGCCTCTAATATATTCTAAGTACCATGCCTGGGCCTGGAGGACAAATATAATTCAAGACCTCAGGAATACACAAGGAGCTCGTAATAAAATGGAGGCTACCAAAAACTAGCTACAATACATTAGAATAAGTGATATTTAAGTGTAATGTACTGTGGGAAAATGCAGATGAATGGAAAAATTAATTCAGTCTCCATGGACCCATAAAACCTTTATTGAGGAGGTCACATTTGAGCCAGACTTTGAAAGATCCAACCAAATAAGTACCAAGGCCATTCCAGTCATAAAGAGCAATATGGCAAAGATATAAAGGGATAACAAAAACGGAAGGTTGGTTTGTGAAGTGCTTATGCTTCGATGAGAGTCTGGAGATGAGCAGGGAAAAGCAGAATTAGTTCTTACAAAGAGCTTTGTAGTTAATTCTAAATTGGGAGAAATTAATGCAACTTGGTAACATCTGCATTTCAGAAATATTTCTGTGGCACCATGGGGAGTAGATTTGAAGAGAAAATAAAGGTAGAGGAAAAAAAAAAAATCAAAAGATTATTGCAATGATCCTAAAAAGAAATACAAATGGCCTGAGCCTGGGCCATGAGCAAGGATGAGGAAAAGAGAAGGTACAGTAGAGGGGTCAACAAGAAGCAGTGACCAGTTAGATACAGTAGATAAAGAGGTGGTGTTGAAGATGACTCCAAGGTATCTGGCTTGGATGACTAAGTATTTGTTAATCCTGATAACAAAAATCAAAAGGGCAGAAGGAAAAGCAGATTTGTCTAAACCATCTCCGTCTGCACCTAAAAAATTCAACTCAGGGGCTTAGGAGACCAGTCCTGATGCCTGCAATGGATCCTGAAGTCCTGGGAGTCTGCTAGGAAATTGGAAATAGTTACCATCAGCAAGAAAGAGAAAGTGGAATGAGAAGAAGACTAAGACTAGAAGTCTGAGAAACTCCCAAATGAAAGGAGTGTCCAGAAGAAAGACGGTAAGTAATAGAATATAGAACAGACACAGAAAGAGCAACCGATGCATGAGTATCTGACTGTGTCCATCGGAGGGTTGGTGAGGGGGTTGGAAACAGAAAGAGTGAGGGAGAAAGAGCAGACAGTAGGATTGTGGAAGCTACAAGACAATATTTCAAGAATATGTGGTGACCTGGGGGCAGAGTTTAAGAAGACTAGAAGTTAATCCTCTCAATTCATAGAAATGAATAGAAAGAAATGTAACTAAACTCAAAATGCCTGCTGTGGGGAGGAGTATAGAAGGACATTTGGTGAGTGTAGAGAGATAGAAACTTAATGTAAGCATGTTTCTGGAAGCCTCAGTGCCAGAGTATCATGGGGAAGCCCATCTGATGATTGCTCACCAGGGCCCAGAACTGCACACAGAACACCCTGAGAAAGACCTCATTTCAGTTCTCATGGCCATTTCAGAGACAAATCCATATCTGAGGTAGAGGACAAGACGAGATTTTTTCCATTAATTTGGTGCCAAAATTGTTTGTGAGACTGTTCATAACATTTATATCTATTACATACGCCCTACTGCCATTCCTTCTCAGCAGCAAGCCCTCACTAGGTGCTTAGCCAAGTCTTACTTAGGTTCATGCACACACATACATACAGTCACACACAGTCACACTCACACACTTCTCCTCTCAATGTCTCTTGCCTACAGTTTGGGTCTGGGAGACACCTCTTCTAAGATGGTGAGGGGGTTAACAGTGCCCTAATCTCTCTCCCTTGCTTCTCCCAAATACTTGCCTGTACTCCAAGTACATAAAATGTCCCAGGAAGGACACACAAACTTGACTGCTTACGACAACTGACAGGCTATGTAGATGAAAGGAGCAGGTCCATGGCGGCTCTCCCAAAGTGAAGCTTGAGAAGCCCATCTCAACAGGCAGGCACTGTAGTGTTCTAGCAAATTCCTCCTTGTGAAGTTGCAGATCCAGCTGTGGCAGATCTTCCAGAGTTCTAGAGTAACTGTCCCAACTTTTAACTGCTAGGAGCTATTAAAAACATTTTAAACACTGAAGAAATACACAACACATCTGAAGGCAAAGAGGCCCAGAGCTCTTGAATATAACCCGTCTGTCTTAAAATGTTAAGCTTTTGAATAGAAAAGCTAGAAACAAGGCAGATTTTTCTGCTTTCCACTCTATCACTTCCTCCTCAAGGGTCCTATGTGACTGAACAGTGTGGACATTTAGGGGTAGTGTTGAGACAGGAAAAAGAGGAAGGCCAAGACAAAAGAATACAGTTTATGTAAGAAATAGTACACAACACAACAGAAAGGATTCAAACAAACAAAAAAAAAGGGCAGAAAACTAACATTTCTCATACATTTTTGATAGAACTGATGACACCTATGTATTACCTTATTTCCTTTTCACGGTGATCCCAGTAAGTATGAATCCCTGGTTTACAGGTGAGAACAGGAGCTTCTAAGGGATGAAGCAACTTTCCTGTGGTTACACAATGGTGGAGCTGGAATTTAAACCCAGATTCTTTTTATTTGGATGTCGTGCTCCTATTCAGACTGCTTTCCAAGTGGCTGAATGCTCATGTAATGACAAATGTGGGTGCTGCTAATGTAAAATATAAATGTGTTTAGGACCATGTGTTTCTCTCTAGTCCAATGCCCATTACCATCTTCCTTGGGGAAAAATAGATGTCTGGGGAGCTGGCCGTTGTCTCTAGTCCAATGTTATTAGTTCCTATTTTCCTCCATCCAAGTTCTTCCTCCAAATCTCTTTGTTCTTTCAGACTTTATGAACCATCTAATCAAGAATATGCTTAATAGGGTTTTTTCTTTACGTAAGTCCCTAGGGCTATGCTGAATTTTAACATAATTTTGGTTACTTACAAAACCAGCAGAAGTATAACCTACTTCTAGAATGTGTAAAAAGCCTATGTATCTACATCGCACACCCATGGAAGACATCAGTTTTATTTAACACTCCACTGGAGGTTTAGTCAATGTAATAAATTAAAAAAAAAAAAGGAATAAAAATGAATAAATATTGGGAAGGAAGGAAGGAAGGAAGGAAGGGAGGGAGAAAGAGAGAGAAAAAGAGAAAGAAAGAAAAAGAGAGAGAAGGAAAGGGAGGGAGGAAGGAAGAAAGGAAGCTGTATATTACAAACCAATGAAATGTGGTATACATAGAAAATCCTTAAATAAAATGATCTACAGGTAAATTATTAAAATTAATTAATAAGTTTAGCAAGATTATTGGATTGAAGACCAACACACAAAAATTTCAAATATACATTAATTTCTTTTAATAACATTTTATGAATTTTCTGTTAGAAATCTTCCAATTATTTATTAGATTTAATCCTAGGTATTCGACATTTCACTCTTCTTTTATAAACGATACCTTTTTAAAAATTTCCCAATGTGTAATTTTTATCAGTTATACAGTGATACAATTTTGTGTGTCTTGACCTTAAATCGAACAACTTTGCTAACATTACTTATTAATTTAAATAACTGAATGATTTCTAGCAGAAAAATTCCAAGCATTTTTAAGAGAAATCAAAGAAAATCTAAATAAATGGATAGCCATGCCAAAGATGGGGAGACTTAATATTATAAATATGTCAATTCTCCCCAAACTAAATTATAAATTCAAAACAATCTAAATAAAAATTCTAGTAGGGCTGTGTGTGTGTGTAAATTGGCAAGCTGACTCTAAAATTTCTACAGAAATGCAAAGCCAAAGAATAACCACAATATTTTAAAAGAACAACAAAGTAAGAAAGCTTTTATTTTATATCAAGCCTTATAATATTCAACAGTATGGTATCAGTCCAAGGATAGAACAAAACGAAGAGTCCAGAAGCAGACCTTGAGACAATTTGGAACAATATCCCACCTTTGCCAGTTGGCTGTGTTTGTCTAGTATAGAGCCAGATCTTAAGGAAAGGTGTTTGGGAAAGGCTTGCATTACAACCTAAGACATTCATCCTTTCTGGGATACAGAAGTTACTTTTCCAACAGTTCACGGTTCAAATTATGTGACACTTGGTCAATTACAGACATCAGACAGGCATCAGATTACAGGCATCAGACAGATAGTATTGCTTTCATCAATATGATAAAACCCTACTTTAAAGCTCTATGTTGTGTCCAGTAAATTCAGTCTCTTAAAAGATGCTCTTACATTATTGTAAGAATAGTTTAAAAATGGTATCTGCTTGCTACCAATGGGAATTGAGAAATACTCACTAATTATGTGTGTTCTTAGTTTGTATGTTTGCTAGGTGTGTTAGAGAAGAGATTCACTACAGCCCGAAGCAGGAAAAAAAATATTTTAGTCAAAGAGCTGTGTCAGGGTTTGGATCATTGTATGCCAAAAAAATCAGGGTATACCAGAGTAAGGTAGACAAAGAAACAAGGATGTTGAGTAGACCATTAGTTGTTTCTAACTCAGGAGGGACTAAGTAAGATCACACAGGATGGTGGTAACAGGGAAGTGGACATTTGTCAAAATCTAATATAATTACCTGTATCTAAATTAGTGCAAGAGACCAGTTTTAAGCACCATGAACATAATTCCTACATTTCTCTTAATTGGAAGAAATATTTCCATCTATATTGAATTATCAATTTGACAACAGTTATCTTTTATTTTCTTTCACCTTTGTTAAGTAATTCAATGTTTTTGAATATTGTGGTTTGTTCTGGGAGGAATGAAGTTAAAGTATGAGCTTATTCTTGAAACTAATTTTACTATACTACAAGAGAATAAAAGCTTCCCTCAAAATCACCTTCAGTACCAAAGACCAAAATTAAAACTCTAGTGAACTATCACAAGCAGATAAATATCTTCTTCTAGATAAAACGTCTTAATTGCAATGGAAGAAACTTCAAGTTAAGTGATTTGCAAAAATCCCAAAGCCAGCAAGCAGCCTATAGCTTTGGGAGCCTGGTCTAGGATGACTCCTGACTCCTCTCCAGTTTGCTTTCCATGGTAACATGCAACTTACTGTGCCCTGGAAAGAGGATATTTTGTTATTCAGATGTGATTCTCTAAAGCAGTTTTTCTCAATTAATCCCAGCCTCCAGGGCAGTTTGGTCTGGTAATTCTTCATTATGGGAGAACATTCCTGTGCATTCTGAGATATTTAGCAGCATCCTTGGCCCCCGCCCACTAGATGCCAGTAACATTCCCCTTCTCCCCCTGTTGTGACAACCCGAACTGTCTTCAGACATTGCCACATAGTCCCTGAGGGACAGATGTCCCCAGTAAGGAACAAATGCTACAAAGTCCTCCCTATCCTGAAAATGCTTTGAAGGTTGACCAAAACAGAAAGAATCCAGGAAATTTTGTACAATTTCTCATGAAAAATTTAAATGTCAGTTATACTTTCAACAACTGCATCACCCTTTCATGAAAAAGTTCAGCTCTTTTGCTTGCTCTCTAAATGTCCAGCTGTTAGAAGTCTTCTCCCTCTGCTCAATCCAGTCCTTGCCATTCTTAGCTTGGTTTTGTATCAGAGGAAACTACATTTCCCAAGCTCCCTTGTTCTTGGGCTTCTAGATGAGTTCAGCCAATGGAACCTACTGGCAAAAGATTGGAGTGTGCCAAAGGGAAGAATCCAGGACACTTCTCCCTTTCTGTTTGTGACAATAGCTGCTGAGTGACCTCCATGGCTCTAACTCCTGCTAACCAGCCTTTTTCCTGCTGTCCCTGCCGTGGTTCCATCTTCTACCAGGTGAGTCTAGATCCTGGGATCTGAAAACACCATCTCTGTCCCTCCAGGTCTAAGGGTGGTAGTGATTCCCCAGTGTTGCTGATCTTTGGTTTACCTTGCTTCCCCATTTGACCACTTACTTTTTCCTTCATCTGTGGTATGGGCTGAATTTCCTTCATCTTGGTATGGGCTGAATTTTGGGCCCCCTCCATTCATATGTTAGGCCCTAACCCTCAGTGTGGTTCTATGTGGAATAAGAAAGTAATTAACGTTAAATTAGGTTATGAGGATGGAGCCCTGATCTGATAGCATTAGCGTCTTAATGAGAGAAGATAATGGAGAGTTCTCACTCTCTCTCTAATGTTCTGCTCTTTAAACCAATGAGTCTGTTGTGTTTTGTTTAGACAGTCCTAGCTGACTAATACTGCAACTCCCTGCATTGTATTTCCATTGTTTGAAATAGCTAAGAGGAATTTTGCTTTCCTTCTTACCCTGACACAGCTCTTTATATCATGGTTACCATAAGAGGTTTGCCATAAAATATCCTAATATGTGCCTGACACTATGCAAAAATCACTTCCATATTCATTTCCTTATCTGTTTCTCTCAACAACACTGGGCAAATGACATGAAGACCCTAGGTTTCCAGTCACTTCGACTAAATCACAACTCCTCCACTTGGTGACTGCATGATCTAAGAAGAGTTAGTTAGTGCAAAGTGGGTCC
The DNA here is from genome assembly GCF_022355385.1 of Mustela nigripes. NCBI lineage: Eukaryota > Metazoa > Chordata > Mammalia > Carnivora > Mustelidae > Mustela > Mustela nigripes. The sequence continues at coordinate 46,157,212 of NC_081562.1, read as the reverse complement.
AACAATATTACTAACTTAGGGGGTTGTTCTGGATTAAATGAATTACTCTATGCAAGGTGCTTAGATTCTTTTTAGGCACAGGGCATGCTCTCGATAACTCTAAGTATTAGTTTTAGGTACAATGCATTGAGCATCTATTGCGTGTTGAGCACTGTGATAGATACAAGGGACATAAAGACAAATAAGAAACAATCGATGCTCTCAAAAAGTTGCAGTATACTAACAGAGAAAAACATTTGAACAGGTGATTAAAATACAATGTGGCAAGTATGGTAATAGACATATGGGAAAGCCAAGTAGAACATGATCCATTTGGTAGGCAATTGTTTGAGAGGTTTGGAAGGCAACTATCAAGGTTTGGATCCAGTTCTGCCTATCACTAATGGTTTTACCCTAGGCATGTTACCTAATTCACAGAAGTCTCTATTTTCTCTCCTGCAAAATGAGGATAAATAGCTCATATCTAGCTGTATCTAGCTCCTAAGGATGTGGTAAGAAGAAATATGACAATAAAAGTATAGCTTCTGGTTTAGTTTCCAGGTGGTGAGAGGTGCTTAGAAAAGGATAGTTCGTTATCTTTATCAGTAACAGCGGAGCACAGAATTAGGTTGCCCACCCCAGCCCAGTATGCATTCCCGCTCCCCATTTCCCATTCCTTCCCCACGCTGATCCATTTGATAATGACGGCCTTTCTTTCCTTCCTCCTCCTCAGATGAGGAGGCTGTCTATCCTACTTTTCTAGTATGACTATAGGTAAGCACAACCACTTCAGAAAATTTCTTGAATAGAATCTATTAAACCTAAATATATGAATCCAGAAATCAGTACCTATAAGCACTAAGAGATGTAAAAGAATGTTTACAGCCAGCAACTTTATTCATACCAGCACCAAACTGGAAGCAAACCCAACGCCCATCAACAGGGGAATGGGTAAATACATTGTAATAGGTTAGTATACAGTGGGATATTACAGAGCAACGAGAGTCAGCTGAAGTTGCATACAATAATATAGATGAATCTCACGAACAAAATGTTGAGCAAAAGAAGGGAGAGTACATACTTTACTATCCCATTTCTAGAAAGTTCAAGAATAGGCAAAATGAATCTATGGCCACAGAAATCAGAAAAGTGGTTACCTTTGGGAGGTATTTGCCGAGAGTGATGAGATACTGGTAAATGATTACCAACCATCAAAAAAAAAGAAAAAGAAAAGAAAAAAATCCTGATTTTATAGCATTTGCCAATTTCCATGGTATCAATCCTCTCACCATGGTGGATTTCAAGCTACCAATGTGATGTCACTGAACCCACGTCATGCATACAGTCTGCCCCCGTGAGCTGGTGGGAGCCAGCTCCAGCACATCAGAATGAAGGAACATTCTGGTGTGCTGAAAATGTTCTGTATCTTGATCTGGAAAGTGCTTACACAGGTGGAGCCTTAAGATTTGTTCACTTCGTCGTGTGGATATTATACCTAAATAAAAAGTAAAATGTAAAAATACTCCTGAGAACTCGCAAGATAAAAGCACTTAGATCCATGTCCCAGAGGAAGATCCAAAGAGGTCCCTGAGATTCAGAGCCTAAAAGGCAGCACTCAGACCTTCCTGTCCCACCCCCACTTCAACAGCTGGGAGGAAAAGAAGAGATGTCATTAAGAAACATTAGCACACATAGAAAAGAAAGGCTGACTCTTTCAGCTGGGCCACGCTCAAATTTTTCAGCCAGACGCTCAACTCAATCTTATCACCAATGGTTGACACACCACACAGAAGACAGTGTTGCTTCTGAAAAGCCCTGATCCCCTGCTTTAACTAACTATGGCCTTACCTGTCACTTAGCAATGAAAATTAATCCACCCGGGGCTCTGAATGAATGTTCTAAGCACGGTAGGACCTGAACACAATGATCAGACATGGAAATTTGCCAGCATGCACAAGGTCACTTTTATTTTGAGTAAAAATCACATTCATATCATTTTCCTGTGTCACTCACATCTTAAGTATGTTCAATATGTCTGGATGATACCTGTGATCTAGTTCAATGAGATATTTGAATCAGACAGCTGCTCCTAATGTGTACGGCACTTATATATTTAAAGTTACAAAACCAAAGCCAAATGTTAAAGGGGCCCAATGGAGGATAGCTGGACACATCCACAGATTCACTTGCTCCCAATCTGGCAGTACAGGACCATAGAAAATACAAGACCAAGTACCTAGAAAATATAATAAAAAGATTAACATGGAACTTAAAATTCTGGAGACGTTATAAATAGACAGAAAGGACATTACTCATGAAAAGATGCTGGCTAATGACAGTTCTAATCTTATTTATCTAAGTCATCTCTCTGCTTGGGAAATTGGAGCCTCCAGTGGGACAAAAGAGTATTGAGAAAGCTCTCTGAGTAGTTTTGTGTTTTAATCAGTTTTTAGCTGGCCACTCCGCTTCTAATTAGCTCTGTTTCACTGGGTAGTATTGGCTGCTCCCAGAGCACCCCATCCTTCTCGAACACAAACACCCCTCCGTGGGACATGTATCCTAGAGCTCTGGAGAACCTAGGCCTTGTGGGGGCTAGATACACCTACTGCTTCCACGGAAGGGTTATACAATCATCTGGTTTAGATCATCTGCATAAAATCAAGGAGCCTAGAATTTCTCTTGCTATATTTTTAGTCATTGCCAAGAGGAATGAAGAAAATCACTTTTTTTTTTTTTTTTCTTAAAAAGCTTCTAAATCTATGGGGAATAGCTTAATTCAGGAATTTCCTTTGAAGTGAAAAAGTACAGCTGAAAATCTGAGGCATAATTTCCATCCCATTAAATGGCTCTCCCAAGAATGAGGGACCCCAAAATGTGCCCTCATTGACTCTGCAGTCAGTGCCTGGCCTGCTGTGGCTTCCAAGCAGAAATGATGGAAAGGACCCATGTGTATTGCAGACACCAGAGGCAGGAGGGGAGCAAGGGCCATTTCTGCTGAGTCATCCCAAGTGTTCCTATTGTACTGAGGCATCCTGCTTACTAATTCTTCCCCGGAAATGCATTTCAAACAAGAATTGCTGCCCCATATTTCTTCCTTCTTAAAAACAAACCAGTAGACACCAATTCTCTGCAAAAATAATGGTTTTCATCCATAATGTTTTTCTAGAATGGCCTGGAAAAGCCCTGGAATTTCATTTTTTTTGCCATAGTCCCAAACCTTCAGTCTGGGAGACAAGTATCAGGAAAGAGGAAAGAAAATGGGCAATAATCAATCAATCAATTAATTAAATAAAAAAAGAAAATGGGCAAAATATTGAGATAAAGCTACTGTCTATTGTTATTCATTGTCACAGCCTTGAAATAGAAATCCACTATTCATCAGCAGACTAAACAATTAATATCACATTTTTTTGCATTGGAAAAGATACTTTATCACTGTTCATAAAAACAGAAATAATTAAAAGAGATTCATCAGATAGTGATGTGTGCTAAGACTCAGGATAAAAGTGCTAAGTAGTGTGTATGATTTCCCGTGTTCTGAAGCAATCCAAAAAATGTTACAAATTCTCATTTTCTTCTCTCTTAACTGCTCTGTTTCTAGGACCTCCTGTCAAGATAATGTCTATCCTACAAAGTGATGACGATCATTGCCAATGGCTCTTTTTCTCCCTAATTAAAATGAGGAGTGGAAGTGCTTCTCATTTTTTGTACTGGTCTCAAATAAGGAGACATAGGAGAGTCTGGTTATTTGCGCTGAATATTGAGAATTCCAATGTCTATAGATAAAATTTTCTTACAAAATAAAGTATTTTGCATAGATCCCTGACATCCTATCTGAGAAAAATCCCTCAGGGATGTGGTCTTAACAGAGCCTTGAAAATAACTATTGGCCCAGCCCCTCACAGCCTCTGCCTAAGCAGATTATCATCAAAGGTCTAAATGTCAGAAGGTGGTTTTTCGTGTGATATTTGTCTATGGAAATAGTTTGAATATATTTTCTGCAGGAAGATATTTGTTTCTATTTTCTTCTTAACAAATAGTTATTAAAGGGACTTTTCTCTCTATGTTTGTGTTTTCTTGAATTTGAGTTTGAGAAACAGAACAGAGAAAGGCCTCACTGTTAGGCAACTAGTATTAATGCCTATAAGCCAGACTAATGCACATTTTTGGGATACAGTTTTACAGATTGGGTAATTTCAAAGCTCCTTTTTGAATAAACAGAGGGGGAATATAAAATGATTTTTTTTTCTCTTCAAATCCTAGATGGAGGGCAGGTTTTAGATTGGGGGAGTGAACAACACAAAATGGCAAAGAGTTCTTTGAACCAACTCTTTGCTATATCTACAGATAGTCTAGAAATCACACTTAATTTAACTGGCATTAACTCAGAAAAAGGTATACTTTATGATACCACTGCATAAATTCCATACCTATAAATTACTCCATGGAAGTTTTCTATTAAGGTCTTTTCCTATCCATGTCTTTAGCACACCAGTAAAATATCTAAATATGCAACAACACATGGTATATACCAATTTCATAAAATACTGAAATACTATTCCTCTTGTAATCTTATTTTCCGTTAGATGTACTTAGATTCTTGGCAAAGCCTTTGGCTATGATATGAGAGACATCAATCTTCCGAGTTCCCAGTTGACTATGTCCTTATTTTCTCTGGCTTTGCTTCCGAGAAGTTTCTTAAAAGCATCAGTGGTTTGTAGCCAGTCATAGTCAATTGACTGAATTTGAGTCTAACATGGATTTGACACTTATATTGACAATTACACTGAATACCTCTTTGAAGCCTGATCTTTCAATCATTCATTTAAAGTCTACTCTACCAACACACATGTATGTGTGTTTTATGCTTATAAATGTATGAGTACATCTGTGTGTGATTCCTTACTCACCTCTTCAACCATTAGCTCATATTTCTAAACTTGCATGAACCCAAAACACAGCAGCGAAAGACATTTTACAAAAGACAGAATCAAAAGAGAAGCAGACCTGGTGACATCCATCATATGGCAGATAAAAAGAAAATTAGCCCTATCTACTGACACAGAATGTGTCATACTTAGGCCTATTAATATGGACTACAAGGAAGTAATACTCAACAGCTTACCTTGCTGTTCAAACTCTACTAGTAACCTAGAAGACCACTTAGAACACCAAATTGCTTCAACCCCAGCTAAAATTCCTCTCTGTTGGTAAAGTAGCAAAGTATGAGCTAGAAAGCTACCAGAAATCTCAGGGAGGACATTGTATAGCAAACTATGAGAGCGAAGCTGAAGTTACTACCTTGACCTAACCAGCCCTCTGGGGCAGGAAGCAGGAAGACACCTCACACATCATTAGGATTCTTGCCAATGTCCTCACAGGGGATCAAGAGTGAATTGACTCATGTGATATCTAAATTAACCAAGATCTGGAATGATTCCAAAAATGCTTCTCTGAAATAGTTTTATTTCATCTTATTAGCAAAGAATTTTCGGCCACGTAGAAAGTACCTTTGAGTTCTTAGAAAAACCCATGCCAAGAAAATCCATCAAAATAAAAATCTTATACAGGATTTTTTTTTTTCAACACCAATAATCAAAATGATGATTGTAAATATATAAATCTTAAGTTTCCTTTAAAACTTCTTCAAGTGAATCCATAGTCTTTAAGACATCTGTCTCTAGTTTTTAAAAATTATTAGATTTCTCTAGATGGAACAGGAGGAAAAGAGCTCCCCACACTCTTGAGTTTTTACTCTCTACATCAAAATTGGGAAGAGAGAAGAATTTGTAGAGGTCATGTTTTGGTTTTCTTTGGTGCTTTTTCTTCTAACTTCAGGAAACTTTAACTCTTGGGCTAGTTTTCAACAAGAAAAGGATCTGGGACTAAGAACTGTGAGAATTAATTCAATTTTTGTTTCCCAGTGGAGAGATCATTCATAAATAATGGTCTCAGCCCTGCTGAATTGATAAGATTGTAATCCTCTTCCCAGACCGAAGACCACTAGAAAAAAGATGCTGGACCTTGGGCAGTTGGCACCCAGTATTTTTCTCAAGCACCTGGTTTATACTTGGCTTACTATTCATATTTGTTGGAAGAATTAATGAATAAACAAGGCAATGAATGAAGAGTTAATAATGCAAGGTTATACTATACCTCAATAAACACCAGTCCAAATGCTATTCCAATAACTATGAGAAAATGTTTTGCAACTGTTTCTTTTATGAAAGAAATGCATGGCTGTTAAAAACAAAAACAAAAACAAAAAAGTTACCTTTAATGAAAATTTTATTTATTTAATTTATTAAAATTTTATTTGATTTATTTTAATTAAGATTTTTCCTCCCATTAGGTTGGCTTTTTACATTGCAACAGAGGAACACAGTCAACAAAAAGGAGTTCGATTACTCCACTCCACCATTCTGCCACACCACACTCCTCCCCGCACCAAAAGGTGGTTAATTGTGGTTTGTTCACTGAGAAGTAAAATCCAACTATTAAATTCAAGTATCTCATTGCTAAATCTAGGGATCTCTAGGTATAAGTAATAATTTTATCCTAACTTTCAATTATTCATTTTAGAGCTGTTATCACTTTGAGTGTGGGTTTTTGGGGTTTTTTTTAGGTTTATAATCTGCAACAAAGAGTTTCCTGATTTTTGTTTTAGCTAACTATAAAACAAGTTTTCATTTTTAAAACAAGGTTTTAAAAAAAATCCCTTAGTAATTTATATCAGGATTATTTTTACTTTAAAAGGGGAATAGATATTATGTTCACTCTTTTGTCTTTACTTCAGATAAAAATGAGAATTGAGAAAGTAGATTCTCTGCCATATTTGTTGAAATATATTCAAACTGGCATGCAATTTCAAGCTTATAACATTTCAGACCAGACCTAAAAATTCCAACAATTGTAAATTACATGGGTAATTTTCAAAATGGAAAAATACTGCATAATGTAATAGTGGGATTATCTGTATTGCCAGAAAATATATCATCCCTGTGATATTCTTATATGTGCAGAGGGATAACAAAATATTGCTACGGTTGATAAAATAAAAGTTCTCCATAAGGCTGAGTAAAACAGTCTCTTCCTTCTCATTCTCGAATGTAATGGGTTTCTCCATTCACATCTGATCCAAAGTGGTAAAACATTCGAGTAAATTATTATGTCATGTAGGGTTAACTATGAGATTAATAATCTTATCTACTGAGTCACATTCATTATATTTGAGGAGCTTTCTCCCCCTTTCCCCTGCAGATAACCAGGTTACCTTGGCAAAGGAAGGGGAAAAAAGGAAATGTGAATTATGGCAATTCCAGATTTCTTATTTTTCCAGACATCTTGCAAATGACACAAGGCAGATGGAAGTATTTTATGAATTTATGACCCTCCTTTTGGGAAACTGGTGCAGCTATCAGCCTATCTTCCACTGAATTATGTGTGAATTTGGAGGGAATGTCTATTACCTTTTAGGATAAAGAAATCTATCCTGCAGAAAAACACCTTTGAATCAAATCTTTAATGGGCTGCAGATAACAATCTACAACTGAATTTACTAATGCCCTCATCATCCTCAAAGTGGCAACTGCATTCATTTATACCATATTTATTTTACCTCTTCCTCGAGATACCACATCACTAAACTAGGTCGGAAGAAATATAAAAAGTAAGAATAAAACTGCTTAGGGACATTACTTTGACAATAAAAAAAAACATGGTTGCTCTGTAGTTTGGTTGGGATAACTTTCCCCCGTGAATTATGTTAAGTACTAGTAACAGCAATTCCCCTTTAGAACAGTCTTTTGATTTGTGATGAGATTAGCAAAAGGGATGTGACAGCCAGCGGGAGAGAAATGTCCCCCATGATACTTTCTATTTCCTACTATATAATTAACCTTAATAGCCATTACTGCACCAATGCCAAAATGAAAATAATCTTCAGATGTCACAGAAATTAATTCATTGAATTATAATAGCTTTTATGCATCTTTCTCCCAACTAGATGATAATCCCCTCGAAGGTCCAGACGTATGTGATTTTAGCAAGGGCCTGTCTGATACGTGGTGGACACTGAAGAATAACAACAAATAAATGAAACATTAATATCAATTATCATTGTCCTCTGCATTCCTCCCAAGCAGAGGGAACAATTTATGTAAAGCCCCATGGTAAGGAACAGATATTATATTCTTGAACCCTGAAGACTATGTTTGATAAGGTCCCGTAATACTTTGCACCTGCCTCTGTATAAGAAATATCAATAATTTGTTGAAATGAAGTTGCCTAGTTTTCACTCTCTCTTCATTATTTGAGTGTCAGCTCCATGAGTGCAAACATTGTGCCTGTCAGGAATAGATTTTCAGTGGCTGGTAAAAGGCCTGGCCCCTAGGAGGTGGTCACTCAGTTTTGATGAATTAAACAGTAATAAGAAATACAACACATACTGACATCTACAAGTGACATAAATATGACAACTACAGCTCATAAAAGACAAACACAGCTTTTTCAATTGACTTTAAATGTCTGAGGCCACTTCTTAATTGAAGCAATAATTAGGTAAATTGATTGATGTACTTAACATCCAGAGCCAAACCCCTAAAGGCCAAGTCTTTATACCTGCACAATTACTTGAGAAAAGGAATCTTTGATAAGAAAAAGAAATCTTTACTTCACAAACTAAAGTGAAAATATAGTTTTCTAGGACTTATGTTAAAATAGAAAAAATAAAGAAGAATAATGATTAGTCATTAATCATTATTAATGAAGATGAGATAACTTTCATCAGTTAGATTGTGCTTTCCTTCTTGCAGTGGAATGTTTCTTTGATCTATTAATGTTGACTTTAAAAGATATCAGACTCACAGAAAAAAAAAGAAATACTTTCACTTTTTTATATCCACTTTTATCTTTAAATAGGATTTATTTATTATTTGGGAAATTCCTGGGACTTTTATATCATTATTCCCATTGTAATTTCTTGCAATTTAATTTTTTTTTTTTTTTGTAGAGACTCATGGTGAAAAATAATTAACAGAACCACTTACTATGTCAAGTTTGATTTGTTCTTACCTGTTTGTAAACATTTTTGCCTTCATATACCACACAAGAATCTGTCGAACTTGTACATTCACATGACTTAAAATTTTGTTGAAAATTCTTTCCCCAGTCAGCAGCTCCATTGACCAAACCACAGCATTTATACTGTTTAATGGAAAGTAGGTATATGAAACAATCACCAAAGAAAATTTTAAAAAATTGTCAATACGTTGAATCTTATTTTTCTGAAACTATTATTAAAGTGTTTCCTATACCAAAATGTCATGTAAATCACCTCACTAATTTCTCTGGATATAGAAGCAAAAATGAAGAAATCTTCCATTTTGGTCTTAATATTAATGAAGGAAAAATAGGGTTGCAGATGCACATGTCTGAAGAAGTTGGAGAAAAGATGAAAAATTCACCTAGTTTTAAATGACAAAAGAGAGGGGCAGAATCAGGTCTATGTACCCCAGATTTGGGGAAAGAAGCTTCCAAAAAGTTCATGAGAAAATCAAGTTCTCTTTAAATAACTTTTGTTCAAAAGAGATGAGAGGTTTTAAAAAATGATTTTAAAGAGGTTTTAAAAATGATCTTTGATCATTTTTGAAGGAGAGGAGGAAAAGAATGAGAGGCCTCTCAAAGGCCAAAAGATGATGCATGGTGAGCCTCCGGTAAAGCTGAATTTTACATGGACCTCTGCAAAATGGGGGAGGCAGGCAAATGAAGGAAGAAACTCTTAAAATAATGTCAAGGAAGGCCCAGAATATACTGAAACATGGGGAAACATTTAGGGAATCTGTGGTCGTGTTTTGGGAAAAGAAACAAGGAACAATAAACCCGATGACTCAGGGTCCATGGCCCATCGTATGATCAGATGAAAGAGAGATGTAACCGTACCTCATCTTGTTCTATTTTATCTATTAGAAAGACAACTCTTCATGAAGAAAAGTTAGAAAAAACTGCTGGAGAAAACAGAACCCAGACTACATGATTTTCTAGGCTAAGATGCATTATAAATGCCAGGATATTGAGAAATCTTTCACTTCTGGCTGGGTGACCACACTACCCCCATTACTTAACCCCTCAGTGCCACAGTTTCTTCATTTGTAAAATGCAGATAACAGTAGTTGCTCAGAGTAGAAAAGTCGTGGGTTTGTTGTAAAAAAACAACAACAAAAAAGTAATATTCCTGTGAAGATGGGAAGTGCTTAGCCCAGTACCTGGCTTATAGAAAGTACTCAGTATGTGGAAGCTATTGTTGCTGTTATTGTGGTGGGTGTTGCCATTTCCATTATACTCTGTTCAACACTGATATGAATCATTTAGATAAATATTTGGAAAGGACCTTTTCAACTCTGTAGTTGCTATAGAGCTGGCAGTGATGATTAATATTTTGGGGAATGGACTCAAGTTCCAAAGTTAGTTGAAAAAAATAGACTCAAACCAACAAGTTGAGTTGAAGCAGATATAAAGTCTTGCCCTTTGGCTCAAAGCCTTAAATGCACAAATATATGACTCAGCAGACATTCATATGACGAAGAGTGAAAGATTGCAGTTTGTCCTAAGGTCAATCAGTATGAGCAAAAAAAACAATCTTGAAAAGCTTCCTTTCCTGTTTTCATGATAGACATGATTAATTGCTCATGCTTTCTGATTAAATAATCTTGAATAATATTAATTGATATAGATAGCCAGATTTTTTTAAAAGTCCCAATTATATGTACTCACAGATCAGTCCATATTTGGAGAACAATATACCTCAGGACTCCTTCCTTAAGAAGAGGCCTAGAAGCAGAAGACATGGTAGGAGGTAGAAAGACTAAACTTGGTATGATATCTGGTCACCAGATCAGATGTGTGAGAAGTCAAGGAAGAAGTTGGCCAGGATTTGTTGGAAGTGTTATCACAGCTGGATGAACAAGACTCAGCGCAGTGAACAATACAACCACCTCTAGACAAAGAGTCATCACCAAGAATCCGAGAGAAGCACTTTCCATTAGTATGTTAGCAGAGAAGTCATGGGGGCATTTCTCCAAAATCCAAAGAGAAAAACCACTTTGTATAGACAACTTCTGTTCATGTGTGGTGGGCCCCCGAGTCATCCAGCAAGAGTTGGGTGTAGGATTCTTTTTCCAAAAAAAAGTGTTACTAAACCTTGGTGGAGAGAGGAAGAGGGGGGAGGGAGGAAGGAAGGAAGGAACTCAAAATGGACATTAAAAAAGAACTGTAGTTCTATGAGCATAGGAAGCTTCAGGCATAGGATTAGCATACAAGAATGGAAGTAATTTCAGAACTGTGCTAAAATAAACAGAACATTTAGAACCCCATGGTTGTTACTGGGACCTTGGATATCAGGGACAATGCGCAGCAAGTGCAATTCAGGACCCAATCCAGAGATCTGGTGTTTACCTAGAGCACCTTTTGTCTTAAGTCAACCACCAGGGAGGATCAAGGATGATTGGTCCCACTCAGGGGAAGAACTGAGTTGCTTAAATTCTTCCTGCTTTCAACCTGGGTTGATCTGGGCTCCAGAATAGGATGCTAGAGGGGAGAGGATCAAGAAATGCAGCTATTGGGGATGCTGGGAAAAGCACACCACAGAGGAAGTGAAACAGAGACTGACTCCTATCAGGTTTCAGCTCTTGGAAATGATGCTTTAAACAGAATTTTTACAAGCTGGAGTCTATTCAAACAGGAACTGGGGAATGCTCTGGAAAAAAAAAAAAAAGTCATCTGATAAATAGTTCAAGAAACCAAGGATGTTTCAACTTAAAAAGCAAAGCTTTTAGAAGTCATATGATAGCCATTGTCAAAGTACAAGCTGCAATGTGCAAACGCATCAGTAGATTTTCTTTTTTTCCTCTGAAACTCCAGAAGGAAGAACTAGGACTAAATGATGTAAATCCTAGGGAGGCAGGTTTTGTTTCAAATTAAGAAAGAACATACTAATCATCAGACTTAGATATAAATGGGGTGGATGGACAAAAACTGATGAACTTAAATTCTTCAATGCTTAGAGGGTGAATAAACATAAATAAAAAAAAAAAAACTTCAATCAATGAGAAGTCAAGTTAAATGCCCTACAAAGTCCAGCTGTCCTCTGAGATTCTGAGAATTTCCTTAACATGTGAACCGAATGCTACATGTGGTTAATACAGTGGGAATTCTGAAAAAAAAAAAAAAAAAAAAGAGTGATTTGGAGTTTTACAGAGTAAGTAACATTTTTGTCGAGCCCTGAAGCACATGTAGTATTTGGGAAGAAAGAGAAAAGTATTAGTATTTTCCAAGATAGGGAATGATGCCAAGGTAGGAAGGCAGAATTGTTTAAGGGGTCCTGAGCAGACAAACCTGACTGGACGAGAGGGGAGGGGAGGGGCTTCTTTTTTGTTTTTTTGTTTTTGTTTTTGTTTGTTTTATGTTTACGAAGTAGTATTTACAAATATTAAAATATTTGGTAAGAGCCAGAGAATATAATACCTTCAATTTTGACTTTACCCTAAAGACAGAGAAGCAACTTCAATAAGTAAATAAGGGAGAGGCTGGTACACCAATTAAAAAAAAATAACTAGTCAGACAACGGGGTTCAAATTCCAAGCTTATTACTCATTAGCCATCAGACCTCTCCAACACCTAACCCCTTATCTATAAAAGAGGGATAATAAAGATATAATGATCCACCTCAAAGAGTTGTCATAAAAATTAAATGACCTGCTAAATGTAAGGCCCAGTACAACTAAGTAGCAAGAAATGATACATGTAATTCTTTTTATGACAGAGGGGACAGACATGGAGACAGAGGGAGAGAGACTTTCCAAATGCCCCAAACACACTATCCTGGTTAATGGTAAGAAGTATGAAACAACTATTGATTTGGTCCATTGAGGCTTAATTGGTCATAAACATATCTTCTTAATCTCTGTCCTCCTAAACTGGGTCAGAACTTCATAAGAAGCTGGAAGCAAAGTCAGAAATACTCTTGGATTTTTCTTACTGCATAGTGACAGAATAATCAGTCAAAATCTGCAAAACGGAGACATGTTTTTACTTTAAGGAATACTCCTGCTAAAAATTAAGTAAACACAAAACCGATGCCCCACTCCCCAAATGACCTATAAATGCTAATTACCTTTTCTTGAAATGTAGCCAGGGCTTCCTGGAATGCTTGTGCCTCCTTGTCTGTTTCACTTAAAAGCTTTACATTTTCATAGAAAGTCTCATTCAGAATGCGCTCGGACTGAAAATTGAAAAGCATTGTTAAATTATTCATGCTGGAAGGTAGTATTTTGATATTTTAGACTTTTCCGGAATTATCAAATATTATGTATATATACATACATCAGATCTGAAGGTAGCTCCCAGGACACCTGCTGCCACCTGCAGGAGCAGGATCAGAAGTAAGCCTATGAAGAACTGAAAAAAAAGAAAACAAATGGAACACGTATTATCCCCAGGGCCTTCAGTCACATCTTGGGACATTTGGGCTTGGCGCATTGTTCTGCAATCAGGATCACATTACCGTTGGAAGAATAACCACATTCCTCATTTATTCTACCCTTTGCCTCAAAAAGACAATTTCGGGCCTATAGTCGTCAAAAACCTTTGTTTCAAACTCCGACTAAGCAAAGCGGTTAAAACAAAAATTTACTGAGAGGATTGTAGACGTCGGTGTGATGTTGAACGGAAGGAAGTTTGAACGTTTACATACATACAATTATTGGAATATTCTTACTCTTTTTTCTTCATCAAATGCAAACTCGCACACACTTTAGGACAAACTTCAGAAAGGAGTTCAAAACAAGTTTTCTACCGTTAGCAGAACCACCTGGGATCTCATTATAAATGTACACTTCTGAAACCTGCCTCAGATCTACTGAATTCTAACTTGAAAGAATGCAGCCCACAAATTAGGTTTTCTCTCTTTAAAACAAGCTCCTCAAGTAATTAAGTCTCCCAAATTGCGAATGAGGCCTTATTGATCAAAAGGCAACCACTAGGGATACTATTAAAATCCTGCTGAGGTCTGTGTCTCCGCCTTCCCTCATAATACACAAACTGTTACACAGTATCTTTCAGGGACTGATACAATACTTACTCTATGAGAGAAACAAGCTGAAGTGATCTCTGTAAACACTAATGTTAGCTTTTATCTAATAAATATGTCAGGATCTTTTTCTAATATTTTTTCTACATCCATTTATTATTTTCTACTGTACCTGGTAAAGGTAAAAGTCTGTGGATTATCCCAACCCAATCCATCCTCCCTGAAACTTTCTAAGCAACAAATCTGATTACCTCACTCTCTTCCAATTTGGTCAGCATGGAATAGGATTTGACGCCGTCCGCACTCACACCCATCTCCCATCATGCACTAAAAACAGCCTCTGTCACACTCTAGACACACCCAAGGCCATGTCACTCCCTAAACATGCCAGCACCACGCTGACAAACTCTGTCTCTGGAAAGCCCGTCACCCCCTCACCCACACAAACACCACTCTCACTTCCGCTTCTAGCTTGAAAGTTCTCTCCTCTATCCTTGCCCTCCTCTTCTTGGGCCATACACACTAGAGCTAATAGTTGGCTTGTCTGTCTTCCCTAATGGGTTCTAATTGTCTTAATGTCTTTGTATCTTTTAGCCCAGTATCTGGCACACAACCCTGTACTCAGTAAGAAGGGAGGAAGGGAAGGAGTGGGGAGAGGGAGAGAGGAAGGAAGGACTATAATTTCTTAGGGCATCCTCTCATCTAAGCTAAAAAATATTGGCCTCTATAATCAACCCCCCTAAACAAAAGTTAGAGTTTCCTTAGTCTTGGGAAGTCTTTTTGACAGACAATGGAAATGGAAGACCAGCCTCAGAAGTCTGAAGGTTGGGTGTTGGGATCTGTCTGGAGAACTTACCAAAAGAAGCAAGCAGCGGCTTTCTCTCACAGCACCACAGCATCCCAGGAAACCCAGAATCATGACGATAGACCCCACAGCGATCAAGATGTTCACAGAAATATAGGGGCTAGTAACAGAATTCCCAGGGTTGAGAATCTGAAAATAAAAAAGAGATGAATGACAGAAAAATCCCTTTCTTCCATGTTGGTTGTTCGAGAAATATCCCTTGGGTACTTAGTATGGACCAGGCCCTATTCTGGCACCTTAAGATACTTCAGTGATTTCCAGAAGCAAAAAAATTCCTGCTTTAAGGAGCCTCCATTCTTTTGAGGTATTACTTACCTGAATAACATTTTCCAATGTATATTTTTCTAAGATGATATATTGGATGCCTTATTGAGGAAATGTCATAGACTTTTAAAATGGCGATTATTTTTTTTAAAAAAGATCTTATTTATTTATTTAACAGATAGAGATCACAAGGCAGAGAGGCAGACAGAGAGAGGGAGGAAGAAGCAGGCTCCTGGCTGAGCAGAGAGCCCCATGTGGGGCTCGATTCCAGGACCCTGGGATCATGACCCGAGCTGAAAGCAGTGGCTTTAACCCACTGAGCCACTCAGGAGCCCCTAAAATGGCGATTATTTTTTAAAAGTTTAGAGGGATAGGTACTTTCACCCATGATGCGATTTTTGGTTTTCATATTTTGTGTTTTATACCTAAGAGTCACATAGTAAACCATGCATATTTTATGGCAATCTAATTATTTAAATTCAAAAGGCAAGTTCCTCAAACTACCAAGAGACCCAACAGTATGAATGAGTCTTAAAAAAAATTAGGGTGAGCCAAGTAAGCCATATTCCAAAGAGTGATTGCTGTATGATTCCATTTGTATGACATACAAGAATAAGTAACTCAGAAATCAGACCAGTGTTTGACTTTGAGTAAGACAGGAGGGAAAGACGGAACCAACTGCAAAGGGATATGGTGAACATGTATGGGTCGATAAAAACGCTTTGCATGTTGATTGTAATAGTGATCATGCAGGTCTATACATTCGCCCAAACAAACAAAAATATTTAAACCAAGAAAATAATGCTAGTTGCTGACATTCCATGTAATTCTGTCTCCTTGTTCCCAGAAGGTATGGTCTTTAGAGTCGTCAGAAACTCTTTACTTTGCCTGTTAAGCAATGGTATATTGAGGAACACATCCCAGGGCTCCTTATATGGGCTTGGGCTACCTTCCCTGCATAATTCAGTTTTTCTCTCCCATAATACAGATACTCTTCTTCATCAGCTTTCTGATACCTAGCCTCAATCTACCACTCGTTTTCCAGATAAATCATAAGCGAAAACTGAAGCCTTGTGCATATTCTGTACACGAGTGCTCCTGGGATCTCATCCATTAATATGCTCTCTATCTACCGGGCTATTTCCAGGCAGAGTCCTAGCTGTTACACTACCTCAGAGACCCTGCCTTCTAGAAACTGCTGCACAGCATGTGGGCCAGCATGTAGACTCTCTTAATAGGAAATACATTAAAAAAAACCAAACTGCTAATAATAATGTGTATGGTTTTTAAAGACTTTAAAAACCAGCTTATAGCCTAAAGGAAAGCTTCATTCAACGTTAATAGGAAAGAATGCGCTGCAACTGTAAAAGCATTAAAACAAAGATTTATACTCTAGTCAGAATCCTTATATATAACTAAGGTTCTAACCCCAGACTAGTCAACTAACCTTGTGGGGCCCTAGTTTCCCATTTATAAAGGAAACTGGGTCAGCCTCTGTGATCCCTGAGGCCTCCTTTGTCTCTAAGAGTCTGTGCTTACAGATAATGTTTCAACCTACATATTTGGAAAGCTTGCTTATGTCCTAAAGATTTTTTTGTTTGTTTTTCAGGGTTTTTGTTTATTTAATTGTTGTTTGCGTGTTCATACTGAAGCTAAGAAATTGGTTTTGTTAATAAACACAGAAGGCACCTGGATCAGAGCAGATAATGACCCAAAAAAGCAGCATTAGGAAACCCCCTCTACCCACCTACCGTCAAACATTACTCCCCTAGAACATTGTGGCCAGTGCAGGTAAACCTGAAGGCATCTGAGAGGGATAACTCACTGTCTTGAGATGTCAGAATTCGGCTTATAGGCCAGACAGAAATAACAGGTCAAATACCTACAGGGGAGACTGCAGAGGGCGGCCAGCATTGTAATGAAGCAATTCTAGAAGACTGGTGTGGGCAGCGTGACCCCTTGGCTAGAGACTGGCCAGAAAGCAATGTGTTGGATGCCTGAGGGTTTGCTGTTCTAAGATCAGCCCAACAAGTGGCTCTTCTTTTTCAGGCAAGACATGGAAATCTGAGTTCAGGTGTTGACTCCAGGAAAGGGAGACCAGAGTTTCAAAGGCTGTCTTGGATGAACAGTGTCTGTGTGGGTGAAGACAAAGGGAGAATGATTTCTAATGGCTGAACCTTGAAGAAGACTCAGGGTGTTCTGTGAATTCTAAGAGATCTCCTGAGACAGAATAGCTGCCCATAGGCTTTGCCTCAGGGTGCTGAGTTTCCCTGAGGGAAAACAAAGTGTCCTTAGCAGAGATACTTTGAGCATAAAGAGATATGCTAAAATTTGTGCACAAAGACTTCCCAGACATTCTTCCTTTTTGCCTTCATGCTCTAGCTTTTTCTTGTAAAACTGGTGCCTCTGTTTTTCCCCTACTAAAATTAGTTCTTTGCAGTCTTGATTCTTAGTCAGAGACTTTAGATAAAAGTAAATCAAGGGCACCTGGGTGGCTCACTGGGCTAGGCTTCTGCCTTCGGCTCAGGTCATGATCTCAGGGTCCTGGAATCGAACCCCACATCGGGCTCCCTGCTCAGCCGGGAGCCTGCTTCCCTCTCTCTCTCTGCCTGCCTCTCTGCCTTTTTGTGATCTCTTTCTCTCTGTCAAATGAATGAATAAAATCTTAAAAAAAAAAAAAAAAGAGAGAGAGAGAGAGATAAATCAAGCCAACTTCACAGAAGCCAAGCTGGTTGCCGGTGTCCTAGCAGATACGGACTTTCCATCTGGGGTTCGAGACTGACAGAGCACAAGAGTCAAAACGTAACAGAAGATGCTGCCTCGCTCTACAAATTCATTCTGTGTCCCCAGATGTGGAGTCCCTCCCTCTCAAGGACAACAGTTCTCCTTTAATACATTCAATGTGTGGAATTTCTTAATAGACTAAACACCAAAGTTGTTTACCAGAAGCACTTGGAGAAAAAGAAAATGTTCCCATATCAACCAGAAATAAAGTGAAATAAAAGACAGGCTGCACACACATCTTAGAAAGGCAAACGCGCCCTCTGAATAGGCAGCTGTCTAATCTCTGGGCTTAATTACGCTTCCGAAAATCCGACGTCAGCCTCTAGACAACAGAGTTTCCGGGTATCTTCAAATATCCTTCTTGAGTGCAAACCCAGGGCCCAAGGCCACCTGGAAGTCCCTGTTAACATTTATCAGTATAAAACCATAAATGAAATCCAGATGGACTAGGATGTTACCGACTAGTTTGCCACACCTGTCCCTCACCCAGTTTCCTCACCGTGGGAAGGCACCAAATGAGGAAGCTAACTGCCCCTGTGATTCCTTGGGCTCTCTAAGGGTAGAAAGCAGATTTGAAAAAGAAAAAGAGAAGAGGAGATAGAGAAGGAAGGAAGGGAGGAAGCGGGGGGCAGGGGAGAGAAGGAAAGAAGGCAGGCAGGCCGGCAGGAAGGGAGGTAGAAGCAGACAAGCCACCCAGTTGAGGAAAGGAATCAGAACAGATGTTAATTCGCTTTTAGTCTCTCTTATGACAAGACTGTCTCCAAAGGCATTTAGCTTCATCACGGTATAATCAGAATACATTAATCGCTGGCTTAGTGTATCTTAATAATTATCAAATAAGGATCGAAATTTCTCTTACAGGCAGACACTTAATTTGGGCAAATAAATATCTTGAAAAGGCTCTAGCAGTAGAAGACAGGATCCTGAACGGTGGCAAGAGCCCAGACCACAAAGAAGAAGGGAACTGCCGTGCATGCGGTTAAGAATAATTCGGGGGGTGGAGGGCCCCTCAGAAGAAGGGGGAGAGAAGAATGGAAGCAGGGGAGCCAGGAAATGATGCCAGCTATTCTGTTGGGTAGAACCAAAGGAAGAGCCCCGCGCGCCTCCTCCTTCTCTCTCCCTCATGCACTCTTTTGCATTCACAAAGGGGATGTAATACGGAATGGAAACCGCCCATGTGCGATCCAAAGACTGGAGCCAGAATTAACTCTACGAACTGAATTCTTCCTGACCTGTGAAAATCTTGGTAAGTGCTTTGCCACGGGGCACAGAATGGCACCTGGTGAAGGAGAGGGGCTTGCGCTAATCTTATCTAGCTAGCAAGAGGTTGGACACCCCCGGCCCAGGGCTCAGTTGCCCTAGTGGGACTGCTGTCTTACTGTTCTAAGGAGTCACCCTCAATGCCAGTTGGCACAGGTAATTAATTACTAACCACCTTTGTACTTTGTTGCCTTTAGATTCAAATTCTTCTTCTCCAAAAGAACTTCTCCTTTTCTTTACTTTGGACCAACCTTCCACCTTGGGATCAGCCAAATGATGGTCAGTACCTTGGACTACAGACACTGTTGGTGTGGAGGAATGGCAGTCTGTCTCCTCCAGCTACACTTCAGGCTGGCCTTCCGCCAGTAACGAAGGAGCCTGGTTTCCATTCTAGCCCCTTCCGATCTCCATGTTCATGGCAGTCTTTCTATCATTAAAATAACACCCCTCCATTCTCCAAAAGGATTGATCCATGCCTGGCACAGTGCCAGGCACATAGTGAGTAATTAAATTTGATTAATTAAATTGAATTAAATTATAAGATCGCATACCAGCACAAAGGACTACATCAAGCAGTTAAGGAAAAGGCTATAGAAATATTTATATTATTGTTGTCACTTTTTCATCATTGGAAGAGAAATAACCTGTTTTGGGAGTGGAGAAATTTGTATCTATTTATTTACCTCTTCACCATCTTTGTTAACTCGTATCCAAATTGCCGCTCCCAGGATCAAGATGCCACATAGCTGCAGGAAAAAAAAAAACAAAAACAAAAAACAAAAAACGTGTTAGAGGACAACAGAGACAAGCTGCGACTCTGACTGAACACACCCCTAGATCATAATGGCTTATCACTAATCATACACTTCCACCTAAAAGATGTAAATCTGGCATGTTCACGTGCAGGTAATTGCTAAAACGTTCCACTAAATTGGTAAATTTGTTAAGAATAATTCTGTTTCCCATCCACAGTCCATTCATCGGTCTGCAGACAAGAAGTCACCACCACTATAGTTTTTCATATTTCAACACTAACTCTGTGTTTTTGCTAGATTATAATAGCTGAAAGATAGGTCACAACAGTTTAAAGACAAAATATCCTTACTAGGCCCCTGGGTTTGTCTCAGAAGCTGTCTTGGACCAAAAGGGAAGAAAAACCTAATCATCAAACATTCCTTCAAGATTCTAGAAGCAAGAAATTGGGATAGGCAGGGAACAGTAGTACATCTGACAAAATCTTCAGGTAAGCAACAAGGGTTTACACTTTTTGTACCCAAATAAACTCTTTTAAAAATAAGCTGTTTTAGGTTGTAAAACTTACCCAGAGAGGAGGAACAATGAGCAACAGTACTTAAACTCTTAAATGCATTTAATGACTTTCCCAGATTATTTCATTTGGACCAAAGCCAACACATAAAATGTGAAACACATTTTACTTTTGTGTAAGGAAAACCCTTGTCTTTCAGGGTTTGATTTTGTTTTATTTCATTTCATATATATATATATATATATATATATATATATATATATATTATATAGCATCAAAAAAAAATCAAAGCTCTATCATTAAAGAGAGATGTTGAGAGCGAGTTTGGTAACATAGCAAACATAGCAGCGCTTGTAAGATTTTCTAGACTGTTCTGGTCGTGGGGTGCTCTGACAGAGAAATTCCCGAGTCTTCTGAAGCTCGCTGACCTTGTCCTACCGTTGCTGTTGTACATGGTTGAGCCGTAGGCCAGCAAACCCAGAACAACCGGTTCACTTTCAGTGGCTTCTCATTAAGTCTACCCTGAATGTGGAGTCAAAGGCTTTCTTAAGGAATAGGGAGTACCATTGGCAGCTGAAAAATCGGAGAATATCCATGTTGTCTAAAAGATCTCAAGATAGTCATCTGGGTCCAAACCCTTCCTTTCAGATCAAGGAGCTAGAACCCCAAGAAATAACAGTTCTGTCATGAAAATCCAGCCCCACTCCTAACCCAATCTGCCCCTCCACATGCTTTAACTCTTACCAAATAATGAAGGCAATGGAAAACCAAAGCTCCTTCTCAAATCGCCAAATAACCTGCACAATTTAATTATCTTACAGTCATACATTGGCATACACCATAAAATTCAAACCACTGAAAAGACAGCTTTAGAGCCTGACAACCCTGTTCCCCCCCCTTTCCACTAAATCCTAATTTCACTTGCAGATGGAGATAAATGCTCATTTTAGTAGTTCTGTGTTAATAAATAAGTCTGTAAGGATTTATGTCGAATGATAATGAGACCCCCTGAGATTTTCAGTAATTTACAGCAGTTAGATTTTTGTTTGTTGTTTAATTTGTTCACTGATATTTTCTTTCTTTTTCTTCTCAAGTAGATTTACAATGATTGTCTTAGTAGTTGCTCTGGCTTTTAGCTTTAACTGAACATAGCATTAATTATCCAACTTTAACTGAACATAGCATTAATTATTATGATTATTATCCTTATCTGATATTAATTTATGAGACTACCAGTGAGAAAACCGTAGGAACTCCTAGAGACTAAGACTTTGGTTTTTCAAACCCTTAACTTTTGTTTTTCTCTGTGTGGCTCTAGTTTACTTTTTAAATCCTTTTACATATCAACTCATTGAGAAGTCAATGAAATCAACCATATTTTCCCTTCAAATTATAACCTTTAGTCTTCTCAACCACCAAGTGTTATCTGCAACACTAACTTTATTTTTTTTTTTGAAAGATTTTATTTATTTATTTGACAGAGAGATTACAAGTAGGCAGAGAGGCAGGCAGAGAGAGAGAGGAGGAATCAGGCTCCCTGCTGAGCAGAGAGCCCGATGTGGGACTCGATCCCAGGACCCTGAGATCATAACCCACTGAGCCACCCAGGCGCCCAACACTAACTTTAAAAGGAGTATGAAAACCACAAGATAGGGACGCCTGGTGGCTCAGTAGTTAAGTGTCTGCCTTCTGCTCAGGTCATGATCCCAGAGCCCTGCATCCGGTTCCTGGCCCAGCAGGAAGCCTGCTTCTCCCTCTCCCACTCCCCCTGCTTGTGTTTCTTCTCTTGCTGTGTCTCTCTCTGCCAAATAAATAAATAAAATCTTTAAAAAAAAAAACAAAACAAACAAACAAAAAAAAACCCACTACAAGACACCCTTACACACCTATTGAAATGGCCAAAACCTAAAACTCTGACAATCCCAAATGCTGACAGGGATGTGGAGCAACAGAACTCTCAACCAATGCTGATAGAAATGCAATACAGTACAGTCACCTTCGAAGACAGTTTGGCAGTTACAAAACCCAACATACTCTTATCCTATCATCCAGCAATCATGCTCCTTGGTATCTCTCTATATTTATGTCCACACAAAACCTGCACAAGGATATTTATAGCAGCTTTATTCACACTAGCTAAAACTTGGAAGGAGCCAAGATGTTCTCCAGTAGGTGAATAAATGGCTAAATAAAGTGGTATATTGAGACAAGGGAATGTTACTCAGCACTAAAAAAAAAAAAAAAAGAGCTATCACTCCATGCAAAAACATGGAAGAAACTTAAATGCATATTACTAAGTAGAAGAAGCTAATCTGAAAAGGCTACATACTGTAGGATTCCAACTATATGACACTCTGGAAGAGGCAAAATTATGGATTAGTTTTAGATCTTAAAAGATCGGGGGTTGCCAAAGGGGATACAGCATGAATAGATAGAGCACAGATGATTTTTAAGGCGGTGATAATACTCTACAATTATAGATACATGTCAATGTCATTATACATGTGTCCAAACCCATGGAATATACAAAACCAAGAGTGAGACCTAATGAAAACTATGGTCTTTGGGTGATTATGATATGTCAGTAGAGGTTCATCAATTGTAACACGTGTACTACTTTAGTGAGTGATACTGAAAACAAGGTAGGCTATGCATGTGTGGGGGTAAGGTGTATGGGAAAGGTCTGTCCCATCTTTTCCATAGAATTGTACACCTAAAACTGCTCTTTAAAAAAAATTCAATTTATTTTTAAATTATTTTAAATAATTAAAAATTAATTTTTAAAAAGAAAAATAAAGAGGGGCACCTGGTGGCTGAGTCAGTGAAGCATCTGACTCTTGATTTCAGTTCAGGTCATGATCTCAAGGTCATGAGATCAAACCCCACATCAGGTTCCACACTGAGTATGGAGCATGCTTAAGATTCTCTCTCTTTCCCCTTCTGCTTCTCCCTACCCCACTCGCATGCTCTCTCTTTCTTTCTAAGAAAGAAAGCAAGAAAGAGAGAGAGAGAAGGGAAGAGAAAAAAAGAAAGAGAGAAAAAGAAAGAATATCCAATTATTTCAGAAGTCAAGAATATTTTACCCAATTTCAATTTCTACAATTAGCTAAATTTTCTTAGAAATTTTGAAATTGGATACATAGTCATTTCCAACCCTATCTATCTTTTCTTCTAGCTTAATCTTAAAAACAAAAGAAACACATGTTTAGAACATGCCAGTCTCATCTTATTGAAAAAACTTACATATAAAAATCAGTCTAAATAATATAAAATTATTAAATTTTATACTGACTTTAAAAGTAAATTTATTTTCTATCAAGAATAATAATTCTAGAGTCATGGTTGGTATTAACCTATTTTATCCCAATTGTTACAAGACTAGCTATCATAATGGTTCTCTGAGCCCTTTTCCAATTTGGCTTTGGGTCTTTGTCCCACAGCCTTCTTATACTATCTAAATAATCAAGAGTATAAATTAAGATATAAGTACCTAGCTCTGTCCCACTTTCTGTTGAGCAGGTTGTAAAAGGAAATGTAAATGGACATGCAGAACTGGCCAGGCCTACTGCCCCTAAACCCCAAAGGTTTCTCCTTGAAGGTAGGACTGAAAGCCTATAACCAGAGACTCACATGCAATAATAGTGCAATTAATGCAATTTCGTTTTGGTTATCACTCAGCTCCTATAAGACATCTTTCATTTTGGTTATCACTCAGCTCCTATAAGACATCTTTCTTTTTATGGAATTAGGATGCAGTTGGTCTGAGCCAACATTCTAAGAAATTAGGTAATAATTTTGATGTTTGCTTAGGAGCATGCTATGGACCGGACTATATCCCTCCTAAATTTACGTGTTAAAGCCCTACCCTGCAGTCTGATTGTATTTTGAGATAGGGCTTTTAGGAGGTAATTAAGGTTAAATGAGATCATCAGGGTGGCATGCTAATCCAGGATGACTGGTGACCAAGATGATTGGTGACAGAGGAAGAGATCTCTTTGTCTCTTTCTCCCTCTCTATGCACCAGCAAAAACCGTGTGAGGAGGACAGGTCAAGAAGGCAGCCACCCGCATGCCAGAAAGAGAGCCTCACCAGGACCAAAATGGACTGGCGCCTTCATCTTGGACTTCCAGCTTCCAGAACTATGAGAAAATAAATTTCTGTCGTTTAATCCATCCAGCCCATGGTACTCTGGTACGGCAGCCCAAGCAGACTAAAACAGGGCACAAGCTGAAAACTACAAAGTGCCAGGAAGAAAAAGGGAGGCACCACCTAGAGCAAAGATAAATGATACAGAACCAGCTGATTTGTCCTCTTCTTGGATACGGCGCCCGCCAATCATTCCTACTCCTTCCCTCTCAATTCTACCTTTTGATTTATCAGAGTGTATTTAAGGGGCATTAAAAATGGAAGAAAGTGCACAGCGCTCTGTTAGCGGAAAGTATGGATCATGAGCTCTATCATTATTGGCCCAGAATGGACACATTTTCGGTAAGCTTAAGGGAAAGCTTCCTATGCTGCTCCTGAAAGGCTATAAAAGAATAAGAAAATATCCAAATGGATAATCTGGATGACTCCAAGATCTATTTTCATGGTAATCCAAAGACACCTCCGGCCATGAATGCAAGAGGCAAGGATTCCAAGAGCCCTAATATTTTAGGACAGAACTGCTTTTGTTGATTTTCAACTTTCTTTTTTTTTTTTTAATAAAGATTTATTTAAAAGCCTAGTTCCATGGCATTGTGGTTAAGATGATGCAGAGTGTGCCATTGTTGCCTGTGAGAATTTTTTTAAAATGTGAGATTATCTTTCTTTTCCCATTTACTGTATCCTCTTCTTCAGGAATACGAATTGTTCCGGTTGTCCATTCTCTCGTCTACCTTCTTCCACCTCATTTATCTCTTTCTGATTTTCCTCCGAGAGGGTTTCTCAGTTTGGGATTCTCTCTCACCATTTCCATTTAATGTTTCCGGAGTGGATTTTAACTCTATCATTGGGTTTCTGGTTTACATGAGGTACTTCTTTAGTTTATTCTATGCTTTTCCCGTTGACCTTTTCTGCTCTCGTGGCCTCCTTTTCTGCTCTCGTGGCCTCCATCGTCTGTTTCATAGGGAGTTGTTTTCTGCCATTGCTCTGTGGATGCCAATTCCCAGGTCCTTTCTCCATGATGCTGGAGTGTTTCTTTCAGGGATGTGTGCTTGTCCTCTAAGGTTTCAGAGTTTCCTGTCACCTGTTCAGCAGTCTTTATTAGGACCTAAGCTGGATTTTTCCCTTATTCATTTTTGAATAAGATGAGACCCATTCTGATGTATTATTCAGTGAGAGTAGGCTTTGCACTTTGCCTTACTCTAGCGACATGGCTGACGGTAATTCTCAGACCTCCTGTTGGAGGAGAACTTGCTGGGCCTTCTCTTTCCAGGCATGGCCTAATGCAGCTCTGACTTACGGACCGTGCCTCCTCTCGCTCACACACTATCTGCTTTTCTGATGCTCTACACCAATGGAGTTACTTAAAAACTTCCATTGTCAGCAGGCTCTGCCCTCATGGTTTTTCAGGCTCTAGTGACTGATTATTTGTTGTATCAAGGACTGGCAAGCACATAGCAAAGTGTCTCTAGAGTTGCCTTCATGTGTCTCTTCTGAACCCAGTAAATAAGCCAAATGCCCAGTACAACTGCTGAAAATTCTGATTTTAAGGAGCTCTAACTTTAGGAGAAATAAATCAAATTTAGGAGGATGAAATCAACACTTCTTTGTGACATAAATAGGGTCTGGGTGAACACACTTCAGGTTATCTTTGCTGCACTAAAGCATAAAATCACTAAAATGTACATAACTTCACAAATAGGTAAAGAGAGCTGGATGTTCAGGATTTTATGAGCTTAAGGTTACGAGTTAATGTTTCTGAATCATAAAACGGATGCAAATTCAGGGACCACCTGGGTGGCTCAGTCGGTTCAGCATCTGACTTCAGCTAAGATCATGGTTTCAGGGTACTGGAATCAAATCCCGAAACGGGCTCCTTGCTCAGCAGAGAGCCTGCTTCTCCCTCTCCCTTTGCCCACCCCCCTACTCATGCTCTCTTAAAAAAAAAAAAAAAATGATGCAAATTCAGGAATGTTTTTATCACTTTGCATCAAAAGCACAACCTGCAGAACTGTACATACATTTGCAGGGCCTGGGGCAAGGACACCAAGAACAAGCAGTCCACAGCCCACAGGTCTCTATATTGAGAAGTTATCATTCATGGTAATAAACATATATAAAATGTTTCCGATCATCCAACCTTGACAAATGTGCCCACTTAATCACCTGGAGGACAAGATATGATTTTGAATTCTCTGACTCCTCGGAGTCTGCTATCAGCAGAGGGTGGCCTGGGGAGAAGTGCCCTGCCCCTGGCCCCCACTCCAGGCTCTGTCCTTGAACTCCAAGGGACAAAACAGGAATGACTGTAGATGCATCAGCCTGTAAGCCAGCCCTGTTCCAACCTGCTCCCATTCCAGCAAACAGCGCCCCACACCATGAAGAAGGGTCTAGACCCTTCTAAGGGACCCTAGAAACAGGTTTGGAGCCATTTGGGCAGAGAAAATGGGGGTCTCAGGCCCCCAGCTTGGAGGCCAGGCTCAGGGTGGGTCAATAACTCCTTGTCCCATGAGGCCAGAGGAGGGCCAAGTAGGGCTAAAATCATATTTCAGTTTTTAAAGCCAATTATGTATAAAATATTACCATGCCAGACTCTAATACTTTTAAATTAAAAAGTAGTATGATGGGTGGCATTGGGGGAAATTGCATTAATTGCACTATTATTGCATGTGAGTCCCTGGTTATAGGCTCTCAGAAAGTATCTTATTTAATCTTCACAATTAACTCTCCTGGATAAAATTATCGTCTTCATTTTACAAACACAGAGACTGGGGCACAGAAAAGTCAAGGAAAGTGTTCCTGTCCACAGAACAATATGAAGCGAAGTCAGGATTTGAATCTCAAGCCTATCTGCTTGCAAAATTTGCTTTCCTTCTTTCCATTCCCCTCATCTGTGCTAGAAGATTTTTCTGCCTCCATCATATTTCTTGCCATCTTATTTCTGCCTCTGTTTCAGAATCCAGCACTGGAACTGATTTCTTACTACACAGCATAGTTGCATATTTTTGTCTTACAAAAATGTCCATACAATGTTGGTGGAAATATCTGCTTCTGAAACATTTCTTAAACATTGGTGGAAATGTCTGCTTCTTAAACATTTCTTTAACGTTCTTCTGAGTTTTTTTCTATGCCTTAACTCATTTAACCTTCCCAACAACTCTAGCTCCAGTTTTAAAGATGAGGAACTCTAAAGCACACAGAGATCAACACATTTCCCCAAGGTCACATGGCTAGCGATGAAAGAGCGGAGGTTCAGTCTGGCCTCTCAACCCCTGGGCTTGGCTGCCTCTTGTCAGGGTTACAGTTCCACACGACTGCAGAGTGGCAGGAAACCACTGCATTTACCAAGTTCACACATTCCAGCCATAGTTCTGTCTTTAACCTGGGAGAGTTCATCAACTGACAGAATGAAATATCATCAGGCCTGATTGTTTTTTCAGCTTCCTCCATCTCAGTTATCTCTGTCTTGACTCTCTTTTTTGCTGCACGCCCAGCCAGCCAGGAGACCCAGGCACCACAAAAAATACAAGGAGAAACATCAAAATTCTGGTTCCTGGACTCCCTCCAAGTTCTGACTTCCTTCTGCTCTCTTCCGATGGCTTCAGGTCCCAGCATCCTGCATTTGTTGATACCTTTGGCTCTTACAACCTGGCCCCTCCTTCTCACCTTACCTCAGTTGGGATGGGGCATGTGACCTCACTCCACTTTCCTTCTGCAGGGCTGGCCTCTCCATAGCTCCCTTTGCGGACCTCCTGGAGGTTCCACTGCGTCCCTGGGCGAAGGCTCCGTGTCCTGTGCTTACCCAGAACAACTACTATACCCCAGCATCTACACTACTCCCCAGACTGACGTATTTGAGAAGACCATAAGGAAATTTGGGCGGCTCATTTGTTCTGACACAAGACTTGGAGAAATAGATTTTGTACCTGGAATTTTTCCATTCTCTCCACTTCCCTGTGACTTGCATCCAACACTAGCATCAGTGATTGAGAATGATTTCCACTTTTACATGTTTTTCTTCAATTGCTAATTCTGACAATTGGAAATTGCCCCATATTTACGTGACCTATCTCAAGTTCTCTCCCAAAAGAAACTGGTATGTTTAGGTTACATGACCATATGCATATCTCAGAGATATTTCAACATCTGGCCCTATTTTGCAAAGGCTTAGTTTTGCAAGCTACACAAGCTACACCAGAAGGAATGCATTTGAACACATAAGGCCATGGATATCTATGAGAAAACCACATCAGTGGGACTGTTAAACTTGTTGTTTAAGTAAACATTAGGAATGTGACAAATTGCTAATTTCCTATGAAGGTTCATAAAATTCCAATGGAGAACGCTGGGTTGGGGATAGAAGGGGGAGTAGAAAAATAGCAGTGGTTCCCTAACCTCAGGGACTCCTGCTATCTAATTTTGAATGAAAATGTTGATATCACCTGTTGGCTGAGAAGTTATCACTGGCCTTTATCTCCATTCCTCTTACTTGAAGACTCCTTTTCGAGATGTGTCCTATAGAGATTGTAGGTCACACCGATATGCGATATGCGGAAGGAAAGAACAAGGCCTTTTACCCGAGGGAAGTTAGAAATATCTAACTGAAATCTAATGCATTGGAAAGACTTTGTCTTCATTACCAGAAAAACAAGAGATAATGAGGACCATAAAATAATCAGAGAATTCGGGGAAAGCAGTGACAATATCTGGGTACAACACAGTAGAGATCTCTAATCTTAAATATATAATCCTGAACCTGTAACATGCCCCTTGCCTAATCACTCTTTGTCATTTCAGCTTACTTAAAATCCAGATTTCAAATTCCTGAGTAGCTCTTTAATGGAACACGGATCTCCAATGTATTCACATTCTTTGTGAATGCACTTTATAATGCTGTTTTTATACAATATAGATATATTTTAATGATTTCATAATTTGAAGACTTCTACTAGTTTAGGTACTTTAGAAGATCTTATTAAAATAAGAGGCATGTATTTATTGACATATTCATATTTTGGCTTGTTTAAATGGCCCATATACATTTTGTGCCTTAGAAAGACAAGGTTTGCAGTTTTTTAAAAATAAATCTCAGGACTTCTTGAAGAAAAAGATGATTCCAGGTCTAGGGCAAGAACTAGGGAAATAAGTCTGGAACACCTTGTCATACCAATGGGAAAGAAGTTACGCTAAGATCGTGTCAAAAGGACTGAGGAGCTAACTTGAAGACGCTCCCCAATGGCCAAAGATAAAAGAGTTACAGAAATGCTTGCTAATTACTGTTGCATGATACCAGGAAATTAACTCGTAATTTCAAAACTGGTTAAGTAAAGAGTAAGAAGCATTTATGCTGCCTTTTTTCTTTTTTTAATAAAAACTGGGTACTACTGGTAACCAGTCAATAAATGCTGGGTTTCTCTATATTGAAAGTATTCCCGCCCATACATGAGGTGATGGATACAGAAAATCACCAATTTGGAACTCTTAATGGACTGTTTCTTAGGTTCTTGAGCATCAAGTGGCAACCAGAATCACAAAAAGCGACCCAGTCAGACAGTATGTCTGTATGGCCAATGAAAGGACTCAATATCACTTTGAAAGTAGTTGTGTTCCCCTGCCCCCCGCCCCCCAAATAACCACCTGAACCCCTTCAAGGGGAAAAATTCAATCACTAGATTAGAGATAATACAGAGGACATGGGGACATGATAAACTAGACCACAGGTATGCAAATAGCAAACTCCAGACTGTGGGAAGTGTGGCAAGACCGACAACACACATCAATGCATAAAATTTCAAGGGGGGGGGGCGGGGGGAGAGATAAAGATGGAAATGAAATTGACATATAGGATATATCAGCCAATGGCAAAGTGTGAACCTTATTTAGATTCTGAAACATCCCTAGATGGATATTCGATAATTAAGAAATTCTTGTTAAGTTTTTAGTGTGATAATGACATGGTGGTTATGTTTTTCTTTCTTTCTTTTTTTTTTTTTTTTTAAAGAATTACTTCTCTTTTAGAGATATATACCAAAATGTTTACAGATGAAATGATGTATCTGGGATTTGCTTCAAATTCATACAGGGTGAAGAAAGTGAATCAGAGCACACACACAGAATTGCCTTGATGTCCTCACTGGCGGGGCTCGATGATGGGGTTGATCACCTCTTTCTATTCTGTGCATGTTCAAAATTCTTCATAACAAAAAGCTACAAACAAAACCAAAGTTCATAGACATCCCTTTGTTTATATTCTACTCTCAAGGTTTAACCAGTTTTAAATATTTTAAGGGAAGAAATTTATCAGGACTAACTTTAAAAAACTGGCATATATTCATGATCTAGACTTAATACTTGTAAAAACCAGTCTGTTTTTCTAGGGAAAAGAGGAAGTAAAGGGACAGATCGTCTTTATTTTATTTTATTTGTTTACGTTCTCATTTACTTCGCCAATATTTCATCTGTACTCATGAGGGTTGCTGACATTGAATGGAAAGTCATTCTGTACAAGACTGTATTCCTATAGTTGTTTAATTAGGTACATCATTGTTTTAACAGGACAGAAGTTTACCAACATATAGATACCAGCTGCCTGTTTACTAAAGGTAACCAGGTAAAAAACAAAACCAAAACTCTCTCCTGCCTATACTACATAAGCCATTTTCTTTTTAAGATTTTATTTACTTATTTGTCAGAGAGAGAGAGAGAGGACAAGCAGAAGGAGCAGCAGGCAGAGGGTTCAGCAGGCTCCCTGCTGAACAAGGAAGGAGTCCTATGCTGAACTCGATCCCATACTCTGGGATAATGACCAAAGCCCAGGGCAGACACTTAACCAACTAAGTCACCCAGGCATCCCACGAAGAAGCCATTTTTTAATTCTAGTATGCAGGGGCACCTGGGTGGCTCAGAGGGTTAAGCCTCTGCCTTTGGCTCAGGTCATGGTCTCAGGGTCCTGGGATCCAGCCCTGCATTGGGCTTTCTGCTTAGCAGGGAGCCTGCTTCCCCCCCTCTCTGTCTGCCTCTCTGCCTACTTGTGATCTGTGTCTGTCAAATAAATAAATAAAATCTTAAATCTAGTATGCAAAATAAATTCTTCATTTAAGGACATTGGACTATTTCTACTGATTCACTTCTGAACAATCTTTAATTATACCTACATTACTAAAAATGATGTCGATTGTCCAACATCCCAGCCTGCCTTTTACCTTTTGCGTTCCATATCTTATTTTTTCCATTTTCTAAGATTTAATGTGACTTATCAATTTATTTGCTGTCTTATGTCAACAGGCTTTCAAAAAAACCCCATAAGACCTGCTAAAATACCAACCCTGTTGATTAAGAGGCAGGGTGATGACACATGGAAATACTAACTTCTTTTTAACCAGTTTAACGAAGTTTAATTTTTCCATGATTAAGTAATTGTATTATTTTCCTCTCAAGGTGTTTATGACCCACTGTTTCTTCTTTGGGTCTCTGAAAATGATCCCTTCCTCACATCCCTAATTGGACACCCCACCATTCACCTGTTTCAGACCCAGATGTAAAGATTAGGATTCAGGGGCTGGGCGCCGGTGGAATGAGACCAAATTTTTCCCACAAGATCCTCAAACCAGGGAGGCCTGCATGATATACAACTCAGAACCGTTGTCCTTTAATTAAGGGATTTTTTTTTTCCCTCTGTGATTGTTTTGCAACAATATCAAAACATTTATGAAATGTTTATCCTTACAGATCCTGAAGTCCACTTTTCTTGAGTCATTGGCTCATTTTCAATTACTGAAATAACCAAAGAAAGAACAAACAAAACCAAACAAGTAAATGGAAAATACATTTTCTTCCTCCTCTTATTTCTCTAGTGCAGAGTCTGTTCTCATTTATGATAAATTTGTATCAAGGTCCCCCTTTCTTGTCTAAAATTGATAATTTAAAAAAAAAAAAAAAAAACTTACCCAGAACAAGAAGTTGAAGATAAACATAGAATATTTTATACAGCCACTCACACCTGCCATGTCGGAAAACGATCAGGAATCCAGATGCCGTGAATGTAACTGTTCCTTGTAGGACTGTCCAGCGATATGCTCTGGAGTAATTTGCCTGCAGAGATTTCTGTGCCCACGGCTTCAGAGTAGAAATAGAAAGCAGAGGAGGAGTGGAGGGGAATAATCCAGTTATTAAAGTGGATAAAAAATTAACCCACACATTTAAATATCACAAGGACTATCACTAGGCGAGTATGTTCTTTTGCTTGTCATGGCTCCTGGGGCACCCAGCCAGGATATTTATGATCCTTTCTCAAAAAACCTGCCTCCTCTAAAGTAAACAGATATCAAGTTAAGGAGTGGCGCTGGATCCGAGTGAGAGTGGCACGGCGATACGAGGTTGTTGGATTTCAGAAACCACAACTTGACTTCCTGCCCTCTGTTTCTACTATAGGAAAGCAAGACTGTTTCACTCTGACATAAAGGGACATTGTGTCTCAACTCGTTTTTGCATTGCATTTTCTCGACAATGCAAGATTTCTCCTGGGGGCAATAGAATGCATTTGGAAATGTGCAAAATCTGAAGGCTTACCCCCCAGTCTCCTTTCATCCTGAACCCCAGAGTACTGGGAACAACCACGACATGCACCTGCCTTCCAAAGCTTCTAAACTCATTTCAAAACAAGTCGGGGAGCTGCTGTGAAGGCAGCACAGATACGGGAAGTGGGGAGGGAGAGACTGCCCTGCCTATGACAAGACCATTCAGCTTTTACCTTTATTTCTTTACAGTATAAAGAGGGGGAAAATGCTCAGGAGTCACTTTCTGACTGCCTCATTGTGTTCATTTTATAATAGGTGGCCATTTTGATAGTTCAGTTTATTGTTAAGGCTGAAGCACTTCCCTTCCCCTGGTAAGTTACATCCAGCAACAGCTCCTCCCCACGGAACTCAGTTTCTGGATTCCTGGTCCTCTTAGACAAAGAAATTCAAAATGAGAAGGTGGTCACAGTTCAGTGACCATAGATTGTACAATTTGTTTCTAGTGCTAATAGAAGGCAGCTGTGGCAGGTAAAAGGCAAAATTCTCTGACCTAATCAGGGAGGTGTGGACTGCTTTTGTATAAACAATTTGGGTCATGCTCGTTTCCACATCCTGCCTCTAAAAGGGAGTTCTTGTGTCCCTAAAGAAAAGAACCCTATACTTCAAAATGTTTTAGGACAAAATAATTCTTTAAAATCTTCGTTAAGTTCTATACAATAAGCTAGCATGGACCTGTAAGAAACTGGGTCAGTTAAAAGAATCTTTTTCTACTTGTCACTGACATAGAAAGGTGCTCTTGAAAAATCCCGCTCCCTGAGTATAAACACAATGTATTTTTATTGTATTGGCATCAGTAATATTTAGTGTGAATGCCAAGTTCAGGATTAGTTCAAAAATAATGGCTTCATATTTAAATAATCGTGAAAATTGTTGGAGTCCTATGCTGTTTCCTCCAGAAAATGGAAATAATTTCACAAACTTCTACTGAGATATTAATGTGGATAGGATTATCAGATGCTGAAAGAAGAAACTGGTTTGGACTGAGTGAAAAACCAAAATGGATTTGAAGTCCTAGAAATGGTTATCAGCTAGAGGTAAAAATTAAAAAAACAAACAAAAAAAATCAACCCTATAGATAAAAATGCTGTTTTGTGGACAAGAATGTATTGAGTACTTACCAAATTTCAGTTTAGAATACATTCTTAAAAAAATATAGTCTTTAATTAAATCACTAATGAACTCCGAAACACAAAAATCAATGGATGCATTTTATAGAGAAATTCCTTTTTGTAGAAGATTCCAACATTCAATTCAAAATCTAAATGAAACAGTTCATTCCTCTGAATTCCTATCCCAGTAAATTTTGTAATCACACAACATTTACCAAAGTTAATACTGTGGAGTCCCTTTGTATTCCTCTTTCTTTCTTGTCTGGTATCCAATCATTTCCCACAGTCCGCTGAGCTCCTAAATTTCCTTCAAATCTGGTTCCTCCATCTCTCCTTTAGCTACTGTCATTATTCAACCTATTACCCTCTCTCATTCCATAAGAACCTTAGTTTCCCTGTCAGTCTCTTCCCCCTCCGTCTGCCTTAGCACTCCAGAATTTTCTTTTTCATTCTGTAAATCTCTTCATAAATATTTATTGATTATGTGATTCCCCTGATTAAAAACCAATTAAAGGATGGCTTCCTGTCACCTACAGGATATGTTCCAGACTTCTTAGGATAGCTCTGATAGCACAGGGTAGGTAGGCATGCCTCTGCCCCCCTCTCAGAACTTTCTTCCATTCCTCTCTCCCTGGTAGCTTCTATCTATCCGGTAACCAGTATCCATATCCATGAAATTGAAATTGATTCACAGGACCAGAATATTTCTTGGGATTTTATGACTCTGTGTTGTGTCACCAAGTTCTGGGAACTACCAACATGTTACTCTTCACCTTTCTCAAAAGATCAATTGTCAAGTAAGGAAAAATAGTTTATTTCAGAACTTGTCAGAATCCTAAATTGTGGTACGCCTGGGTGGCTCAGTGGGTTAAAGCCTCTGCCTTCCGCTCAGGTCATGATCTCAGGGTCCTGGGATTGAGCCCCGAATAGGGCTCTCTGCTCAACAGGGAGCCTGCCTCTCCCTCTCTCTGTGCCTGCCTCTCCCTCTCTCTGTGCCTGCCTCTCTGCCTACTTGTGATTTCTGTCTGTCAAATAAATAAATAAAATCTTAAAAAAAAAAAAGAATCCTAAATTGCTGATATTCTAGCAGGTGACAAAATACATAGCAATTCCCAAATGAATGGGACCCCAGAAAGTATTTTTGAAAGGCATATCTTTGAACCAGTGTTACAGCACTTACTTATAGAAATGCTGATCTAGACGAACATCCACATTTTGCATATAAAAAAAAGTGAAGTCCAAGGAGATTCAATAGCCCAACTCCACAAAACTGGCTAAGGACGGAGCTCTTTAGCTCTAGACTAGAGATCTCATGATGATCAGATATCATGACAGACAGATATCATGGACAGACAGTATTCTGTCCACTTGTACCAACTATATCTTGTGTTATATAATGTGATTATAAGATGAGTCAGTTACCACCTTAGATCTTGAGAAGTTGTTCTATGCAGATATTTAACAGTGGGAGGGAGGAGGGAGGGAGGGGCTGCGGAGTGTCAATAATATATCAGACCCAGTGAAATGCCAGGCCAGGAACGAGAGGCGATGGAGGGTAGGATATTGCAGGAAATGACACTGAAGAAAAGTCTAATAAATTAGACAAAGGTTTCCTAATGCTCCCATTGTGCCAAGTATTATCACTCGTACTAATTCATTCAGATCCAGTTAATCATGAACATTCTCCATAAAGTGGTAATAGTAAACTAGGTGTTGATAGCAGTATGGGGACCCTGGTAGGGAGAAGAGAGAGAAATTCCTTGTGTTCAGAGTAAAGGGCCTGAATAAAGCCATAGGTACCTTACATGAAATATAACATTTTCTCTCGGTCATCAAACAAATCAGGCATACATTTGGGACTTGAACCAGCAAGCAAACATAAAAAGGAGGTTCATTTTTCACCATGATATCATGTTTCCCTCCACAAGATACTTCATATCTTCACAAATGTATGAAATACATTTGTGAGATATAGCAGTTTGCAAAACAAGATTAAAAACCCTAGCCCTCATGGGAAATTATATACAATATATATACACAGATATTTCGGGTAACTAGATTTTGGAAACAAAAATATAAAGAGAAAGTTATCGTCCCACTACAATGTGAATATAAACAGATGCTCTTTATTATTATTTAAAGATAATTAGCATATCCAGATAACTTGCCGTTTAGTCATTCATTCGACAAACATTTATTGAACACCTACTATATTCTGAATCCGGAGGATATGGCAGTGAAAAAATAGAAAATGCTCCTGATCTCCTGAAGTTTGTACTCCAGAAAGGAAGAGAACTTCCTCTTTGTATTTTTGTTTCCAAAATCTAATTACCCAGTATATTTGTCTTTAGAGTAGGCACTAAAAATCAAGTCATGTATTTTATTTTAAAGATTTTATTAATTTGAGACAGAGAGCAGACCACATGTGAGAGAGCATCTGAAGAGGGGTGGCAGGTGGGAGAGGCAGAGAGGAAGAAGCTGAACTCTCCAGTGAGCAGGGGGGCCGAAGCAGGGCTCAATCCCAGGACCCTGGGATCATGACCTGTGACCTGAACCAAAGGGAGACACTAAACCAACTGAGCCACCCAGGTGACCCTCAAGTCATGTGTTTTAGAGAAAAGACTATATTCTATTTTATCTTATATATTCTCCCATTATAACTATCGTTGAATACTCTATGGGTTTTTTAATGGATTGTGGATATTCATTTCCTCAAAAGCTGATAGCAGTAGTAAGAGAAATGATGTTGAAGTTTCTCTGCCTATGACTACTTAGGTGTGGGTGTGTAAGTGCATGAAGATATGAGGTCATACATTATAAACAATTAGAGTGAAGAGAAAGTTTTGGTACTTTAGCGTTTCTCATTTTGAAAAACCTTTTTTCTTACTTTCAGAAAATGGAGGGTTGCTCATTTACTGGTTTTTATGATTCCCTTTATAGGAGTAGAGCCTTGGCTCTTGTCCTCTAGTCCAATTTCAGCATTCCCAAGACTAACATTTTTCTTCCGCTTTCATTTGAACATAATGCTCTATGCTTCCTATCCTGTGTGCTTATGGAGCCTAGCTCATAAAAACCTCTTGCATATTCCCACTGGGGATGGGAAGCATCTGGTATGAGAATGATCTGTCTTCTTCCTTTGTAGGACATTTTAAAACAATAATATCTATTTGTAGTATTAATTCCAGCTCAAAAATAAAGTGTGACTTGGAATTGTCTTTGTGAAGTAGCAAGACAGTGCTCATGAACAATGGATATCCAATATTCTTCCTCTTTTACAGATACTTTTCCTTTAAAATAGTCATGATTTGTACCTAGACATAAAGTCACTAACCATATAGGTTACAAAAGGAAAAATATGAAAATATGCATCAGAAAACAGACTTTAGATCACCAAAATCAATTTTTTAGGAAGATTTATTTATTTAAGAGAGAGAGAGAGAGAACATGAGCAGGGGGAGAACCAGAGGGAGAGACTCCTCACTGACCACAGAACCTGACACGGAGCTCGATCCCAGGACCCCAAGATCATGACCTGAGCCAAAATCAAGAGCGAGATGTTTAACCAAATGAGCTACCCAGATGCCCCACCAAAATATATTTTCAAGTGTTTACTAGCAAAGACTGAGAGAAAATGGTACAGTGATTAAAAATGCACTTTTTGACTATGATGGATTAGAGATGCCCATGAGTTCTTATTAGATCTCAACTGCAGTGTTTATACTTCATTCATGCTTGCGGCAAGATGAGAAAGAAGCCAGCTGCTGGGTGTGGGCCAGGGTCAGGCTCTAGGTTGGGCAGCCCCTGAACCTCAGCTTTGCCAGCCTTTCCTGAAGTGCTCTCCTTCTTAGGACAGATTCAGTTTAGATGATATCACAGGAGCCAGAATGTCAATTTCGTAGATTATCATGAGACACACACCCATGAAGCCATCCAGCATCAGAGAGTGGCTGATCAGACAATCGTCTCCCTGTAAGTAAGCAAGTATGCAGCAGAATCCAGAGCACACAGAGATGGCTTCCTCGAGGGTAAATTCAGTAAAGGGTCGGTGGATGCATGGCTGAGATTTGATAGTCCCCTGAGTCTAGAACCATATCACGGATCTAACAGCCCAGCCCACCAAATGACACTCAGTGGAGGCAGTAGCCTCTCCGTGGATATTGCTGCGACAAACCATGGATTTCTTTCCCCCCCAGGGGCCCTCTCTGCACCCTGTTCATTCTGTGCTTTCTCTGTGATCACAATCTATCCCCAGGCAAGGGGATGAGAATATTGGGTATCCACTTACTGGCCGTAATTACCATTCAGCCCTGCTTCCAAGATGGCATTCGACTTGCATTTTAGAGATTTCTAAAATTCCTCACTTAAAAATGACTGCTCCCTTGGTCCATGCCTATAGATTTTCCTAGCTGATGTCTCAGAGATCAATCTTATTTCCCTTCTCTCCGAATCGAGACGTGTGCCCACGTACAGACTAGAATACTCAACAGGAGAATGAAGAATACAAAACAGAGCTTTGTAATCCCCAGCCCAGGATCATTGGATACTCTATTTCTGTGCTGCATATTTGCCTGGCTGTTTGCTTTTTAAGTTTAAAGTGTAAATGCCAACCTGCTTCTCCTTCAGTTCTCTCTGAATCAGTCCTTTGTTTGGTCGGTTCACAAGGTACACATTCGCTGCCAGGCATGATTAGGCTCTGAGGTAACAGTGATTAAGAGGCAAGGAAATGAGTAGAGGCCACCAACACAGAGTTTAAAAAAAGAAAAAGAAAAAAATAAGAGGGTGGGGATGTTTAATGCTTATATCAGATACCAGCTTCTCAAACTGAAGGAGGCAACAAAATGTTACACTGAATTTAACACAGGCTTATCCCATGACTGGTCAGAAATAAACACAGACGTTTTACTCATAATGCTAATTAGGCTCTCACAAGTGACTGACTCTAAATTAGAAAGGTTTATTCAACCTCACACAGTGGGAATGTATGGCATGGCTATTCTGGTTCCCGGGAGAAAATAAAATAACAGAAAGTCACTGTAGAAGGTCATTTACGAGGAAATCCCAAACTTCCATTTCACACCTTTATAAAAAGCAACAAAATGGATCCCAAATTAAGCTCAGGTAGAAAACAACTCAGACTCTGTCTTGAATTTTTTTTTTTTTTTTAAACCGCAGAGAGTCCTACTTAGATTTTCCCTGAGCACTCGAAAGACTTGATTTTCCCTTACTGCAAGAAGGCAAAAGACCTGAGAGAACCAGAAAATCCATGGGTGAACACCTACCCCATTGTTCCCGAAACAAGAGGGCCTGGCTGCGTTCTCTTCACTATCATCCCGTATAAACGGATCACCCCAATTTCAATCCATAGCAAATAAAAGAACACATATTTAAGAATCTAATATCTAAATGCAATCTTACCACAAATGGAATACACCATTTCTCCTAGAATTCTCTTCTATTCCTTTCTTCATTTATACTCAGGTATTAAAGCATCTTTCCCTAAACTTTCCCAGCAATTATTTTACTATTAACACACTGACTGATTCAGAAAATGCTCTGTCCATAAGCCAATCACGTGAGGAAGTGAAAAAAAAATTTAAAATAAGCTACTCTTGGGGTCAATTCAAGTTTTTTACTTTATGCAGAATCATGTTGACCTCTAATTTAGCCTACACTAATCATTAAACCTTAAGAAAATATTCTAAAGGAGAACACACTGACTTATTTTGTGTGTGTGAAATGGACCCGACTCTCTCTGCTTACTAATTTATTTATACCATATTCATAGTTGAGGCTTCAGATAGCCAGAGAATTCCCGTAAGTGCTCTGCTCTCTTTCCTCTTCACTCTTCATGCTTTCTTGAATCCTTGAGTGTGAAGAGGTACCATAAAGCCAGGAAGACCGGCCGAGCCAAAGCCCCTCAAAAAGGAATGTGCAAATCTGGGAACACATTCCAGGATTTCTAGCTACCAGTTCAGGGCCTGACGTATAAGAAGTATCAGCCAGAAATTTCAAGTTTCTCGAGAATCACAGATTCTCAGCCAATCCCCTCAGGAGCTTTCTGCGAAGGAAATAGTTCATAAAGCAATTCTCTGTGCAGTAAAAGATTATGTCACTCCCATGCTTTGAACCCTCTAATGGATTCCCATCACAATTAGAATGAAATCCAAAGCCACACAAGATGGGTCCTTGGCTGCCTCCCTGATCTCATTTCCTCCCTCTGTCTCCTTCACTCATGCTGCTCCAGCCACAGTGGTCTCCTTGTAGATCCTGGGACTTGCCAAGTGTATCCCCAACTCAGGGCCTTCCCATTTCCTCTTCTTCTTCTGGAATCCTCTTCATCTACAGGAGCTGGATGGCTCATCATCTCCACTCATTGTATTATATATTTATTTATGTGCATTGTTGTCTTCTTCCTTTCTGGAATGTAAATTTCAGGAGACGGGAGCATTTTCTGTGTTGTTCACTGCCACAGCCCTTGGGCTCAGAATATAGTGGGTGTTCAATAAATATTTATTGAACAAATGTGTAAGTAGCAAGTTATCTCACTCCCTTTCTAATTTATTTTTTGTAATTACAAAGAAGACCTGTTCGTGTTCCCTGTTACATTCTTACTGACTAGCACAGGGGCTGGCAGATAATATAAGCGCATCTGCGAGGATAGAGCATTGCAAAAGGAAACCAGTCCACCCTGCTCTTATGAACTTTATACTCCACCCGCGTGAGACAACAAACACACAAATACACACATAAGCATGCAAGAAAACACCCAGAAGAGAAAGATGGCAGGAACCTTGTTACAAAGTGACTTTGAGGCAACTACCTTCCATCTAATAGAGTCCTGACCTGGGTCAAATCCCAAGGAAGTACCAAACAAGCCCAAAACAAGGCTATCCTACAAAATAACTGGCCTAAGTCATTTAAATGCTAAGACAATGAAAGTTAGGAAAGACTGAAGAATTATTCCGTATTCAGAGAGGCTGGAGAAAGACATGGCAACTTGGGGAAATAGGATCCTGCATTGGATCTGTTGCTGTATAAAAGATGATACTGGCGAAATCTATCAACCTAAATGGGGTCTCTCGGCAAGGTGATGTGGGAATTCTTTCTTTCATTCCTGTAACTTTTCTGTAGGTTTGAGATCATTTGGAATAAAAATAAATGGTCTCTTGAGGGGAAAATAACTGAAGCACAGGTAAGTTAAATAACTTTCCCGAATTCCCATAGTTTGTAATAAAGCCTGGATGTGGACCCAGGCAGTCTAGCTCCAAACGTTATGTTTTCAACTACTATGTCTGTTGGGACATAGATGTGTTTAGCAGGATGCCTCATGCAAAGTAAGCTCTTGAGTGATATCTTTATCATTAAAAATGAATACACTGTAAACAGAGTCCTGCATGAGAAAAAGGCATAAGCCATGCTAACATGTAGGGTAGGAGAATTCTAGACAAAGACAACAGACAGGGCAAAGACTCTAAGGGGAGCACAGACTTGGCATGCTAGAGAAAAAAGGCTGGTGTGTATGTAGCACAGAGAGTTACGGGGAGCATGGTTAGAGATGAGATCAGAGGAAGCTCTTTTTGTCAGATCCTGTAGAGATCTGTGAGACAGAGAAAAGAGAATGGATATATTTAAGTGTTAATGGAAGTGTAAAGTGTTACAGGCTGAATGATGCCCCCTGAAAATTCATGTTGAAGTCTTCATCCCCAATATCTTAGAATGTGATTATATTAGTGACATCAGCAAGATGTTGGAGTAGAAAGCCGTGGACCATCCTTCTGCCCACAAACAGACCAGCTAAACAATTCATAAACAAATAAATGTCCTTTATGGGAAATCTAGAAACTAAGTGAAAGGCTCTTGAATGCTTTCCAATCACAAAAACGGATGTATTGAAGCCAGTAAGGAAATTCAGGACATCTCCTCCTGGAGTCACTTCCCCTGGTTCCGTGCCACATGATCAGAAAGAGACCTCCTGGCTCCCGGCTTCTTCCAGGGTAAAGGAAGGGTTGGTTTGCCTATCCAGTGCTCCAACTTTTTAGAGGGGCCTTCCCAGCTGATGGACTCTGATCCTGCCAGTGTTGGAGCTTAGACCCAATTTAAAAATGTGGTAAGGACTAGAGTAGACATTTTTCCAAAGAAGATACACCAATGGCCAACAGGTATATGAAAAAATGCACAGGGTCACTAATCACAAGGGAAATGTAAATCAAGACCACAATGAGATTATACCGGTCAGGACAGTTATTATCAAACTAAAAATCCCACAAACAACAAGTTTCGGTAGGATGTGGAAAAACTAGAACATTCACACACTGTTGGTGCGAATGCAAAAATGGAGCAGCCACTATGGAAAACAGTGTGGGGGGGGGGGGGCTTCAAAAAAATAAAAATAGAGCTGCTACATGATCCAACCATCCCACTTCTGAGCATATAACCAAATGCACTGAAATTGAGTTTTCACTGAGGTATCTGCCCTCTCATATTCACTGAAGCACTATCCACATTTAGAAAAAAAATTTTTTTAAGATTTTATTTATTTATTTGACAGAGAGAGAGAGAGAGAGACTACAAGTAGGCAGAGAGGCAGGCAGAGAGAGAGGGGTAAGCAGGCTCTCCGCTGAGCAGAAAGCCCAATGCAGGGCTCTCTATCCCAGAACCCTGAGACCATGACCTGAGCCAAAGGCAGAGGCTTAACCCACTGAGCCACCCGGGCGTCCTGAAGCACGATACACATTAATTAAGATGAAGAAATGTCTAAAATTTGATCAGCAAATGAATATATAAAGAAAATGTGATATAAACCTAAAATGAAATATTATTCATCTTTAAAAAAAGGAAATTGTGTGCAACGTGACAACATGGAGGGACTTGAAGACATGCTAAATGAAATAAGCCAGAACACGGAAAAAAAAAGCAAGTACTGCATGATTCCACTTAGAGGAGGTATCTAAAATAGTCAAATTCAGGGTGCCTGGAGGGCTCAGTCAGTTAAACATCTGACTCTTGATTTCAGTTCAGGTCATGACCTCAGGGTCATGGGATCCACCATGCCAGCTTTGTGCTCAGCAGTGGATGGCAGTCTGCTTGGGATTCTCTCCCTCTCCCCCTGCTTCTCTCCCCACTTACGCATTCTCTCTCAAATAAATAAGTAAATCTTTTTTAAAAATAAAATAAAATGGTCAAATTCATAAATTAGAAGCAAGAATGATGATTACCAGGGGCTGGGGGTAGGGGGAAATGGGGAATTATTTATCAACAAGGGTAAAGTTTCAGTGAAGTAAGATAATTAAGCGTTAGAGATCTGTTTTACAATATTGTGCCTATCTTCAGTAATGTTTTTTACCACAGTAAGACAATAAGCAAATAAATAGGATATAGCTATATTTAGACATAAAGTCTTTAAAGGGGCAATGAAGGTAAAATGAAGTCATTAAGGTGGGTCTTCATCCGATATGGTTAATGTCCTTATAATAAGAGGAAATTAGGACACAGACACACAGGGAGAAAAGACCGTGTGAAGACACAAAGATAGGACAGCCTCCTTCAAGCCAAGAAGAGGGACCTCAGAAGAAATGAACACTGCTGGCACCTTGATCTCAGACTTCTAACCTTCAAAACTGCAAGATTCATTTCTTATTTAAAGTGACATGATGCAGTGATTCAGGTAGAAGATGATGGTGGCTGGTCAAAGGTGATAGCAGTGTAGAGGAAGAGGAGGACTGGATTCAAGATATATTGTGGAAGGGAGATGGACTTTTGTAGGGGGAGCAAGAAAAAATAATTACCTAAAGGAGAAGTGGCACAGATGCCAAGCGCTGCTGAGAGGTCTGGAAAGATGAGAACTTCCCTTGCCACTGGTTCGGGCAGCATGAATATTAATTACTGCTGTCTTTGAGAGAAGACCAGTCTCAGTCACATAGTAAAGACAGAGTCCAAATAGAAAGGGCTGAAGAAGGAATGAAAAGTATGAAAGCAAAATCATTCCATTTAGACAATTATTCCAAGTTTCAAGGGAAGCACTCAAAATATGGAAGCCTGAGTAACAGGGGCTCATATAGTTCCACTGATCACTGGGAATTTCAGAGGGATGTGAAAATATGTTCCCATGTAAATTAAATTGGAGGATTTCTTACCATATATACCATTAAAATTATAATATTGTATCATGTAGAATTAAACTCTTTATTGATTCTATAAAAGTCTGTAGGAAATCATAAATGTAGAGCATTTCTCATGATCTATCTTTTTATTTTCTTTTGATTTTTGAACTATACAAATGTATTAGCTATCCAGAAAATTAAATTTTTAAATTTA
This sequence comes from Mustela nigripes, assembly GCF_022355385.1. Lineage (NCBI taxonomy): Eukaryota > Metazoa > Chordata > Mammalia > Carnivora > Mustelidae > Mustela > Mustela nigripes. The sequence goes on along the minus strand of NC_081562.1, from coordinate 46,112,568 downwards.
AATTTAAGTTTCTGGGAACCTGGATGGCTTAGTTGGTTAAGTGTCTGACTCAGTTTCAGCTCAGATCATGCTCTCAGGTTCTCAGATGGAACCCCATGTCAACGTCTATGCACAGCGCAGAGTCCTCTTGTCCTTCTCCCTCTACTTCTCCCCCTGCTCACTCTCGCTCTCTCTCTCTCATAAATTAAAAAAAAAATTTTTTTTTAATCTGAGTTTCAATTCAAAGCCAAGGAGACAGATAACTGAACAGATCTCAGCAGACAGGCTGGCGATGGTGTTTAAGATCTGCCTTGGTTCGTATCTAGAGGGGAACCTGAAAGGTATAATCGCCAGATGGTTATGGACAGAGCCCCAGTACATAAGGGGAACACAGGGATCAGGGACCAATCAAATATTTAGGAAATTTTTCAGGGTAGGAAAAGGGAGCATAATTACATCAGGATATGATGCAAACAGGCAGATATGTATAAAAGAACAATGTTCTATGAGCATCTACAATGTTCTATGAGCTACTTTGCTCCATATTTTGAATTCAGTGCTCTTCTCAGAGAATAAAGACCAATTTGGTAATGTTAGATTTCTCTCCAGAAGAAAAATAAAGTGGATTCTATGGAAGCTGGAAGCTAATGATGACCACAGAGAGAGGGCTCAATCCTCTCCAGGATGCTGGGGGCTTGAGCCCTAGGTCTTTGGTCTTTCATGAGGTGTTTCAGCCAGAAACAAGCTGTTTTCTGAATGTGGTGGTCCTTCTCGTCTCACCACCAGGATAAATTACTGTTACCAGTTTTCTTGCTGTCTTACCCAATATTTTGTTGGCCTTCCTTGGTGAGTCACTTTCCCCCCAACTGTTTAATTGTTTTATGTACCATACTGATATCTTTATGTATCTCGGGACCTCAAACTCCAAATCATCAAGTTAAACTAATCTATTTTCCCAACCATCTTCATCTTTATTACTTTATTAAATTAATATACTTAATTTTTCTTTTTAGAGGAGTTGTAGGCTTACAGAAATGGAGCAGAAAGTAGAGTTCCTCTACACTCCTTCTGCCCCCACATAGCTTCTTCCTTATCAGCATCTTGCATTAGTAGGGTGCACTTGTTACAACTGATGGGTCAATATTAATGCATTATTCATAACTAAAGTCCATAGTTCACATTAGGGTGCATTCGTGGTGTTGTACATTCTATGGATATTAACAAATGTATGATGACATGCACCCACCATGACAGCACCGTACAGAACAGTTTTATTTCACTAAAAATTCCCTGTACTTCACCAACTCATTTCTCTCTCACTCCACTCCAACATCTGGCAACCACTGTTGGTTTTTACTATCTCTATAGCTTTGCCTTCCTCAGGGTGTCACATACTTGGAATCATACTTCTGGGGTGGGTTCCTGATGTCCAAGCTCCTAAAACCCTTGGAATCTCAGGAGGAATAATAATGTCATTTGTATGCTAATGAGGTGATTAGTAGCTAAAACAACTTCCGGGAAGTGGCTGATTCCCACAAAGATCAAGGCTTAACTGCAACTTTCAGCCTCACCCCTTGGCCTCTAGGGAGGAGAGAGGGCCTGGAGATTAAGTTAATTACCAATGGCTGGTGACTTAATCAATCTTGAAAACTCCGTAATGAAAGTAATGAAAAATCCATAATAATTCCTAAGCAATGGTGCTCAGAGAGAGTCCAAGTTGGTAAACAAACTGACATGCTAGGACGGTGGCACACAAGAGAGGGCATGGAAGCTCTGCATGGCAAACTGCCCCTCCCCGCCACAATGCACCTTCTCCTATGTGTCCTCCATTTGGCCGTTCCTAATGTGTATCGTTTATAATAAGCCAATAATAATAATAATAGTAAAGCACTTTCCCAAGTTTTGTGACTCATTCTAGCAAATTATCAAAATGGATGGGGGAATGAGGAAACCCCCAAATTTACAGCCAGAATTTATATACAGGCATACCTTGGAGATACGGTGGATTTGATTCCAGACCACCTCAATAAAGGTAATATTGTAATAACGCAAATCAAATTAATTTTTTGGTTTCCCAGTGTAGATAACAGTTATACTTACATTATCCCGGAGTCTATTAAATATGATAGTATTATGTCTTAAAAAATGCATACCATAATTTAAAAATTATTGCTCAAAGATGCTAAAAATTATCTGAACTTTCAGCAAGTCCAAGTCTTTTTCCTGGTGATGCTTCTTGCCTTGAGGTTGATGGCTGCTGAGTGATCTGTGTTGGTTGCTAAAGTTTGAGTTAGCTGTGGAAGTTTCTTTTTTGTTGTTGTCATTTTTTAAATTGAAATATAGTTGACATACAGTGTTATGTAAGTTTCAGGTGTACAACATAGTGATTCAACAGTTTTACACATTATGCTATGCTCACTGAAGTATGGTCACCATCTGTCACCACATGATGTTGATATAATCTTATTGACTATATTCCATATGCTATAATTTTTATTCTGTGATTTATACATTTCATAACTGGAAGTTTGTACCTCTTAATCCCTTTTGCCTACATCACTTAGCTTCCCAAACCCCTTCCTCTCTGGCAATCACCTGTTTGTTCTCTGTATTTTTATTACATTTTGAGTTTTATTTTGTTTTGTATTGGATTCCACATATAAATGAAATCATATGGTATTTATCTTCCTCTGCTTGACTTATTTTACTCATTATAATACCCTCTAGTCCACCCATGTTGTCTATTCCAAATGGCAAACTACCTCTCCCCCCCGTAATGTACCTTCTCAATGTACCTTTATTATGGCTGAGTAATATTCCATTGAGTGTGTGCATCACATTGTGTGTGTGTTTATGTATATCATATTATCATGATCCATTCATCTACTGATGAACACTTAGGTTGCTTCCATAGCTTGGCTACTGTATTTTGTAAATAATGCTGCAACAAACATAGGGATGCATATATCTTCTCCAATTAGTGTTATCATTTTCTTTGCATAAACACCCAGTAATGGAATTACTGGATCATGTAGTATTTCCATTTTTAATTTTTTGAGGAACTTCCATACTATTTTCCACAGTGGTTGCATGGATTTATATCCCCACTAACAGAGCACAAGTGTTCCCTTTTCTCCACGTCCTGGCCAATACTTGTTATGTGTCTTGGATAAGGTGATATCTCATTGTAGCTTTGATTTGCATTTCTCTGATGATTAGTAATACTGAGCATCTTTTCATGTGTCTGTTGGCCATCTGTATATCTTCTCTGGAAAAATGTCTATTTAGGTCCTCTGCCCATTTTTTAACGAGATTGTTTTTTAGTGTTGAGTTTTGTAAGTTCTTCATATATTTTGGGTATTAACTCCTTATTGGATCTATCATTTGCAAATATCCTCTCTTCTTTAGTAGGTTGCCTTTTTATTTTGCTGATGATTCCTTCTCTGTGCAAAAAAATTTTATTTTAGTATAGTCACAATAGTTTATTTTTGCTTTTGTTTCTCTTGTCTAAGGAGATTGTCCAGGAAAATGTTAATCTCTTGATATCCAAGAGATTACTGCCTTTATCTTCTTTAAGAATTTTCATGCTTTCAGGTCTCACATTCTGGTGTGTAATCCACTTTGAGTCTGTTTTGTGTGTGGTGTAAGAGAGTGATCCAATCTCATTCTTTTGCATGCAGTTGTCTAGTTTTCTCAATACCATTTATTGAAGAAACTATCTTCTCCCCACTGTATATTCTTGCTTCCTTTGTTGTAAATTAATTGACCACACACGTGTGGGCTTATTCCTAGGTTCTCTGTTCTGTGTCACTCATTTCGGTGTCTATTTTTTAACCAGTGCCATACTGTTTTGATTACTATGGCTTTGTAGTATATCTTAAAATCTGGGGTTGTGATACCTCCAGTTTGTTGTTCTTCCTCCTCAAGATGGCTTTGATTATTCAGTGACTGTATGGTTTGTGCCTGCCCAACTGTCTTCTGAAGTGGCTGCATGATTTTATATTCCCACTAGCAATGAATTAGAGTTCATGATTCTCCACATCCTTATCAGCACTGGAAGTGCGGGGGTTCTGAATTTGGGTCATTTTAATAGGTGTGTAGCCATATCTTATTCTTGGCTTAAGATGCAAGTCCCTAATGATATATGATCTGAGTATTTTTCATATGTTTATTTACCATCCATATATCTTCTTCTGTGAGATGTTTTCAGATCTTTTGCCCAGTTTTTAATTGGATTATTTTCCAATTGCTAAGTTTCAGAGATCAGTCTTTCATCAGATAGATGTTTCCCAAGAATTTTCTCACATTTTGTGGTGTGCTTTTTCATTCTCTTAATCCTTTTTGTTTTTAATGAGATAAAGCATTGTCCCATGGGAAACCAAGGCTCAAAAACCATTATTCTTGATAAATTATTTTCTCAATTTACAGACATATTTTGTTAATTCTATCTCTGGAAAACTCAAAACTTATGTACACTACCAATACCTTATGGTGCCTTATTTGAATTGTTATTACTCTCTGCTGAAACTTCAAGACTTAAATCTATCAAGAACTTGGAAGGCTATGAGAGATTATCCCACTTTCAAACTAACAAGTTAAGTTGCTACAGTTTAATGGTTGCTGTCAAAAGACATGAGACTCCCAGACCAGAGACAAATGACTTTATAACTCACAGCACAGCAAGTTCTATGAGCTTCTTATTTATATTAGGTTTTTTGGTTCCCTATTTGTGTAAATGCCCAGCAGCCCAGATGGATGCTGAGTACATAGTAAGCTTGTATCACACTGAGGAACTCTGAGTTTAAGAAACTCCAACCTCTTAAATTTCAATCTCCCTTGAAATCTTCTCTCTGCCTCTGTCTTCCAAGGACATTCTTAAAAATATATTTGAAACAAAAGTTTTAATGTCTTTGTTCAGAAGTTGCACAGAAATGTGAGACCCATGAAGAAATTTCTCCCAAAATAATCTTTCATCTCTCATGATGAACAGTCAGAATAAGAATTCAGTTTTAAAAAGCTCCTTATGTCTTAACAAAAATGTCTTTAATATAAATACTTCATATAAAACTCCTTACCAGAGCATTCAAGGCCCTTCAACATCAATTTCCCTTTCTCCCCTTCCAATCTTATATTCCTAAGATTTCCCAACTGGTACCATTCATGCCAACCAAGTTGGACTTTTTGCCTTTTTTCCTGTTTTTACCAGCTCTAACCTTTTATTCCTTTTATTCTTCCATTCTTCCCGTCTCAAGTGTTCTCCCCATATCAACAACTTCAAAGATAGAATCAGATCTGTTCAACTCTTAATTCAAATGATACCTCTCATGTGAGAGGTTTTCTTTAAAATAGATCTCTTCCTTCTCCTGAACTCCTAGAGCACTTTTCCCCCATAATTCAATTCAAGCATTCTCTAGTAGACTCAGTTATCTATTTGTATTTTTCTCTCTACTAGCATACAGGTAGCCAAGGTCTTTATTTCTTCAACTATGTATCTGTCATACCATGAACTGTGTCTAGCACATACTGAATGAATAAAATAATAAATGTTTTGATTTTTCTTTTTTCTGAGGGATTTCTAAGCAGATAAGAAGGTATGATTTTTAAAAACCACCATCTTTGATCAATGAAACAACTATTCCCAAATTCATCAAATTTTCTCATCATCACCATAATTAGAGATATTTTTTGGACTTTCTAGTTTTTTGGCACAAAACCCAGTGCTTCCCTTTATTAAACCTGTTATAAAATTTTAACCTAATATGAAAGTAACAAAGCAAAACCAAAAACTGCATTCTGACTTGTCAACATCCCTCTTTTTAATCCTTTTATCTCTTAACTAAAATTCTTCTCCAACTTTCCTATTTGACATTCTCTAAGCTTTCATGTTAACATTGCTCCTCATGAAGTCACCTTGCACAACCCAGGCCTCCCACGAGGAGAGCAGGTTCCAATTAAGCTAACAGACAGCAGGTTGAAAACAGTGTCCACTGACATCAGAATACCACAATGTTTTCAAGAATGAAAGGTTCACAACTTTTTTCCCATAAACAGTAACATACAAGGCAGCTCAGCTTGCAAGGAAGACAAGAGGTCTCCATCAGAGACTGTGAAGTAAACCATCAAAAAAAAAAAAAAAAAAAAAACAACGGGGGCTGGGGTGGGATGATGAGCTATCCAAAGTAGGGAGGTTGAAGCCAAACGTTCTTGGCAGAAGCAGGAGCTTTGTCTTCACAGAGTCCTGAGTTGAAAAGGAAGAATCTGTTTCTTACCAGCTCAGAGAACTTTGTTGCTTTGTCCAGTCAACAAATTTTTTTTTAAGTGCCCACAAATTACTAGATTTCGGGTACATGACAGTAAATAGAGCAAATATAGTCTCAGCCCTGGTAAAGTTTACAATCTAGCAGGGTATAACCATAAAGCAAATAAACTAACAAATCAATTTGTACTTACAAATGATGATGAGTACTATGAAGGAAAAGGATGGGTGTCAGAGCATTAATGACAGTAAGAACCTACTCTGAAGAAACCTCTGTGGAGGTAATGAGTTAGTTGATACAAAAAATAAGCATCCAACTATACAAAGAGTGTGAGTGAAATACCCAATCAGAGAGAGGAAAAGGTATTTTGCTTCACTCACAAGATGGACACTCTTGTGAGAGCTGATACACGAACTTCTTGGCACACAATTGCCCTTCATAAATTCTCAGCAAGTGATCATTCTTGTTATTGCTATGGCTGTTGATTGTATATGCCTGGTAGCCACCTATAAAAGCTTACAGATCACTGATGGGTCTTTTAAACTCTAGCAGACGCTCAAACAATATGCATCAGTAGTTACATCTTTAAACCAGAAAGAGATAAATCAAAAAATTTGTAAAGCATAGTGAAAAATCTAATGAGAAATTTAGCATCTTTTCCCTCTCCTTTCCTTGATTAGTCCTTCATCTGGATTTCTGTATTATCACAAAACCTCACTAATTCATATGCTGATAATTAGGGATTTTGCATTTGTTCTGTGAAGCAAATAAATAATGTAATCAAAATGTGAGGCAAAAAACGCTTAGTTTAATTAAGGAAACCTGTCGTTTCTGGGTGGATTTAACCACATGCATTTGCATACAATTAATGTGCTGATTACAGATGAATATTCTCATTAAAGCAAGCCAAGTTAAGATCTTACTCTGTAACACTTGACCTCTGTAAACTTATATTTCTTGTCAGAGTTTGCCATAAATAAGGTATGCCATTAACTCTGATTCTTTTTTCCAGTTAATCTAAATTAGAGTTTTCTGTATGGCCAGTCCTAAATTAACCTGCTTTCTTTTAGTAGTATTTCATAATTTATATGTTGCATTTCCCAAGTTAGTGGATCCAATTAAGGTGGACTCCTTTATGGTTAAATAATCTTTGTAAGAGTTACAATTTGATAAAGATTGAAAGGGTGTTCAAGACATAATTTTCCTTTCTTTATTACTCTGCCAAATCTTCCTTTCTATAATCCTCAAGACAATTCGCACATCTCTGATTCCATATGCCCAGAGCCCCATAAGGGCCCCATATGATTCTCTACGTCCTTGAAAAAAAATTACCTTTGTTCTCTGCCTCATGGGATGAGAGAAGTTGTCAGAAAAGTTGTACACGTTTTAGCACAGAGGTCCTGAAGTCAGGCCTCCCATTGGACAAAAGGCTTCAAATTCGAACCTGTATGACTAACGTGTTGTATTAATCTTCAATGATAATTTTGATGTCCCATAGGAAAGATGGTTTCAGATCATCTTAGGATGTGTTGTATTCAGACCATCTCACAAAATATTTTAAAATAGCCAAGATCATCATTAGACAGGTTTGAGGCACAATGAAAGGACTTGAAAGAAAGAAAAAAATGAAAGAAAGAAAGCAAGAAAGAAAGTCATAATGCCCTTACAGATATAAATTGAATATATGTTAAAGATTTTAATTCATCATTAGTGAAGGAGTTGATAAGAAGTTATAAGTGATTTAAAGAAGACTCCAAAGACAATCTGTAGGTCTAAAATATTGAAATGATTGTGCAAATGGATGGAGGCATAGTTAGCTATTTCCACAGTAAGGGAGAGAAGTCAATTGAATCTCTACCGTGCTGAATTTATTTGCATGCCCAAAGCAAGAATTATTATTCATTACTATCAATTATCTACAGTTTCCAGAATTGTAGAGTAGCTCAAAGGCAATAAAAGACCCAGAGCTTCCATAAAATCAGAACTGAATAACACAGAAGGGAATGCTCTAACCAAAGCAGAATTTTCCATTGAAGCACTGAAGTTTTTCCACTGTAGGAAAATTTTTTCTCTGCAGTACAAATTGCACATATGCTTTCCACTGTTATTCCCATATCTATTCATCCTCAAATGTATATTGAAATATTTCTGTATTCCAGATGGAATGCTAATCTCTGGAGACCCAGGCGTGAATCATACGTAGTTACTATCCTCGAAAAGCTTAAAATATATGTGCAAACAAATGAGGTCAACGAAAGTGCCAAGGGGGTTATAATAAAGGTTTATACAGAACACAGTGGGGTAGAGATAATGAGGAATCTTCAGACTAAAAGAATCCTCTCCAAAGACTCCAGCCAGCCTAAAAGAAGAGACATGGAGGATTATCCAAGCCAACCTGATCTCCGTCACCACTCACATGGTGCACAGTCAGAATATACCCTCTTCTCTGAGAATTCCCCATCAGCTTTTTAGTGCTGCTACCTTAATTATGAGCAGACAGTCAAGAATCCCCAAACAACTAAAGAAAACCTCTAACATGAAAGACCGAAAACAAGGCAAACAATAAATAACCAACGATGCAGGGAAGTGAAAACCTTAAAAAACTACCATTAATATAGTCAGAAAGTGGATTGCCTGCAAAATACAAACAGAATGTTGCAAATAAAGGGAACAATGGAAGAATAAGAAAAAATAAAAATGTTTGCAGAAATAAAATAGGAAAAAGGTAAGAAGACTCTCAGGAAATCTCCTATAAAGTAGAGCAAAAGATAAAGAGATAGATAAGAGAGAAAAGAAAATTGGAGAACTGATCAATGAAGAAGCCCAACATTCAAATAGCAGATGTTTCAAAAAGAATGAATAAAGAATAAATAAAGACGACGGAGGAAAGAAAATTATCAAATAAGTTTAAGAACATTTCCTACATTGACAGGGCAACTGGGTAGCTCAGTTGGTTGAGCTATTTATATTTAAGGCATATATTTAAGGCATCTGCCTTCAGCTCAGGTCATGACCTCACGGTCCTGGGATTGAGCCCCCATCACATTTCCTGCTCTGTGGGGAGTATGCTTCTTTCTATCTCTGCTCTCCCCCCGACTCATGCTCACTCTCTCAAATAAATAAATGAAATCTTAAAAAAAAAAAATCTTAAAAAATAAAAGAACATTTCCTACATTGAAAGCATCCCTAGAGTGCACAGAAAAACATACCCTAGGTACAAATATATCAATGTCAGGCACACCCTGAAAAACTGCAGAATACTGTGGACAAATCTGTATCCCTAGAAAACAACCAGAGACAAAAAAAAAAAAAAAAGTTTTGATTAAAATATAAATAAGATTAAACCACCTGCAAAAGATCAGGAATTAGCATGGTTTTGGGTTCCTTAGCTTCAAAATTCTGAAAGAAAGTGGTTTCTGACTCCGAATTCTATACACAGCCATACTACCAATTAAATGTGATGATAGACTACACACATTTTTAGACATGCAAGGACCCAAAATATTTACACTCTTCCACCCACCGTGCATCCCTTCCCCAGAAATTACTGGGAGTAATCTGCCAAAATGAGGGTGTGGAGACAGGGAATCCACCACACAGGCGAGGCAGAGGAAGTCCTGGCTGATGAAGAGCACTTCCAGAAGGACAGCTGTGCACCAGGTGTGGGTCACAGCCAGCCCAAACCCGAGCAGGTCAGAAGGCTCCAGGAGAAAAGTTGGCAAAAGGTAAAACGGATAAACTCCCTGATGGGTTGGAACGCAACGAGAAGAGATTTAGACAACTGGGGAAGGGTTAAATAAATACAGAGAAGAATAAGCAAATGAGGGAAAGAAAAATTGTTAACTTCAGGAAATAGAAAAAAGGTGTGTGGCAAAGGAAAGCCTATCATGTAATTCATCTAGGAACGCCATTTAACAGTTATAGTCATGTGACACCAAAATTAAAATATAACTATACAGGAAAGGGAGTTCGTGGAAGTATATATGGAAAGGACGGTGTTAGTAAGAGAGAAATCCTCATCTTTCACAGAATGGAAATGATGGACGGGTATTGTCGACAATGGAAGAACCAAGAAGTAACACGTTTTAAGTTCTATGAGAAATATAAAGATTAAGAAAATGAAAGGATACTGACCATTTAAACTGAAATTTTTATCAAATTTTGGTAAAAGGAGAAACTAAATTTTTTAAAAGTGAATGGAAAGGTGAGCACAGATGATTTTTGGATGAATTTAGTGAGAAAGGAAAGGTAAAAGACAATGAGGGAGGCAAAGAAAGACACTAGTTTTCTGCGTTTTAACCAACTATGAGAAGCTTGAGCACGTAGAACCAGGGGCAACACCAGGGTTAGAAGATCAAGAGAGGTTGAAAACACAGATGTGACCAGGTGGTAGGTATTAGGGAGGGCACGTATTGCATGAAGCACTGGGTGTGGTGCAAAAACAATGAATACTGGGGAGGAGGGGGCACCTGGGTGACTCAGTGGGTTAAGTCTCTGCCTTCAGCTCAGGTCATGATCTCAGGGTCGTGGAATCGAGTCCTGCATCGGGCTCTCTGCTCAGCAGGGAGCCTGCTTCCTCCTCTCTTTTTGCCTGCTTCTCTGCCTACTTGTGATCTCTCTCTGTCAAATAAATAAAATCTTAAAAAAAAAAAAAAAACAATGAATACTGTTACGCTGAAAAGAAATTAAAAAGAAAAAAACAACAACAATACCACAGATGTGAGAAGAAACAAAGAGAGAACAGGGTTCTGGCCTTGGCAGGGGCAAAGAACTGACCAGGAGAGCACAGCCTCTGCCCAGGAGAGGGGACATCTCTTCTTCTGAAACTCCAATAAAGGAGAGGAAAGTGCACTTAGAGACAAACAAAAATGAAGTGATCGTGGCAGCGAGGAGAACGGAACCCACAATGTTCTACCTCGACTGCTCAAAACCCAGTGAATTAAGGCCTGTGAGTCTTACTAAACATTTGAAATATTCTACCTAATTTTCTTTTCTTTTTTTTTTTTAAGATTTTTCTTTATTTATTTGACAGACAGATTACAAGTAGGCAGAGAGGCAGGCAGAGAGAGAGGAGGAAGCAGGCTCCCCACTGAGCAAAGAGCCCGATGCGGGGCTCGGTCCCAGGATCCTGGGATCATGACCTGAGCCAAAGGCAGAGGCTTTTAACCCACTGAGCCACCCAGGTACCCCTCTACCTAATTTTCAAAATCAGTCTCCACTACTTTAGTTTTTAAATTTCATGGGGTCAATGCCCTCCCTGATCCCTGGTTGGTTTTCTTTCTCATTTTCAAGTCCTGCAACAGCACATATGGGCTTGTACTCATGTACACACACACACACACACACGCACATCTCTTCCTCACTGATAGGCATCTGCTGACTGAGAATATCCCTTCAGGAAGGACTATGCCGATAACATAGCAAAGAGGGCTTTGGTATTCTCTTATAATTAAGATTTTTCTTCCTACTTGCATCTCTCAAGGAGACGAAGTCAACAGCTGTATCTGGTGGTAGCTATCAGGGCAGCCTTAGAAACTCTCCACTTAACTTACAGACTGCAGTTCAACAATAGGTTCACCACATTACGTTTTCTATGCATTTCTAGTGCTGCATGGATCTGGGATGACACCAACAATGTCCTGTAAGGTCACATCTTCCAAATGACAAATCATAGCCCTAATGACTGGAGCAATATGTAATATGTAATCAATTAGCTCCATCCTCTTCAATTTCACTTCTTTCACATTAACACGACCTTTCTTAGAAGCCACTCCTCTTTGCATTTCAAACATAAATAACTAACCTTGCTAGAGAATGTACAACATGTCAGACCCTGTGCTGAGCTTTCCCCACCCATGCCTATGTTTCCATTTATTAACCTGTTCTTTTCCTAAGAGCTACCCTAGAAGAGAACTAGGATACTCGCTGCACCTTGAGGAATTTGAAGTGCCCGGTCCTTTTAAAAGACAAAGGCATTCCCCTGAACAACTTCAGTTCTTTCCTGCAAAAGCAGTGGTGCTAACCACGAGCTTCCCTGTCTTGCAAGGTCCAGAATGCAAAGCCAAGTCATTTTCCCCCAGAGTCCTAGAATATCAGGTGCTTCTGCCACTCTGGCTCCCAAAGCATCTGGCTACTGCCACTCTTGGTCCAGGAGCAAAAGAAAGGACTTAAACTTGCAAATAGTCCCCTGAAAGATGTGGCATAGATGCCTTCTTTTCACTCCGCAGCATGTTTGCCGCCAACTCCTCACTATAACTGGCATCCACTACGAAGTCATGTAAACAACCCCTCCTGTGATAAAGACCTTCCCTGAATTCTTTAGGGTTTGGAGAGGACCGTGTGTTATGTGTCTATTGTGTGTACACATTCGTGTGTGTGTGCCGGAAACTAGTTGCAGGTCACTTTATCAAATCTGCCAATAACACTGTGAGTTAGATATTGTGATCCTTGTTTATGGAAAAGAAAATGGAGGTTCAGAATGGCTAAGTGACATGCTTGAGACTGGGGGGCCAGATAATTTGGGAGAAAGTGCACCAACAGAACAAGATTTTGAGCCAAGCTTTGGATACTGTAGCTGGGAATAACACCGGGAGGGGCTGTGTTCCTCCTGCCTATTGTTCCTCTGTACATGGCCCAAAGGTGATGTTCATATGTAAATACTTTATATTTTTATTTTATTTTTAAATTTAGTTTATTTTAACTTAAATTCAATTGATTAACATATGTATTATTTGTTTCAGCGGTACAGGTCTGGGATTCATCAGTCTTATATAACACCCAGTGCTCATTATAACACATGACCTCCCTCATGTCCATCACCCACTTACCTCATTGCCTCACCCCCCACCCCAATATTTTTATTTTTAAGGAAGAGACCATCCGACCATACCCATTTAGGAAATCTTATATGTATAACATTAAAAAGAGATACACAAAGTGCATGCTAATTTCCATATGATTTAAATGCAAGAATTGATAGGTTAAACTAGCTTATTGTTTTTTATAATATAAGAACAGACCATTAACATTGATGTTAATTACGTATCAATATAAGATCATACAACAGTTATTCCCTTGTACGACTTATGTTGTACAACACAAGGCTTAATAATCCCATGTGGATTCTGCAAACAGATGTGTCTGGTCCTTTTAAAAGACAAAAGCATTCCCCTGACAGTTCTTTCCTGCAAAAGCAGTGCTGCTAACCATGAGCTTCTCTGTCTTGCAAGATTCAAAGGACAATCCTTTCTCATGGTGAATCGGGAAACAATACTCTGTTTTCTAAGGAAAATTTGCCCCAGAAAATTATCCTGACCTTGAGATTTTTTGAAGTAGAATTAATGTGAAAACTGTCCTTGGGCACTCCCTCCTAAAAAAAAAAAAAAAAAAAAATCGTGAGAAATTTCCATTACCTGGACTGTTTAACGATGGTTTTGACTTTCCTCGCATCTTATTCTTTGGCTATTGAAAGGGCCCTTGTTTATTTCAGTTGGAGCAGACAGAGGACTGGTAGCACAGGACCATTTTAATAATAAACCCTGCCCTTGGGTGTTAGAAAAGAATAATTTGTTTCTGTTAAAATTGTACAAAGCTGTATTTTCTAAGTAAGGCTATCTTGTGCTGTAGATGCCAAATCCAGACATGTTAAGGACATCAAAAAACAGAGAATGTATATCTATGCTATATGAGCCACCTTCAGAGAGTTATGCCTACATTAACAGACATTTTTCTTTCTATAAGGAAAATTTTAGAAACTAAGTTTATCTTGTTAGAAAATAAAAAAGAATGATGTTGTACATAGATACCATCTGAACCCACAACAGACTTCAAAATACAAAACAGTTCCACATTCATAATTATGCAAAGCATTCCAAATATGAGGCCGTCACACCCAAGGGAAGCACACAAATTTAAAAATCTCATCACTTGTGTGACTTTCGGAGACTTGTGCTCTTCTCCCATTTCATGCTACATCATGTGTTACAATTTCATCAAAGCCAACAGTTTGTTTCATTTAAAATATCTTCAATGAGCTTAGTGAGAACAGCTGCAGCGCAGGTCTCTCTTCTCACATTAATACTATGGAGTGTTCCTTTTTGTTCCGTTTCCAGTCTAGACTTAATTAACCAGATCTGCAAAAAGTCTGCTCAGCCACCTGTCTCCATGTTCAAAGGTAATTGTTGTTTCTCCCAGGTGAGTATAAGAGTAAATGAACAACATTAGAGCACTCTTTACAGAGAGAACAAACAAGCTATTAACAGGTAAAAAGGAAGGAAGAGAGAGAAGATGATGGATGGAAGGAACCGAGGAAAAAGGGGAGAAAAGGACTTTTTATAAGGGTTTGCCCTGGTCATTCTTTCTTTTCGTTTTGTTTTATTTTATTTTGTCTTGCATGACTAATCAACATAATAGTTATATTATCATCAGCATAAATCAGTTACCCTGGGACAGGAATCAGGGCAGAGGCAAAAAGTATCCATTTACCCTGCTGGCTTCGGGAAATGAAACATAGTAATGAATCTTACACCATTATCCATCATGACATCCTTGGGCCACTAAGTAGATATTCCCCAAATCAAAAGGGGTAAAGAGCACTCCCATTTCCCGTTATTTGAATAATCTGACTTCACTACACTATGTTTCAAACTGGTTACAATTCAACACACTTTTTTCCACAAGAAATGGAGACATATGGACAAAAGTCAAAGAACAAATTAAAACATTTTAGCTGTTAAGATTAACATAAATATACTCTGCTTTAATAAACTAAACAGATGTTCATCCATACGATGCACATAGAATCACCATCAATGAAATAGAACTGCCAAAACTAAGCCTGGAAATCAATTAAAGGAAATGCTGACACAAAATTTACACACATTTTGGATGTACAGCATTAATTCTTTTTTTTTTTAAAGATTTTATTTATTCATTTGACAGACAGAGATCACAAGTAGGCAGAGAGGCAGGCAGAGAGAGAGGAGGAAGCAGGCTCCCCGCTGAGCAGAGAACCCGATGTGGGGCTCCATCCCAGGACCCTGGGATCATGACCTGAGCCGAAGGCAGAGGCTTTAACCCACTGAGCCACCCAGGCGCCCCACAGCATTAATTCTTTAATTCTCTTTAATTTCACACATTTGGTCCTCTTTTTTTTTTTTTTTTTTTTTCCCTGTGTATTTCCATATATAAGCTTTTCATTGTTTTCTAAAGCAGTATGGTGCCTTTGGGGTTGCCTAGGATGCAACCTTGCAAACACATGCCCTTTGTTGGCAACATATTCAGAAGAGTGAAAACTCATCACCTCCAGGAGGTATGGTTATCCTTATGAAAACCTAGCAGTGCAAAAACTCCAATGTTAAAAGCCATTCATTCTAACTCACACTAACAACTGCCAGCAGAGTATATGTACATGGTACCCCAAATTACAGGTGTATCACTACCTCAGTATATCCTATATTGTAAGAAGGTCTTATCTCTAGGGGGGGAAAGTCTGTAGACAACCTAAGTGTATGCATCTGTGATCCACTGAAGGGGCATGAGAATCTTGGGGCCATAGACGGATTCGAGTATTAATTCCAAGCTTCATCTAGCAACAATCCATCCTCTCAAGTGAAAAAGTTGGAAAACAATTTCCCCAGGATCCTGTTAATTTCATTACCTGCTAATGAAAAAAAGTGGATAGATTAGGCCTAATTCAAATTAGCTAAATGTCCTTACATTGCTTTCTCAGGGAAATGAGTAAAAAGAAGAGCCCCAGTCTGAAATCTGTAAGGGTAGTCTTCACAATTTTTTACCTATGGTCTTTTCATTAACAAGAAATAACACAGTGCAAGGAGGTATCGGGATACATGGTTTCTAGCCCTGGTTTTACCATTCGGTAGCTATGTGATGTTAGGAAGCTTGTTTAACTTCTCTGGGCCTTCATTTGTTCACATTTTTCCAAATAGAGAAAAGCTATGTTTGTTTGTCTTGCTTTGTTTTGTTCCCATCTGGTCTTAAAACTCAGTTACAGACATGTATACAAGGCAGAAAAATTATATTATAAAACTAATAATGTTAACTTGCAGTTATAGCTCCTCCTACTTCTATCCAATTATTTCCATGTAGGGCACTGA
The DNA here is from genome assembly GCF_022355385.1 of Mustela nigripes. Taxonomy (NCBI): domain Eukaryota; kingdom Metazoa; phylum Chordata; class Mammalia; order Carnivora; family Mustelidae; genus Mustela; species Mustela nigripes. The sequence goes on along the minus strand of NC_081562.1, from coordinate 46,096,217 downwards.
TAACACACAACCATTACTATGCAACCTAGACAGCTTAGCCGTGCAGGCAAATATGAGCTTGATTGTCCAGTATTAATATCCACTGATGCAATTAATCAAGCTGGCAAAGTTTCCTGGGAACATAAATGGCTGCAAGGGAAAAATAGCATGGGTTGGTTTAACAGTGGTTTCCAGGCTGCCCTCTTAGTTAATGCCAGATGACTGACTAAAAGGCTTCTGCAAACTTTTCCTATAAAAGGCCAGATAATGAATATCTTAGGATTTACAAGGCGCTGTCAAAGCTACTCAATTCTGACATGAGTATTCCAAAGTAGGCATAGACAATATGTAAGTAAATGAGTATGGTTGTGTCCCAAGGAAACTTTATGGTCGCTGATATGCGAATTTCATGTAATTTTTACATATCACAGAATATGATTCTTCTTTTGATTTTTAATTATTTCAAAATGAAAAAATCATTGTTAGCTCTTGAGTATAAAAGAGCAAATGTTGGCTCGAATTTGGCCCAAGACCTTTAGTTTGCCAATTCCCACAATGAATGTTAGGAAATTATGCAGGTTTTTCATCTGGACCCTGTTGAGATGTCCTATCTCAACAGGTCCTATTGTGTGATTATTAATTGTCCTCAGCACCAGTAACCCTCCCTAATGTATGGTGATTACGTCCATGGACCGGGCACACTACGCCAAGTAAATACATGTGAGTGAAACAAAAAAAATGCATCACTGAAAGAAAGAGAAACAGTGGAGTACAACAAGTCCTAAGCTGGATGGCAGGTGCTCTGGTCTCTGATCCTGCCATTGGCTCAGAATCGCCATGAGACTAGAGGAAAGATAAACACAAGAGCCCAGGCACAGTAAAGGCAAGGCCACACTAAGACCTACCTGCAAAGGAAGTGCAGTGTTCTCTCGTCTTAAAGAGCTCATCTGGTACATAACAGTCACCTGATCCCCAAACTGGTTTAACTGGCCTTGGAGGCCTGCCTGCTCACTGAGGATAGTAAAATTCTCCCCGGTTCACTCAGTCTTATCTTTAGCCTCCTTTGGAAATTGTAAATACTTATCAAAAAATAAATAAATAAAATAAAACCTCAATAAGTCACCGCTGTTACTGTTGATCAGGTTATCTCACTCAGGGCTTGGAGCAACCAGCAACAGCAGGTAGGGAATATGGATGACCAGACATTCGAGAAGGAGAAAGAAGGTCAACAAATTGGAAGCATTCAAACTATGCCGGTTCCGTAGTCCAGGCTAAGTGAATCCTTGTCATTCATTCCCTGGCATTTATTGGGCTCTTGTTCAATTCAAAGTGCTTGGCAACCAGAACCTTAACCTTCATGATGCTCACAAATAGAGAAATGTGATTGAGGCATTCTTCCTGTGTTAATAATGGCTAACATTAAGCTAAAAGGTCCATTGAACTTTAGTAAGAAAGCCCAGGTTTACTGATAATTTCAGATATATCCCTTTTCATTCAGAATAAACCATAGTGAAATCTGTAGTATAATGACATACTGAGCTCACTGCCTAGCAGATTCTCTTGCTCATATTTTTTTCCCACATTTGTAACCAGAATACATTGGTTATTCAATACATTGGTTATCGGGCCCAGAATACATTGGTTATTCAATAATGGTTAATCAAGCACGTGCAAGAAAAACACAAGAGGAATAATCCCTATTTGAGTCTGGCAAGAACTTCTACCATTTGCTTTGCTAATATTTTGTGGTAAGAGCAAAGCTCCAGAAATTCTCTGATGAGCATTCAGCTCATTCGAAGACCCATCGGTTACCAGATTGCCAGTAACAGTGCTGGAAAGACAGATCAATTGGAAATGCCTAAAAAAATAAAGGATAAGCATTAGAGTCAGATGGGCCCAGATTTGAGTCCTCGCTCAGATGTCTAACAACAGTGTCACCTCAGGCAAGTGATGTCCACTTCCCAAGCCTCAGCTATGTGAGTGTCCACATAGCTCAGTAACAGCACTAATCCTACGTGAGTTCATAAGTATTAGCCATTACCATTAACGTTAAGATTCTGGACTTTAGAAAAAAGAGTGAAGCCCAAAGATTGAGAAGGTGTCTAGGGGTGGCAGCTAAATGGATAAAGAGAGTAAGATTTACTCACTTAAGAAATTATAATTGATTACTATAATGTTCCAGGCACTGTACTATTTTTCGTTACTCTCCTTCTCGGTCAAAAGAGACACATATAAGCTGTACTTTCAAAATTATTTGATTGTTTTCTAAAATTTAAATAAATCTCTGTTGTAAACTTTTCCTATGGCCATTTGCCTCTTTCTCCTAAAATCTAAAGGGAGAGAAAAACAATTTACTCTGCTGGAATTTCTTTTCTTAGTTGTGGTCCCATGATAGGTGTGTGCCTTTGGTTAGTTCTGTAAGCGGCCTCTCACCTCTCCCCTTAGAGACTGAATGGAGGCTGTACCATCCTTACGATGTCATATACGATGAAGCCCAGTCAAGGAATTCCTACACTTAGAAGCTGCACTCAAATGTCCTTTCTATGAAGGATCGGCCACCCTATTTAAAGCTAGAGGTAGCTATGAGCCAAGAAGATACTCAGTTTTTAACCCAAAGCCTAACTTATTAGGACAGACTCACCACGCTGGGAGTATAAACTCCTGCTTATACTAACAGCTGGAGAGTAAGTCTTTAAAGAAGCCATCACTTTGGTTACTGGTTTTTGTTCATTTTAAGAGTAGGGAGAAGTAGAGATGAGGGGACTTATAATATGTTGAACTCAAATTAGTATTCAAGACTTAAAATACTTCTTTTTGCTAGAGATGATGAACAAAAAAGTGAAATATGGAAATGAATGTTCTGGGGTCAAGATGGATCCTAATTTCCCAAAAATAGAACTCTCTGGATTTGGACTTCTTTGGATGTAGGTTCTGGAGACTGTAAGAGCCACCCTCTAAGGTTCTGGTGAAGGACCCCTTCATCCTCATCTGTCCCATGGTAGCAGTGGGGGCCAGGGGTCCCACTCTCCCGGATAACCTCCTGCTTGCTTTCTGGTGACCTGCAATTGTCATTCGCCAGAGCACTGCTCCTTCCTTTCCCACAGAAAGCATCCAAGACCCTGTCCAACATCACCTTCTCCCCAGGCTGGAGAAAGTTTCCTAGATCTCTTCCATCAGGAGAATGATTTTTATTTTCTTAGGCGTACATATGGATTAAACCAGTTAAATGTCTTCCACAGAATAAGAAAGATTTGCCTGATTTTCTTTCCTGCAAATAACAATCAATCTAGCTTAGAGAAAAAAAAAAAAATTGAAGAGTCATTTTTGGAGATCTCTGGTTAGGCATCTGCTCACAACAACCAAAAATGGCTTCCCGCTGACCTGGAAGAATTCAATGTGGGGAAATTCTAACCACATACTAGCTATCATGATCTCAGAATACACTTTAGAGTACTTGTTTTCAAAAAAAGAAAAAGCCTGTTTTTTTCCTTTATCATTTCTCCTTGAAAAGGTGCATTAAATCAAAAGAGTACCTTAACATCCATGACATCCTCATATTGAAATAACAGCCATAGAATCTTCCTTATAGTCCCAACAGAAACCAGATTGTGACTATTCTTTTATGTGCAAAGGACTCCATCCGGAAAGTAAGGGAGAAGTATGGTACAGGTATCTTAATAAGTGAGTACGGGTTGGTTGTACTACAGTGACTAGTCAATCCCAGTAGAGGAAGGACTGGGAAAAAATAATAGGAGGCAACAAGCAAGGTCAGTAATTTAAAGGCTGTTTCTCTGGGACAGAAAAAATTCAGAGCAAATTCAAGAAACAATTCAGCGGGATGCCTGGGTGGCTCAGTTGGTTGGGCGGCTGCCTTCGGCTCAGGTCATGATCCCGGCGTCCTGGGATCGAGTCCCACATCGGGCTCCTTGCTCCACAGGGAGCCTGCTTCTTCCTCTGACTCTGCCTTCCACTCTGTCTGTCTGTGCTCGCTCTCTCTCTGACAAATAAGCAAATAAAATCTTTAAAAAAAAAAAAATAAAAAAAAAAAAGAAACAATTCAGCAACAAAACCTGTGTCATGCAGTGGTCATTTTTTTTTTTTTAAAGATTTTGTTTATTTATTTGACAGAGAGAGAGCACAAGCAAGGGGAGCTGCAGGCTCCCCACTGAGCAGGAAGACTGATGTGGACTCGATCCTAGGACCCTGGAATTATGACCTGAGCTGAAGGCAGATGTTTAATCCACTGAGCCACCCAGACGCCTCTATAGTTACCATTCTAATATAGGTCATGGTTGAGGGGAAAGGGGCAGACAGGTGAAGAAAATCACACTGATCCTATGTTGTAGGCGACGGAAGCTGTCCCCTTCTTCCCTTGTAGGTTCTTGGACTGACCTAATCATTCCATTGACATACTACAGATTACCAGGAGAAACATAAATTCAATATTGTATGCACAGGAGCCCAAAGATAGCGGAGTCCAAAAAGTGGCCAAAGCAGGCAGCTTTTCTGTCATTTAGACAAAGAAATAATTATTCCCAAGGATTTTGACAAAACAAAGGAGTTTGGTTGTGGGGTAGCAAACTAAAGAAGAAGGAATAAAGTTTGTTTAGAGTGCCTTCTTGGCCTTGAATTCCCTATCTCTGGTGATAAGGATGACTTCTACCTTCTCAAGATAGGAAGGACATCTTCCCGTGAGAGATTTATTTCCTACTTCCAGGGGAACAAAGGGCAGCAGAGTGTCCTTCCTGCGGCAGCTGTAACTTTGATTCAAAATAATCAATATGCCAAAATGCCGTATTTTTGTTCCCTTCAATATTCTTTCCAAAAATAAGAAAAGAATAACAGTCGGCTCTTAATATTGTTACATATACACACAGGATGCTACTGGGTCAGGGAGGGGAAAGGCTCTGAGTACATGAAAAGAGGGCAGGGAGGGCCTCGCCAAAGAGGTGCCTAGGCCAACCACCGAAGGAAGAGGAATTCTTTAGGCAGGGAAGGAAGAAAGACTTTTCCGACAGGAGGCCATGGGAAAGTATATCCCATTTTCTTTCTTTCTTTTTTTTTTTTTAAATTTATTTGTTTGTCAGAGAGAGAGAGAGAGAGCACACAAGTAGGCAGAGAGGCAGGCAGAGACAGAGGGAGAAGCAGGCTCCCTGCCGAACAAGGAGCCCGATGTGGGGCTCGATCCCAGGACCCCGAGATCACGACCCAAGCCGAAGGCAGAGGCTTAATCCACTGAGCCACCCAGGCGCCCCTATATATCCCATTTTCAGAACCTAAATCAGAAGATGGGATCTGGCAAACTAGACAGGCCAGATCATAAAAGAATTTTGTGTTAGTTTTGTTGGGTTAGCAGTTTTCTTCAGTCAGGAGAAACGAAATTTTGCCAACTCACGCCAAAGAGAAGAGGGTAAAGGGGAAGACAATTAAAAGAATACGGAAGCAAAGGAAACAGTGAATACACATGCTTTTGAAAGAAACCCAGGTAACAGCTGCAAAAGGACAATCTTAGAGTGCCTTAATCTATACCTGTCAGCAATGGCTTGAAACAAACCACTTCCAACTACTTTCAATCTTTCCTTCTCTTCATTGAAAATTTCTGGGAGAAAATTGGCTCTCTTGGCTAGGAGAGCAGAGAGCTCCTTGAACAGACATCATACAAAGACTGCAGGCACTGGGATCTGCTCAGATTCCCCCAAACTAATATCAATTGTATGGTGCCCAGGAGGACTGAGGGTAGATATTCCACAGGTAAAAAAGAGACCACGAGAGTCGTGTATGCTGTGTCAAGGGTTTTGAGCTTTATCCTATAGGCAGAGGGAAGCCAATGGGATGATCCATGCTTATGTTCTCTTTGGGCACACAAGACACTGCGGAACTTTAACAAATAAGACCGTAAAATGAATGTTACAGGGTTTTGTGTCTAGGTTACAAATGATATCTAAAACCCTCATGACACTTATTGGCAGACAGTCTCATGGGATGTTAGAAAGAGGAGTAAATTTCGAAATCATTTAGTGAATCCAATTTCATTTTACAGGTTACCTATAAAGAGGCTCAGCAGCTGTGCCCTTCCTCGGGTCACGAGTCTACTTATCAGCATTCAGGACTTGGGATGAAATTCTTTAATCATCAACACCATCCTGTCAAGCTACTATGAAAAAAGCTCATTTTAAAACCTATTTCTTCATGAAAGTATTGGGCTTCAACACAGATTCTGTGGCGCCTTTGATTATGTCTCTACTATACACACAGTATAGGGCATTCTTCTCATCATTACGTAAAATTCTTACAAAATGTGTCTTCTACTCTCTCCCACGGTTTCATTTTTTCAGCAAGAAACTAGTAAGTATCAGTCATTGTCCTGGCTGAGGGCACAGAGTAGCAACGATATTGTTAATAATAATATCAATATAGCGGCCATCATTTACATAACACTTACTAGGTGCCAGATAATATTCTGAGTGTTTTTCATATAGTAATTCACTTAATCCTCATAACAACTGGTAGGCTGGAATGGGGAGTGATTGTTTGTGGCTTCAGTGTTTCTTTGGGAGGCAATAAAGATGTTCTAGAATTAGATTGTGGGTATGCTTTCACCAACTGTAGATATACTAGAAAACACTGACTTGCACACACATTAAAAGGAATTTTATGATATGTGAATTATATTTCAATAAATCTGTTTAAAAAAAAAAAAGAAGTAAGGGCAACTGGGTGGCTCATTTAGTTAAGCATCTATCTGCCTTTGGCTCAGGTCATGATCCTGGAGTCCTGGGACTGAGTCCCACATCGGGTTCCCTGCTCAACATGGAGCCTGCTTCTCCTTCTCCTCCGTGCTCATGCTCTCTGTCACTATCTCTGTCTCTCTCAAATAAGTGAATAAAATCTTTAAGAAATAAAAATTAAAAATAAAAAAAAGAAGCAAAACCCAAGATGTCGATTATACAGAGAAGCCATTTGAGGCACAGAGAGGTTACAGCAGTTGTCCAATGTCATAAAGCTACAAAGTGTCAGAGCTGGGGTTCAAATATAGGCGGTCAGATGCAGAGTCTCTATATTAAGACACAGTCCCTGATCTGGAAGAACTCACAATCTGGAGCATATTTACAAGCATGAGGCGAAACCATCTTGCCCTTGTATCTAAATTACTCAGATGTAGTAAACACACAGTCAGAGGAAAAAAGGAGAAATATACAAAGGAAAACTAATGGATGACAGAGACCCAGATATCTGTAGATGCGTCAGCATGTCTAAAGCCTGATTCTGCTTCTGATGGCGTCATCAGGAAAAAGTATCCTAAAATAAGCTACATTAGAAAAGAAGACAAAGAGGGTGCTTTCTCACCATCCATTAACATAATAAGCTGAAGTCACCTTGTGTGTGCGCGTGGACTTGCCTGTGCACGTGTGAGCTTGTGACAATTTGGGTATATGTGTGTCTGCTGGAAAATTGCCCTCCCGGAATTCATGCCTGTTCTTCATTGTATGCCCAGAACCTGGCAGGGCACGTGGGAGATAATGGATGATGATGAATGAATGACTCTCAGCTAGTTAAAGAATAGCTTAAATTGATTTTTGACTTCCTGGACTTTAGAATGGCTCAAATCTAGATCATAAGGAAAAAGGGCTGCTGGTGACTGGAGGTATATGGGCATTACATGACTATTAGTCATTTGGGGGAGTGTCTGGTGTTCATGAGATCACAGCTCCAAACCTGTAAAGGTCTAGTTCTCACACTCAGTCCTTCTCAAGACCCCAAGTTCTGGTTGTCTTGAAAATGTATTTAACTGGTTATGAAAAGGACTGGGTAGGAGAAAATGGGTGGCTGAGCTCAAAAATCTGTTCTGCCTCAGGGCACCTGGATGGCTCAGTCAGTTGGGCTTCTTGCCTTTGGCTCAGATCATGATCCCAGTGTCCTGGATCAAGTCCCGCATTGGGTGAGTCTGCTTCTCCCTCTGCCTGCCACTCCCTCCTGCTTGTGTTCTCTCTCTCTCTCTCTCTCTCTCTCTCTGAAAAATAAACAAATAAATAAAATCTTTTTTTAAAAATCTGTTTTGCTGCAGAAAAAACTCAAAGTGCACTCCCAGTGATGGTGAGCTAAGAACAATGGATTTCCTTAAACAGTATATATTCAAGCTCATCTTACATCCCAAATACAGCAAGCAGAAGTAGAAGATACCTAAACCAGAATGCAGGGCCCGCATGTCAGTTTCACAAGCTGGCAGGGGCTGCTCAAGATCCTTCTCAACAGCATTAATGCTCAAGCACTAGGTTAACTGCTGGATGACTAAGCTATGTCCTCTTATGCTGAAGGAATTCACAGAATTGGTGTTCCTACCTCCTCAAAATTTGTAGAATTTCTGTATCATTACTCAGTTGAATATTCTTCACCTTGGGTAACAAATTATGAACGTGACATTCATCAGGCCCCAAATGGGACCACTCTGGAGAGTCTGGGAAAAACCCAGAGAGCTACATGAAAATTGCAAAGGTTAAGATTTTCTTCCTCAAGTTCAAACAAGAAATTCTACTTGTCACTGAGATAACAAAAAAGATAAAATTTAAATAAGGTAATAAGTACCAAGCAATTTATATTTAGCTTTTCAACATTTGAAGAAAAATGACACGCTCTCTACCCAGATCTAATTCCTCCATCTGCCACAAACTTGAGACATTCTTCCATGAGCTTACTTATTGTATATATTACAGGCAGGAGAACCAAGTTGCTAAGAGCTAGCATGTCTCTATAACCTATTACCCAAATCAGAGCACTTCTGAAAGTGAATAAAGTCACAATAATTACATTGGGACATCAGAAGTAACCTGGGACAATCCCAGACAAACTGAGAAATACTGTCACCCTATTAATTGTGCTCTGGTGTCAGAATTGGATGATGGGCAGGGAGAAACAATTGAAGGCTTTTGAATAGTGTTGTTAAGTGACCACAACTTCAGGAAGCTTAGACAGAAGTGGACTTTGGCCAGAATGGACCAGAAAAACATCGAGGATAGGAAAGCCCAAGACAACGTTCTTATGGCACTAGGAAAGAAGCCACAAGAGGCCAACCTAGGACAGTGGCAATAAAAAGAGAAAGCCTGTATAAGAGAACAGGCTGTTAAAGAGGTCAGATAGGTTGTAATACTAGTCTAAGTAGTTAGAAAATATTAAACACACCTCAAGGGCCTCGACAGGTAAATGCATAGCAGAGGACATGCTGATTGGAAAAACCAAGGGAACTCGGATTCTAGGGCAAAAGCTGTCTGCTCCCTATCTCTTCTCATACTTCCTGATCATGTCGCTAGGCTCGCTGGGGTGTGCTTCATTCCAAGGAGAACTGGAGCCCTCCACAGACCGCTTACTATGATGAAAGGCACAGGTAAGCCAAGAGTTTCCGTCACCAGGAGGGTAATAAAATGCCACCAACAATTGCGCCAGACACCACTTGGTGGCACCAGTACCCTGAAATGATTGAAATGCAACCTGCTATTCCTTGATCTTAAAGTGGAAACCTTGGACTCCTAAAAGGTCTGGCCAACCCTCAAGTTCAATTTCTTCCATGATTATCTGACTTCTTCCAGAACTTTCACATCCTCCTGTATCTCAGTCTATGGGAATCCTGAAAGCTAGAAGATGAGAACGTTTTATTTCAATGATCTCTTATTATTTCAAAAATTCCTTTTTGGCATATACACATATAATTTGCATAAATGTGACCACCTCTTTCAACCACATTTTTCTTACATTAGCCTTTTCCTTTTCTGTTTCTTTTCCTCACCTACCACCACCTTCTAGACAATTCATCTTAACAGCCTAGAACATATCCATTCATGTTTGTTCCATCACCATCTAACCTTATACAAATGTGTGTATAGGCAAAAGAGAAATGTAGAGAGATAATGTTTAAAAGTTTTTTGATCAATGATTTAGAAAAGGACTCATATAATATACTGTTTTACACATCTTGCTTTTCTCCCTCAACAATATCTGGTGGTAATCCTTCTAAGCAGCTAGTATTGCTCTAATTCATTTTGAGGGGATGTTGTTATATAATATTCCATGGTATAGACATACGATAATATATCTGACAACAGTTCCTTATTAAAGGGTATTCACTTGCTTTCAATTTTTTGTTGTTATTTTGCCACGATAAACAATCCTGCTGTAGAAATCCTGTGTTTGTATGCTGTAAGGTAGTGTTCCTGTCTCCATGAGTTAAATTTCCAACAGGAGAATGCCAGATTAAGGGGTAAGTATATACTTTTAACCTAAGAAATGTTTTTCTTAATTTCACAAAATTTTAAGAAATGTTGCTAGATTTACATCCCCCACAAAACTCTTTAAAATCCCCATTTCCATCAGCAAAATATGAATGACAGTGCTCTTTTCCCCATGTCTCCACTAGCAATGTGTATTGCTGCTTTTTTCTTTTGCCAGGCTGATGGATGTAAAGTGACAACTTATCATTAACTAACTTCTTGTTTTCCCAAATGGTTGTGATTTGGAGCATCTTTTCAGTTTTTTGTTTTTTGGTTTTTGGGTGTTTTTTTTTTGCCATTTTGATCTGATTCTTCACAGCTTTTGCCCAAAGCAAGGATTTTTTAAAGGGATTTTTGCTTAGTAATGAAGCTAGAAAAATATTGCTGAACATTAAAGAAAATGGAAAAAAAATAGGTTTTATCATGATCACTATTACCTATATTTGGTATAACACTAAAAGCACTTGGGTGCTCAATTCGGCAGCACATACACTAAAATTAGAACAATACAGAGAAGATTAGCATGCCCTCTGCATAAGGATGACATGCAAATCTGTAAAGCATTTCATAGTTTAAAAATACATGCAAACATACATGCATGCATATATACATACATAAAAACACTGGGGAGCCAGAAAATAATCTGTGAGTACTATTCAATTCTGAAATGTCGACTCTAAGGGCAGAAGATGGTTATTTCTCTCTTCATAAGGAATTATCTCACTGTTAGTGCTTTGTTTCTGACTGGACATTATATTGCTCTATATGCTTAAGTAGGACTTGGTATTAAATCGAACCAGTTGCATTTATTTGAGTGTCATTCAAAATACTTGTTTAAAAAAAAAAGAACAAAAATCAGTAGGGAAAGAAATTGTATTTTTAAGCTTCTAAGATTTTATAAACAATGGAGCCCAGAGAACAAAAAAAGTCATAAAATGACTTGACAGTGTCCTTTTAAGTGAACATATGTGAGTTTATGCCTCCATATGTGTTCACATATGTCCTACATATGCACAACCAGCTGCTAACCAACCAAATTGTTCAATGTGTATGTTTACTGTAAAACAAGCCGAAAGTGTTTGGTCTCTTTGTTAGAGAAACAGCTCATAATTTGAAGTATACAAACGTCAGTTGTTTCTCATTTCTTTTTTTTTCCAAGCCAAATGAGCTGTTGATGCCCAATTTGGCAGGGTCCTAACTGAGGCTGACTCTCGGCCAGCTGCGGAAACCTGGCCCTGAAAGTTTGGGAAAATTTTTACAAGAATAAGGAGCTTTTCCTAATGGCTCCCTAAACCAGAGGAAGTTTCCTTAGAGCCTCAGCCAGTTTTTTCCCACTCAGTATCCCAAAGGATAATCACTAACATTGCTTGGATACTAATGGATGGAGTTAGGGTGTGAAATGAGGGTCCTCCCCGACTTTGGTCAAATACTCTTTCAAAACCCAGTCTTAACAGAAAACGTTCTAGGGAGGTAGAGATTATATCTGTGATAACAACTTTATCTATGAGTCCTCAGTATCTCATCTTTCATTCAGCCTTTAGACAGTGCTCTGCAGCTTAAAATGGCGAATGAAATTTGGACCAATTTCCAGTTGAAGGTCCAGCCTTTGGACGGATTAGACCCCTACTTCTACAATCACAGCATTGAACCCAATCATCACGATCGGTATCCTCTACAACTCACATTAATATTCTCTGAAGAGCAGGCTGTTATGAAAAGAGCTCATGCTCTGGAATGGAAGAGTCTGTCCAGTCCTGGCTGTGTCATTGCCTGGCTGTGTGGTTGTAGTAGCTTCACGCTTTCAACTTCAGTTTCCTTAGAGCTATATGGAAATAGTAACACAGACTTCCTAAGTTTCTGATGAAGATGAAATGGGATAACCTATATAAAAGATGATGTGCAGTACTGGGGACATGTTAAGGGCTCAGTAAATGTAAATGCCCTCCCTCTCCGTGTCTCTTTTCCTCTCTCTAGTCCCTGCAAAGAGAGAGAGAGAGACATAAGAACCAGGAATATTTCTTGGTCAAGGGGATAATCCAAGAGTCCCCAATCCCAAAGATGGCGGGGAGGGATAAAGGAGAGGCTGAATTCAGCAGAAAAAAATCATTTAAAATGTTCTCTCTCTTTTTTTTCATATTTTAAAATTATTTTTATTAACATATAATGTATTATTTGCTCCAGGGGTACAGGTCTGTGAATTGTCAGGCTAACATGTTCTCTTTTGACAAAAAATAAAAATAACAGAAATAAAACGTTCTCTTTCAATATCACTGAAACCAGACAGATGAATATGCAAGGGTGTTCATAAATGCATGCCCATTTATTGAACACCTACTGTGAGCCTTGAATAGTGCTTGACAGAAGAAATATTTCTTAAGTAAATGAATGAAAACCAAACCCTTAAAGCACCATCATAATTTCTTCTCTGATGCTCATTTCCTGGGATTTATTTATTAGTGATGATTCTCTGCTTTTCGAAGTGAATGCCATCATAAGGAAGAAGTATGGGTATCTGTTGTCACTGTCTTACTCAGCCCCTGTAAAACCAGAAGCATCCCACCCATCTTTCTGTCTGCCAACACAGGCTCTTTCTACATCAAACCACCTCTCATTCCTTCTTTCCCTTCCTCCATTCAACCTTCTGAAGGTTGTCCAGTATTTGGCACAGCTGAAAAACACAATTCCTCTTGCTGCAGGTGTCCGTGTGTTTGGAGCAAAATGAGCCACTGTTGACAATTGTAAAGAAAGGAAGAACAGCTGTTTGCATCTGGGCGTGGGGTAAGAAAGAGAGAACAGCTGGTGGCAGCTGTGGCAGACAAGAAAGTAACCCAGTGAGCAGCTGCTGGTAATTCAGAATCTACTAGACTGCCCGGAATAACTGAAATCCAGAAGAAGCATGTGAGACTCGATTTAACTACTTTACTGTACCCTGCTCTTCATTAGATCCGACTTGTCCTTCATTAGGGACATTCCCATGATAGCTGCATGAGGACTCCCAGTGGGAATATCAGACCTCTCCTTCCCATCCATAACCCTTTGGAAAATCAAACCAAGAAAAGTAAAATGGCACAGACATTACTTCCAGTAAGCCCATGCTTATTTTTACAAGAGGAAGCAGTCTATGGTTGACAAGGGAAAAAATGTTACCAGTGATGGATCTATCATAAGAATGGGCAAAAAGAATTCTTTCTATATTACAAGAGATTATGGTCATTTTGATGATGATCCCACACTTCAGAAGTCAGTAGGCTAACATAATGTGATAACTTAAGTGTAATAGAAGCCTAGAAAAATCCATTTTAAAACCCTGTCAGGGATTTCAATATTTCTTTTCTCATATGTATGTAATCCTGTGAATGTGTATACATAGAATTATTTCCCTCTACTTTCTTTTTTATTCTTAATAAAAAGAAGATAAAGATGTCTTTATATCATTCATCTGGTGACAAAATATTTGGTTGGTTGTCGTGCTTCCCCCTGGTTCTTTTAGTCATCTGGAATTCCAAGGTAAACTGAGAGGCCCCAAAATGTGTCATCTACTTCTCATCTTGTTCATCACAGAAGAAAAGCATCTCATCACTCCAATTTACAGAATTTCAGCTCTTTAGTTTCTAAGGTAAAGTTCAAGAGAAGAAAAAAGAAACTACCACAATGTTATATATTAATAAACTATATACAACGAATGCCCCCAAATAAAAAATCATTAAGGAAATTATACGGCAAGCTATCTGTATTTACAGAAATGATAATTTTGCAGATAGTGATAGGGAAAAATGCTTGTGATGTAGCATTTGTGGAGAAGTCTGCCAAGCTTTTTCACACATGAAAAGTTAATGCAGGGTGCCTGGGTGGCTCAGTTGGTTAAACAATTGCCTTCAGCTCAGGTCATAATCCTGGAGTCCTGGGATTGAGTCACACATCAGGCTCCCTGCTCAGCAGAGAATCTGCTTCTCCTGCTAACCTCTATCCTCTCATGCTCTCTCTCTCTCAAATAAATAAATAAAATTTTTTTAAGTTATGCAAAACATACATCATGATTAAAACTAAGGTAAAAGGATAGGCATAGGACAATGATGTAAAAGGAATTTGTTAAAATAGAAAAAGCCAAAGAAGACAGCAGAGGAGGAATCTTAAATTTTATTTCTTTTATATATTCTTTCTGTTGATAAATTATATTAGTATAAAAGATCTAAATAATAATTAAACTATTATGAAAATTACTAATAAAATCACTAAACTATAAGCACCATAAGGACTGGATCCTTCCCTGTTTTTGATCACCTTTACCTCCAATGCCTGTCACAGTGCCTAATTACCAATAAAGATTTGTTGAATGAAGAAGCCAATGAAATGAGTCATCATTTTAAAATAAGATTTATAAAAGAGAGAATGGAACCACTTCCACCAATGGCATACGTGTGACTGAGAAAAGAAGGCTGCCTCTATTCTAGAGATCAATTAGAAAGATCCCCGAAGATATGCTAATGGTATTTTGAAATCAGCTCTGTCCTGCCTGGTGAGATATGTGGCCCAGCCAGGCCTAAATGAGCCCCCACATTCTTAATTGGAAGGGAGAGAAACTAGACAGTGCAAATATGCTTCCAGCTCTAAGATAGGATTCTGTGACTTGGAGTCACAGAAGTAGTGGGACTTGGAGTAACTTGGAGTAACTTGGAATGGGAGTAGTTGCCAAAATACTCATGTCACAAGCACTTGGCCCTCAATATACCGACCAGAATGGCCCATGGCAAAGTTCCCAGATGTCTTGTGCTCTAGGTGAGTAGCTTTCCTCAAAGCGAATTTGATTAATGTTTCTATCCACAGCTCCCCTCTCAAGTCCAGGCTTGGTGACCCAGTCTGGCATTGAAAGCTTGAGTTCTAAATCAGCTAGTACGAATATGAGATTTTTTTCACTCTTGATTTTACTGTCCCATTTTCCTTCAACAATAAGGTCCACAGTTGAAAGAATTTTCACTATGTCAAAGGCTGCCTTTGAATCAGCCTTGCTTACTAAATTCCTCCCTGGGGAAGTTGGGATAGACTCATCATTCCAATATGAACATCCTTATACAAAGTCTGTTTTCCAGATATCTTGAACCTTCCCCAAGCCCAGCTTATATAAAGTGTGAATGTTCCATGTTAATGTAAAGTATTCCTACACTCTAAACATGAAGTAACTCAAGACACTGACAAATTTGTATGTTATCCAAAATATGTTTGCAGACTTTTCCCTCTTGCCTATAAAATAGCATTAAAGGAAATGTCTTGCTCCATAAATGTAACTGTCAAGAGTTTAAATGACTTACACTTCATCATCATCATCACCAGAATCATAAACTGCCTTTTTTTGTCCAGGGCTGGAATTGTAGTATACTCAGCATATTCAACAGATATTTGGGTAACATGCTGAGAAGATGCAACCACTAGGTTTTTATCAACCTTCCCTAAAGGGACCACAGCGTATAGTTATTTCCAGATATAATTTCTATATTAGAAGTGTGAAGGCTAATTTTATGTGTCAACTTGACTGGGCTATGGGATACCCAGATATCTGATCAAATATTATTTGTTGTTTCTATGAGAGTGTTTTGGGATGTAATTGATAGACTGAGCAAAAGCAGATTGCTCTCCATATGTGAGTGGGCCTCATCCAATCAGCTGACAGCCTGAATAAAACAAAATATCTGACTCTTCACCAAGTAAGAAGGGATTCTTCTGGCCTGAAGGCCTTCATACTGGTACCTTGGTTTTTTTCTATCTTTGAAGTTGAGATGAAACACTGGCTTTTCCTGAGTCTTTAGTCAACCATCCTTCAGACTGGAACTACACCATCCATTTGCTCTTTTGGGTCTCCAGCTTCACCAGCTCACCCTACAGATCTCGAAACTTATCAACCTCCATAATCATATGAGCCAATTCCTTAACTAGATCTCTTTATATACACAACCTATTGGTTCCACTTCTCTCAAAAATCCTAAGTAAAACAACACATAAGGTTTAACATACTATTCAGCACATGAGATTCTATTCATTAAAAGAGGACTCTGGAAAGATGGCAGAGTAGAAAGCACCAGGGATCTGTCTCTCCACCCAGATAACAATTGCGTTGACAGAGTCTCTCTGATATAACTATTTTGAAACTCTGGAATCCTTGAAGGCTTGTAATTTCCAAGGGAAGACTTAGATGGTAAATTGCAGTTAATTTTAGTCAATTTCAGTTCTTGGAAGAGTAGTTACTAACCGTTCCCTACCTCAGTCCTATGGTAGGCAGCTCTGCCAGTGTTCCTGGAGCAGCCTGCACATACTTTGATGGAGCCAGGCTAGGCAAAAAGGATGTTGTCCTTTGGACAATCTATTTGGAAATCTATGCTCTGCTCATTGATTGCTGCTTCTGATCAAAGAGGTACAGACAAAGAGGTGGGCAGCCATTGTTGTTTCACTTCCCCTCTGTTGTTGCTAGCCCCTCCCCTGCCAGCTAAAGTGAATTCTAGGGGGTTTAAATTTTTCAGCTTTTCTCCTTTCAGAAGCCAGACATTAAAGTCTAAAACATACAAAAACACCTGCATATTTAGAGAAAATTAGAAAGTAACTGCACATGCCCAGGAAAAAGCTCAGAAAAGACATTAGAAGACCTTGGGTTTATACCTCAGCTGATCCTTAGCATAGGGAGACCTACAGTAATCAGAAACAAAGAAAAAACAAAGACAATAATAAAAACCAGTAAACCTTGGGGAAGAGTGAGGATCCGATTTCCAGAGTCACCCTGGTATGTTCAGTGTAAAACAAAAAAGCACAAAGTATATAAAAATAGGAAACTGTGGCTCATTTATAGGAAAAAAAAAATAAACCAACAGAAACTCTCCGTGTAGACTTAATAGCAGATCTCCTAGACAAAGACTTTAAAGCTCTTATCTTAAAAATGCTCAAAGAACTAAAATAACATGTGGAGAAAGTAAGACAAAAAAAGTGATATGTGAACAAAATGGAAATATAAATTGATAGAAAATCTAAAAAGAAACAACAACAAAAAAATCTGGAGCTGAAAAGTACAGTAACTGAAGTGAAAAAAAAAAAAAAGATCACTGTAGGGATTCAAAGGCAGATTTGAACAGGCAAAACAAAGTATCAGTGAACCTGAAGACAGAACAAGGGAACCTATCAAGTGTGAGGAACAGAAAGAAAAAAACTGAAGGAAGGCAAACAGAACTTAAGAGATCTGTGGAACACCATATCTAATCCAGTAGAACTAAGATGTGCAAAGAAAATGTAGCATCTTTTTTTATCCTTATAAATTCAGTCTCTTCCAGATTGTGTCTGATAAATGCTATCTTTAAGCTCTCCCCTTCTCTCTTGCTCCTACAGAATATATCAGTTTAGAGTACACAGGCACTGATATGAGTTCATGGTGACTGGGGGTAGGGAATGGGGCATCTTGGATCCCATTCACCATCTGAGTTCTTGCTGGTTCTTCCTGTGGGATTGCTGTCTAATTTCTGAACTGACCTGCTAAGGTGAAAGTGAACCTGTCTTTAGGGCACTGTACTGACATTCACTACTGAAGTCAGTAACAGTAGCCAATTATCTCTGGTCTTGAACTCTCTCAGATCTCTCCTTATACTCTTTGTCCAGTCCCCAGGCCCCCAAACAACCTGGTCCCGCCCCCCTTATTTCTCTGACTTCTTTTCTGTCATTCTCCCCCTTACCCACCCTTCCCCAGCCACACTGACTTTTTCTCTGTTCCTTGAATACACCTGGCATGTTCCTATGTCAGGGTCTTTATATTCTAGCCCTCTGTCTAGGATCATGGTTTTTTCCTTCACTATATTTGAGACTTTGCTCTGATGTCACCTTCCATGTAATATATTCTTTGACTATCTTATTTAAAACTGAACACCATTCCTGAGATCCCATAGTCCCTTGTTTATTTATTTCCGTGGCACTTATCACCATCCAATATAACATATGATTTACTTACTTTTATTGTCTGTCTCCCTCCTCAACAATACAGGTTCACTGTAGCGATTAGGGCTGGCAAATGGTGTAGAGAACTCAGAATTAATGTGGTACTTGCTGCATGACCATGAGATTCAATGACGTGAATCAATCCCTTAAGAAAAGTTGAGCAATGAATGATTGAATAAACAATAAGATTTTCTATTGAGTCAGTAACATGTTTCCCCCACCCATTCTAGTCCTTCACTTTTCAGATTTCCACATTTTCCTCATCTCTGTCTCTACTGGCTTTCTTTTTTAAACTCCAAAGGTACCAGCCAATGACAAAAATGTCTTAATTTTTGTCAAAAACTTATTGAAGGCCTACTTAAATTTTTGTATTAGTGAAAGTAAACACTGGCTGCTGTAACAAAAACATTTTAACCAAATAGAACCTTATTCTTCACTAACATTATCAACCCCAAGTGTTATATGCAGCTGGCAGGTGGATTTTCCCCACAGAGGGGTTTTTAAGGATCAGGCATCTCCCAGATTAAGACTCCAGGTGCCCTATCAGTCACTCAGCAACCAGGCAGGAAAGGAAATAGGGGATGAGATAGATATCGGCTGCCTAACTACCTTGACCGCACACATCACTTCTGCTTACATATCATTGGTCAAAACTAGATCGTGGCATAACTGGATTCAAGGAGCCATGGAAATTGTAGTCTCTGTTTGGGCAACTCTTTCCCTGTGCTGATTCTATGCCATGGAAGGAAAAGCACAGATCTTATTTCCCACTGAGCTTTTTCTACCATCGCTTGTCCTATGGTGTATAGGCATTCTCACATACATTACTTCATTTATTACTTCAACATCTTTATCAGGTATTAATATCATTCTCGTTACATAGAGGAAAACACACCCAGAGATAAAAACTGGCCTCTCAAGTCTTTAAGATGTGACTTCATTCATGGAGATTTACATTTTTAATACAGTCTTTCCTGAGTTATAACTTAGATACTACACCATTCACCAATTTAAAATATACACTTCAGTGGTTTTTAGTATGTTCACAGAGCTGTGCAACCACCACCATGGTCAATTTTGGAACATTTTTATCACCCACAAAAGAAATGTGTGCTCAGGAGCACTGGGTGGCACAGTTGGTTAAGCATTCAACCTTTGGTTTTGGCTCAGGTCATGATCTTGAGGTCATGAGATGGAGCTCTGGAGTCAGGCTCCATGCTCAGTGCAGAGCCTGCTTAAGACTTTCTCTCCCTTCCCTTTGCCCCTCCTTCCCAATCTGTCTCTTTCTCTATCGCTCTCTCAAACAAATAAATATTTTTTTAAAAAAGTAAAAAGTAGAAATAAATTCAAAAAGAAATATACATTAGCATTTCCTTCTCATTTCTTCTTTAGCCCCTTTTTAGCCCTCAGCAACCACTAACCTACTTCCTGTCTCTCTAGATTTGCCTTTTCTGGACATGTACTATATGTTGGCTAATTGAACATAACAAAATAAATATCCAGATATAAGTGGAATCATACAATACATGATCTTTTGTGACTGGCCTCTTTCACTCAGCATAGTGTTTCCAAGGTTCACCCATGTTGTAGCAGGCATCAGTATTTTATCTCTTTTTATTGCCCAACAATATTCCATTTTATGGATATACCACAAATCTGTTTATCCATTTATCAGGTGATAAACACTTGGACTCTTTCCATTTTTGGTTAGTATGAATAATTCTGCTATAAACATTTGTGAACTAGCTTTTATGTGAACATACGTTTTAATTTTCTTGGCTCTATACTTAGAACTGAAACTGCTGGGTCATATGGTAACCTGTGTGTTATCTCTTTTTTTAAAAATTGCCAGGCTATTTTCCAAAGTGGCCATGCCATTTTATGATTTTCTTATCAGTGTAGAGTTAGAGTGTTTTCATTTCTCCACATCCCTCCCAAAGCTTATTTTTAAATCTTTGCTATTATAGTAGGGTTTGCATTTTGAAGGATGACTGTTTCTGTCAACTTCAAGAATTATGAGTTATGGATCAATTCCTCTAGTAAAAAGCTAAGTAAGAATGGAGGGGCTTAAGAAAAATTTTAAAGGATTTGTCCTCTGTGCTTTTTCTTCCAGGTGTACCTTGCCTTAATCTGCCATTTGGATGCCCAGAAATCCGAAGCTGTGTTGTGGGATTCCAAAAATGCTTGCCCTTTTTGAGTTTACCCCATATTGCAGACTCTTCCTAATCACTCCTTTTTTGACACTTTTTTGCAGACTCTTCCTAATCATTCCTTTCTTGACACTCACAATAAATAATTGGATGCAGGAAATTTTGAGCCTTTTGTTTCAACCCATCTATTTAGATACTGTTGACTTTCAGATATGAGAATCTTTTAACTCCTGTGTTTAGGAGTAGAAACCTTTACATCAAAATTATGCTTACCTGGATGAATACTCATTCATTAGGAAAGTATTTTTTAGAACTAATTTCTATTAAGCTACTTTAATAGATAAAAATACTTGATAAAAATTTCTTCCAAGGCATTAAGACATTTCTAATTTTCTTCTCTTTTGGTTTTTAATTTACTGAAATTCTTTTCATTGGAATCTGTTATTTTCCACATAAGGTTTAAATGAAAATGTTATTGAACATTTTTTTCCCTTACTGTTCATATCAAATTTTTCTCGATTATACTTTCTACAGTTGCATGTGTTCTTTTATGGTCATTATTTGTACTACGTCCAATGGTCTCAGGTCAAATTATTCACACCCAAACTTAGTAAAAAAATTGGATTCTTAAATCAATTTTTAGGCAATAATAAGTTTCAACATGTGCCAATTTAGCTGTTGGCAGTTTTATTTAGTGTTGATTACTTTTGCCAAGTCTAATTTTTCCTTGTTCAATATTTGTATGTTTCAATGTGAGCATCAAGACATGATTTGTCATCAGATTTTCATCTCTAACCAATTTTACCATGTGCAGTTTCAACTATTGTCCTTTGTTTTGTGGTGATCATTCCTAACAGTAATATTGAGTATGAGTTGGATAAAGGACTGACGGTTTGGATTTTTTTTTTTTTAACTAATACATGAGAAAACTGTAAAAAAGTTCCCTCAGCTATGTCAAAGTTATTCTGCTGCCTGGATTTCTCTGTCTTATGACCTAATTCTTTAACGTATTTCCAGTCATTTTGTGTATTCTCTACCAACTACCCACATTGATGGCACAGCAACAGCAAATGATGGGATCATAAAATCCTTGGGGTTAAATGTTCCTGTGTCATGAAGGCTAGGGGTTAAACAACCCAGTGTCACAAGTAAGATATCCAGTTCAATCTGCCATTATGTCTGATTCATCACTGGGATCAGCTAGGGAGCTTTACCTTTAAATGTACAGATTCCTAACGGATCTCTTCCCATCCCTGCCTATCCCTGAAGCAAATTATCACTTCATAGATCTGGGATAGTCTCCCAGCATCTGCAATTTTTTAAAAAGTTCCTTTAGTGATTCTTATGTCTATCCACAAAAGTTTGGCTGTCTTCTGGGCTAAGCCATACCCAGAAAAGGGCTATCTGTATGGGTCATGTCTATGTTACAATACTTCCATACCTTAAACTTACCAAAAAAGAGAAATAAGATATTAGGAGGAAAAAGGACACTGCTGGTGGCTAAGGAAGAGTGGACGGGTGCCCTAACCAGAAGGGCCTGGCAAAGACGTAAGAGGTGAGCAGGTAAGTGGTCTTCAATTTGGAGATCAAGAGAAGGAAGTGGAAGCAAAACAGCACAGTTCAGAATCTGTGTGCTCAAACTGTAGGCACCAAGGGGTCTTGCCTTTTTCACAGCTTTTGTTCTACTTTGACTGGTCCCGGGCAGACTTTTAAGGCTGGACAAGACGGTGCCTTGCTCAGTAACTACATCATCAGGTAACCTGATACAGCAGATATAAATCTCAGTCTACAACTCAAAATTTGGGGGGTGGGGAAATAGAAATTTATTTCCTGTGATTCAAGTTATTTTCTATTTTTGAGATGCTTATTCTCTATAGAAAGAAAAATAAGTTCAGTCAGTTTAAAGTTTGCCCTAAAGTGGGTCTGAAATAGGATGGCAGGATTGTGGTTTCAGTGCCAACATATTTTGAAGGGAAGCCTGTTATGTCACCTGCAGAGGCAGATGGACCCTCGTCCAAAGTCTGGTTTGGATGTTGCTACTGATGCCATCACACGTATACCAAACAGTTAGGAAAAGGCTTATTATTTACATAAATGAGATGTCTGGGAGGGCAGGGAAGGCCTCTCAACCAAGTCCAAAGCGAAAGAGCAAGGAAGAGAGACTGGTATCGATTTTTAGCTGGGTGGAGGGGTTGGGGCTGAGGATGTGAGTCCCCATGTAGCAGGAACTTGTGGTTTTGCTGGTGCCAAAATGGTGAGCACTCGAGCCTAGACAAGATCAGCTGGTCCAGATGTGGTACAGAAGGAGAAGAGGAAGAGGTGAAATTTAACAGCTGTCAACAGTCAAATATCAGAGTCCAGATCTTCATTAAAAAGTCATTCGTCTTTGATTTCACTTGTCTACACAGAAATCTTCTGAAGCAACCAGCATCTTGCCTGATACTTGATTTGTAATAATAATAATTATTATGGCTATTTTTGTTAATTACAAAGTCCCAAGAACTGCCCTGTTTTACACGGATATTTCATTTAATCCTGACTGCACTCTGAGGACACAGGTATTATTATTAATTACCCCACTTTACAGTTGAGGAAAGTGAGGCACTGAGTTAATGGCATCTGCTTCTCTCTGGTAAGAGTCAGAGCCAGGATTCCAACTTAGACTGTCTGGTTCTTTACCTCTATTTCCTGTCCTCCTCATTCTTCTCATCCTACCCCAGCATGATATAACTGAGCTGCTCTGGTGCATGAGCAGTTGTACAAGTCTGTCCCGACCTTTAGAGCTTGCTGTTTCCATGTGACTCTAATCCTGGAAGCAGGGCTCTGAGCCCCACTCTGTGAAACAGACCAGCCAAGATCCTGGCAGAAATCAGAGGCACTTCCTAACTGGATAATTAAAGATTTTGTAAAGGAACTGTTTACAAAAATGTGAGCAGAGGTTAGGAAAAGCAACAAAGGAGGTGACAGGGAGCCATCACCACCCTACATCCAGCCAGAATAAATGAGGGGAGGAAGTGGCTACAGGAACCAAAAAGTGACCAGTGCAGAAAGGGCCATCTGACAGAAGCTGCAGCCTTCAGTTAAAGGGCACTGCTGGGAAGGCAAAGGAATAAATACCCCATTCTTCTTTTCCTCCTATTCTCTAGATCCCTTGCCAATGTCGTCTTCTGGCCAATGAAAGAATGGAGGGCAAGGAAACTGTTCATATAGTCCATACGGATAGTCACCCAGGGCACCAGGCAGGATGAAGGGTGGGATGTGGCTCTGGGGAGTAAAGCAGATAATCACCATGGTAGGCTTTTGTCACTGCTTTTATCATTCCTCCTTATTATACTTTTGTCACTCCTCTTCCCTTCTCTTCTCTCCCCAGGCTAGGTAAATAACAAACTGACAAATACACACACACACACACACACACACACACACACACGGACAGGAACATGTCAGGGACAGGAAAGGAGTGCTCACTCTCTCTCTCTCTCCCCCCACTCTGCCTCCTCATTTCTTAGTGACCTAGTCAACTGCAAATACTACAGTGTCTGCCACATATTGGCTTACATACAAAAAAGGTTTATCTGGCTCACATAACTAGTTTTATGACCCAGTGGGCCATCAAGGGCCCCAAGTCTGTCCATCTTTCAGCTCTACCATCCTTGATATTTCGGCTTTCATCCTCACTCTGGTTGTCTTTTGGTTTCTAAGATGGTTGCTCCTCCTCCAAACATCACATCTATGCCACTGTGTAATAGGCAGAAAAAAAGGATAAAGGAAAAGACTCTCAGAAATGCATCATTTACATCTCTTTGCCTAGATTGAATCCCATGACCACGTTGGACTACAAGAGAATACACCCAGCAAGTGGTGTGAGTTGAGAGAACTGGAGTTCCCTTGAAAAGGGTAGAGGGGCAGCTGGGTGGGTCAGTCGGCTGAGTGTCTGACTCTTGGTTTCAGCTCAGGTCATGATCTCAGTGTTGTGGGGATCAAGCTTCCTGTCGGGCTCTGTACGTAGCTCAGAGTCTGCTTGAGAATCTCTCCCTCTCCCTTTGCCCCCCACCATGTTCTCTCATTTTCTCTCCCTCTCTCCCTCCTTCCCTTTCATAGAAATAAATCTTAAAGAAAAGGGCGGAAAGGAAATAGACACTGTGTAGGAAAGTATCAGTGCCTGACATTCCATTTTTATCTGTATCACAAATCTGCTCTGCTCTCATAACTCCTTAGGCCTTTGGAAATCAAATCCAGAAAGAGACTTATAGACTTAGAAAGAGAGAATATACACTGAAGCACATGACTTCTCCAAAGTACAGGTTTATCACATCTTCTTGCAGGTGGTGTGAACATGTGACCATCTTCTCAATAACTGAATGTGAGCAGAAGAACTGTTTGCCCCTTGAAGTTAGGTCTTAAGACAAAAGACCTTTGTTTAATGTACATCTTCCTCCCCTCTCTACGGTCTAAAAGCTAGTGCCTCTGACCAGCTTCTGCTATGCTCTAAAGGATAATGGACTAGTGAGATAGCATACCTCTAAATGTCGACATCAATCAGGAACATATGCAAATCTGGTCTATTAAATCCAGGACTGTTACGGAAAGAAAAAAGAACTTCTTTATTGTATAAGCTACTGCCTTTGGGGGTCTCCATATTACAGTTTTTATCCTACCTAATGTAGTTTCTATCCCAAACATGATTCTCCAGGATGGTTACAACCTCATGCAGGGCTGTGCTTGGGTTAATTTGTGATATTTTCCTAGGTTTCCCCAAATCAGTGGTAGAATTCTTGCTCTCCTCATTTGCTTGTCATTACTCATTTTCCCAGCACTCTTTCTCTTTTCCAAACACTACTTCATCCTTCCCATTTCCCCAACCAGAGTTCAAACGAGAAGGGAGTAAATTATTTTTGTGGATAGCAGCCATTGTTTGGGCAGTGTGGATGTTGTTGAGGATGAAGATACACAGTTAGGAACTAAAGTCATGGGCGAGAGGGGTATGGAGAGCACCTGAAGGAGACCAGAACATACGAAGGCCACACTGGGAAATTCTCAGTCCCTCCTCTAGGTCAATGGGCAGACAGAGTCTCATCATTAAACCTAGTCTAGGCTCATTCAGTGCTCTAGATCTATGCTGCTTGAGACAATTAGTCTCAGATTCTTTTGTACGACTGCCATCGGGGTTTTTCTTAAAATTAAACCTCTTCTCTCTGACCTCCTATGGAATCTTGCCTTTGTAATTCAATTTAATCATTTATCAAGTGAGTGCCTGAGGTATTTAAAATTCTGAAGAGAATATAGTAAATGACTGTGGAGACAAGCATAGACATAAGAATTATGAGAAGGCCTTGGACAATGCCTCTTAGCCAAGATCCTACCCATCTGCAATTATCCCAGAAAAAACCCTCTCTCCACCCGGAGTCTATAAAGAAGACTTCTGTCTTGATGTCCTATTGACATCATAGGGATGTATAACACTTTTGATTCTCCTCATTTACCCAGAAAAAAATAAAACAGTTGAAGTATTGAAAAAAAAAAAGACTATAGAAACTTTAAGAATCTCAGAGATGGCTATGAAAAATAGGAGAAAGAGATGAAGAGGTATATTTTCAGTTACTCTTAGAGTGCAGGGGTCTTGAGCTGAAGATCTTGGATAAAAGGATCACTATCCAGCAGCCCACTACTCGGTCCAAATATCAGAATAGCTATCACCTTTGTGATGTCACCCTCTGGAAGATTCCAAGGAATTCTCAGTTTTAGATCTCCTGTTGACACAGAAGTCCAAGAGGTAGATGTATGATAACTTTCTAACTGGGAGACAGGGATCCAAGGATTGATTCCCAGGACTTTTACTGCAGTGTATGTACTTAGCAACACTTGATATGGTCCTTTCTAATGAAGTTTGAAAATAGTTTTATGTTCTTGTCATTCTCTTTAATCCAGACCCAAGTGTGTGGAAGTCATGCAAGAGTTCCTATAGATTAACATTTGGAAAAGCTGCTAGGACCTGTTGATTATAACCTTGAGTATGCTGTGTTAATCCCCTAGAGTATTTTGCCATGTTGGAGGGTGAAAGAACAGTTAGGATGGGGGTGAGATCTCTACATGCACTGAGTATCCAGTGACCATTTCCTATGGAGATTAGGGCCATGAAGTTTAAGTATAAAGCCTTTGGCCTCAGCAACTAAAGTTCCTCAGATAGTTTTACAAGTCTCAGTTGGTACCTCTATCACCAAACAAATAGGTGGATATTGCCAAATGGAAAACACAAAGTCTTAGAGTTTCCTCGCTACTATCAAAGCAGTTGCTTTATGGCAATGAAAATCTTCTAGAAGTCCAAGAAATAGAAACACAATAGCAAGTACATACTCATAACTACATGAGGTGAGTGACTGAATGAAATCCATCTGTAAATAGATGTCCAAAAGATCTGAAAGGTTTTGAGTTGTGTTTTTACCGCAGCGTTACAATTTTCTCAAGACAGTAGATTTGACAGATGGGAAACGCACCACAATCTTACTGAAGTGTCCACAACAATGCTTATTGATGATGTTTTTAAGATTTCCTTTCCGTAATGGGTCATAGCATGCAACACTTTTTGAGAAAATCCACTTCAATAACTTGATGGAGGTCAAGAGAATATCTTGGTGTTACCATAGCTACCTGGGAGGATAAAAAATGTAATCTTTTCCAATACACTTCTTTATAATCAAATGCTGATACTAAAATTAACTCAAGACCTAATGCCGATACTTAGGAGCTAGTTTTGGCTTTGACTTTTAAACTTGTTGGAAAGCCTGAAGGTGTTAAAGCAACTCATTTAGTATAGTAATCTGCTATTACCCTTTGTTGGTTGAGTCTGCTTTTTACTATGGGGCCCAACCTTAATATAGTCCATTCCTTTGGAAAAACAAAGCATCTAATAGGAATTTTATGTGACTACCACGTTTAAATGAAATACCAGATGCAGTTAAACCACATTGCTTCCAAAGCACACCAAAATCATGAGCTATCCCAAAAGCATATTTACTATCTGTATAGATAGTTCCTCTCTTATCTCTACCTAATTGGCAGGCTGTAGTAACTGCTACAATTTCAGCAACTTGTACGGATCTGGCCCCTGGGAAAGGATAATATTTGAGTGAGTTGCTGTCACATACTAAGCTAAACAACATCCTTGCTCCATTCTCTAATAGGCTCCATCCATACGCATTTCTAAATCTGGATTGTCAAAGAGTTTCAAAGAGATCAGAGTGAGGTAAGAAAAATTCCTGAATAAGTGCATGACAGTCATTAGGTTTGCTTCCTCCTCTGGGAGAGAAAGAAAGCTGGGGAAAGGAGAGTCAAGGAGCTACAGCAATGGATAGAAATACGTGTGAGTGAGAAGAGAAGGATTTCATAGAAGGTTAATCTAAAGCAGAAAAGCATTGAGTGTTTTCAGTCAACAGTAAGGTCTGAGTGACATGAGGGACCATAATGTTAAGAGGAGATCCTAAAACTAAGTCAATAGAAGCCTCAATTAACTATGCAGCTGTTGCCACTGAAGACAAAGAAGGTAGACTTTTGTTATAGGTAAAGTGAGAGGCTATTACGAGTGGTGGATGGGCTATTGAGTTAGAACCCTCAGAGCTTGTCTTTGGATGCTTCATATACAACAGAAGGAAAGGTTTATGATATTCGGAGAGTACAAGCATAGGAGCTTTTGAAGAACACTTTTTGAATTACAGAAGGCACTAGGTGAGTCTGTCCCAGGCAAAGGCTCTGGTACTGGGAAATTTATCTGTACCAAAACAAAATAATCTTCTCTTCCATGGAGTTTGCCCAGCCCACATTTGAGTAGCACTCCATTTTCAAGATAGATTTCACTCCAACAGATCTACCAGAGTGGAATCATTGTGTAGAAAGCATGTTGACTAATGATAGGAGATTCCTACCACTGAAATATTTTAGCTACTCCAAGGAAGGAGTGATGGAAAGGTGGGTTTATGGAAGAATATGTAGGTCTGGTATCAACAAAAAAGGAACATCCTTGGTTTGTTGGTTTTTTGGTTTCGTTTTGTTTTGTTTTTGCAATTATATGGAAATTTCTTCCTTTTGTCTTAAAGGCAATTTTGGACAAACTGAAGGATCTACTTACTCAAAAGGAAGTAATTCTGTTACAAAAATTTGGTCCTCTATTATTTTAGATTCTGTCTTTTAATTCAAGGCAGAGCAAGCATTCTTCCAGTATCCCTTTTCCTTATAATATCTACACATATCTTTGTTTAATTTGGCTATAGAGATGTTTTTGTTCTGGGTTTATCTAATTGCTTAATTGTGAAGAGTTGCTAATTGAATCTATATAATTTTTTTCTGAGCCAAAGTATCTTCAAAGTGCGCAAGTTCTCTTAGTCTAGAGAGAAGGCTGTCTACCCTTCAATTGTCTGTTTCCTAACTAAATCTGCCACTTCTATTTTAAGACCATCAATATAGAGGTGGTTAGGGTGATTGTGATATCTTTGTTCCCACTGAGAAAAGAGTACTGTGTGAAATAGTAATTAAGCTGTCTCTGAAATTAAGGATGGATCTGAGTTTTTCCCCTCCTTATGTAACTGGATTTTTGACCCATCGATTTTGACAGGAAAGTTCTCAGGAATAACTGCTAAGAGAGCTTGTCTGGTTTTTACACTTTTTATAACCACCTGCAGTTAAATTTTATCCCATTTTTTTCCCTATCATTTTAGTAATCAATCCATCATGCTTTTCAAATCAAGTTCAGCATCTCTGCTTAGATGAACTAATTGAAAGAGATCAAGGACTCCCTGACTATAAATTCCTAAGACAATGCTTAAATTCTTAAACTAACTTTTGTCTTTCCTAAGAAGGGATTAGAAAGTTCTTAGCTATATTATGGAAATCTGATTTTCACCAAGGTTTAAAGCTGTGAAACAATTTCCATCTACATTAAAAGATATTGAAGGGATATTCTTCAGTAAGAGCACTGTATTTAGGAAGGGACAGTGGAGAATAGGAAAGGGGGTTGAGACAATGTGCAGGGAGATGAGGAGGAGGAACAAAACACGGGGAAGAGAAAGTGAGAGGGGGGCCAGGAGGAAAGTCAATCCAAAGATGGGGCAGAAGAGAAAAAAGAGAATTTAAGTTTGGATTTTTAGATGATCCATATTTTTATTAGCTTTTTCTAAGGAGTCCCGAAGTAATTTTATAATTTTGCTGTCTTTTAGAAGATTTTTGTCTTTAAGAGGACTCTTCTTACCAATTAAAACCTGTTGACCATTAAATATTTGGAATCTTTGAATCCTTTGATGGTAAGGTGCCAATCAAATGGATTGTCTCAATCATATCCCAAGTTCCGCAAGGTGGTCAGTAAAGTTCTAGAACACTCACAGAGCTTCCACAATTTAGTGTTATTGGCTTTATAATGTTAAACGTATATGCAAGTGGCCTGAACAAACTAACAAAATCTCCTTGGCATTATGGCCCCACTGTGACTATGAACACCTCTATTAGCAGAAAAATCAAACCTAGAGATGTATACAAGATGTATACAAGACAATAAAGATGAAGAATAAAGGTTTAGACAGTGCTTCAAGGTCAGGAGAGCCAAGCGCTGGTCTAGTCCATAGAAGGAACTGGTCCTTTAACAAAGTGGTCTGGGCGGAACAGCAAAGTGACCAAACCTGCCTGAACCTCAGCAGCGGAAACTATGGAATAAAATCAGCTGGAGAGTCATTACCATAAGGCTCTGAAAGGAAGGCTCCAAAGGAGCATTTTAACTTGGAGAAGGACAACGGAAAATTTTGCATGGCTTTAGCAGGAGGGGGTTGGCCGAAATTCAGCTAGACTTAGCAGGACAGGGTTTGGCGGCAGTCCAGCTAGTTTCGGAAATGGGAATACAGGGATTGTTATTGTGGAATAAGAGTCATTGTTTGGGCAGTCTGGATTTTATTGAGAGAGGTGAGGAGGAAGAATTAGGGGTTAAAGTCATATGCAAGAGGGGATGGGAAGGAAAAGCAATGGGGGTCCAAGAGATTTGAGAGTCGGGGGTACAAGGATTTGTGAAAGCCACAATGGAAAATTCTCCTGTCTTAAGTCACTCGGGGTCTCTTACACACAAAAGCTATAAAACTTGTTTTCACAGGGGCTTCAATGCCTTCATTCAAAGTGATTTCTAACAGTGACCATGTTAGTGGGAGCAATGTCTTGTAGCAGAACTCCCTTAAGCCTCGTTAAACTGCTGGACTAAGCTGTGGATTGGGGGAATTCTGGGAGAACAGGAGGAACTTTCCTCTTGATGGCCTCTTCTTTATATAGATGATAATTCAAATCTGTCAGGAAGTCTGCAGGGTAAGATTCAAATGGAAAAAGGTAAATCCAATGGATAAATTCCTCCATATTACTGCATGTCCAGATAAATGTGAAAACCTTTTAGAATTCAGCAGTGGTCTTTTATTCTGTCAAGGTCCCAGGATAATGAAGCATAATTTTGAGGAAGAGAATTCAAAGTACTTGGATGTTTGCTTATTTTGGTTCAGGGGAATGCTGGCACCCTTAGAAGACCAGCCCTTAAGTACGCGACATTGGAATGGAAGTCAAGTAGGAAAAAGCGTTGGTTCTTCTTACATAAACTTCAGTTGAATATAACTTTCTCACGATATTTCAGCTCCCCACCCCAATCTTGGATAGAAATAAGTGAAAAGATAGGACCAAAAGAAGAGACAATGTTTAAAGATTTTCCAGATGCTTTAAAACCCTGGAAAGCATTCAGTTCTGGTTTGATCTGGGGTATAAGTTAGCCCACTCGTTTTTCTTCTCTGGATCATACAGCTGGTTCCTGAACTGAATGTTCATCCATGCCCTTGTGAACAAGTTCCTTGTGAACAAGTTCCATAGCAGTTAGAGGTGAAATTATTGGAGAGGCTTCCATAAATCTGAGTCATTGCAGGGAAATTTTGTGTTACTTTTGTCCTTTCTCCTCTTCATGATTAAAAAAATTTTAATAAAAGCATTGTTTTTGCCATAATTTCAAAGAAGGTCATAACATTTATGGATCTTGGCAAAAGCATCATTTAAGCAACGACTCATTCCAACTTTGAGACAGATGTAGTGTAACATGCTGTAGGTGTTACTTGTCTGTACTTAAGAGTCTCGTGAAATACAAAACCCATTCATTATTAAATTTTAGTCTTGTTTGAGGCTTATTTGAACTTGTTTTTTCAATGTGCATGGAACATATAAAAATTGGCTTTGTCCAGAACATTCATTTAATTGCTTTTGACTGCCTTGTGAGTGCACAACGTACCAGGCATGACAGTGTTTTGTGTTAAGAGAGTGTAGTTCTGAAATAGCAGAAAAACAAGGATAATATTGTTACAATTTAATACAAAATCCATTAGGTCTAGGATACTGATAATCATTATTTTACTTGTGTATCCCTGAAAAGGCTTAATGATTAATTGTGCACTTTTCTGCACCAGATGGTTCTTTTGGAAAATATACTTCTTCTCTTCCATTTGCCACTCAGCTACTACATTCCACCAAGTCAGTATTCAGATCATTTTTCAACTGTCTCAAGAACATAAACTGTCAAAGTTCTGTAATTTTTAGTGCTATGCTCTAAAAATTGTACAGAGATAGATTTTTTTTCCCCTGTATCTAAAAGGATCTACTTAGAGGAACTCCATTTAACAAAGTTGTATCAAGTTAAGTGACTAGAACTGTTATACGTACTATAGATACATTTTTTTTCCCTGTGAAGGTAAGATTAGCCTGTTTGCTTATACATACAGGGATATTTAGGAGAAAGATATAAGAAAAATTAGAAAACCAAGACTTCACAAGCATGTCAAATTGGAGGTTCAGGTAAGCTTTCAGTTAAAATTGTTACATAGGTAAGAAAAATAGGTAGCTTTTAGGGCACCTGGGTGGCTCAGTGAGTTAAACCGCTGTCTTTGGCTCAGGTCATGATCTCAGGGTCCTGGGATCGAGTCCCGCATCGGGCTCTCTGCTCAGCAGGGAGCCTGCTTCCCTTCTTCTCTCTCTGTCTGCTTCTCTGCCTACTTGTGATCTCTCTGTGTCAAATAAATAAATAAAATCTTTTAAAAAAATAGGTAGATTTTATCTTCCTATTTAGCCCATTCTCTTCCCTTTGCTCTCCTCACCCTTCTTAATGGCATTTTGTCTCAGCTGTAGACACACTTATTCAGTTAGTTGTATAAACTCACACTAAGGTCGTCTTAAAAGAAATCACTAAATATTTGTTGAACATCTCCCATGGACCAGACTCTGTATTTGGGACTCTAAACTTTTTTTCTTTAACCTTCAAATCATCCCCCAAAACATCAGCCTTAACTGTAAGCTTATTAAAAATGCAGACTCTCAGACCTACTAAATTGGAATCTGCACTTTAACATAATCCTCAAGTGATTCATAAACATATTTAAAAATCCAAGATACAATCATCTAGAGTAGTGGTTCAACTTAATCAGAATCACTGAGGTGGTTTGTTATCAGGTCTACATTTGGGGAAACTCAGGTCCAGAGGATATAAAAGAGCCAAGACTGATCTTTGCCTTTAAGCCTTTTACAACATAGCTGGGGATCAAATCAATCACACATCAAGTACAGAACAGTTAAGTGTCAATCTGGGTGATTTTGCCGTTAATGTAGTTGTTCTGAGAAAGAGTAATGTGGAGTTGAGTTGTCAGGAAAAGTTCTGTTGCCTGGGAAGATGATGGTACCACTAATTAAATTAAGAAAGATGGAAAGTAAGGCTGATTTGTAAGAAAAGATGACACGTTTCATCTCAGATATATTGACTTAAAGAGGTGATAGATTATCAAAGGAAGTTTGTTCCACTGATACTGGACATGCATGATCCTACTGCACCTAAAGCTAAAAATTAAAAGACTATCTTCCCCTTGAGGACAGGATCCCTCCATTACTCACTCTTCTATCATCAGTGCTACTGGTATACCTGGCACACAGGAGACATTCCGTAGCTTTTTGCTGGTTTAATGAATAAATGAATTTAGATTTGTTCCTTAAAATCACAACCCTTCACAAATTTTCCCACTTCAATGCATTTAGTCTTTGAAAGAAGACAATAGGAATAACCAAAAAGCTTAACCCAAACTATAAAACTTTAATAGCAGATTTTCAGGACCTGAGGAAGCCAGAAGAAAAATATTTTTGAAGGAGATTTAATTTACTGTATCACCTGTTGATAAGGCAAGTATATGGGGAACTCTACACACATCTCTTCTATTTTTTTAAATGTTTGTCCTGTGTTCTGTTAGAAGGAAAGTTGTTAGTAATCTCAAACACTCCCAGAAAGCTTTTAAAATGCAGTGGAACAGGGCACGCGGGTGGTGCAGTCAGTGAAATGTGTGACTTGATTTCAGCTCAGGTCATGATCTCAGGGTCCCAGGATCAAGTCCCATGGTGGCTCTGCGCTCACTTGGTGTGGAGTCTCTCCTTCTGCTCTTCCCCCTCTGCTCGAGTTCTCTCTCTCTCTCTAAAGAAATAAATCTTTTTAAAAAAATGAAGTCAAACTTTATGATTTTCCCATTACTGTTATTGAATAGCACTAGGTGCTACCGCATGCAAAGTCTCCTTCTCTAAGCCAAGAAAAACCTACATGTTGTGGGAAGAGAGAAATGTGGTTGTTAGCCAATTCTTCTATAACCATCCATCACATCTTTTTGATTTCCAGTCTTCCTTGGAGCCCAGTTTATATACATAATGTTGAGTTTGCTTTACTGCTACCATACTCAAAGAGAATTCTTCTACAATAAACTAAAGTCAGTGTCAGGGTCCATATATTCCATCTTTGATCTTAAGGTAATATTTACTGACTTGGGGGAATCCCATGATATGATGTGACATTACATACGGGTCATTCAAAATAACGAAAAAATTATTAAATATATGATCTCGCTTTCAACAGAGTAGAAAAGGTGTAAAGAAAAGAAAGAATCATAGCCCATTCTCTTCCCCACTGAAACAGGATGGGTGAAATCACACAGTTTCAAAAAGCCAGCTTTTGTCTGAACTCCAATCCAATGTATCATGGTTTATTAATTTACAAGCAGCCTATAGTATATAAACAATCTGTGTAAAAAATCAATTAAGCTAATCCTCTTTGTAGAGGTTCCTAATTTGTTATGCAGCTTTCTTCTTTATTGTTATAATCAGACAGCTTTCATACTTAAAAACACATACCGTATACTCTACCCATACCTAGAAATGACTAGCCCACTGATATCCTACCTTTTGAGCCAAAATCACCCACTCCTATTGCTTTAGGAGCCACTATAAAAGAAGCACCAGCAACTCTTGACTACCTCATTGGAACAAGGTGGAGAAAAAAATAACCTGGAAAATAAAAACAGCTTAGGAGAGCTGACCCTAACCATTTTCCTCATTGGAATGACATTAAGCCTAGATTCATTTAGGTTAGAAAAGCATCTTCTCTTTAAAGTAAATACCATTTTGTAAGTTATATGACTATTTTCCAATTACATTTTAGTACGATTTGCTTGACCTGGTTGCTTTCCTTGTCATAATGGGTGGAGATGAACAGCACCCTGGGTTGGGAGTTTTGACTGGATTATGGAAGGCAGGTACCTTGGCATAGGGAGCCATGGGAGCGGGGGTGGGGGGATCAGAGGTTAAAAGTTTGCATGGAGCACTTAAGCGAGTACAGCTGTTCTAAGAATTGAGGCTAAATGGCAAGAGTGAATTATGGAAAGTAAGGTGAGGCAATGCCAAAATTAAATTTCATGCGTTTCAAATTTTGTTTTACTAATGCAAAAATAGAAAAATAAATTCTTTTTGCTCTTCTTCACACCCCTTCACACATCCTTTCTTTTGGATTCCAGAATTCTCAAAAAAAAAAAAAAAAAGAGAGCGAGAGAGACAGAGACAGAGAAAGAGAGAGAGACTTTGTCTTGCCTTGGATTCGGTTGGTAAGCTCTTAAGCGCACAATGATCTCAAGCTTGTATTTCTAACGATATGCCCATTCTCTATCTAAACTACCTGACAATCCAAAAGCTTCTTTTCCATAGGATTTACAAGTTACAGTATTATGAAATAATGTACATGGAGGTTGGGAATATAATGGTTTGAATGTACATACCTAAATTTACACAGTTTAAAATATTAATGATACTCTAAAGGATTTCAGCTCCAAAGTTGGTGAGATTAACTCTCCAGAAGGTCACCAAAATAGTGTGCTTTTTCAGTTTAAGCCCTGGAGGAATACAAAGTTGCAAAATTCCAAGAAGATTAAAATCGGTTGCATTGCTAAATTGGAAACTAATTCAACAAGAGCCAATTGCACATGAGACAAAGTTCTCCACCACACCCTAATCCACCAAAACATATTGAACAAATCATTTGGCTAAAGAAGTGGGAACACTATTCACAATTATCTTATCATCAAGGGACAACTAGGGACAAACTATGTTCTAAAAATTGGAAACCAATTTTGAACCGAGTTGGAAGACCTCACTATACTGGGCAGAACGTCTTGCCTATGGCTTGTTGCCTATTGTCTATTGAATTGAGTGAAGTTGAAAAAAAAAAAAAAAAAGGAAAATCCATTGTTGTTGTTTCAGCAGTAAACAGAAAGCAAAGAAGAGCTTTAGTTCAAAGAGGCTTAGGGTTTAGAAACAAGTTGATAAATACATATATTTATGTGTATTTATTTGTATATTTCTTCTTATGTTTATTTCAGGATTTATTTCATATTTTATATACATACTTCATATGAAATCAGATTAATAAATAAAACTTAAAATTCCCTATCTCAGAGACATGATTGCTGGTTTGATTAGGTAGCCTTCAAAGAATGTGTAAGTCACATAATTATTTTAGCCAGCCCACCATTTGGGCTGTCCACGTGATGGAAAACAAATGTGTTGTATGTGAGTCCCCTCTCGTTTTGACAGCATAGACCAAATAATGTTTTTGAGAAATGTTTTCCTGTGGGCTCTGGTTAGATCATGAGGACCCTGCCATCCATCCACATTCACGGGCACGCTCAAAGTCCTTTCCAAAGCCATTTGTTTGCTTTCAGGAAAGCACAAACTACATAGTAAATCCAAGTCATACTAGGTTATTAATTGGTATGGAAGTTTGCAGAGCATAAAGTTAAACTGTAGAAGTATTCTTCAAGACTACATGATTATAGAGAGAGAAAAAGAGGGAGGGTGTGTTATTTTACCACTGTTGGGATTTAGAGTTATCAGAGCCAGTTTCAGAAGCATACATTATGCTCAAGAGTCTAGTATACCTGAGAACATGATACTCTCAATAGGAATTTATTTAGCTTCCTAATGATTCATTAAGAAAGTTATAAAGTACAAGACATGTTCTCAACTACTGTTTAGCAAACAAATTTTTTAGTGCTTGTAGGTGAGCCCAAAAGACACCAGGGTATAACTCTAAGAAAGCTTACGTGTCCCGGGACCTTTTGCCAAGATCATTTATATTTTATTTAGTTAGCCATACTTTTGAGGATTACCCAAGCTCTTTGCTGTTTGTACTTACTTTCCCTCCTTGAGGAAATGGAGGAAAGCATCCCGTCTGGAGAAGAAGTTTTCTTCCCTCCAAGAAAGAGGCTAACATCTCCTATATCCATATATCACTTCTCACCTAATTCTAAAGATGTGTAAAAATAGGCCATAAATTCATTTACCTGCGCTATGTCACTATGTGTAAAAGATAGCAAAGATGTTTCAAACTGGCAAGATTTTAAATTGTCTCTGGATCTTTATTTATGTGTATTCTTTGGAGATAAGTAATTGCTTATTCCTTTAAAACATCTTTGTCTTACGTTAATTAAAAAAGATATACGTACCCCATGTTTATTGCAGCATTATTTACAATAGCCAAGTTATGGAAGCAACCCAAGTGCCCATTGATAGATGAACACACACACACACACACACACACACACTATTACTCAGCCCTAAAGAAAGAATGAAACTTTGCCCTTTGCAACAACATGGATGGATCTAGACAGTACAATGCTTAAGTGAAATAAGTTAGAGAAAGACAAATACCATATCATTTCACTCATATGTAGAATTTAAGAAACAAAATAAATGAACAAAGGAAAAAAGAGACAAGCCAAAATCAGCCTCTTAACTGTAGAGAACAAACAGACGGTTACCAGAGGGGAGGTGGGTGAGGGGATGGGTGAAATAGATTATGGGGATTAAGGTAAGTGCTGAGTAATGTGTAGAGCTATTGAATCACTATTTTGTATGCCTGAAACAATATAACACTGTATGTTAACTATAGTGGAAGTAAAAAAAAAAATTATGGAAAAAAAAATCTTTGTTTTATTATCAACTAAATCTTGAACCTCACTTCAGGGTTACTAGATTTGGGTCATCAGGCTCAGTGGTTTCTCCTCAGTCTGGGAAATCCCAGTGAATAATGAGATTATTATTTATTATAATATTATCGTGTAGATTGACTGGAAATTCTCTCCTAAAGCAAATTATAAATCTCTATTTAACTAAGGCCACAAGAAATCCAATGTTATTTACTTAAAATAAAGATGGGGGTGCCTGGGTGGCTCAGTGAGTTAAAGCCTCTGCCTTTGGCTAGGGTCGTGATCCCAAGGTCCTGGGATCGAGCCCCATGTCGAGCCTGCTTCCTCCTCTCTCTCTCTCTCTCTCTGCCTGTCTCTCTGTCTACTTGTGATCTCTGTCTGTCAAATAAATAAATAAAATCTTAAAAAAATTTTTTAAATAAATAAATAAAGATGACAAGGAATTAATTAATCCTTTTCTGATAACAAACTGCCAAGAATGTTACATGCTTTAAAAATCTATAGCTGACCCATTTCTGCCCAACTTGTTCCTGCAGAGAACCACACCCCCACTCCAGTAACTCTGGTCTTCTAGAAGCCTATGAATCTGCCAACTCCCTTTGCTGCCCACTTTCCATCCCCAGGTCATTTGGCCTCCATCCCCAGGTCATTTGGCCTCCATCCCCTAAATATTTCTGGAATGTATCCACAAACACATGCCCATCTAGGACATCATTAACTGCCACCTGTGTTACTCTACCTGATCTATCTCCAGGCTGGCTCTCCTCGTGACTATTCTCCAAATAGCAGCCAAAATAATCTTTCTAAAATAAGTATCATTTTCTTACTCCTGCTAACCAACCATTAAATTACCTCCCTTAATCCTTGTGATAAAAGGCAAACTCTTCAGGGCACCTGGGTGGCTCAGTCGATTAAGCGTCTGACTCTTGATTTCAGCTCAGGTCATGATCTCCGGGTCGTGAGATGGAGCGTGGAGACTGCTTGAGATTCTTTCTCTTTCCCTCTGCAACTCCCCTCCTGCAAAAAGCCAAACTCTTTCCCGTGACCTAAGTTCCTCCCACTTTGCCACCTGCTGCTCTCTCCAGTCTCATCTGCTGATCATCACCCATTCTCATTCCTTCGCCCAACTGCCATTTCCTCAGTCCCTCAAATATATAAACTTAGTAAGATATAAACTTAGTATACAAGCTAAGTTAGATGGCCTACAAAGAACACCAACAGCTTCCTGTACCTAGTTCCCTAAACTAGCACAGAGCATATGTTTTTGATAACTGCTTGTTTATGCTTTTCCTAATATACTCTGGAGGCAACAAGAGAGTGGGTCTATCTTTGTTCAGAACTGTATCCTCAGCTGCCAGCACTGAGCCTGACAAAACTTAAGTGCTCAGTAGATGCGAGCTGAACACCAAATCACAAAGAAATAAAAAGAAAGAGAGTCATTGGGGGAAAATACCTCATGCCAATACCACAGACCAAGAGCAATTTCCTTTTTAGCTAATGACTGATACAAAAAAGGAAAACAAAAATAAATGTGTATAGGACAAGAAAAAATAGTTCACAAAAATAAATGTTTTTTCACAAAAAACATTTGTCGTGTAAAGGACAAGAAAAAATAGTTCACAAAAGTGTAAAAATAGGACTCTACAGTAGACATAAAGGCAATTTCAGCCACACTTCAGTGAAATATCCTCTTTCCATGTAAAATGACTGGTAGATTTTGTTTTCTAATAGAACGCAATGCTAGCAGTTTAGCAAGGGTACAGTGAAAGGAATAATGCATATAATTTAAGTTTAAATTGGTCCAAATGTTTTTGAAACAATTAATGCCTAATCTTAATGGGTATACCCCTCAGGAATTCATCCTATACAAGCAATTCTAAATGTGAGAGATTTATAAAACTACACAAAGCAGTCTTACTTTCAGCAGTAAAAAATCAGAAACAATCTAAAAATTCAATAGGATAGAATATGGAAGACATGATGTACCTTTTTTTGGATTATTATGTAATTTTTATGAGAATGATTAAGAAGCAATAGGAAAATGTGTTTATGATATAGCTAAAAATAATATAAAATTTCAGGCACAGTATGATTAAGTATATAAAAGCTAGGAATAAAAAAAGGCTGAAAATAGTTTTGGTTAACAGTCACAATTTTTCTGTTAATTCAGTGAAAACAGAACTTGTGCCTAAATTACCCTAAAATTTCCACTTTACTTTGTTCCTGTGAGCTATCTTTGTTATGAAGAAATAAAAATACTTTCCATTGGCTCCGATTTTGCTATTTTGATAGGTGTTTGGGGGAAAATGAGAGAAAGAATCACAATGACTCAAAACCATGTCATGTATGCATGTTTCCTTTGTTTGCATGTTACCATTATTCTTAAGAGGACAGTTACTCAAGTTCTTTCGAAATAGTATCATAAAAAGCACCCAATGTGTTTCTTACAATCCATTCCTATATTCATAAAGAAAAAAATGTAATGGTTGGAAATGTCTGTGTTGTAACATGGTATAAAATATGTTATTGCTTCTCCTCGTGTAAATGGATACTACAGATTGATGGGAAACTTAGCTACCAAATTACAAAATCCCAGAAAAATGTCACCATACAATTTCTAAGGGATCCTTCTTCAAACAGGGATTGTGTAAAATCAGACAGCCAGATAGGATTAGTCATGAGAGATTTACTGGAGGAAATACCTGTGAGGGAAGATAAGGAAAAGAGCCGGAGGCGGCTGGACAACCTGTGAGACCATGATGCAAGTCTGAGCCCCATGAAGGGAAGAGGGAAGAATGGAAGGATGGATAGGAGGCATCTTAGACTGCAGTGCAATTCTGAGAAAGTGCAGCAAGATTGTTGGGAAGTCCCTGAGAAAAGTCTCCCAGCAGAGAAAGAGGAAGCCTTTCTCTCCCAAGAATGGCCCTGCCTTAAGTATTTCTGCCGTTGTTTGATCCCAGGCTTGAAGGGGCTCATTTTAAGTATGACTTCCATGCGAATGCTGTGATACATTCAGAGCACAGCGGCTGGGCCCATCCGGTAATTATGCCCTCTGCAACAGGAGCTCCAAGAAGCTCTTTCTCAAGGCTGCCCAGGCATCAATATTTAATCACATTCAGAATAGAGCATCTCACTTTATAAAAGAGCATCTATTCCAGTGATTGCTTAAAGGAGCTACCCAGTTATCTGATGGCATTTTTTGATGTAAGATGACCTTGTGTTTCTCATGACAACAGCCCCTGGCAATAATTAGGAAAGCATAGATCTCCATCTTTTGGATGGAGAAATAGAGATAAGGAGAAGCTAAGGGACCTACGGAAGCTAGAAATAAATACCAAACTAGAACCCAAATCACTGTTGTTTTAGTATAAGGTTTCTTCCCCTTTACATCCATATACGTAGAAATATAATAGAAATTTCAGGATGATAGTAAGATAACACGTAAACAACCAAGACCAAATGGCTCTCGAGATCACTGTTGTATATTATAAGAAAGGAGAGTTCACAGTTAAATACATTTATTTCTGAATAAAACCAAAAGAATCAGCTGTTTATTCATAAACTTTCCTGAGAGACATTGATTTTTCATCAATTATTTCATTTTCTGACTAAGGTTTTCTTCAACAAATCTTAAGAGCACATGCTCAATTTTGAGGTACAACCAAAAAAAGAAATCGAATGTCTTTCTGGTCACTGGACACAAAGAAATTATTATTATTATTTTTGAAGGTTTTAAGATGTTTTATTTAGTAATTTGAGGGCAAGGAGAGCAAACAAGATAGCACAAGCAGGGAGAGAAGCAAAGGGACAGGGAGAAGCAGACTCCTCGCTGAGCAGAGAGCCCAGGACTCTGGGATCATGAACTGAGTCAATGGCAGACATTTAACCCCCTGAGACACCCAGATGCCCCAAAGAACTTAATGGCTTTAAAATAACTCTTAGTGTTAGCTTCCTCCCGCCCGCGATAGTGAGAAAGGCTACGGATGCAAATGGATCTGAGAGATGAACTTTATTGCAAGCACCCTCGGGCGCGGTTCCGTGACTCACAGAGAGAGAGTCGGGGAAGTCGCGCTGAGAGGGAGTTGGCGAGGTCTTTTTATCGGGTTGAGGTAGGACATAGCCTTGCGTCCACATATGGCAAGGTATGTGGTGATCAGAGGGTATGGGGGGTGGGGAGTCCGTGATGGACAGATCCGGGTTGGGAAGTTCTTGGGTGGAGAGTTTCCGTTTCCTGACGGTGACGTGGGGGCTGCAGTGAGGGTGGCGGGAAAGTCCGCCATCTTAGAGAGGGTTGGCGGGAAAGTCCGCCATCTTGGAGAGGGTTGGCGGGAAAGTCCGCCATCTTGGGGCCCCAGTTTCCCAGCCGACCCATCACTTAGTTTGAAATATTCTGATCTGACCCACATAGAAAGTAGGTTCCTCCTTCAATTCCATACATGTACTGATGTGTTTTTAGATAATTCCCACCTTAAAAACGACTGTTCTGTTCTGCCCAACTATTATGAGATTGGTCTCCTATACTTTATTAAGCCAAATTTTAAAATGAGAAAATCAG
Source organism: Mustela nigripes (assembly GCF_022355385.1). NCBI lineage: Eukaryota > Metazoa > Chordata > Mammalia > Carnivora > Mustelidae > Mustela > Mustela nigripes. The sequence continues at coordinate 46,053,982 of NC_081562.1, read as the reverse complement.
GGACATTTGAAAGTTTAGTGAAGTTCTTAAGGCAAAATAGCTATAACTTTCTTTATGATGAACTATTGATCTAAAAATATTTGTTTATGCACAAGGAGTAGTTTATTGTCATGAGATACTTAAACCACTTCAGATCCCGTAAACATCATGAAGGATTTTATTTTCCAAAACTCAAGAACATGTCTGTCTCAACATCAAAACCACCTCTCACCTTATCATCTCTACTGATGGGTGTTCTTAGTTCTAAATTTTGGATTTAAAAATTTTCTAGGATCTTAGGAATATTATATAACAAGTTTGGGCAGAGAGGAGATGGATGCTAAACTTACTAAAAACATCATTTCCAAGGCACCCTTTGAATGACATCCAAAATTGGTTTGTCTTGGATTTCTTTTCTGATCTTGAGAAAAATGCATGAATTTTCTTAGGCAGGACATGTGTTCGAAATGATGAGCTGCATTAGTCATCTCCACTAAGGTACATTATTCTTAAAACAAAATAAAATAAAACTGATTGCCATAGAAAATTTGTTTCCTCAGACTTCAAAAGAACTAAATTCTCTATTTCTTTATAACAATTACAGCAGTACAAGTTTTAGGGACCATCATCGCCAGATTTTAAATTGAGCCTGAAACAACCTACCTCAAAGACCTCTCTTTGGCAGTTTAGTAACTTTATCTTTTTCTGCTCAAGCCATCTAAACAGAACAAACTCACATCATTTATTTTGCACATTTGACTCCACTCCATTGGGACAAAATCATTTTCTGCATGAAACGGAACTGCAAAAGGGTGATCATAACACTTGATCATTTAGAAGGAAATAGAACATACACTCCCTATTCTACATACATGAGGTCACTGGCATTTTTGCATAATGATTTCATAAAAATATAATCATGTGCATGACTGGAAATGAATTTATTTAAGTTCCACTCAGAAAAAAAAAATTCAAGGAACTAATTTAAAAAGTTTAAAAACCATGTTTTGTCTTTTTTCAGTTAAAATTACTCCGATATATTTAAACTTAAAATCAACCAGGGGCAAAATTATCAGAGAATCTTGGAACTTCAAAGATTCTCAGAGGTTGTTTTAATTGAGATACAGTTTTAGAACTATGTAATAGAGATCAAAATTAACATTGACTTACCCAGGATGAAAATTAATTTTTCTCTCATATAACACAGCAGACTTAGGCAAACATTGCTAGTAGGATGACTCTGGTCTGTGAAGTCATCTAGGGACCCAGGATCCATCTATCATGCTGCCTTGCCATCACTAGTGGGATACTTTTTCCACCTGGTCAAGATTGATCATTACCGAATCCTTAAACTGGCCAAAAGCCTGTCACGTGGCCATACCTAGACACAAAGGAGGCTTGGAATCAGCCACACCTAGATGCAAAGGAGGCTGGGAGTTGAGTGTTTATTCTAAACATTCATATGCCTAGCTGAAATTCAATTAATATGGGAGAACAAAAGAAATTTCAGAAGATTAACTAAAAGTCTGAACCCCAGAGGTCATTTTAAATCCTAATATATGGACACATATAAAAACTGAACTCTGAAAATTGAAGAGAGGTTGGACCCCCATCCATGTCCTCTTGATTCCTTATGAGTTTCCTAGGGCTTTGTAAGACACATTTAAAAGCCATTGCTGTGGACAAAAGATGAAAAACTGAAATGTCTAAAAGGGTCAGGCAGCTAAAGTAAATAAATGCAGCAAGTCGACTGGGTCCTATGGCTGGCAATGGAGCAACGTTAAGAAAGCTTTCCCAATTATACCAAAATGGGTCTCCTGCACTCCATATCAACATCAAGTTATGGGCCCCAAGTTACCAGACATTCCAATTTTTCAAGAGAAGTCAGAAATCTGTATTTTAGTGAAATCTCCTGCTTTTCAAATATTGGTTACTAGTTAACACATCTTATATATTGTGAAGGCCAGAAACACATCTGTAAGCCAGATTTACTTAAGGGTCTCTCTGTACAATTTCTACTCGTCTAGACCAATTATTTAATTTTCTAGACAAAGAAACAGAGGCCTAGAGTGACGAAGTGATTAGACTATGGTCACCCAGCTAGCCACACCTGGTTAAGTCTTTTTTGTCTTTCAGTTTAGGACTCCTTATACTACACCATCATAAAATGCCACTGTGAATGTCAGAATAAGCAAGGGGAAAAACATGGAAAATAATTCCTTATAAGTAATCTAATTCTATGCTTCAATTTAGCATTCAGCTTTGAAATAAAATATTTAACAGCAGATCAAGTATGTGTCCTATGCCCCATTCTCTCTGAACCCCATAATTGAAAGTAAGAGCTGTTCTGTTTTCTGCCTGCCTGGCCTGGATTTGCCAGAGCCTTGGCTGCCTGATCAGGAACACATGAGGCCAGGAAGCGTCAAAGGATATCACTGGCACCCACCCAGTAGCCAATCTTGCCTCTCTCCGGCATGGCCCATTTAATTGCACACTCATATCATATCAGTGGCAGATTTGTAGCAAAACACATTTTTCACTTTTATGTGTATTTTTTTCTGTGTACTGTAAAGTTATATGGTTAAAATATTTTTGGCTGAAAATTTTAAATATATGGAAATGGATAACATTTATCTTCTAAATGCCTGAGTGGAATTAAATTGTTCATGGATTCGTTATACGGTACTTGCATAAGCTGCTTTATGCTTTTTCTTTAGAAGATCCTTGTAGGAGAATCTTATACTAAAATTGTGTGTCAAGCATGAAAAAGTACCTCACACATTATTTCTACCTTATGGTGGGGTATTTTCAGTCCAAAACTTAGATGAATGGATGTGCTTACTTTTTGCTTTTTCACCCTAAAACTTTTGCTTTCATCAGTCTTCCTAATACTTAAGTTAAAAAAATTTTTTGGTCCAGGGAATGTTATCCTAAATGTATAGTAAGAAAAGTCTGGAAATGTAAGTAGTCTATACCCACATAGTAATTCAAAAAGATATTTAGTTTTCAAACTTGAATTTTTTTTCTAATTTAAAATCATTAGAGCTCTTTTTTTTTTCATCTGAGGTTTCGGTGGTTTCTGTGATACTAGCAGTTGGCAAAAGTAATGTCTATGGGGGGCCAACCTCAGAAAATAAGAATCAAGGGTTGGATTTGGTTTGGCTGGGAAAACACAGTATTTTTCCATTCCCTATTTCTTATGTCTTAAATCATCAGATTTTATTAATAGAATAAATTGAACCACATGGAACACGTCCAACATCACTGTTAGAAAAGCACAGATACAAATGTACAAACAAAGCTGCTCTATTTCCTGGTCACTTTCTATAGTCTTACCTCTTTTTATCTTCTGTTTTTCTTTACTATTCATTCTCTTCCTCTCTCCTATTTATTGCCATCACACTTCACTTGTTTGTTCTTTTAACTTTCCTCAACATTCTATCCTGTCCTGCTTCCTTTTGTCACTGCGTGTCTAAAAGGATTGGTAAATTATTTATAAATTGAAATTCAATGATTTATTTGTAAATTTAGTATATTTAAATATAATTAATTACAAATAATAAATTATTTATAAATCTTGTTATCTATTATATATACATTCTATCTTCTTATAGATTTGCCTGATACTTTTATAAATAATGGCATAAATATTTTTATGGGCTGAATTGGGCCCCCATCCCCCACCAACACCACCACCAAATCAGTATGTTGAAGTCCTGCCTGTGCCATGGCTTAGCTGGTTAAAGCGCCTGTCTGGTAATATGTTGAAGTCCTAACCCCTACTACCTCAGAAGGTGACTATTTGTATATAAGGTATTTAAAGAGGTAATTAAGGTTCAATGATATCATTAGGGTGGATCTTAATCCAATATGGCCTATCTTTATAAGAGATTATAGAGAAGGAAGGCCATGTGAGGACAAAGAAAAAAGATGGCCTTCTACAAGCCAAGGAGAGAGGCCTCAGAAGAAACCAACCCTGCTAGTACCCTGATCTTGGATTTCTAGCCTCCAGGACTTGAAGATAATAAATTATTATAGTCTATACTTCCTCATGGAGGCCCTAACAAACTCATTCCAGTAACATTCAAAAATCCAGTTTAAAATAACAAACCTTTGTGGGGACCTGGTGGCTCAGTCAGTTAAGCACCTGCCTTCGGCTCAGGCCATGATCCCAGAGTCCTGGGACTGAGTACTGCATCCGGCTCCTTGCTCAGTGGGGAGTCTGCTTCTCCTTCTGTCTTCTCCCCTGTGCTCATGTTCTGTCTTTCTCGCTCTCAAATAAATAAATCTTAAAAAAAAAAAAAATACCCTCAGAAAATATATTTTTTTAAAAAAGATAACAGACCTTTGCAAGTTACATATTTTTAATCGAAAGTTACATTTTACTTCGCCATTCATAATATCCACTGTATGAAATGCAGTATGATAATACAAATTCTCACACTTTCTAGTATATCTGAAAGAGTAATTGTCTCAGATCCATAGTAATTCACTTGACTTTTCTTTCCTTCACCTTTTTAATCTATGGAACAGAGAGATCCGAGTAAAAGAAATTTCTGTTTCTCCAGCTCTAACAATCTGATTCTGTTGGTCTCCCTGATGACAGTGTGAAGCATTGTTTTTGAGCCCCCCACCCACCACTCACACAAAAAGATGCTTAAATATGGTGAATGTTTTCAGTTGCTGATCTTTTTCCAGGCACTTTTTAACTCCAACCTTAATATGAGTGTTGCATTTTCACTACATCTATGGTAAACATTTGTTGTCTTTTAAAAAAAAAAAAAAAGATTCTTTTCCTTCCTCTGCTAAAGAAAACAGCCTGGCTAGTAAACAGGGGGCAGCTTTTGTTACACTGAACACAGAGCTAAGGTGAGAATGTGACAGAAAGATAAAATCTCAAGCAGTGAGAGTCAGAGAAGAGAAATTATTTATTTATTTATTTTAAAGATTTATTTATTTATTTATTTGACAGACAGAGATCACAAGTAGGCAGAGAGGTGGGCAGAGAGAGAGAGGAGGAAGCAGGCTCCCAACTGAGCAGAGAGCCCGATGCGGGACTCGATCCCAGGACCCTGAGATCATGACCTGAGCCGAAGGCAGCGACTTAACCCACTGATCCACCCAGGCGCCCCGGGAAGAGAATTTAACTAGCAATGCTGATGAGGCAAGAAGGAAGATTATTCAAGAAGTACAGTGAAGAGCAAAAGCAGTTTCAGGGGGTGCCTGGGTGGCTCAGTGGGTTAAAGCCTCTGCCATCGGCTCAGATCATGATCTCAGGGTCCTCGGATCGAGGCCCTCATCTGGCTCTCTGCTCCGCGGGGAGCCTGCATCCTCCCTCTATCTCTGCTTGCCTCTTTGCCTACTTGTGATTTCTGTCAAATAAATAAATAAAATATTTTTTTAAAGCAGTTTCAGCTTGATTTAGTGTGAATTACTTCATATACATGACATTGAATCAATGATAAGGTAATGGGTTTAAATGGATAATTAGTCGTTGCTAACTCACCCACTGAAATGCGTCTTTCCTTCCCCTAACCTCAATTTCCCTTATCACCCTTCTCCAAGACAGCAGGACACCAGACCTCAGGAATAGAGAAGATAGATCAAAAGAGGTTCTCAGCAAGCCCACAACTCAGTGGAGAATTACTGGTTTGATCTTGTCTTGCTTCCCCTTTTAAGAGCACAGATGAACTGAGGTAATTGCATTTACCATGTGAAAGGAGAGAAGGAAGCAAAGGCGGAAATACTGAGAAGAGTTGCAAGGGTTGATGACTGGGCAAAGAAAACAAAAGATCGACCAAAGATGGGATCTCGCGCTCTCCCTCCCTCGCCTCCGCCTCTCTCTTTCTCGGCAACCCTTCCACTCGCTTTCCCTATTTCCCTCCCTTCCTTTCTCTCATCTTCCAAATCCTTGAGCTCCGTGGCTCCTTTGAAACTTCCAAGCTGTCTCTCCTACCCAATAACCTAGTTCCTTACGGTGCCATTCTTCTTGTTCAGCTCTTTTTCAGTCTTTATATATGACCCTTAGTGCTTTGGAAGGAAGGAAGGTGGGTCGTTTCTCAGGAGAGTATCTTCTCATCTAAATTCCTATTATGCCTAATCTAGTCATGCCCAGTTGTCACAGTTTTGTTCAAAAGTGGAAAAATTCTAGCTATCGTCCCTCCTCACATGAGTATCCTCCACGGACTTGCAAATGATCTACCAGAAACGTCTTCTACTTGACCAGCCATAGAGATCCTTCAAAGAGTACATTTCCTTGAAAGTCAGGCTAAGGAAATCAAGTTCTGTAGTTAAAAAGCATTATCTTTGGGGCACCTCTGTGGCTCAGTCAGTTAACTGTCTGCCTTCGGCTCAGGTCATGATGATCCCAGGATCCTGGGATCAGTCCTACATCGGCTCCTTGCTCAGTGGGGCGTCTGCTTCTTCCTCTGTCTCTCCCTCTCCCTACCTCTCATGTGCACAATTTCTCTCTCTGTTTTCTTTCTCCCTTAAATGAACAAATAAAATCTGGGGGGGAAAAAAAAGCACATTATCCTTGCCATACCTGTCAGGCTGTCCCCCTCAGACCACAAGGATACTGAGAATTGAAGCCTTCAATCATTTGCAAGGAGGGAAGCTTTCTACCCCAGAATTTCTAATGGAATCAATGCCAGTTGAATTTACATGATAATAAAAGGTGTGCATACAGTCAGAATAAAATGCTTCCCAAGGATAATATGGTCTTGGAATGGAGCATTTTTTAACTTCACAAGGAAGTTTAGAGCTATGGAATCGAGAGCAGTGAGTAGCCATGGGTTTTTATTCCATGATTTCCTATACATTAAGACAGAGCTGTAGTGGTCCAGTTGGGGCTTAACTAGGAAATTCTAGCATTAATAAAGACTATCCTTAGAGGTTTACTTATCTTTGTCTATTTACTGAACCCATACAAAACATCTGAATAACACAGTGGCATGATGGGTGGGGTGTGGGGGCAGTGGAAGAGTTGCATAATAATGAATAAACCCAAGTACAACTAATAATAATAGCTAGCATACACTTAGCACTTACTACATGTATTGGTAAACCATTTAATTCCACCTTCACTCTGAAACTGAAGCAGAATCTATGTGTAAAAAGTTGCTTTACAGTACAGCAAAGTTTGACAAAGGGCATACAAAGAAGCACATCATAAAAGGTTTTTATTCTGCTTCGAAGTAAACAACATGTCTTGTGTAATATTACCAAGTCTTGTGTAATAAATTTTCACTAGCCTGAATCCAAGACCAGGAGGGTATAGTAGTTAAGAGATGACATAAAAGACTCACCAGTAGCCCCAGTCAATAGTCACAGGTTTAAATTTCAAAATAGAATCAACAATTAAAAGGAAGGAATTTTTGTTTATATCTCAGTGCGTCTATGTCAAAAGTACACTTTGGGGGATGTAGGTCTTCGATGAGTCCTACTTAAGGTGTCAGTGTCCAGACTACTTGCTAGTGGTCCATTATGGTCAAAACTGGTCCTTTACGAGATAAAGAGCTTTTACCGCAATGTAATCAACATACTTCTCCCTTTGCTGAGAACATCTCACAACCCCCCAAAAAGAAGAAAAATGTCCAGTTGAAGTAGAGTGTGTGTAGTCAAGAAATTGGTCTAGAGTCTGGTGCTAGCTTCTGAGTCTGTTGTAACTGATAGCAAAGTTTGTGGACAGACAGTAGTTTACACAGTAGAGTTTGAATGGCAGTGTTGTAAAACATCCAGTCTTTGTCAGCTGGAAATTATATTCAGCTGCTAATAGCAGAGACCCAACTCCAAGTGAATTAAGGGACTCTTCTCTCACAGAACAGATGTGAGAGCGTATATGGGACTTGTATGTCTATCGCAAGCTGAGCTCTCCCAGATCCACCAAATCATACAGCTGGGTGGGCCCACAGCATTCCCTTAGAGGGAAATGGTGCATCTGGGACGGTTGCTGGTGGGGCTCCAAGCAAGTGGCCCAGCAGGTGCCCTTGTGTTATCTCCAGTGTTCCACCTACACGTATCCCTCAACTCCTCCCCACGGCTTCCTGAAGCCCACTATGATCAAGTACATAGTGGAGGAAGAAAATGGCCAAGCTTGTTTCCACAGACTGATCAGTCCAATAAGTAAGTGTAAGCCAAGTACAACTCCACAGCCCCACACAGGCTGGCCCTGAATGTAAGTGGGGAAGGAAAACCTCCCAATAAATAGGGCTTCGGGTTGTCCACCCAGTCACCCACTTTGTGCAGAAAAAGAAGATGCTTAACGTGAGAATATGGCCTAAAGAATAAATAATAAGATTAAAGACAAAGAGGTCTGGGAAGGGGTGCAGGGAAAGTATTGCATGTTATCCAATAGAAGCTTCCACCACCGAGAAACTAATACATAAATTTTAATAAATAAGTAATAAACAAAGAAGCAGACAATGAATGCCAGCAGTCCGTATCCTAAACTACCATATTCTTGGAGCAGTGGGCCCATGAACAGGAAAACGGTGGCAGGATTGGAAGCATGAGCCTGACTCCCTGGGCTCCCACTCACCAAAGCTCATTAAATGTTGCTTCTGTTGAAAGTCCAAACCTGCCAGCAATTGAGACCAATGCTGAGACCCCCAGAATGGCATCAATTCTCCAGACCAACTTGGGGCCAAGTTAGGCCCCCAAAGTTAGATTCCTTTCATACTGAAAAAATGCAGTCATTTACCTCGACTGAAATCAACCCATATTCCCAGTACGGGTTTGCCTTCTTTGCCTCCAGGACCTCAGCCAGCACCATTACCCAAGTGCTTATAGAATGTGTGACCTACTACTTTGCATCCCATATGACATGCAGGGTACAAAGGGACCCACTTAAAAGCAAAAGAAGTTAGCCTGTGGGAACCTGATCATGGGATCTTCAGTCTAAATATAAAGGTGCTTAAACTTTCTACCGCACACTGGGCTACTACACATCGGGATATCAAACAGGACGTGACCCATCATTCTATCTGAATCCCCTAGTTTTCTAAAGCCTTTCTCTGACGATTGAGGCCTCAGTCAGACTGCTTTCCCTAGCACTCCTTTTAACTTTTATTGCCCCCTTCAGAAGATAGTTAAGGTGTCCAATATCACTATTTCTCTCTTCTTTTCATATCTTATCTTATTCTTATGGAGTCTTGCCCTTGCAATATATAATACAACTCTTGGAATCTATCTCCGAACATGATGGTGCCATCCAACCTGAGTTATAGCACTGTCTTTTTGGTTCTTGTAACATAAAGAATAAAAACCATATTAAAACAGATAGTACCTTCTAGCAGACTAGTGGTTACAAAATAAGAATCATACTGCTACATCAAACTGGAGAATTATGTCCTCCAATCTCTGAATAAGTGTTCTCTCTTTAAACCGATAAAAAAAAATTGTTTTTATTTTTCCCTTTAAGAGAGCCTTCATCTGCTTCTACAAAATACAGGCAGGATCAACTTTTGTTACCTCTGATTTTTCCATTTTCCCTTTATCTTGTGATTTCTAGTTAAATCTGTAAAAGGCTTAAAATAAATATGTTCCTCCTCAAGATGAAGATTTTTAAGCCTGCAGTAGACACAATTTTCCCAATATGCCAACCACATGAGCGTGAGCCAAATAATTCCTCGGTATTCACAAAATCTCTTATAAAGCAGTTTCACAGTAGTTTCCTTTAGCAACATTAACTTCTATCTGCTCCCAGGGAAAAAAAAAAATTCTACATCTGTTTTTCTCTAGTCCCCATTTCTGTGCCTTTTATTCATATTTCCATTGCCATGTTCTATTTCATCCAGCCAGCTTAAAATACCACAGTGCTCCTTTATCTACGTAACATTGTCTTCTCATTTCTGTAATATGCACTTTTTTTCTTTTAATAAAATCTTGGCCTGCTTAGCTGTATTCCTGACACATCAAGCCAGAAGTTCTTATTTTTTTCCAGTTATTTCTTCCAAAATTTATCACACGTTGCTTTACTCTTGAAGTTTACATCATCCTCTTTCATCCCTCACAAGGAATGACTACAAATATGCCTTTTGGAGTAACATTTAGTTATTTGATTGTCCAAATGCCCATAACATAATCCCCAGGCAGCTCAGGCTGATTTATTTTTTGAATCTTTCTGACAATAAAATGTTGCTGAAACAATTCTATGATGTCTGTGTTTCATGGCTTTGAACAGATTTTCCCTCTCCCATTTTGGCCTTCCTTTTGTTTACTTAGATCTCGAAGAACACAAGAGATCTGAAAGAAAATACACCCTCATAGCTCCGTAACACATAAACCTTAAATAGTCTTCTTTGCACATCGCTGAACTTACTCTTCCCTTTGTTCTCTCTCTTTCTCTTTTTTGCTTTTCCCAAGCATGAATTCCCCATCTTCTGCATAGTTCCTGGGGATCTGAAGCATTTCCTGACTAAGGGCACCATGAGCTATATTTCCATTTTGAAGTCCCCTAACATTTACATCAAAAAGAATGGAATCAACTGCTGTGTATTCATTGTAAACATATTGCTAGCTCTGTGTGTGTGTGTGTGTGTGTTTGCACAAGCGCATGTGCACATGCCAGTGCAAATAATTGCCTCAACTCACCAGCTGAAGGTCTCTTTCTTCTTTTGCATCATGATTTCTGTCTATACAAATGCTGTAAATGCAGCTGTGACTAGATGCTTGACGTGTTGTATTAACTTGGCCTTATTCCATTCATCTAGAATTTATTGAGCATCTATTCAGTGTCTCTCACCACGCCAGCTGCTCAATCAAGTGGTCTCAGCTTCCAACAGCTCATAGTCTGCAGAAAAAAAGAAAATAGGCATTGACAACAGAGTATAAAATCTACAGGAGGAAATGAAATGGACAAAGAAAACCCCTAAATCAGTGTAAGAAGAGGGGGAGGAAGGAGAGAGTGGGAAGAGGAGGAGCAGTAGAAGTTCCCTGGGCAGAGGCAAGGCGGGCAGAATGTCCCAGGCAGAAGGCAAAGCAAAGCAGAGTAGGGTACTGAGGTTTTAATGGAATGGTTGGGGTGACGCACATGATACCATATGGCTACAGAAACAAATTCAGGAAGATGGGGGGAGATGGAACTAACAAAGCAGCAAGAGCCAGTTTTGAAGGGCCTTTGTAGGGCAGTTGAAGAGTTTGCCTGTTGTCCCACCCCATTACTTTGTGGCTCTAGTTACCAGACTTCTGACTAGCATTGGGAAGGTGGTTCTGGATTCCATCTGCTGTCTGATTTCTGCTGCTCAGTACTTAAAGCTCCTGTAATTTCAGGCCATACTCCCAATCTCACAATCTACCTCTCCAAATTATCCCAAACACAACTGCCAGATTAACTGTGTTATTGCATTTTTATCTCTCACATCCGAAAACCTTCAGTGTTTCATTGCATACCAAACGCAGCAGAAATCCATACACAGCATGACTCCCCATGAATCTCCACTACCATTTCCTGTTTTCCTATAAACACACCTTTTACACGTAGGTGCTATGGTTTCCCAAATCTACACCCTTCCTCCAAATGGCCTTTCTGTGTTTCATCTATTCAAGCCTTTCCAGTCTTCCAGACTCACGTCCGATGTAATTTACCTCCTTGGAATCAACAAAGAACTTTCATTTCTATTATCTTTTAGCCCTTATTGTACTGCGTCCTATAGGTTTATGTATTCATTTTAGTCATCTGACTAAAACAATTGCTCCTTGAGGGTGAGAACTGTATCTTGGTCACCTTTTTAAAATTTTCAACAGTACATAACACCATCTCTTGAGCAGAGATGTCAGGTAAATATTAAACTGGAATATATTAAACTGATGAGATATTAGTGATGCGTAATCAATTTACTCTTCTCCTCCTCAATGATCACAGTAGTTCATCAGCTCAACTCCCTTTATTATGTTATTTACAAGGTAGGTAAAGGCTGATGTTTTATCTCTATTTTATAGGAAAAAAATTGGGTGTTAAGGACTTAAGAAGCATAAGCATATATGTAACTGATACCTACTCAGAGTTTGTTTAGATTATGCTAGATCCAGGATTCCTTTCCTGGAAAGGATTAAAAGGGAAGCTTTAAAAAATATATTAAGGGTTATTTTTACTACTGTTTATCATCAGTGCTGGGAAAAAAACATAACGGAAAAGTTGTTAAATCACTAAAAAAAAACAAGTTAGGGACTTCAAATTTTATAATTCAGGGACATGAAGACTTCACGCACAGAGATAGAAAGTTAAGAGGTAGTCGGGAGTGCTCTGGGTTCATTTAAACTGCTTTGGGTTAATTTGTTGAAAGTCAATTGATTCAAAGCTATTTCAGCACATGGCAAACCCACCAAAAGACCATCTGGAGGAAACTGTCAGCTTCATATCCTGAGGCTACAGGAAACTTGGTTACAACCATTTGCGGGCAGTTTCAGGGATGGGACGTGAGCCCACCAAAAGAGAAAAGGCTATAAATTGGGTTTAAGAAAAAGACCGCCCATTCACAGATAAAGCATCAAGCACAGAGCAAAACCGGCATCCAAATTATAAAATACGTGTAAAATTAACGTCCAGCTGAGTTGAGCAGATAGATCCTTACTAAAATAGCTGAGGTGTAAAGGCTATATAGCAAAACTAAAACTTTGAAAAATATCTTCCATAATTCATCAATCTTGAAAAATTGACTTTTTGGAAATGGATTTTCAGTGAATTGTCCTGATTCTAGTTGGGATAAATATTTCAATTGCTTACACATTCTTCTATAAAAGTTCAAGGTTTGTGTTTGAGCATGATATCTCTGATCCAAGACCTTCATCTGTACCTTAACCGTATCCTACCTATTATTGCCTTTCCTTATGTCTTTCTTTCAAGATTTTAAGTGCTATGAAAGTTGGGGACCAGACACCACATCTTATGACTGTTCAAGTTCCTAGTACCTTTTTGATAGACAGAGCACCACCCGACTGCCTCGTCTTTGAGGGAATAGTTAGGAGAACCCTCAAACGATGATTCCCTCCTTACTGTGGTTCAGTATTTTCACCTTCACTATGAAAGTGTTACTATTGCAACTATGGAAGTGTTACACTGTAACAGTGTTACTGTTACAAGTAAACCAAGAGTATTCTGGAGCTAGATGAGGTTTTCCTGCCTGATTCTGACCCCACTCAACTTGACCAAGTCTTTTCCTTTTCTTGAGTAGAAACGGGAAATGGAACCATATCTTGTCCTTCTAAGTCCTACTAATTATTGGGTAGTTTTCATGTAATAAACTTGGAATTTCAAGAAGTTTCTTTTATTTATTTATTTATTAAGATTCTATTTATTTGATAGAGAGAGATCACAAATAGGCAGAGAGGCAGGCAGAAAGAGGGGGGGAAGCAGGATCCCTGCTCAGCAGAAAGCCCGATGCAGGGCTCGATCCCAGGACCCTGAGATCATGACCTGAGCTGAAGGCAGAGGCTTAACCCACTGAGCCACCCAGGTGCCCCTCAAGAAGTTTCTTTTATTGATAATGCTTGCTTTTACCAAGAATTTGAATTGCTTTAACAACTTCTTCTTTCTGTTTTGCAATGACACAAAACCTACCCAGAAAACAGAACTTCTCAACCTATGAAACTGAGCTTCTGGCTATTTTTATTATTTTAGATAAATAATAATGGTCATTATTGGTGGTTCCCCCTCCCCCTTGATATTATGACCCTTGTACGACCCGCCTTTATCTCTCACCCTGAGGGAGGAGGTCCTCCCATGTCTGATGTCTGAGAATCCTGGATATCTCCTGGATTTCCAGCTCTGGAAGACTATAGTCTGGTCCAGTCTTGTGCTGATTGAAACTCATTTATTAGCTTGTAATTAAAGCCTAAGTTTATCGTCTTGTGAAATCTGATTAATATCCACTATTCTAACCATACTTTGTTTATATGCTATCACAACATTTGTCATATTTTATGTTAGCTATACCCACATCTGAATTCCCCACTGGATTGTGAACATATTTTTGCTCTTATGTTTTCACTCTAGGGATATCCATCTTTTCTGGATGTGGAATGACTAGATTCCCCAAAACTCTAAAGTTTAACCACATGTAACCAAATCCTAGAACTACTAGAACGTGAACTCCATGACACATGCCAGCTTATAGAGCAGTGCCTGATAAGAGTCGGTACTAGTCTCCATCATGTTTGTGATACAGAAAAAAACTTTGTTAATATGCAACAATATGAAGGGAACAGTTGACATCAGTCTTTTTCAATATTTGTAAACTGTAAAGACTCAAATACTCTTTTCATATCTTAGAGACAAAACACAGTCTAAGATTTTTGTATAACAGTGATTTCTAAATTTTCAGCATGGATATTTTTCATTCATGTGGTTTCACAAGAACACCCTTATTTGAATACTTAAGTAATTGTCATTTTTAAGCTTTACAGGTTCTAGGGTTTTCTGCTTCCAAAGTACCTGCTATAACCACATCGGAACTCAAGGAACTGCTGTTAACTTAGATAGAAAGAGCAGTCCATTAGGATAACTTGAAGAGTCAAGACACCACACCCCAGAGTTCTCCCGGATGCCCTGAGCAATCTGGACTGTTTACTGGTGTGGCATGTCCAGATGTGGTCCAAGAGTTCTGTAGGGAAGAACGTAAACCTGACCAGCAACTGTGGCTGGGATATGCTCCCATTACCTGAGCCCCTTAGGGACTCAGTTTCCCTAAGACAGCAGACTGGAGAAAAGGAAGGCAGAGCATCGAAAGAAAAACTGGCAAAATGGAGACAAAGCCTGGCCAAGCTGGGCAGAGTGAGCTTCAAGAGAGCCAGAGTCCAGGAACAGGGTCTGATTGCCGGCTCTGTGCCTGGTGTGAGCACAGGTGGAGAGGAGCAGGAGACACGTGGACCACCAACAAATGGGCAATGAGGGTGGCAGCAGATCCGTGGAACAGAGGAATCACGGCACAGCAGATACAAAAGCAGAAATCATCAGATGGAACAGCAGCAGCTCAAATGATGTGTGAGACCCTCCCGGAGTTGGTGAAAACTCGAGAGAGGTGAGAAGGGCTGGCTCTCCCACCAAACAATGCTCAGAACATGGGTTCCACCCACCGCCTCTGGCTAGAAAAAATACAAGTTGCATCAGGGAGAAGCATTCAGCTGAACGGAAAGAAACAAATCTTTAAAAATTCAAGTCATGTCACCAGCTCAGCGGCTAGCAGCTTTTTCAAAAAAATGTGTACCCCTGTCAAAAGAAAACAGCATGTTGGAAAGTCTCCGTGTCAGGACACTTAGGAGGCAAGGGGAAGGGATGCAGATGGTCTCCCCTGGATGGGAAATAGACATGCAGTGCCCCTCAAGCCACGCCAGGAAGACACGCTCCCCCTCAGGACATATTTCAGGCTCATTCAACAGGAGTGGGTTCAAGGGAAATATCATGGAAAGGAATGACTCATCAACTCACTAGTGCCTTGGCAAGAGTTGGTGCATCTAGGTTCCAAGACTGCAGAGAATGCAGGGTCCAAAGAGCAAGAGGCCTGGAGCAAGAGCCCAAGAACCTGAAATAACACACATGACAACTTACTACTGGCTGGGTAACAGGCGTTCCTTGCCTATTTTCATTTATTCATTTAATCCTTAAAAAAACAGCCTTATGAGGTAGGGACTGCTGTTATGCTCTCATTTTACAGATGAGAGACCTGAGGCACAGAAAGTCGGAGAAACTTGCCCAAAGTCACACAGGTACTAAGTAGCACATCTGAGCTTCAAACCCAGACAGGCTGGCTCCTTCCCCAAAGGTCCCCATGTCCATCAGACAATGCTTCTCTATTGCAGACTCTGTGCCATGCCACGTTCCCTTCCAAGTATTTTGCATAGATTAGGACATTAAAGGTTGAAAAGGGAAGGTAAGAATAGAGGAAAATAAATTTTATCTAAGGTTTCCTCTGTCTTGGGCTAATTTTTTTTTTGAAGATTTTATTTATTTATTTGACAGACAGAGATCACAAGTAGGCAGAGAGGCAGGCAGAGAGAGAGGAGGAAGCAGGCTCTCCACGGAGCAGAGAGCCTGATGAGGGCTCAATCCCAGCACCCTGGGATCATGACCTGAGCCGAAGGCAGAGGCTTTAACCCACTGAGCCACCCAGGTGCCCCTTGGGGTAATTAAAAAAAAAGAAAAGAAAAGAATTAGGATTCACTCCTCACTACTACTACAGCATGAAATCTGATTGGGAAATTAGTAAAAAGAAAACTATGGCTACAATGAAGATCCGGATTTTTAAAATCATAGGATTCTAATAAAAAAAAAAAACCAGTAAGTGGGCTTGCATCACTAAGTCATAGAATAGTACAGGACAATGAAAGTGAATCAAAAACAAATAATGCTAAACATATCAACCTGAGTAGATGTCCCAAAATAAAAATGTTGAGTGAAAACTATCAAGCTGTAGAATGATACATGAAATGTGAAATCATTTATATAAGCTTTCTTTTAGCAGCTTTATTGAAGTAAAGTTTAATGTATGCATTTTAATGAGTTTGGACATATGCTTATACCTATGAAACCATCACCACAATCCAAAAGCTGATGAACTAAGTCTGTGTGCTTAAAGATGTAATTGATTTACATTCTTTTTTTTTTTTTAAGATTTTATTTATTTATTTGACAGACAGAGATCACAAGTAGGCAGAGAAACAGGCAAAGACAGAGGAGGAAACAGGCTCCCCGCTGAGCAGAGAGCCCGATTCGGGGCTCTATCCCAGGACCCAGGGATCATGACCCAAGCTGAAGGCAGAGGCCTTAACCCACTGAGCCACCCAGGTGCCCTGATTTACATTCAGAAACAGGTGTCTTGTCCTCTAGTTGACCTGTAACACTTTTAGGCCATGAATGAACCATTTATTCCATAAAACACAACAAAAATGAAAAATGTGAAATAAACATCTTAAGAGCTTATCAATAACTTCCTATGTACACATAGATTTTACAAAGTAGTTGACAATCCTTTTACACAATAATTTTGATGGGTTCCTGTAACAAGACAGATGGGCACAAAAGGTACAAATTAGTATTGTTCTCCACAGTTTCTTTCCCCCTCTTCTTTATTCTTCAAATAAAGAGAAAAAGAAGTCCATATTACTATTGTTCTCCATGGTCCTTTCCCCCCTCAACTGTACTGCCCTTCAGATAAGGAGAAAAAGAAATCCATATTGTACGGTATCAAAGATTTTCCCAGTTGCTGAAGGTTCAACCCAAGTACATGCTGACAGAGTGTGACACCAGCATTCGCACAGAGACGGCATAGGAAGACTGTGGTTCTTGTCACTTTAGGTTTACAGTCACTTGCTTTGGCTTGTCCATTATGCCATAAATATCTCCAATGGCATAAAAATGTGACACCATCCGGTCTGGATGCCACCATCTTAAAGGGAATAAGGTCTAGTTTATAGGCATGAGAGAAACTTCCATAAACTCTACCAGTCAAGGTCCAGCAAGGAAAACAGAAACCACTCTGGTCATATCAAACAGAGAGAATTTAATACAGGAAACTCATCACAGAGATAGTAGAAGAACTACATGAGCCAGAAGACAGAAGTTCACCCAAAGATGAGTAACTGCAGAGAATCATTATCATGCTTAGAAACAGAGAAGCAAAAGGGGAAACACTATGACCCAGAACCCATAGTGTGAGTCTCCGAGGCTGCTGAGAACCCCATATTGCCAATGCTGCTGTTGGGACCCCTGGCCCCAGCACCTGCTCAGACACCCACCACCACTGCCATTGGAGCCGCACCAACTGAGAGAGAACCCAGAGCTCATGCTGGCCAGTGGCCTCTACTCCCCAAATCACCTGCCAGAAGACAAGAGGGAAAAAAAGAAAAGGTTTCTTCCCTCTTCCCTGTTCCCAGTTATCTGCCAATGTTGCCAATGTCTCCCACTAACAGAACTCTCGCAGTTGAGAGAGAACCTGGGGGAAATAGCTTGCAGGCTGTCAGCCCCAAATGTGCAGAGGAGTATTGAGAAGGGGAGAGGTAGAACTCAGAGGTCAGATACTCTCAGCCATTCATTAAAGCATCTTTTATACTTCCAAGAGAAGTCCATTTGCCTTCTTAGAAACAAAGAAATAGGACAATTACTTCAAAACTCTTGTCAACTTTTTGAGGCTTTTTCTTCTAGAATTATCTACAATCTTTATTTCTATCTATATAGAAATACATAGACATATGTAGATAGTTACAGATATATATTTTCTACATAGAAATAGATATATTTCTAGCTTCATAGGATATAATTGAAGCATAACATTATATAAGTTGAAGGGGTATGACGTGTTGATTGCATACATTTATAAGTTTAAGTGTGATCAGCACCACACTGTTAGCTAGCACTTCCATCCTATCACCTAGTTACTATTTCTTGAGAACACTGAAGCATACAGTATTATTACCTCTAATCACCATGTTGTACATTGGATCCCCAAACTTGTTAATCTTATAGCTGGAAGGTTACAGCCTTTGACCAGTATCTCCCTATTTCTCCTAACCCCCAACCCCTAGTAATTACCACTCTTCTGTTTCTCTGAGGTTTTGGGTTGTTTGTTTGTTTGTTTGTTTTTTAGATTCTACCTGTAAGTGATATCACACAGTATCTGTCTTTCTCTGACTTACTTCACTTAGCATACCAGCCACAAAGTCCAATCATGTTGTTACAAATGGCAACATTTCCTTATTTCTCGTGGCTGAATAGTATTCCATTGTTTATATATACCATACCTTCTTTATTCACTCATCTGTTGATGGATATTAAGTTGTTTCTGTATGTTGACTATTGTGAGAAATGTTGCAAGGAACATGGGAGTCCAGATATCTCCATGGAATCCTGATTTCAATTTCCTTAGATACATACTCAGAAGTGGGATTGCTGGATCATATGGCAGTTTTATTTTTAATATTTTGAGGAACCTCCATACCGTTTTCCAAGATGACTGCTCAAATTTACATTCCACCAACAGTGCATGAAAGTTTCCTTTTCTCCACATCCTCATCAATACTTGTTCTCACTTTTGTCTTTTTGATGATAGCCATTCTACCTGGTATAAGATTATATCTCATTGTGGTTTCGATTTGCATTTCCATGATGATTTGTGATGTCGAGCAATTTTTAATTACTAGTTAACATATGGTTTCACTGATAACTGTATTTTATACTTTCCTCTACCTTCCACCTAATAATGGAAATTTTAAAGATATCAGTATATGCTATATTCATTCATATAGTCTTTATCTGTTCAAATTAAATCAGAGTCAGGAGTAGTATAATTTATTTTCCTCCTTATTATCTGAATTCTCAAGGCCAGGTGAAAAAGTTGATATATAGTGTCAAAAACTTTACTCTCACAAGTAAATATTGCTTAAGTAGCTATGTGAATAATGAAGTATAAATAGTTAAGAATGCCATAAAGATTTCCTCCCATTAAATAAATTTTAAAAGTAATCTATTTCCAAATTTTGAAATCCTTAGCTTTAATAGAGACTGTTCAAATTTTTAACATTATTATTAACTGGTAGAACATTTTCAAGAACTTTTGCTGACACCTTAATCTTTTATTCAAGGGCTTTTTTTTTTTTTAAAAAAGATTTTTATTTATTTATTTGATAGAGATCACAAGTAGGCAGAGAGGCAGCAGAGAGAGAGGGGGAAGCAGGCTCCCCGCTGAGCAGAGAGCCCAATGTGGGGCTCGATCCCAGGACCCCGAGTCATGACCCGAGCCGAAGGCAGAGGCTTAAACCACTGAGCCACCCAGGCGCCCCACAAGGGCTTTTTTTGTCAAGTCCGAACTGATGTATTACATACCATTTCTTTTCCTAAGTGATTTTGGAAATGATACATTTTCTTTTCTCTCTCCTGCTTTTATTTAAAAGTCCAAAATATACATAATGGGGGGGTAATTTAGGTGTGGCTCTTCAAAGCCGGTAGTCCCTTGCATCGACAGCAGGAGGCTTGAGGTTGAAAAAAAAAATGAGGATGAGGGCTGAGAATTGTTAGATTTGGAGACAAGAAGGTCATTGGTGGCCTTCCCAGTTTGGGTGGAGCAGATGGTTGATTAGAAGAATGCAGGTTCTGAGGTCAGACCATCAGGATTTGAATCTTAGCTCTACTACTTATAATATCTTTGACAACTGTGCAAGTGATTTATTTCACTGAGTCTCATTTTCCTTAAGTGTACAATAGAGATAATTCTACCTATCTCATCCCACGGAGTTAATACAATAATGCATTTAAGCTCTTAGAACAATATATGGCAAATAGCAAGTAATCATTAAATGTTTATTGTCACCAGTATTAATATATTATTTATTAAAGAATTATATTATTATTTATTAAAGAATAATTATTTTATTATATGATTTTACATAAATAATTATATTATTAATTATTAAAGAATATATTAATTATTAAAGAATAGTCATACACTTCAACTGGAAGCCCCCAAATGGTAGCGCTCAATGGGGTTCACTTCGGCATTCTCTTGTTCTCTTGTTCACTTATAATTCTGTGTTGGGGAATTTGTCCCACAGATAAACCTATTCATGCACAACACAGTGGGCACTATATTGATCATGGCACCATTGTTTGAAATCTATAAAGCATAGAAACAACGCAGAGGGCCAATTACACACCCCAGTCTATATCACCAAAAGAATACCATGCTACTTATTACAAAACTGAGGAGGACTTCAGTGTTCTGACATAGAAAACCTCCAAGACATATCATGATGTGCAATAAGAAAGGGCAGATGACTGTATATTATGTGCTACATTTTCGTTTAATGAAGAGAAAGGACATTTTTATATGGTTTCCCAAAAGATGTGTTATCCCATCATGTCTACCATTCAATGATCAAATAAATTCTACCACACCTGTACTTTAAACCATGGCATTGGAATCTGCCTGAGACAAGTTAGTGACTCCCACCAGGGAGACAGCTTTCTTCTATCCATCTCCTCTTGGTCCAAGTCTTACATCCTCCCTGGTCTCTCTTCCCCTTTCCATTCTACCATCTTCTGCTCTGCTCTCTCAATCCTTTTGTTATTCTCTTGCTTTTTCCTTTGTCCTTGGACCCACAAGCACTTCCAAGCCCTGTCCTAGGTGGCACTGAGGACAAGATCCCTGTACTAGAGCACATCATCCTATAAATAGCACAGCAGCAGCAACAACAACAACAAAACCCTGGTTTTAACTTTCTACTTTATTACATTCACCTCAAGTCTCTAAACAACTATTCAGTCATGAGACATTTTTATCTTAAAAGCCAAAACCTGGAGGATGTGTTGGCCAACAGCAATACCATTTTGTCCACCATCTGAAGTTCAATAACTGTGTTTTCAATCCAGCTTCATTAGTTCTCACTTCTCATTAGCTGAAAACTCACTCCCAAGACAAGGTGCCACAGGAAAGGGTCTAATCTGCATGTTGTGCTCATTTCTGTGCTGAACAGAATTTTCTGTCTCCAAAGTTAGTAGAACAACTAGTTTGAAAGAACAAGTTTTACAGATGAAATGGACCAAAGCTTAAAAGGAAAGCTAGTACCAGCCCTGCATTTGCTGAAACCTATTAGTACATCCACAGAGTAATAGGAGGCAGAGAAAATAACAATACTCAACCTGATTCTTCTTGGCCCAGCAGACAGTTGCCAGGAACAGGGTTTGCTCATCTTTATCTTATTCAATACTATTTTTCATACTCTCATTTTAGAAGGTTGGAAAAAGAACTGTCTTCAAGTTAGTAGGAAACGAATATCAAATGTGGTGGCTGAAAATTCAGGTTTTAGAATCAGACTTAGTAGTTGCAACATTGTATAAAAGCCACTTAACTTCCCTGAGATTAAGTGCATCTTAATATGGTGAAGAAGATTATTTTTATTTCATTAGTCTTGTAAAGATTATATGAAGAACAGGTCAAGTACTTGGCTTAGAACCTAGCGCATAATAGACACTTAAATTAGCTAACATATAATCACTTCCTTTTATAGCCCCAATTGATGATTATGTCCTTATTACTGGTGATTTGCAAAATCTAAACTACACGGTCCCACACAACTCATCTCTAGCGTTGAACTGGATGCTTCTGGTCACTTGGTTGTTGATTTCTTTTTTTTTTAAGATTTTATTTATTTATTTGACAGAGAGAGACACAGTGAGAGAGGGAACACAAGCAGGAGGAGCGGGATAGGGAGAAGCAGGCTTCCTGCTGAGCAGGGAGCCTGATCTCAGGACCCTGGGATTATGACCTGAGGCAAAAGCAGATGCTTAATGACTGAGCCACTCAGGGACCCCACCCCTAACCACGTTTTTTGTTTTTTTTCTTTTAAGATTTTATTTATTTATTTGAGAGACAGAGATCACAAGTAGGCAGAGAAGCAGGCAGAGAGAGAGGAGCAGGCTCCCCGCTGAGCAGGGAGCCCAATGCGGGGCTCGATCCCAAGACCCTGGGATCGTGACCCGAGCCGAAGGCAGAGGCTTTAACCCATTGAGCCACCCAGGCACCCCACCCCTAACCACTTGTAAGTACCCATTTCACCATGGCTTCCATCAAGCCTCATGTCTTATTCTGTGTGTTCACCGATGGCAGCCTACCACCTAGAGCCATGCAAGAAACAAAGCAGCCCTCCTTTAGAAAGAAGTGTTTTTTAAAAAAATTAAATTTGTAATATACCATTCACTAAGAAAAATAATGATCATCTCTGATGTCATCATTAAATCTTGTTCCTTATTGTCCAGAGGCTGTCAGACTAGTTCTTTGGTAAACGTTTAAATGATAAATTTGTAACAATCAAAGAAAGGGGCGGCGGGAGAGGTGAGAAGGGTGCACAACAAAGTTTTAGGAGAGAAAAAAACAATGCCAGAGAGGAGTAAAAGCAGAAGAATGAGAGCACAAGAGTAAATCAATTCAAAATGTCAAAACCGGAAAATAAAAGGAAAAGCAGCTCTGCTGAATATAATCCAGACCTATACATGCCTTATAGGAAGGAGGAAAAGATAAACCCCTCAATCAAGCTCAAATCATGCTCTAGCCCTGGCCAGATCCTCTGGTCGGCTGATGTGTTTATAAGAAATGTACAAGTCTGCGTTAGTTCCTAATTAAGTTAGGATGACTGCCAAAGAAAGTAGTAGTATTTTTAAATGAAAGGTTATGGTTACAAATGGATATCAAAAGCCTTGACACTTAAGTGGCCATGACAATAGCTGCCAACTGAAGCTGCATAATTGGTCCCCCAAGGTTGAACCCACAAGTAATGTTTCATTCCCATGAGGGCTGTCCCTGAAAGAATCTAGGAAATGGCACAACGTCGACTCATTCAGTTCATTGACTTTATTCACTTGAATTGGGACAGAGGCAAAAAAGAAAAAAAATTTGTTTTTAAATAACTGTGGATTTTTATTATGCTGTTTTCCTCTAGCGCTCACCTGGTAAGATAGTCCCTGGATAAACGGTTTCTTTACAGATCCCTGGAGGGTATTCAGGAAGAAAAAGATTAACTGCCTGTATCCAGAACGCAGACCCCTCTTTGTTCCACACAAGCCATTCTAAGAAATAAAATAATCGTCTCGAAGTCTCCTCATCAAATTGGCCTTTCAGTTTAATTTGCTATTATTAAGCAGGTAAATAAATAATAAGAACAGACCATTTGGAATCATCATCAGTGGCACCGTCTCTACGGAATGATGCAGATGGGATTCTTGCAGATCACAAATCTAAACACAATATGTCTTATATTCCAACAAAATGTCATCAAGAGGCTCAGAGAATCCATTTCCATTTTTACACCGTACTGCCAAGGAGAAAATGGGCAAAGCTCAAAGTATCCAGAGAGCGGAGAAGTCCTTTTGAACCACTCTTGCCAATTAGCACATTTATTTTATATGAATAACATTTTTTGCCATTTATTTTTTTCCTAGTTCCTTTTTTTTTTTTTGCCTTTAATGAGCCCTAAGAATATTTATTGAAAATGGCATTTATTGTTAATGAGAATTCCTTCTTTCCCCCTTTAGAATTCAGTGCTGGATCAAAAGTAACAAGAGAAATAGCATGCAAATACAACGCACCCTTATTCTCCACTCCAGAATTACAGCAGAGAGCCCAATGGAATGTTGCACTGTCAGCAATAAGAAAGCATTCATCTCATTTCTAAAGAACACGCCTACCTAAATGTAATAGGGATCGACTCCATCAAAGCCAAGGGGATTCCTTTAAACCCACTTGCATAGTTTTCAGGAAAGATAAGGGGAACTGAGTGATTCTAGGCCTGAAGAAAGTGACTTATGATTCTTCTTGGCCCACAAGGGGTTATCTGTCCCCCAGGTGTCACTTGGCAATGTCTGAAAACACTGCTGGTTTTAACAACCACATAGCTGGGTAGTCACATAACTAAAGAGGAATGGGATACAAACCCAGGTTGCTTCTGACTCCGGAAGTAAACCCTTAAGCCCCAGCATCCTCTGCAACACCAAGAAATGAGAAACCAGGGGAGAACAGTTAAAGGCAAGTCCCCAGAAAGGAAAGAATAAGGTTTAGTAAGACTAAAGAATAAGGTTTAGTGAGACTCAGTTGTACTTAACCAGCTCTCACCCCCTCAGTACCAATGCTCAATCCTGAGGACCCCAGCCTCTTTTTTTAACACACAAGAACGACTAAAAATCGCTTAAGTTGTACATTCTCAATTAGCCCAATTTTCATCTGGTGGTTCTCCAAATTTCCCTACCTTCATTTTATGGCTTTAAAAAAAAAAAAAGAAAATTCTGTTTCTAAACTAATTCAGGACTGACTTATACATATAAAAATAACTAATATTTCCCATGGAAACTTAAAGCCACGTTCTTGGCCTAAATGATGTTAAGTGGGTGAGAAGCAGCAGCTAACTGTTTCTTCAACTATTTTGCCTTGTGTGGGAGACCTGATGAGAACTCCTCTAAACTTGCTTTGGCATTGTACCCAACTTAAGCTAAACAAGACTGAAGGGTGGGACCCTAGAGCCACCTGCACTTAAAAAATACACATACAAACACACTGTAATTTGAAATGGAAACAGAGCTAATTGTTGCCATCTGTGACAAAGTCAAGCCTTCTTAATCATTGGGTACAGGGCAGAATTGGCGAGGTGGGGGGAACATAGATAAGTTACGTAAAAGGAAAAGGATAAAAAATATTCTTCACAGGAGGGCAGTAAGTGGTCATTCTCATCTAGCTGGTAAGAGCATCCAGACAAGATAAAGAATACAGTTAGCAGTACCATACCATAGCTGGGCCTTCAACTTAATGGTTAACAAAAACTCAGTGGTGGTAGTTTTTTTATTTTTTAATATGAGTCTAGTTGGTGCACAATGTTACATTAGTTTCAGGTGTATAACATAGTAATTCAATAATTCTAGTTACTCTATGATGGTCACAAATGTTGCTACCATCTGTCACCTAACAACACTATTTTAATACCACTGACTATATTCTCTATGTTGTAATTTTTATTCCCATGATTTACTCATTCCATAACTGGAAGCCTGTATCTCCCAATTCCCTACACCCATTTTGCCTCCCCTTCCCTCAGTTTGGTCTCTGTATTTGTAAGTCTGATTCTGCTTTTTGTTTGTTTGTTCATTCATTTGCTTTGCTTTTTAGATTCCACATGTAAGTGAAATCATATGTTATTTGCCTTTCTCTGTCTGATTTATTTCACTGAGCATAATACCCTCTAGGTCCACCCATGTTGTTACATATGGCAAGAGCTCATCTTTTTTATGGCTATATAATATTCCACTATCTATATATACCATATCTTCTTTACCCATTCATCTATTGATGGACACTTGGGTTCCTTCCATATCTTGACTATTGTAAATAATGCTGCAATAAGCATAGAGGTCCATATACCTTTCCAAATTAATGTTTTTGTTTTCTTTGGGTAAATATTTAGCAGTAGAACCCACTGAATGAAAGAAGATATTTATAAATGATATATTCAATAAAGGGTTTATACTCAAAATATATTAAAAATTTATACAACTCAACAATAATAACAAAAAAGTCCAAATAATCCATTTTTTTAAAAAAAGGCCAGAGGACCTAAATAGAGATTTTTTCCAAAGAAAACATACAGATGACAAACAGTCATATGAAAAGATGTTCAATATCAACTCATCATCAAGCAACTGCAAATCAAAACCACAATGAGATATTATCTTACACCTGTCAGAATGGCTAGAATCAAAAACATAATAAATAACAAGTGTTGGAAAAGATGTAAAGAAAAAGGAACTCTCATGTACTGTTGGTGGGAATGCAAATTGATGCAGTCAGTGTGGAAAACAATATCGAGGTTCCTCAAAAAAAAGAAAGAAAGACGATCATATGATCCAATAATTCTACTACGGGGTGGAATTTACCCAAAGAAAAAGTGGTGGTAATTTTTAAAGTATTGCATAAGAATGATAGAAAGGGTTCCTAGACTGGAACTACATGAGAAAATTATTTCTAAATTATAGAGGTCTACTCAATCCCAAATGGATTTCCATCATTCTATGATTATTCTACCAAAATCCTGACTTACCATTACCCCTTATGTGCCCCTCTGTTACATTCCTCATCACAAAGTATTGTATTTGTCTACAAACTTGTTAATCTTCTTCATTCGATTGTGAATCTCTTGAGACCAGGGTTTAGACCATGTTCATATACTTATCCCTAGGACATAACATGGCATTTGGCACATAATAGGTGCCTAAGAGAATATTGACAAGTGAAAAAATATCATCCTGAAGGGAGATCCTAGGAAAACACAGCAAGCCTATTACTGTGAAATACTTTTAATTAGTGACTTAGACAAGGGTATAGAAGGTTTGGTGATATTTAAAATGACACAGGAATGGAAGCGTTAGCTAAATGTATTGAAAGGTAGAAAGAGAATTTTAAAATATCTCCATGGGTATGTCCATCAGGCCAAAAACAACAAAATGCAATTTAACAGAGATAGATGTAAAATCCTGAACTTAGGTTCAAACACTCAATTGCGCAAACACAAACCAAATTTGTCTTAGTTTAGTAGTGTTTTATGTGACAAAGAACTTCAGGGATCTCACTGACAGAGGTTTTAATGTGAGCCAAGTGCGTGATTTGGCTGCTAGAAAAGCTAGTGTGATCTTAGGCTGTCTTAGCAGAAGTGAGTTATTTATGATACATACTGCCCATTTAATTAGGAAATAGTTTGGTGTGGCCATTAGTGGCGATGTGCACATTGATCAAGACAGGTGGAGGACCTGCAGCTCTCCGTATGGCCATGCCTCATCGGGACCCTGCATTCAGTTCTGAGGACCACATTTTAAGAAGGATATTGACAAACCCAAGTGTCTGAAGATGCCTGCCAACTGGAAAAAGCTCCAGAAACCAGATCCTGTGCTCCTACGCTGGACGGCGGAAAAAAAACTCAGAAACTTTTAAGCTGGAGAAAAAAAGGTTTTCCTTGAATATTTTGATGATTGAATGTGGAAAATGTGTTCTGATCCCTGCCTTGCAATCTCCATGGCTAGGGCCACCTGGCTGCCATTTGTATCCACTCAGTAAATATCTCTAATGTGCACGAGGTGGAAACATGAATCCTGTCCCCCTAAGGGAAAACTTAAAGAACCCTGATTTAGTGACTCAGTTGTCTCAGTGTCAAGTGAAGTTTTTGGTGACCCCACGATAACCTTACGGACTCCTATCCCCATAATCTAACTATAGCCCCATTCCCCACGTCAGCATTTGAGTCCTTGTTTTTTCTTCATGCTTTGATCATCTTGCTGATGATGTTAACTCCTGTCTGCTTCCCTACCTGGATTTCTGTAGATGATCCATTTACAGGCTCCCTGTCACTGTACTGGGACAGTCATCACCTTGAGGACCTTAGGTAACTGTTGAAAACTGTTCTGTCTGCTAGGCTCATAAACATATCTCCAGTCCCATACATACCCACAATGGCTTTCCCATTGCCTCCCTACGATGATAATCTGTGTGATTCAGAAGACTGAACAGGTCATATGGAGAAAAAATAAGGTGGAGGTGATTTTTGTCTTTCAATTACAAAGATAATGTTTCTTACAATACAAGTTTAAAAAACAGAAACAGGGGCGCCTGGGTGGCTCAGAGAGTTAAGTTTCTGCCTTTGGCTCAGGTCATGGTCTTGGGGTCCTGGGATCAAGCCCCACATCAGACTCTCTGCTCAGTGGGGAGCCTGCTTCCCCCTCTCTCTCTGCCTGCCTCTCTGCCTACTTCTCTCTCTCTGTGTCAAATAAATAAAATCTTTAAAAAAAACAAAAAACAAAAAACAAGATGAACTGCCTTCTGAGAGAGCAAGCTCACCATCACCAGGAACTCCCAAGAAACCTGGGAGAAATTGGAGCAATGCCATGAAAGGATTTCTGCATTGTTAGCGAGCTGGGCTGGATTGATTCTAAGGTAGTCTCCCAAGCTTTGGTGTATCAAAAGTCATCCAGGAAGCATGTTTTAAAAACGTAGAATTCCCAGAATCTAGTAAGTCCAGGTTGGAGTCCAAGAATCAGCATTTCTGACAAATAACATCCCTCAAAACACGTGATTCTAGTGCAAGTGAATGTGAGTCACACTTTTCAAAATAGTTCTTGAAAGAAAGTTATTAATATTTACTGAAAACTCACCCTACATTGAGGGCTTTACATATTTTTTTTCCTTAATTAAACAACACAGTTCTGTGGGAGTTGTGACATAATCATTAAGAACTTGGACTCAAAAATCAGGCTGCTAAGTTTCAAATCCTGTCTTCTTCACCTTCTAGACTTTTTCCACATCTCAACTTTCTTTTCTGCAAAGTGGGGTTCATATTAGCAACTTCACAGGGTTGTAATGAGAATTAAATCATTCAATTCAGATCAAGTGCTTAGAACAGCACCTGGCACACAATAAGCATTCAAGATTATGATAACTATAAGGTAGTACTATCATTCCCTCATTTCCACATAAGGAAATTGAGACTCAAGGAAAAGAAGTCAGTTAGTCTCAGATCCTTCAATCAGTAATAACTCCAGTCTATCTGTCTTCAAAGATTATACATTGTAGGGGCACCTGGTTGGCTCTGTCAGTTAAGGGTTCAACTCCTGATTTCAGCTCAGGTCATGAGCTCAGGTCATTTGAGGGTCATGAGATCCACCCTTCATCAGGCTCCATGCTCAGCACCAAGTCTGCATGAGATTCTCCCTCTCCCTCTGCCCCTTATCTCTCTCTCCCCCCCTGAAAATAAATAATAATAATTAAAGATTAAAGGGGCACCTGGATGGCTCAGTCCTTAAGTGTCTGCCTTTGGCTCAGGTCATGATTCAGAGTCCTGGGATCAAGCCCCACATCAGGCTCTCTGCTCAGCAGGGAGCCTTCTTCTCTCTCTCCCACTCCCCCTGCTTGTGTTCCCTCTCTCACTGTCTCTCTCTCTCTCTCTGTCAAATAAATAAATAGATATTTAAAAAAAAAAAAGATTATTTATTGTACGACACATCCAAGCTCTACGATTCTATGATCCTACCAGCCAGAGATCACTATTGACAGGATTGAGTAGGAAACTAGTTCTAAAGATGGTCATATGCATGTAGGGAATAGACAGACACCTATCTCCAATTCCACCATGAATAATTTCACAAGTGAAGAAACTGAGACTCAGATAATGAAGTAATATTGACAAGGGCTCGCATCAAGAAAAGAGTATAAATTCAAACCCATGCTTCTTCTGCCACTTACCCTGTACTCCAACCAAGAGTGAGTCACAACTGCCTAGAAAATTCTTCTCATTCAAGTAAACAGACATGTTTTAGAAACAAAGGTAGGAAATGAAAGTGGAATTCAGGGTGAATTCATTCTTGTATAAAGACACTGCTACCTGCAAACATGGAAACGGTATATAGACTGAAAATATTTCTTTTCTATCACATAGCCAAGCCGGAGAGACTTAGGCTAACAATCGATGTCTCAAGAGTAACCAAAGACAGCACAGTGTGGTGAGAATTTGAGGTTTTTTTTTTTTTTTTAAGATTTTATTTATTTATTTGACACAGAAAGAGAGAGAGCATGCACAAGCAGGGGGAGCAGGAAAGAGAGAAGCATGCTCCCAACTGAGCAGGGAGCCCAATGTGGGCCTTGATCCCAGGACCCCAAGACCATGACCTGAGCGGAAGGCAGACACTTAACCAACTGAGCCACCCAGGCACCCCAAGAATTTGAGTTTTAAGGACAGGCCAACTTAGTAAATTGCCATTAAAAGGTTTAGCTTTGGAAACAGGAAAACAAGTTTGAAGCATTGCCCTTACCACATATTTTATTTGACTTTTCTGAAATTCTCTTGTTTATCTTGTGAAGCGTGAGGTTTTAGTGATGTCACTTCAAGCCAACCTCCTAGCATGGTACTTGTCACATGGAAAATGCTCAGTGATAGTGGCTGCTAAACCAGACCTCTACAACTGTCCTGAGGCAC
Organism: Mustela nigripes; assembly: GCF_022355385.1. Lineage (NCBI taxonomy): Eukaryota > Metazoa > Chordata > Mammalia > Carnivora > Mustelidae > Mustela > Mustela nigripes. The sequence continues at coordinate 46,023,523 of NC_081562.1, read as the reverse complement.
AGTGCTTATCTCTGGAGAGCAGGGGACTCTTGAATCCCTGAAGGCAGGGAAAAGGAAGTTCAGGGTGCAGGTGTAGAAGATACAAAGAAAACTTCATAATCTGCATGTATGGCACCAAATCTTGGGATTGAGCTCTTCTTAGCAAAGAATTTGGAAGACTATGGTCCTCTGCCCAAGAAGGCACTTATTTGTAGAAATTCTTAGTACAACTGTCTCATTAACATGCAATCATCTCATATAATTTCTAGGACAAAGAGCTTGTCCTACATTTCCCTCTACTCCTAATGCTGGTTCAGTGTCAATATTCAAGTAAGCTTTTTATTGAGTGAAAGAATAAAAGGTTGAATAAACGAAGTACTTAATATCATTCAGCCCACCACAAAGGAAACATTACATACAAACTCCTCACAGCACATATACTCAGGGGTTTTCTAATCCAAAGGTCAGCAAACTTTTTTCTGTAAAGGGCCATACAGTCAATATTTTAAACTTCGAGGAACATATAGTGTCTGTGATTATGCTCAACTTTGCCATTACATGTACTAAGAACACAGCCATAAACAATGCAAAAAAATGAATGAACATTTGTGTGATTTATGGACAATGAAATTTGAAATTCTTATCATCCCCATGTGTCATAAAATACTTTGTTTTTTTTCAACCATTTAAAAATATGAAGTTCACTGTTAGCTCATGGGCCATAGAAAAACAAGTGAGCTGTCCTAGACTCTAGTCCAGGCAACAAGCATCAGTGAACGTTTCCATGCAAAGCTGTTTCCAATTATTTCCAGTAGGAATGAATCTAAAGTGATTTCTTCAAAGCTCCTAAATATTTTTTTTACATGGGACCAAACTCAAAATACATACAAATGGTAAACTTATTCTGGTTTTCAACTTTCAGTGGATGACCTAATATACCTGCCTTATGACATAGACACATGAGGGTCTTGATTGGGAACGTAAGTAGAAAAATATATTATGTTAAGAGATATATTCCCTCATAGATACACATTTCATCTAAAAGATCGGAACTATCGGAAAAATCCATGGTTATTCTGTGAATATAAGAGAAATCAGGGACCCATCAAGATCCTCCTACAGGAGCATAAACTTCATGATATATTTTTGTGTGCGTGCATTTTAAACTTATGCACAGAATTTAAATGAATTAACTATATATGTTTACAAAGTTCAGATAAGCATCCACATTGTTATTTATACTGCATTTCTGTTATCTCTGGGTCTGTCTCCTGTAAAATGTCAACGCAGGAAAAAACAGGAACAGGATATCTGTGAGATTTAAATCTCTGCTAATCTAGTCAGTTTATATGTTGGCTATAGAAAGCAAACTGAAAACCAAAACTATGAATAAAGAGACAGTCTTTAGATATTTAAAAAAATCAAACAACAAGTACAGTCTTATCACATGTGTTCATTTTTATTTTAAACAGCATTATTTATGGTTTGCTGGGGAAAAAGCAATTATCTTAGAAGACCTGATCTTAGTGCCCAAATTTAGAAGGAGAGGGAGGCTTCCATTTAAAATGATTGTCCAGGACCCATCTCAACCTCACCACTGACTCACCTGGACTTTGGCAAGTCAGAACCCTCTGAGTTACAAATTTCCTATTAACTTCTCGTAATAACTATTTTGGTCAAGTTCTGGTGATTCAGAGAACACTTTAATGCCACATCTGTATGCAGACAACAAAGCTGGATGAGAACCAAGAGAACCAGAGGTTGTGTTTTTGACGTAAGTGTCAGTACTGATAATTCCAGATCCCCACCATTAGATAAATTTGAGTCAGTCAGACAACAGGGTTTTGTTTGCCTGTTGCTTGCTTGCTTGTTTTGTTTTGTTTTGTTTTGTTTTTATAGTAATTCAAGTCGGCCATGAATACATAGATGTAGGATATGGTAACTAACATCTGATAGCACTAGTTATCACATTGCAATGATTTTAGACCTACGGTTTACAGGAACTCCAAAAATTCTTAGGATTTTTATTTCTCTCTCTTCCTTCCCTTAATTCCCTTGGTTTAGTGTACCTGTTCAGTTTATAGCATTTATTCTTTTAGATTTCCTGACTTCCTAAGAGGCTAACATCTTAAAATGCTTTACTTGATCTATTGGTCTATGAATAAATATTTACTTTGGTTTTTACTGTAATAATTGTTTGAAGTAGTAGGTGCTTATTATAAAAATTTTAAAAATAGGTAGAAAAAGAAAATTTAACAATATCCTCGAACCCCAACCAACCCCATCTCAAGAAATTACCAGTGTAACCTGTGTGCTAGCTAATCTCCCACACCTGTTTCTATACTCACCAATGCACTTATCAACATATATATCCACATATTGATTTTTTTCACTTCATGTTATAAAAAAAACAGATAACTCACTGTATATTACTCACAACTTGTTTTATTTCATTAAAAAATATATCTTGGAAATGCTTGTAGGTTACTATAAACATATGTGTGTGTGTACTATATACATATGTATATATATACACACGAATTTATCTTATTCTGTTTTGATACCTGCATAATATTTCATAGGTTTCTTAAATAAATATTTTCAGTACTTCTCTAAATTGATGGGTATTCAGATTTTTCTTCCAGCTGTTTCCACTTCAAATCCCCATATATGTATTTTCTTATGCACTTGTGCAAGTGTTTTTCTAGAACATAGTTCCAAAAGAGGTATTTGCTGTGAAATGACTTTCCTGAAGAGTTAAAAGAGTTTAGGTATCTGTGAGTGTTGATGTTATGAAGCTCTTCAATGTTTTCCAATATGATGGGTGAAATATCATATTCTTTTTTTTAAGATTTTATTTATTTCAGATTTTATTTATTTTATTTATTTCAGACAGAGATCACAAGTAGGCAGAGAGGCAGGCAGAGAAAGAGGGAGGGAAGCAGGCTCCCTGCTGAGCAGAGAACCTGATGTGGGGCTCGATCTCAGGACCATGAGATCATGGCCTGAGCCGAAGGCAGAGACTTTAACCCACTGAGCCACCTAGGCGCCTGAAATAGCATATTCTATTATTGCTTTATTACATATTTCCTGAGTACTAGTGAAGTTGATCATACTTCCAAAATTTATTGGACATTTAACTTTACTATTCTTTTTCTATTAAGTTTGCCTTTTTGTTAATCAGTATCTAGTAATACTTTAAATGTTTGTGATAATAACCATTGCCATTATTACTGGAAAAATTTTCTCTGGATTTATCATTTGATTTTTTTGTGATATAGCTCAACATTCAGAGAAATGTAATTGTTTTCTGTAATCATCTGCCTACCTATTTCTTTAAGGTCTCTGGTGTTTCTTCCTTTTTAATTTTCTTCTTCCTTTTTTTTTTTGTTCTCTTATTGATAGCTTAAACCTTTAATATACCTAAATTTTTTTGTATATTACATCACATAAGAATCTAGGTTTCTGTTTCCCGACAAAATTGTTGGCTCTGCCAGCACCATTTATTAAATATACCATGTATTTTCCCCACTGAATGGAAATGTCATCTTCATGCTATATTAGGCTCCACTATATATGCAGTCTCTCTATTTGGTTCTCTTATACTCATCTATTTTTGTGCCAAACAGTACAGGCTTGATTATAGCAACTTCATGGTAACTTTTGATATCCAGTAATGCAAGAATCCCACCATCATCATCATTGTTCCTAGAATTGTTGCTAATTCTACAACATATGTTCTTCCATATAAACTTCAGAGTTGTTTTGTCTAATTTTAAAAAGCACATGTGGAAATTCTGATTGAATATATATAAATTGATTTTACATATTCATTTTTGAATGACTGATTTTTCCATAATACTAACTCTTTCAAATCAAGAACAGAGCATGTCTCTTCATTTTAGAAACTTCAATAACATTTTGTCCACACATAGTCTGAAATCTTCTTTTAAATGCATCCTTTTTGGGGAGTCTGGGTGGCTTAGTTGGTTAAGCATCTGCCTTCAGTTCAGGTCATGATCTCAGGGTCCTGGGATCCAGTAATGCATTGGGCTCCCTGCTCTGTAGGAAGCCTGTTTCTCCCTCTCCCACTGCCCCGCTTGTGTCCCCTCTCTCACTGTGTCTCTGTGTCAAGTAAATAAATAAAATCTTTTAAAAATATATAAAAATAAATGTATCCTTTTTGTCCTGATTATAATATGGAGAAGACAAATTGATCTATATTTATGCTAATCATATCCAGCTACTCTACCAAATTCTAATGTCTTTAGTAGAATCATTGCTATTACATGCAAATAATATTTGCCATTTTTTATAGTTATGCTATTTTTTTGTTTTCTTGTCTGAAGACTTGATCTAGAACCTCCAAAATAGCATTTAATAATGAGGAAAACTGTGAGTGTCCTAGTGTTAATATCACTTTTAATGGGAATAACTCTAATATTTTACTAAGAAGCATGTAATTGAACTTTTTGATTAGGGATCCTTATTCTCTTGTGATAGTTTTCTCTGTCACTATTTTTCTTAGCATTTTTATTAGGAATGTAGTTAATAAGTTTGATTTAATTTTCTCTTTTTAGACAGAATTGATAGAATGATAATGCTTTTTCTTCTTTCATTTGATAATGAAATGGATTATGTTGCTGGCTTTTTTTTTTTTTTTTTTTTTAAGAGAGAGTGTGTGACCCAGGAGGGACAGAGGGAGAGAGAAAGAATTTTTTTTTTTCTTTTAAGATTTATTTTCATTGACAGACAGAGATCACAAGTAGGCAGAGAAGCAGGCAGAGAGAGGGGGGCGGGGGAAGCAGGCTCCCTGCTGAATAGAGAGCCTGATGTGGGGCTTGATCCCAGGACCCTGGGATCCTGACCCAAGCCGAAGGCAGAGGTTTTAACCCACTGAGCCACCCAGGCACCCCTGTTGCTGGCTTTTTTTAGTTGAACTATCCTTGCATTCCTGGAACAAAACTTACTTCGTATATTATTGTTTTAATACACTGATAAATTTTACTTGCTGTATAGGTCTAAGTCTGTAATTTTTATACTTTCATTATTGAGTTTGATATTAAGGTTATGCTAGCTTTATAAATGATGTGTGTAGTTTTCCCATAATCTTGAATAATTGTATTATGTATGGATTACCTCTTTTTAAATGTTACCTCAAAAGACCCTGAATGTTTCCTAGAACACAGATGTGAAACAATCTGGGTCTCATGTGTTTTAAAATACTGCATGTTGTGCAACAACCTTTTATAACAACATTTCTAATTTCTTCTACAGCAATTGGTCCATTTAGGTTTTCTATCTTTTCTGATAAAATCTGGTATTTATATTTTGCTTGATATATTATCTGACAAATTATGTGACAAAATTTCTAATTTAGCATCAAATAATGACAGAATTGTTGAATCATTATGTTGTATACTTGAAACTAATGTAACATTGTGCATCAACTATGCTCAAATTAAAAGAAGTTCTAATTTATAACCAGACAGTTGTACATAACATTCTTAAAATTTCATTAATCTCAATATCATCTATATTTATTTTCTTTTATCATATCTAGTATATATTTTTTCTCTTTTTGTTTTAAATCAGACTAGTAAATCTATTTAGTCTCCATTGTATTTTTTAATAAACATATAACAAATAATAACAGAGAAAATAAATAATAACTCTCCTGATAATGACTCAACAACAGCAAGACAACTTGGTTTAGCCACCAAAAATATTTGTTTCCTCTCTTCCATAGTAATGAATAAGCCCAGACAAGGAGGACACAATAAACCAATTTGATTCCTTAACTCAATGCAACAGCCTTGGATCTTATTTATTATGTGTGTTTTATTGATTTATTTACTTATTTATGTTGGTCAACTGGGGGGATGCTACATCATTGTTTCTACTTCTTGTTATACCTGGATTAATGCTACAGCTGAAATGGAACAATCTATATCTAAGCTAAAAGAAAAAGTATCCCGATTTTCTGAAGTTAGCCTTCCTCACCAGCTCTAAGAAATCTTACGTCATGGTTCCACGGTGTCTTTTTGGGCTTTTTATAACACTTCCAGTTATACTAGTTTGTGTCAGTTATTCAATATTTGTTGTCTATTGTCTTGAATGATTCTGTACAGCCGCTATCCAAACAGATGATTTAACAAATGATTCAAAAAGAGGACACAGGGGGCGCCTGGGTGGCTCAGTGGGTTAAAGCCTCTGCCTTCGGCTCAGGTCATGATCCCAGGGTCCTGGGATCGAGCCCCGCATCGGGCTCTCTGCTCCGTAGGGACCCTGCTTCCTCCCCTCTCTCTCTGCCTGCCTCTCTGCCTGCTTGTGATCTCTGTCTGTCAAATAAATAAATAAAATCTTTAAAAAAATAAATAAATAAGTAAAATTTAATTTAAAAAAAAAAAAAGAGGAAACAGGATGGGGACGCCTGGGTGGCTCAGTCGTTAGGTGTCTGCCTTCAGCTCGGGTCATGATCCCAACATCCTGGGATTGAGCCCCACATTGGGCTCCCTGCTTCTCCATCTCCTACACGTTTGTATTCCCTCTCTTGCTCTGTCTCTCTCTGTCAAATAAATTAAAAATTTAAAAATACAAAAACGAACAAAAAAAAACAAAAACAAAAAAAAAATGAAAACATGCTGAGCAAAGATGAAATCTCGCCTTCATGAGAATAAACAACAGTAGTGAGTATCTTGGCAATCTTCCTGCAGCTTTGTCTGGATAAGGACCAAAATGTGGGTGTGCAAATAAAAATGTTTACATGATCTTAGGGAAAAGAATGAGTGTTCTTTAGCCATGGTAGCAAGTAGCCATTAGAACCATTCTTAAATTTACTCAATTGATCACTGACAATTTTGCCTCAATTAGCTTTCACAAGCTAACCAGTCAATCACGGTTCCTCACTTCTGAAAGTCAGCCAATGAGACACAGATTTGCTCTAAGAAACAAGCCTCTGAATGCCAACCAATCAACAACCATCTCACCTGAATAACCATGCTGAAACAGATATGTAACCCACTTAAGCCTCTCAAAGTCTGCCAATCCCTGAACCCCCTGGTGTTAAAAAACCCTACATAAGATCAACCATCTACTCTTTTCAGAGCCACTATGTGCAATTGATATAGAACCCCCTTATTATAAGAAACAAATTCAGTATTGAATTTTTATTTCAGATATTAAGTAGTGATCTCACCACCCTTTGACATTCAATAAAGATTTATTTAATGCTAACTCCTGGTATTTTAAAAAATAATAAGACAAGTTTGCTGCTCATTTATGAATTCCACAAAGTAAAATGCACACTATTTTCACTATTTTCAAAAGTGTTTAACATCCCTAAATATCCTGAATAACAGTGCAGAAAAGTATAGTAAAGACAGAGAAATATATAGAAGAAAAAATTTTGACTTGATGCATGACCTAATGAAATAATTCTAATTTATCATCAGCACAAATTACTCATTCTTCATGATACCTATGATTCTTTTTTTTAAAGATTTTATTTATTTATTTGACAGACAGAGATCACAAGTAGGCAGAGAGGCAGGCAGAGAGAGAGGGGGAAGCAGGCTTCCTGCTGAGCAGAGAGCCTGATTCGGGGCTTGATTCCAGGACCCCAGGATCATGATCTGTGCCGAAGGCAGAGGCTTTAACCCACTGAGCCACCCAGGTGCCCTGATACCTACGATTCTAATGTTTTTGTACAACTTTAAATCCATTTTAGGAGGAGAGAGATGAGAAAGAAAAGGAAAGGAGCAGGAGGATCTGAAAAGAAAAAATCAGTAAATGAGGAAGAATAAAATGAAGAGAAGGTAAGTTCTGACAAATTATTTATGGGAAAGACAAAGCCTCAGTGGTATAAACTAAACAAAGTTTTATGTGTGCTCTTTCTTCATTTTCCTTTTCCTCACTCCTGGCGTCTGAAGTACTCTCTATTTGCTCCTCTTGTCTTAACTGAGAACCTAATTTAACCTCACTTGGATGTCAACTAATCCCCATAAGAAGGTAATAAAGTTTCCATTTAAAAACATTTATTGGACACTCACCATGTGTCATACTGGGTGTTATTACTCCCAGAGAGATTCTCAATGACCCAAAGACATCTTAAAGCACAAAGTGATAAATCTATTGTGAAATTTTAAGCCCTTGGGTATTTGGTAGAGTGTGTATTTGGGGGTAGGGAACCACACAAATAGTCACAATAGTATTTTGAACTTCACAAAAAATCCCATAAGCCTCATTAAATTTCAACTTCCTTCTACTTTTTCCCATAACAAGTTTTCAGAATAAGGCAAATGATTCCTTTTAAACTTATCTATCTATATTTGTATATGGAGGGAGAGGTTAAGGAAGTGGTAGTGTGTGGAAGCTTCCATTTAAAAGTTTACCACAGTGGTTGCTTAAAAGAATGGATTTTGCGAATATATCCCTTGGTCACTATCAGAAATAGAAACAGGCTGAATGGATCTCCATGGTCTCATATTATTTTGTGTTTTATGACTGTCATTATTCTCTGTGCATAAAAAGAGCAGTTATATCATATCCCTTTTGATTTCAACTTTCTTTGCATAAAGATCATAAACTTCATAATTATGTTAATACAGAAATGGTTTTCTAATTTTATTTGTTAAGTTATTGCAAATTTAATATCCATTTGATGGTGAAGTTTTCTTCACCATGAAAATGTCAGTTGCCATTATATTTAGTACTAGAACAGCCTTAAAGTTTGTTTATATTTAAACTAGAAAGGGAAGTAATTCAAAATTGTATGGACTAGAATCAAATTTGTTTTAATGTATCTACTTGTCTCCTGAATAGTTAAAATTGATCTCCTTGTTAAAACCATTTGCTTTCTTAGACTACATTTATTAAATGAACAAATTCCTAAAGTTTATCCCGTAATTTTACAACAAAATAGAATGTATAATTTCTTAAAATAAAGTCACTGTTTGAATCCTAAATCTTCCAGCAGTTCTGATCCTACTCTGAGGTTACCATAAGCCAGAAGGTAAGGTCCAAAAAGAATCTGAGGCATTGCCTGGCATCCTTTCTTCCTTTAATTTTCTTTTTTCCTTCATTTCTGTAGCATTGGCAAAATTGATCTAATTCAAAATTGAGCTACAGAAAGCTGTGTGTGTGTGTGTGAGCATTATTGCTGCTATTGTTTACCCATATGTTTTTCTTATTTTTTTAATGGCGATAGTTCCATTATCATGGTAATCTAAACTAGAAATTCCCATCCCACCAAGTAAATAAGCTGTTTACATAACTATGTTGTTTCAGGAAGAACCAAGTTGGTATTTTTCAAAAATCCATTGTTCTGTGCTCTCACTGGCTATTCGGCTCTAGACAATCACTGATTTTCACTCTCCATCTGTAAAAAGTATAACAATTCTATGGGGCACCTGGGTGGCTCGGTGGATTAAAACCTCTGCCTTCAGCTCGGGTCATGATCTCAGGGTCCTGGGATCGAGCCCCACATCGGGCTCTCTGCTCAGCAAGGGAGGCTGCTTCCTCTACTCTCTCTCTCTGCCTGCTGCTCTTCCTGCTTGTGATCTCTCTCTCTGTGTGTGTCAAATAAATAAATAAAATCTTAAAAAAAAAAAAAGTATAACAATTCTATGCAAAGTGTAATAGTTAGGACTAAATGGGGCCAAACATAATAATGTATACAAAAGAACATGGTAAAACTTTAATTTTAATTTTAATCCCCCTTCTCTACACTCCCTGTGCCAATGCTTGCCATATGTATGCTGGAAAATCGGTATTAAATTTTTTTAAGTTTTAATTAAATGCATAATAGCTTTTCTCCCAGGCAGCCTGGAGAATTGGTTTTCCAGCTACTAATGTAACACTACTAATGAGAAAGAATTCAGACAGGAGGTCCAAAAATTCAAAGACAGTTTGCATTAAGGTCAATTAGTAACTCCAGACAGATATGCACCAAGCATTTCAAGAAATATATGCCATGAATTCCTGAATTTCTGGTTAAGAGACATTTTAATTCATTTTATACATTCTTTCTACCAACAATAATTATTTTCTTATTTTTACTACATCTTGCTACTGCTTCAAATTTATTATCATATCAAATTCAGCTTTATCAAATTTTTCCTGCAAAAAAAATCTATGATATATATTTCAGCTTCCACTGCACGTTTTTATAGTCAAATCTGTTTCTACGTCAGCACTTCTATTATACATTTGTTTTTTAGGAGTTTAAAACTCATCCATAAAAATTAACTAAGGCTGAAATTTGGCAGACAGCTTAGAAACACATTTTGTTTTTACCAACCTTCAAGAAAATCCATATGGCTGTTTCTAAATTCCTGTGTATCAGGCTTAAATAAAATAAATCCTGGCCAACATGAGACACTTATTTAGGCTAATTCACTTCAAAAACAGGATTTTTTTTTTTTTTTAAATGCAATTACTCCATGACTGGCTCTCATTTCTCCTCCAAGTGGCTCCCCTCCCCACTCTGCCCCGGGTGGATGTCTGGTCACCCTGGTAGCCTGCCTGGTTGACACCTGCAGCCCAACACTTCTAACCATGAGATGTGTAACTAATGTTTCTTGTTATCATAGGACCGTGAAGGTTTCTGGGAACTGCCAACTGAATTCTCACATCAGAGATTTCCTTGGCTCAGCCCTATTCCTCCTCTATCCACCTGAAAAAAATGCCCTTTTTAGTATTGTGGTCACATCCATACGTCCCAGAAGGCAGCATGTGAAAAAAATTACTTCTCACTCCTGTAGGCAGGGCTGTCTCTACTCTGACAAATCAAGTCATTGCTTTGAACTGTTGCGCAAGAATTTCCCATGGATCTCTCCTGTTTCTGCATGTCTTGCAAATGAGGTACTGGCTGCTCTTTGTTCCAGACCACTTTCTCAAGGATGTTTGTATAATGAACAGTCATGAAAGACAGATAGGGTCTCCCTCTGCAGGAAAGGACAGGTATGTTAACTGTCCAGCAAAATAAAAATAATGTCTCTCCCCAAAACAAAGCACAGGTGGGCTTGCTGCCCATTATTATGGATTCGGGCTCCTAAACCCCTGAACAGGAGCGTTCCTCTTCCGCACAGGCAGGTATCATTTCACTCTCTTCACATTCACGGTATGGGAACTGGGGCTTGGAGAACTTGCCCATAAACTCTGACTCTCTGGACCTGCTATTACTGCTGTTACTATGAGTCACAAACTGCCCTTCATCTCAGATCCGAGCATCTCAACTCTTCTAAGAGCATTTGTGAAACTGTGTCATGTAGGGTGAAACTCAGAACACACAGACTGTCTCTTCCACTAGCACATAACTTCTTGCAAGTTGACACCATAGCTGCTTCATTTATCACTGTATCTGTCCCCAACACTTAGACCAGTAGCTGGTAGATAGACGGTGTTCGATAAATATTTTTTGAAGAAGCGTGAGGTAGAGTTCTAAATTCAAAAAGGGAAACGTGGTAATCCCTGGGGACTCTCTAGTGACAAAAGTTGCCAGGAAAGAAGTGAGATTTAAGGTGAACTCTGATTGCTCTCCTTCTCCAGGCTCCCCTCTACTCTGCTAGGAGAATTTGAAAATACCATTTAGAGACCAAGCTTCCCCAAGAACACTTTCATCTTTTAGATTTCTGGTAGAAACACACTTTATATCTTTACTTCTTTGCTTCTAGTAGATCACAGAATATAGCCCTCAGAGATTCTGTATCCTTTAAGTTAGAATGTGTGTGGGATTTTTCCTCTTTAATCTTGGCTTCTTAAATATTTTCACTCTCCCTTCCAAATGGCAGAATTGGAGCAGCACAGTGAATGACAGGTCATTTACACCTCACTTTAAAAACCTGTCTGTCAGGGCCCCTGGGTGGCTCAATGGGTTAAGCCTCTACCTTCAGCTCAGGTCATGATCCCAGGGTCTTGAGATCCAGCCTCACATTGGGCTCTCTGCTCAGCAGGGAGCCTGCTTCCCTCTCTCTCTCTGCCTGCCTCTTTGCCTACTTGTGATCTCTATCTCTTTCTCTCTGAATCAAATAAATAAAATAAAATCTTAAAAAAAAAAAACTGTCTGTCAAGGGACAATCACGAAGTATTACTTTAAAATGCTGAAATTAATTTTTTCCAAATTTAAAAAGGTTTCTTCATCACTGGCTCTTTGGTCTGACTTCCTGACAATGTATAATTTACTACACCATTTTCAGAAAAAGATTTTAAATTTCTATAAAGCACTTGGAGGTTTGAGGCTAGTTTGAAGACCCTTTTAAAACTGAAAGGGCCGCTATGCTCCTGCCTGACAGCAGCAGCCAGGCTGGGCAGAGGCAAGAGAGGAGGGTGTGTCTGGTGGTGGCCACGAGATGTCAGAAAGTGAGGAACTGCTCAACTTGTGAGGGGCTCTGTCATGGAGTAGCAGAAAAGCCCACTCAGGAACTTTCTACTCAAATCTAAAACATTGCTAGATTCATACTGTTTTCAGATCAAGAAGAAGGCATTCATGGTGCAGAAAGGACAGGACTTGTCACTGTCTCTCCATCCTATAGAACCAATAACCCTATTTTCCCTTAAGGCAAAACACTTGTACTTTTCCCAATATTTTTAAAGTCTCAGATGGAAAACCTTAAACACCCACACCTTACTTTCAGTCCACCAAAAAGGAATTACAGTAATGCACGAGAAAGTCCTTGAATACCCTGGTGAAATGAAAACAAAATGTTTTCAAATATGGAACCCTGTCCCAGTCAATAGTCTCATCAGTCAGTTCTTACCAATCTACCTTGTGTTTTAAACCTTTATTAATTCCAACTTCTGAAGAGCAAACGCCGAATGAATTAGTTTTAAGATAAAACAGAGGTTTAACATGGATGTAATGTTCATGAGAGAGAAGAATTAATAGCATTTGGTCTGAAGGAAGCTCAAGCCCAGGCAGGTGGCAGGCAGAATTCCTCTCAGAAGAGCCAGCACACCTCGCCAGGGCCTGCTTACCCAACCCCTGGCCTCCTCTTCAACAGACACTGCCAGTTGGAACAAACCGAGCCACATGGTGTGGTGGTTTTCTAATGAGGCTAAGCAGGGAAAGAATGAACCAAGTAAATGTTTTCTTGTGGCCAGAGCAAGGCTAAGTTATGGACTCAGACCTCCAGAAGTGAGAGGCTTATGTACTCACCAGCTGTTGCTCTGCTGCCCTTCACACAAAGCCTCGTGGTATGGCCAGGCACAACGTGCTCTTAAAAGTGATGCCAGGAGTTCCCTTGAAAATGGCTTTTCATTCTGGGCAGTGAAGCAATCTCTGGGTGTGAAGTCATGTCTGAGGTTTACAAGCTATTGCTGACATCAATAAAGTGCAGCATTTGTTATTCTCCCCTCAGTGTCCTGTAGGCATTCTGGCACTCACTAAATGCTTCCTAAAAATATCATTTGGCAACTATTCGTATTTTGTTCATAAAGGCTTATGTACATCATTGAGAGGGTCATTTTAAAAGGTTGTTATGAAAATGTAACATGTGCACTCACTGAATCAACTTGTTCCTTCCCTGTGCCTCTAGGTGACTCCACAACTCTCTCTAACTGAGCCAAGGTTGAAAATCTGTGTGTCAGGTTTCCTCAGATAATGTTTGAGACATAAAATGCAGACCATTTAAGAATTCCTCAGCAGGATGCTTCACCAATTAATTGGTCAGTTAGGTGTTTTTGCCTACATTCCCATCTGGGTGCCATGAGAACCCAAATCTATCTTCTTTATGTATAACTAGAGAATGAGAATTGACCAGAACTGTCATTTGGACCAGGCTAAAAGGTAACCTAATGACCACCTCACTTAACTGGAGCCAAAAGTGTACTAACAAACTTTGGTCATACAACCCTGGAGATTCACAAGAAAAGACATCATTGCTGAGCTCTCCCCACCCTATCCCAATCCAAGCGAGAGAAGTAAGAAGAGACAGAGAGAATAAGAAGAAAGAAAGAGAGAAAACCGGGCAACTGATTGAAGATCTCTTTGCTGAATACCTGCATTGGCTGACTTTCACACACCTTCGTGTGCAAGAGGGTCATATGTACCCAAACTAAAGCAGGGAATTATGTTGTGAAGAAAGTGAACTATCTACCTTGAAGGATTAGGGCTTCCAAGTAAGGGATTAGACTACAGCTGCATAGTAGGGCCTTCATTGTTTTGGCAAGTCTTCTGTGAGGCTGGAAGGGGAAGAATTCTGCCTTCCTGTCCCAAGCTATACAACCCAGAGTGAGATAGAGCAGCCAATAAGCTGTCCACGTTACACAGAACACAGTCAACTATCATTCAGGACAAGGGCTGGTAAAGTCAGGTGAACAACAAAACATTTATCTATATAAATCAACTTTATTCTTCATTCACAAATATGTATAGTAAACCAAGGTCATCAGATATTTGAGGAAGACTGGCAATATCAAAGAGAAGGGTGAAGCTGAACACATAGAACTGACCCCAGAAGAAACAAAAATAATTCTGATCCAATCAAGAGAAATTTGAATTAATATCATCAAACATATTAAGGAAGGTTTTCTTAATATATAAAGAAAATCTTAAAAAGGAATAAGGAGAAAGAGCTCTTGGAAAATAACAATCAAAAACCCAAAATAAATTTTCAATAGAAAGTTGGAAGAAAAAGTTTACATAATGTACAAGTAAAGAAAAAAGGTATAGTTTTAAAAATATGAGAGAAAAGTGACAAAAAATAAAGACTCAATCAGGGATATCCAATTTCTTGTTAAAAACTCCAGAAACAGAAAAAAAATAAAATTGAGAAGGGAAATAATAACAATAATCAGAAGAAGAACAGAATAATATATTTTTAAAATTTTATTTATTTGATAAAGGGAATGAAAGAGACAGAGCAAAAGAGTGAGCAAGAATGGTGGGAGGCAGGGAGCAGAGGGAGAGGAAGAAGCAGACTCCCTACTGAGCAGGGAGCCCCACTTGAGGCTCCATCCCAGGACTCCGGATCATGATGTGAGCTGAAGGCAGATGCTTGACTGACTGAGCCACCCAGGGACCCCAAAACAGAATAATATTTACCAGAAGTGAAAAGAGAAGTCTTCACATTAAAGTGTTAAAGCAAGATAAACAAAATCACAACCACACTTGAGCATATACTCACAAAACTTCAGAATGGAAGACAAAACTACCAGAAAGTATTCACAGGAACAAAGAAGTTATCCACAAGAAAGAAAAATCTGACCAGTGTCACATTTCTCATCAGCCACACTGAATATTGGAAACTAATGAAACAATGTCTTCATAGATAGCACAAGAAATTATTTCAACTCAGAATTCTGCACCTAGCCAGATTTTCAATCAAGTGAAGAAATTATAAATGTGTTTTTTAAAGATTTCATTTATTTATTTGACAGAGATCACAAGTAGGCAGAGAGGCAGGCAGAGAGAGGGGGAAGAAGCAGACTCCCTGCTGAGCAGAGAGCCCGATGCGGGGCTCAATCCCAAGACCCTGAGATCATGACCTGAGCCGAAGGCAGAGGTTTTAAACCACTGAGCCACTCAGGCGTCCCTAGATATTTTTGTGCATACAGATAATCAGTGTGTTTATCTCCCTTTAGGTTAAAAAAAAAAAAAAAAGTTACTTGAAGATGCACTATAGTTAAATTAAAAAGGAAATAACAAAAAGAAAGAATAAAATCCAAGAGAACCCAAAATTATGTCTCTGCAGCATGCCTAGGACACAAACTGGTTCACCCGGCACGTAGCATAATTAAGAAATGGAATTATCTTAGGAACAAAATCTTTTGTTTGTTTTTTTTTAAGGTTCACAAGTTCTTTCTGGAGGAAAAAAAAAAACCCCACAAGAGGTAATTAAAAACTCAAAGAAGAATTTAAAAAACTGTACAAGAAATATATGGCCCAAATAAGAAGCATGTTGCAATGTCATTGTTTGGGGCAATAAGCATGTGAGAAAAGAACTTATTTGACTTTTATGCTGGAACATCGTCTTCTAAACATTATAGATTTAGAGATGTAAGATTCTATTTCTTTTTCTAAGGAATTTTACACATAGAAATATTTACACAGTTATCACATTTTATTTTCCATTTTAAATCCAATTTACAGAAATGGAAAGTCTTCATTTACAGCACGGAATCTCTATTTATAGCAATGGCAAAGAATCCAAATACTGGAAAACTTGATTGTGTAAAGGCTGGTAGAGTTGGCAGGTTTTGAAAGGAGAAGGTAGAAGAAGAGATGGAGGTGAGGACACAGAAGCCCACCAAAGTGTTCACTCAGGTAGCTAGAAGGAAAGAGGAATGTCCAAAATTTGTTAGGAAACAGCCTACACAGTAGGGAGAAGTTATATAGAAAGTTAGGTAGAAAGTAAACAAGAGGTATAAGCACAATAATTTACACTACCATTGTGATCATCAGAAAATACAAACCTGGAAATGGCCCCAAATTATTTAGTCTGAGGCAGCGATGCTCCAAATACATCCTAGGACCCCCATGAACCCACACTTTTAGGGGAGCTACAAGGTCAAAACTCCTTTCGTAATAACACCAAAATATTACTGGCCCTTTTCAGTTTCCCTTTGTCATCACTGTACAGTGAAGTTTTCTAGAAGCTACATGATGGATAATAGTGCAATGGTTTGAACACAGAATGAGAGATGAGAATCCTCCTGTCGTGTGCTAATCCAGACATTAAAGAGAGTTACAAAAAACATAGAACAAAGCCACTATTCTCACTACCACGGAAAATCTCTTTCAACATTTGTAATTAAGTGGCATTTTAATTTATTTTTTAACATTTTGGGTATTTATTCATTGGTTTCATTCCACTAGGACAGGAGGAGTGGAATAGTAGTGTTGGTTTTGTTCATTTGTGTACCTCCAGTGTTTAGCACCATGCCTCATGTCTGAGGAACATGATGCCTATTTGCTGAATGAAAGAATATCAGCTTTTCGCAATCAGTGTTCATATTATTGTTTTGAAGGCTGCTATTCGCTTAACCGGGGGAGAATAACATGAGGTTCTGGAGAGAGACCGGAGGAGTTACAGCAATGAGTTGAAGGAAAAATCAAGATGTGGGAAGACATATTCCAGCCTGACAGTCATTTGAAATATACTCTTCTTGGGCAAATCTGTATTTGATTATCTTCTTGGGCCTTAGAATAAAAGCTTTTAGGGCAAATATTTATTGTCAAGAATTACTGAATAATTACCATGTTGTAGGCAACTGCTAGGTTCTGTGGACACATCTGCTGGTAAATGGCATTCTTAAATGTGAATATGCGATGGGTTTATTATTGTTTTTAAATGAACTACAAATATTTCATAACTTTCTTAGTTTAAGTTTCTAATACAATGAATATTAAGAGGTTAGCAAATACTCTTTGGGTTCTTCAAAAACTTTTAAGAACCTAAAGGGTCTTAAGACCAAAAAGCTTTCTCTGCAGGGTCCGATGAGGATGAGGAAAGGAAACGCTTTCCTTTCCCATGTGTGCATCTCCATACTCTTTTAAATATTTGCATTTGTGTATGTTACTTTTTATTGAGATATGATGGACACATTATATTAGTTTTGGGTATACCACACAATGATTCAATATTTGTGTATATTGTGAAATGATCACCACAATAAGTCTAATTACTTTTTTTTTAAGTCTAATTACTTTTTAACAGCAATTGTTAAATGTGTCCACAAAGAACACAGGGGTGTTCCGAAGAGAGAGGTACAAAAATAGCAGCTATGCACAGATGATGACTAAGAGGGCTCGAATTTTCATGAGGTGGAAGCAATTTTCCCTGCAAAGACTATTATACACTGAAATCAACCAACGGGTTTTACCTGTGGGAAACCTTTAAATAAACCAAATCAGCAATACCCTCACAGACCTTAGGTATACTCCTGGGCAGAAGGGAGGACTTGGCTAGAAAACTGAGAGTTCCTTAGAACCTCCAGGATGCAGTGCTCTCAGCATGTTCATCTGATTACCCTTCCTGTTCAATAACATCCATTTAATATCTCTTCCTAATTTTTTTTACAGCATATTGATAGATGCCACATAAACACATACGCGGATAATAACACTATGCTTATAATGCCAGTTTTCTTTCATGAAGCTTAAATCGTCTCACAAACATCACCTCAGTCCAAATTCTTATCCAAAAATTATACTTGTCCTAAGCCAAAATATATACTTCTCTCATTCTTCCCTCCCTCCCTCTCTATCTCTCTTGCTCTTTCCCAAGTTTAAATTTTTTCTTTAAGAGACTGCTAAAAAACAAATCGGGATTCTTTTGAAAATGTCAGAATTTCCTAAGTAAATCTATCATACTATCCATTGCCAAAGTCAGGGAAGCCAATTAAACTGTGATTTTACTTTTGGCTTTAAGATGCCAGAAACTGTAGCCAAGATTATATTTCAGCAATCTAAATTAATTTAGCTTCAAATGGTTGTTCAAAATGAAAGTGAAGAGGACAACATTTGTGACTTTTGTGGGTTATCTTTGTAATCCACATCAGGTTACACTTGTTTTGTTTTCATAACATTAACAAGTATTGTTTGTGTCACAATTAATGTTTATACTTATCGTCTTGCTTCTTCAAAAGAGTGACAATAGGCATACTGAGGAATTATATAACCAAGGACTTTATATCATGAGATGTATCTAATCTATTTTCAAACACAGAAAGGAGTTACATGGAAAGCTTGCTCTCCAGCTAATATTTAATATGAAGAGATCTTAGGACTGGACATGACTACTTAGAGGCATGGAATAACAACAAACATAAATAGCTTTAATTAAAACCTACTATGCACAAGATACTGTGCTAAGCACTTTCATTCATATTTCATCAATCTTCACAACCATCTTACATTAGATAAGCAATATTATGCTCAATTTATATGTAAATAAGTTGAGGCTTAGATGAAGTTAGTAACTTGTCTATCCTTCATAACTAGTACCCTAACCTGTATCTGCTAAATTCCATAGTCCAGATCTTAACCACCTTGCTAAACATGAAGAGCTTATAAATAACATCCTGCAAACTCAAGAAGGGTGAATCTTCCATTGTTTATCATCTATCACTTAGAATGAGCTCTTTACTCTCAACCTAAAACATACAACATATGTTATTTAAGAAATATTTATTGAGTGTCTTCTATAGTCAAGACACTACACTACATGCTAATGAGGGCTATAATGAGAGACAAGTAAGGCAGCTGATCTCCATGGGTTTATAGTCCAGAAAGGGAGAAAGAATGAAATCAATGGAGAAAGAGTCATGGGCTCTCAAAGGAAGAGAGAAGCTTCACCGTAGATTTTTAAGTGGGGTCTCAAACAGTGAATGGGATTTCTTTGTGAAAAATCAAGGAAAGGGACACAGACCAAGAGAAGGGCATAATTAAAGGCACAGAGGAAATAAGCTCAAGGAGTGTTCAAAGGATCCGGATCCTCTAATGGGCTGGCTGTATGGAGAGTGTAGCGACAAATGAGGCTAGAAAGATATTCTGGGGCCAGATTTTTGGAGTAGTTCTATGCCTTCCTAAAGAAACTGGACATTATTTCCAGGGGAATAAATGGAGAAAGTTTACAGAAGGAAACGAATTGGTGACACCAGGGACATGAGGAGAGAAGACATGCTAGTTACTGCACTACCCGATGTAGGAAATGATGAAAGTCTTAACTGAGCAGTGACCCAGAAAAAAGAGAGGAGGAGAATAACAAGACGATAGCTGGCAAGATATGGGACAAGAAGACAGCTCCTTAGATGACTAGAACCTAAAATGAGAAAAGCAGGAGGGAAAAAAATGATATATAACAGATTGGGTTTGAAACGTACAAATTTTGAGGTGCCTAAAGGAAAATCAATACAAAGATTATCTTGTAACTGCAGGAAATTTGGGCCTGGGAATTGAAAGAAAGAAATGTCACAAGCATTATGTTAAGGAATCAGCAGCAGCACCATGAGTCTCCTCCCCTAAGTAGACACTGAATGAGAAGAGGACAAAGGGTAGAATTCTAGCGAACATCAATTTTTACCGGGAAAACAGAGGAAGAGGAGCTAGTTTTTAAAAAAGCTCAGGTGGGAGCGTGTGCTCAGGGAGTTAAGCCTCTGCCTTCCGCTCAGGTCATGATCTCTAGGTCCTGGGATCAAGTCCCTCATCAGGCTTTCTGCTCAGCAGGGAGCCTGCTTCCCTTCCTCTCTCTCTGCCTGCCTCTCTGCCTACTTGTGCTTTCTGTCTATCGAATAAATAAAGACTAAATAAATAAATAAAATAGCTCAGGAGACAAATAATAGGAAACTTCAGTATTTTAATAGAAATCAAGAGGGAGGAGTATTTTCAAGAGGTAATGAGAGATTAGTGCCATATGCTTGGGGAGACTAAAATGAGACTGAGAAGAGGGCTGGAGCCAAGAGGTCCCCGTAATCTTCAGGCAGTTTCTCCTGCTCATTTTCTTTTGCAGGCATTGTTGCCTGTAGGTATCCTCAGAAGAGAAGTACACCTCACTGTTCAATAAGCATATGTTCGTGTGATGCTGATGACGATGTTGACTGCCTGCCTAGGAAGCCTCAGGTCCAGGGTATGCTTCTGATTTAGATTTTGGGAGTTTAAGATTCATTTTTTTCCCCCAGTTGGGCCTTTATTCTGATACAACTCCCCATGAGGTGTCTATTATAACAATTTGCATTTCTCACCTGATCTTATTCATATATGTTAAAGCCAGAAGTAGATTCTTTGTGCTTCTAACTTGAAAAGTAAGTATCTCCTTCTTATAGTCAAAGAGCTCTACAACATTTTTTGCTTTACTCTGAATTCCATCATTCATTCCTGGTGTGGACAAGGAGGGGTGTGTGGCGGTAAGCTGGACAAAGCCGCTGCCTCTAGAACTCACGTTCAGTGGCAGAGACAAATATTTGTGAATACGGATATGCCAACTCAGACTCTAGTCTCTGGGGTCTCTAATGCTCTAGTGAAAATATTAAGCAGACGGTGGCACCTGCGAGGGAAGGCCTCTCTGAGAAGACATTTGAGCTGAGACGGGAATGAAGAGAGTGACAAACCCAGCCTGGGATTTGGGGAAAGAGCATTCCTGGCAGAAAGGACAGCAAAAGCCAAATCCCGGAAGCTTAGCGCAGGGTCTCGGCATGATCAAAGAATAGCGATTTCATTTCTTTTGGATCGATACCCAGAAATGCTGGATCAAGTGGCATTTCTATTTTTAATATTTTGGGGAATTGCCATATTGGTCTCCATAGCGGCTGCCGCAATTTACATTGCCACCAATAGTGGTACCAGGGTTTCCATTTCTCCACATCCTCATCAATCCTCGTTATTTCTTCTCTTTTGGAGAACAGCCGTCTTAACAGGTGTGAGGTGATGTCTCCTTGTGGGCTTGATTTGCATTTCCCTGATGATTAGTGATGTTGACCACCTTCTCCTATACCTGTAGGCCATTTGTGTATCTTCTTTGGAAAAATGTCTATTCATGTCCTTTGACCATTTTTTAATTGGTTTATTTGGAAGTTTTGTTGCTATTGAGTTGTAAGAGTGGCTTATATATTTTGTCAGATGTATGTTTTGCAAATATTCTCTCTCATTCCATAGGTGATTATGGTATACGTAACATCTGTTAGGAGAGTAAATCTTAAGTATTCTTGCCACATGCATGAGAGAAAAAAAGAAAGAAAGAAAGACAGACTATGGGAGGTAATGGGTGTGTTCATTAATTTGATTGTGGCAACCATTTCACAATGTATATATAAATTAAATCTTCACATTCTACACCTTCTAAAAAACCATGTTGTTCAACCTGAATATATGTAGTTTTTAATTGTCATTCATACCCCATATAAAGCTGGAGGGAGGGAGGACTGAAGTACAGCAAATTCTTCCACAGCCTCAAAGAGAAGCTGAGAAGACCTGAAGGACTGAGAGCGTATTGGATCACAAAGCTCACTATCTAGACCACTTCCTGAAGCTTTGCTTTCATGTCCTTTGCTAGCTTTCCTTTCACAAATGTCCAATTCCTCAGATCTTCTCTCTACTAGAAATTATGAACAACCGGAATTCTTAGACGGCTCTCCTGTCTAGTTCATTGATTTGAATAAAACAAGGGGGAAAGATTCAGAATCCTTTTCCTTGGGCTGTACAAATAAAAGACGGTTCATTTGCTTTAGTGTTAGAGTCTGTAATCCTAACCCTCACCTTAACCCTGTCCCTTGAAATGGTATGTCTGAAAAAAAAAAAAATGTCTTCAGAAGGACAGGCAATGTTTACTTATTGCTTTTTTAGACCCTCATCTTACGTTTGCATAGCCCTGACATCTAGTTTCTTCCGGCACTATATTCCTAATTCCACACACTGTATATTCATAATGGTTCAGAGGACAGCTAACCATTGACCCGTAAGGGTTCCTCCACAGTCCCATTTGCCAACCTGCTGATAGGTGGGAGTAAATAATTTAGTACATAAGGTTAAGGCATAATTCACTGTAGGGAGAAACCCAGAAGATGTTCTAATTCTGAATAAACAGAATGTCTGATTTACATTTCTTAGGGTATAGATGCCTCGCTATACATTGTTTAGGATGGTAGGGAAGAACATCAACCGTTTAAAAAAAGGGGGGGGGGTGCCTAGAAGTGAAATCTTAAGGATGGTCATTAGGGATAAAAATTCACATTCCTTGATTTTTTGATTACCATTCAAAGAGAAAAACAAATTCAGACTTCAAAAGTCAAAAACAAACAGCATTTCTTGTGCAGCTGTCAGGTATGGGTCATAGACAACTGAATTATTTTGAGTACAGAAAGACAGTATGCAACACTGCTAAGAGTTAGTATCCAGCTTTATTCCCTCATAGAAGGTTATCTACGTATCTATACATAGATATCTATGTATAGTAACTATAAATAGTATGGTATAGTACCTATAAATAGATAGATATAAAGATATATATACATACATCTGTGTGTATATATATATATTTCATACTCAAGGAATAGCTGTATATCTAGAAGATCTATAAATATAATGTCATGAAAAGCTATTTGTGATATAATTAAAATGGTCTTTTCCCAATGGAAAAAATGTATAAATATAATATGAATATTAAAAATACTAAATATACTAAGTACCAAAAATACTAAAATATTTGAATATAATCAAATAATAACTAAATAATTTTTAAATACAGATATAGAGATACTATGAAAGTCCTACAAAGAAATGGTTCTTCTTTTTTTTTTTTTTTTTTTTTTTTTTTTTTTTTAGATTTTGTTTATTTATTTATTTGACAGACAGAGATCACAAGTAGGCAGAGAGGCAGGCAAAGAGAGGGGAGGAAGCAGGCTCCCTGCTGAGCAGAGAGCCCCATGCGGGGCTCAATCCCAGGACCCTGGGATCATGACCTGAGCTGAAGGCAGAGGCTTTAACCCACTGAGCCACCCAGGCGCCCCAGAAATGGTTCTTCTTGAAAGCAGGATTCACCTGATATTACACATGACATGCATTTTAACTCTTTACCCTTCTTTATAAAAGGATCTGTTCACTGTTAAAGAATGAAAAGGAGGTAAAGAATGAGAAGGAGTAGGAGACCACAGACAGCTCTGAGGCCCTGAAAATGTGCAATATGGCAAAATAGTCCATAAGTACACCAGGAAAGGAAAAACAGGTACAACAAATTATATCACTTACTATGGCCACCTATTGGCAGCTCCTGCCATGTAATATTAGAACTTCCATTTCCAAAAGTTCCCAGACAGTGGACTCAAACTGACCTTCTATTTCCTCTCACTTCCTTCAAAAATGAAATGGGCATTCAACACATTTGCCATTCTATGTTCCATCAGCAGGAGTAAATGCACCATGTAGGTACGTCTACAATGCAACAATTAGTTACTACCAGAGTGAATAAATGTGCTTTGGTTACCTTGTCCAATATTAAGACCCGCTTTACTCTTCTAAAATGAAATTGACTCTTTGCAGTTCTGAAAGAATGCCCTTCTTATTAAAGTTTAAGAAGGAAGAGTGTTTGGGGGCACTTGGGTGGCTCAGTCAGTTAAAGCATCCAACTCTTGGTTTTGGTTCAGGTCATGATCTAAGGGTTGTAGAATCAACAGTCCCGCATCTGGCTCCACACTCAGCATGGAGTCTGCCTGTCCTTCTCCCTCTGCTCCTCACCTCCCTCTCCCTGCTCTTTCTCGTTCTCTCTTCCGAATAAATAAATAGATAAAATCTTAGAAAAAAGAAAAAAGGAAAGGAGACTCTTTTTCTTAGATTGTTCCTTCAAACTCAAAATTCTTCAGAAATCTAATAGGTATTCTTTGTCCTTTATGTTATGTCTCACTAGTAAAAAGCTTAAGATACCTAATACTGAATAATTCGAGCTCTTTGGAGCTTTGGATCACAACATTTCATCAAAAGGAACAAAGTCGTCTTATACGAGAAAGCCAACACACACCAGGCTTGTTTTACAAACCAAAGCTCTAAGAAAATAAAAAGAAGTAAGAAGTGTTGACAAGATATTTATTTTGCAGACATGTAAAGCTTGACTGACTGGTTTTCAGCAAAAACAATACATGGGGAACTTTGTGATTATTCTGCTCAAATTCATAGAAAAGTAGAAATATGCTTAATGACCTCTAAAAGTAAGTATCTCAGCATAAAAAATAAGCAGCTAGAAAATAAGCCATTAAGAAATGTTTCTTAAATGAAGTTCTTGGCCTGTAATTTCTTATGTCTTACAAAATTAAAACTAAGAAAGAGTATAGGAAAGTTACAACAAATTCTATATTTTGAACATAATAAAGTCAATCTAAATGCAAATATAAATACCTTATATCATCTAAAATCAGAAACACCCAAAGATCTCTTTGTTAAAATGATCAGTAATTAAGTAAGTAATATTTCAAAGAATAAGTTCAAAGACAAAGCAAGTCCTAGGAAAATGAAGACCTGTTGGGGATATATACTTCATAATTAATGTTGGGTTGTTGGGTTAGTTATCCTTCATATAATGTTTAATGTATATATTATTAACACACTGGGATGACTAACTGTTCCAGTTCCAGTCTGTGGAGAGTTGTGCTGTGTCCCAGGAAACCCCTCATTCCTGTGAAAACAGGGATGGTTGTTTACCTACAACTAAGGTCCATATTATAGAATCTCTATGTAATCTCAACAACAAACTTGATAAGGCCCCATCAGAAAACTAAGTTAACCAAGTATTTAGGGCCTACATCTCCCTCACAGTAAATATATAGACTATATGTTGATTGGATAACAGAACTAATTTACCTTGACAGAAGTTAAAGGTAAACTTGACGAGTAAGAAGATAGATAATGCAGACTAAGAGAAACACATGAATTTCCACAGTAACATTCTTCCCATCAGTATTCATAAACTATACTTTAAACTGAGAAAATGTTAGTCCCAAGATTCTTTAGGAGGGGGGAGGAAAGCAATGAAAGAATGGAAATTTCCATAGGAATATCAAATTTTCTTCAATCATATTGATTTATTGAAACGCTTCACAATAGACTTCTAAAACATATTCTTACCACAGGCGATTCCCTAAAGGGAATTACTCAGAGATCAAGGTTATCCATTTTAAGTTAATTTGACAATAATAAACTGTTTAGTAGTTTTATGGTTAACATAGACAATAATTTCCAGAGAATTTCTGGACCCCCAGCTAACAAGCATAGCCAATTTTTTGAGAAGTCTAAATAATGTGCAATTCCTTCAGTACCTGGTGCCAGTGAATCTATTATTTCTCAGTTAAAGCCTTTGTTGTATCTGCTTTTCATTTAAGCTCAAGAGAAAACATTTTTTTCTGGAATTGTTTCTTGGAAAAGAGAGTAAGCTATTCGGTACATTACCAGAACCTAAGGGCTTTATTTCCTTCCCTTGCTGCTGTACCATATACTGCTGCCTGAAAACAGTTCACACATGTAGCCCTGTCATTTGGCAATAAAAATATCTGATCCAGCAGTGACGAAAGATCAATGTTTGAAAGAGAGCAATCTAAGATAATTTCACTGCTAACACTTCGAGACGGTCCAAATAAACTCGACAACACATCAAATATACAAAGTACATTAGCAGGGACTATACTCAGTACCATAGGACACATGGCATCCAAGTACTTTTCAAAATGAGAAGTCTATGCCAATGAAAGTAATGAGCCCTCTCTTCTATAGAAGCAAAGGGAAATCAGGAGTTGATGTGAAGGGTACTTGCCCAAACACTAATCTGTTTTTGATTATTAATGTGTTGCTCATTCTAAGACAAACAGACATGGCAAAATTCAAAGGAAGAATAAAGGTTTCCAAACTTGAATTAGTTTTCCCAGATAAATAATCTAAATTATGTGGTTATAAATTATTAATTTATTTATAAATTATTCGTTATATGGTTTTTAACTAACTTTTTTCTTTTTTTTTTTTGGCTCTTCTGGAGTTCTTTATAGCCTTCTTTCAAACCCTTGCTGAATGCATTTCCACGTGACTCTCTGGGACACCCAAAAAACAGGAATGGCTCTAGTTGCCAAGCAAAGATGCACACATAAGTTTTACTGATTTTTTCAACTTCCCTCATGTTCCATAAGGAAGAGACATATGATTCCATTTTATTAACTACAGGTATAAAGTCTGTACCAAAGCCTAAAAATACATGCTTTAAATAAAGTCTACCAAACACTAAGTATTTAATTCTAATAGTAATACTAAGATGTTGCATTACAGTTTTACAAAGTGCTCATACTTAGATTATTCTATTTGATCATCACAGAATCCTTTCAAGTCATTGGAGTAATATCATTATCCTTATTTTATAAATGAGGACATTAAGGCTCACCGATCCCACACTAAGGATACTTTTCAACACCTAATTCAACATTTGTTGCTCTATACCATGCTCCCTCTTTAACTACATTAGCACACATTTTCTGAGTGCCTACTGTGCACTAGGTCCTGTGCCAAGGAGCTGTGAATACGGTGGGGAACAACAAAACCTCAGACCCCGACCTCAAAAGAGTTGTAATAAAAATTATCATTTAATAACATACAAAACAAGGTGTATGGAAATTAAGTCCTTTGAATGGATACAAAATTCACTGACTAGACTGGAAAATATGCCACCAGAAAATCATTAAAAATTATTTCTTTATAAGTGTAATTTGAAATTACACCAGCCTTCAGAAAGAATACAGCCCTGTACAAAGTAACACATTTTATAGAGACATGATTCAATGTTGTTAGAATTGTACAGTGTCAGTGTCATAGAGAGCTATCAAAACTGCATATGACACTTTTTAGAGATTCACAATCCATACCCACATGGCTCCAAGAAGTCTTACATCACAAAACTTACTCAAATAAGTGTTTCCCAAACTTCTCTCACCATGAAAACCTTTATTCAATATACTACCTGTTAACTTTAAGAAATGCTAATTAAGGGTGCCAGGGTAGCTCAGTGTGTTAAGCCCCTGCCTTTGGCTCAGGTCATGACCTCAGGGGCCTAGGATTGAGTCGTGTATCGGGCTCTCTGCTCAGCAGGGAGCTTGCTTCCCTCTCTCTCTCTCTCTCTCTGCCTGCCTCTCTGCCTACTTATGATCTCTGTCTGTCAAATAAATAAATAAAATCTTAAAAAAAAAATTGCTAGTTAAGAAGACAGATTTTGGAATTTGAATGACAAGGTCTGAATTCTAGTTCTACTGATGCATTTGCTAAGGTAAGAGAATCCATTTGAAACAGATGAACCCCCAAATTTCTATGGTTTAACACAATATACATTGATCTCTCATACATGGAAAGCCAATCAGTAGATTAGAGAAAGTGGGGAAGAGAAACAGCTCTGCTCCACATAGTCCTGCATGAATCAAATCGGTAAAAGTTCAGCCACCTTCAGCAGGTGGCTCCCAGGGTCACTGTGGCCATGAACATCCAGCTAGTCGCTGGGAAAAGAGAAAGTGGAGAAAAACACGTGGTTTCTACAGTTCCAGTTACGTGTCCATTGCTGTGTCTCATGCAGCACGTAACAGCAAGGGTGGTTGGAAAATGTAGACCAGCTCTGCACGGGATGAAAGAGAAACGGATTCTCTCAACAATTAGCCATCACACGTCACTGTCAATCCCCAGCTGGAGGAAAAGAAGAAATCATTTAACCTCCATAGTTGCCTCCATAAACCAGAGATTCTGTATCCCATTACATCCAAAACACCATCACCTTTTAAAGCTGCACGAATATTTTTTGTGCCGCTAAGAAAAAAAATAGTACTGCCAATTAAACTAGATACACACACACCATCCATTGCAAGAGACATCCTGACCTAGCAGTAGTAGAATATGGGCAGGAGGGGGCCAGAATGTGTGACTTCAAATTCATGATATAGAAAAATAAAAACTGCCTCCTTGGATTACTGTAAAATTAAATAAAGCAAAGCCATAAATAATAGGTCATACTGCAGTGTCACCACAGGGCTCGAAGTCATCAGTCAACTAAAAATACAGTCACATGCCAACCAAAGCCATGCAAAACATACACAGAGGGGTGCCTGTGTGGCACAGTCGGTTAAGCATCTGCTTTTGGATCAGGTCATGATCTCAGGGTCCTAGGATCAAGTCCCACATCAAGCTCCCTGCTCAGCGGAGAGTCTGCCTCTTCCTCTCCCTATGCTTCTGCCTCTCCTACTAGTGCTCTGTCCGTCTCTCTCTCTCTCGCTCTCTCTCAAATGAATAAAATATTTTTTTTAAAAAACTACACAAAAACAAACTTTGTTTTGGAAATACAGAGCAGGTATGGAAACATTCTTGCAACTGTTGAGCAGAATCAAGACAGGTCAAACCCTGAGTACCACCCACCCCCTTTCCAATCTTTCCTACAACCATCACTCCTTTTTGAACAACCAAAGTGCAGGGAGAGGAAAGGAACAGCAGACTGCTGCAGATGTCAGTTTCCCTTCCAGTAATGTTTGCTGCAAGAATGTTCCCTGACATTGATAATGGATCTCTCAAGGTCCTCATTAAAATGGTGATGAACACCTTTGCTTCATTATGAAATGAGGGTAGTGTTTAGACTTCAAGAGAACAGTGCAATAGCCCAGAAAAGGTTGCCTCTCAAGTCAAAATATCCAGATTTGAATTCACTGATCCTTCAAATCTCCTAACTTCCCTAAACCTCTGCCAGCCTCATGCATGGAATGGGGTTAGGGATGTTAAACGGGATAATCTATGTGAAGTCCTTAGCACTTATAAATCCCTGTTTTATAGTAAGTACCTAGTAAACATCACAGTTATTTGGAACCTTTGCTTCCTGCTCTACCCTCCTGTGCCTTTAGGCTTCTTGGTTGTGAGTCATTACCCATCAGGAATCAGACAGCCTTACAAGGAAACACAGAAAACTAAACCCTCACCGTATTCTTCAAGACCCTTTCTCTTTGAACTCAGCAGCTAGAACAATAGTACTGCTTTCTCTGTAGTACTGGGTCCACCATTACTTTACTCTGTAACCTTTTCCCCGAACTGCTGGAAAAGAGATCTTATGTTCCTGTATTTTGTCTCATCAGCATCCTGAAAAACATGACAATATTGTCTCATTACTTAGACCAAAGTCAAGTCCTTGAAAATAACCCTCAAGTAAAACAAAACAAAACAAAAAAACATCCACAGTAATTGCTGGCCAATCACTAGAATTTTTCATTTTTGTTTGTTTTCCATTTTAAAACCATTACTGACACCATTTATGAGCCAAGAAAATAGACTTAGATGTAGGTGCTACAGACATGGATATAAGCATGTAGATAGAATGTTGTGTAAGGTCACCATAAAGTTCTAAATAGTCACTCAACCTAAACAGATGAAGTCATCCATCAACTAAAACCATGGGTATAATCACTTCTTGGCCTTTTGGCCGAGATCAAGTATAAACCATGCATATCCGTGTACATTCTATAGGTAGAGAGTAATAACATATAATCAAGTGATCAGTAGATGGAATGTAGAAGGAAGGAACATGTGGGAATGTAGTTCTGCTGACCAGTATCATTTAGGTGGATCAATAGGTACCTGATTTCACAGAATATAGTTTAGCAAAATTCGGTCAGGGTCTCCTAGGGTAAACAAGTTACATCCCATAACTGCTGATGACATGCATTATAAGTAGTTTACTAACTGGACTATTGGTGCTTTCCTTAGTAGCCAACCTCACAGTGAACTAGTCCACCTCTTAATTCATCAAAGTGGTAAATTCTATTGCAGGTAAAGGGAAATATCACTTAAAAGGCAGGTGATCGCCATTACTTCATATTCATGTTGGTGGATCAGTGTTAGACCTTATTTGGCACAACCAACAATGCTACACATAAGCAATCCTATCCCCTCATGAACTATCTGGATATTTTTTCTCCATAGGGCAAATTCACAAAATAGTTGCTGCCAGTACTTCATCACTAGTGAACCTACCACAGAAGAAGGATTTCTTCAAAACACAGTACTGTTCTATTACAAACATTCTATCTCAATTTTTCTGATGATTAAAGGGGATTTTAATTATACAATCAATGAGAAAATAGATAGAAACCATCTGGACGTTCCTGTGTTTTCTGCCAAAGAATTTTCTTTTGTTTTACATGTCAATGACTTAAGCTAACAAAGGAATTTCAGTGCCAGTCATTTGTCCTTGGCAGGGCTGGATCTTTTTTATGTTATGAAAGATCTTTTAAATTTACTGATTGAGAGTCAAATTATCCCACATGGTCAGCGAATTAACCTCAACATTTTCCTACACATAAAACTAAGAACAAAGGGTATTTTTTAATTACTTGATCTTTAAAGCATACAAACTTTAAATCATTTTGTGCTTCAACATTTTGACTAATCAGGGTGGTCAAACTCAAAAACTCTCTTTTTTTGAGGAACTGATGGAAAATGCTTAACCAGTAAGGTACTGAAACAATACTATTGGTTTTAAATTACATTAAAAAAAAGAGAAATGGCATCAGAAAAACAAAGAGAGCCTTGCAGAAGTTATATTGCTACACTGCTGGGCGGCCAGTCTGTATGAACTAAGTTTTTAAGGGGCTCTAGCAGAAAAGAACCTTTAGGAAGGACTGAACAGGAGACTACTCCAGGTGTGAGGAATGAGTGAACCACCTAACAAAGAAAATCACATACTGATCGGAAACCAATCCTCAGTGCTGTCATTGTCCTAGATGTTAGGAAAAGCAGCATATGGCTGTAGACTTTGCCTAAGGTTTTTGTCACATTTGTCCACTGAGCACCATGACCTTGACTTTGAAAAGATGGGCTTTGTTTCTTAAATCCATTCTTTGTGAGGAAATGTACAAAACAAGAAAACAGCTTCTTCCATGAAGGCAAAGAAACAGTAAGATCTTCTCAACATTCTATGGAGGTGTCTCTGTAATATGCAGGATTTGTCGAGGTGGTAGCCAGGTGTAGAACTGGGACTTGGAGACTTAGTAGTCAAGAATACTAGAGAATTACATTACTTTTCATGGGGAGTGGGTGGGGGGAGGCACTGATATGAAAATTGGATTCACAGCAATACATTTTAGAGATAGTTTATAGGGCTAACACACAAGAGCTTTTCAAAGATACCTTAAATATTTCAGTGAAAGTAAGGAAAGAACCAGAAATTGGTTTAAAATTCATTGAACTGTCAGTAGTGCTGGAGGGCATAAATTGGACCAAGAAACATGCCCCTTTTGGCACTTCTTTTTAAAGGAAAAAAAACCAACTATGATCTGTTTTAGGCTAGAAACTACTGTAAGAATTCAGAGGGAGACGATATTAAGAAGAGAGAATCACCTTTTATCTGTGACTAAGTTGACATCACTTTAATATCCTCATTTTAAAAAATAATAAACTTTAAAAAATTAAACATTAAAAATAATAAACTCTCCAATTGACTGTAGTCTAATAAATTTCTTTGGTTACATTACCGCTTTCCCAGGTCCTTACCGAAAATGAGGGAGGACAGAATTTAGTGACTCGTGCCAGGTCTAAGAAACTAATCCCAATCTAAAAATGTATTTTTATCATATTCCAAGGATTTTCGATGAAAAGATTCAAAATTAAATTAACGAGCTCCTGATGAACATAACAAAATTATTTTGTCTTCACCTTGATATTTATAGATCCTTGATGATCACCAGCTTTTAAACTGTAAAACTCCCTGCAAATGAAATACAGTATATTGAAAAGAAAGATGCAGGTATTTTTAAATAAAATACATACATTTCCAAAAAGCTATGTGGTAAGGCATATTTTTGAGATATCTGCAGAAGGAGTACCAGAAGTAGTAATATTGGAAACCTTGGGTAAATTGGGGGGTGATGGGCAAAGAAGAAGTAGCCATGTTACAGGAGAAACATGGCCTTTGACCATGAACTGCTTTGCATTGAAAACCTGGGTCTAGCTCTTGCCCCTCTGGCTAAGTTACTCTATAAACTTTTGTTTCCTCCTACTTCTGAGAACTGTCTGGGGGTTAAACAGGATGATATATGTGACATGCGTACCATGTGCTAGGCTCACAAAAGATTACTCAGTCATTCTGAATGCTCCATCCCTTACACAGAAGGGCTGAGGTAGGAGAAGGAAGCAGTGAAGAAGGTTGGCAGAGGCACTTCTCCTGGCTGCCAAGGATGCTGCCAGCTGACAGCTCACAGCTGAGTCCCTTTCGAAGAATAGCCTCTAGCTAAAGATAGGTGTCTGCCCAAAGTCGTGCCCTGTCCTTGGAGGCAGGTGCATTCAATGACTGGAGGAGAAAGGTACAGAGGCTCAATTCAGGGCACTTCTGAAGTGTCATCTCAGCTTTTAAATAAGGAAGGGAATCAATGGAGAAATGTTGCAAGAATGTATCACAGATCAACTTGTCTCACTGCCCCCTCTGGTTTCCCTCTTTCCTTTCTTACAGGTGATGTTCCTGAGGTCACTTCCAAACAAATCTCCTACATGCAAATTTCCACTTCATAGTCTATTTCCTAGGACCTAAGAACAATCAGGGATGAGGAAGGATTAGTTTCACTGTGATAAAGCAGGGGGTTTTGGAGATTACAAATCATTACTGTTATAATTATACTCAGTTGTTTGCAGTTTTTCTTTTCAATTATACGTGAGATTATCCCCATTCAACAGATTAAGAGAGGTTAAGTGATTTGCCTACCATCACAGAGCCAGCAACTGCGTAGCCGAGATTCCAGCCAGAGTTTATCCAGCATTGAAGTCTGGGCTTTTTCCAGGACATCACGGTATCTCCCATCACGCCACCATAAGTGAGAGGCAGTCCAATGCAGTAAGAAGAAGGATGAAAAGCACAGTGGCTCTGGCTGCTTCCCATTCACAAATCCCAATTTTGGTTAATATGGCTCTGTCTCCCCTTTAAGCTTCTTGTGCCCTCAGCTTTAGGGTTTTTCTTTGAGGCTCCTTCTCAATCCCCAAATACCAGGTATTTAGCCTATGAATTTTCTCTCTGTGTGTTTGTTTCTTTTTGTCTGCACATCCTGTTTTAAAGGTAGGTGGTATTTTAGAATTAAAAAATAAAATAACAAGGACATGAACTGTAGAGTCTGAGAACTGAATTTTCATCCCAGTCCTGCCATTTACTTGTAATGAGGTCTCAAGAGAACTGCCTAACCTCCCGCAACCTCTACTTAATCATCTGTGAACTAACCCCCACCCCCCGTACAGTTGTGTGATGCTCACTGAGATAACTTACCTAAAGCACACAGCGAGGTAGCCTTTCTGATATCCTCAACCATACAACCTCTTTTCTAAAGAGCCCCCTGGTGGTTACCACTCATCCAACCACTCCACTGCCAACAAATCAAGTTACAGTAGGTGAACAACTACCTTCCCAGACTGTGTCATATCCCCTTTATAATATATCCATTCTGATCCACAATATACATACTCATTGCAATAGCCATCCCTAGCCTCACCCGGTCTTTATCATCACGTGTGTTACTTGTGTCCTAGACATAATGCAAAAACTTTCTTGAATGGTTAGAACTTCTAAACCACCATCTCTTTTCCTAAGAAGATAAGGCCTCTCTACTTCCTCTCTGCTCAGACAGATATGCTCAAGACAAAGCATATCTCACCCACACCGAAGGGATCTGAAACTTCAGAAGAAATTATTCCAGCTCAGAAAAATAGGCTGACTCTGGAAAACAGTATGGAGGCTTCTCAAAAAACTAAAACTGAAAGCAATTGCACTACTAGATATTTACCCAAAGGATACAAATAGTGATCCCAAGGGACACCTGCACACTTCTGTGCTTATAGCAACAATGTCCACAATAACCAAACTATGGAAGGAGCCCAGATGTCCATCAACAGATGAATGGATAAAGAAGATGTGGTGTGTGCACACAAACACACACACACATAATACACACACAATGGAATATTACTCAACCCTCAAAAATGAAATCTTACCATTTGCAGTGAGGTGGATGGAAGTAAAGGGTATTAAGCGAAGTGAAATAAGTCAATCAGAGAAAGCCAATTATATGATTTCACTCATGTGTGGAATTTAAGAAACAAAACAAAGGATCATAGGGGAAGAGAGGGAAAAATAAAATAAGATGAAATCAGAGAGGGAGGGAAACCATAAGAGACTCTTAACTATAGGAAACAAACAGAGGATTGGTGGAGGGGTGGTGGGTGGGAAAATGGGGTAACTGGGTGGTGGGCATTAAGGAGGGCACATGATGTAATGAACACTGGGCCTTGTATAAAACTGGTGAGTCACTGAACTCGACCTCTGAAACTAATAATACACTATATGTAAATTAATTGAATTTTAATTAAAATAAAATAAAATTTATACCAGAAGGGGATAAAAGGGAAAGAAAAATAGGCTGCATTCCCCTGAATTAAACATTTAGAATCCTATATTGAAATTTAAACTCACAAACTCTGATTTCTGGCAAAGGGCACATGCCCTCCAATTCACAATCACTGCTTGGGTAAGGAAATGTTTGTCATGCTTAATTTTGGACTTTGAACACTAATAATTAATATTTATTTAACACTTACTATATGCCAGGGAATTTGGTAAATGTTTTACATGCACTGTGTTGTTCATCCTCATGAGAAACCTAGTTAGGTATTATAATAACCCAGACTTTATAAAAGAAGGAAAAGAGTAACAGAACAAATGTCCTTCCCCTTTTCCCAGGAGAGATGGAAAGTTGGGGCAACTCTAGCTGCCAACCCAACCATATTAGACAGAGATCTGAAGGACATAAGAACTCAAAAGAAGGGATGCCTGGGTGGCTCAGCGGGTTAAAGCCTCTGCCTTGGCTCAGGTCATGATCCCAGAGTCCTGGGATTGAGCCCCACATGGCATCAGGCTCTCTGCTCAGTGGGGAGCCTGCTTCCTCCTCTCTCTGCCTGCCTCTCTGCCTACTTGTGATCTCTGTCTGTCAAATAAATAAATAATATCTTTAAAAAAAAAAAAAAGAACTCAAAAGAACTACCAATAAGAATAAGTTTATAAGAAGAAAAGGGGGGAAAACCCTCTTAGTATTTTTAGACATATTTGTACTTCTCAACTACCTACTAATTTAACCATTAGTTTACCATTTCATTATGGAGATTTTCTTCCAAGAAAAAAATCCAATTTCCTAAAATCATAGTTCTTTTTTTAAGTAGAAGAAAATGAAGAGAGCTATATATTTCATCAATCGGGATGTTTGATTATGTTAAAACATTTTTTTTTTTTCAAGACAAAGCAAAGGCAGGAAGCTAACTTACAGTGAAATAGCAATGAGCTCATAATACCCAGATGGAAGGCCAAAGTCCTGAAACCAGATAGTTTGCCTAATTCACAAAGCTTCATCATTTTAAGTGAATTTACTCTACTAAGATGGTATTTCTCTTCTCTAGACCTTTTGCTGAGATTTTGACTTGATTTTTCCTGGATCCAGTGAAG
The DNA here is from genome assembly GCF_022355385.1 of Mustela nigripes. Taxonomy (NCBI): domain Eukaryota; kingdom Metazoa; phylum Chordata; class Mammalia; order Carnivora; family Mustelidae; genus Mustela; species Mustela nigripes. The sequence goes on along the minus strand of NC_081562.1, from coordinate 45,987,599 downwards.
TCATTTGCTTGAATTGGTCATCCCTATTTATTGAAAACCAGACAACTTCATGTTTCAACAAGTTTGACATCATAAATCAAATTACAAATAAAACTAATTTAATTTTTTAAAAAATGAGATTTTGCATTCTTTGATGACTCAATGAAATTAAGAGTTGTTCATTTTCTCACTCAGGGGCCATAGTGGAAATATTTAAACTAGAAGGTTAGTGACACAGCAGTGACAACATGGCCCTGTCCATTAATTTTGTCTGATAAGATGAGACCTTGGCTTTTTTCAACTAAAACATCTTCCAGGTGGATAATGATCCCGCTGTGACATCAGCCACTCCCACTGAGCAGAAAGACTAACGGGGTGGGCACCTCTTTGCCATGCCATTACTCCTCCCCAAGACTTCTTTCTCAGCTTAACCCACAAAGGCACTATGAGCCCAGCATCAAAAGGGCTACCTTTTAAGTTATTTTTCCATGTTAAAAAATTTGCATTGATTAAATCACATGTTTTTCAACCTGTCACCCTTCTAATCAACACCATGATTTTGCACTATAGTCTGCGGTCATTGATATTTTAAGTCTGTGTTCACAGACTAGATTGTAATAACTAGAGAGAGGATGATCTGTCATGTGAGGATCCAGTGCGTGCGTGGTCTTGGGTTTGTTAATGTGGTGTTAAAACAGTTTGAGTTCGAGCTAGCCAACAAAAGATATTTTCTATCCGGCTAAAAGATTTTTCGGTATCTACTGTATGTATGGCATTGTGTTTTGTTTTGTTTTTTAGCATATGGGATTGATTTTTTTGTGTCTTTACCTTCTCTATCCTAGATTTCCTGCTTTAGAATGAACCCAGGCCAGGGTGAGCAATCTTTTTCTGTGAAGGGTCAGAAAGCAGTTTGGGCCAAAGCCGCCCAGTCTGTGACTACCGCTCCCTCTGTCGCTGTAGCTGTGAAAGCAGCCCTGACCCGTATGTAAACAAATGAATTGTGGCTGTCTCCCAATAAAACTTTATTCACAAAACAGAAGACGGGCCAGACTTAGCCATTGGTTTATCTAAACCAAAAGCCTTCTGAGAGCAAAAAACTCTCTCTTCCTGTACCCCTACCACCTAGCATATACTGGGTACTCAAATCTGTCAACTAAATGAATAAAAATAAATTTCAAAGGACCAAGAAAGGATATTGCATCAGTCATAATAGCAAATACATTGTTTCACACCTGTTGGTGTGGACCATAGTAACTTGCCAGTAGAGAAGCATTTGCTGAATAACTAAAACTCAACTTGATTTCATACCCAACATCCATTTCTAGCTTTTATTCTTGACTTTTAGGAATTTATTCTTGGTCTAAAACATCATTGAAAGATGCATTAAACCAAGGCTGTGGCCCTGTATATATTGGCTCCTTTAAAAAGTGCTCCAAGAAGAAACAGGCATATTGAAGAACTATTGCTTTTTTGTGTGCTCCCACTCACGTGTGTTTTAATATTACAGCTTTATCAGGACAGGTGAGCTGCCATCTAGTTGATTCCTAACAGTTCTCTGTGGCTTTAGCTAAAACTTCGGCAGTTGATTTTTTTTTTTTTTTTTTTAAATCAAGGCAGCCAATCTTTTGACAAAATTCAACCCATCGTCAACCCATCATCCCTAGGGATATTCTTGAGTTTTTTTTTTTTTCTTTTTTTTTTTTTAAGATTTCATTTATTTGACAGACCAAGATCACAAGTAGGCAGAGGCAGCAGAGAGAGGGGGAAGCAGGCTCCCCGCTGAGTAGAGAGCCCGATGCGGGGCTCGATTCCAGGACCCTGGGGCCATGACCTGAGCGGAAGACAGAGGCCTTAACCCACTGAGCTACCCAGGTGCCCCCAAATTCTTGAGTTTTTAGAACTTGTTTTCAGACCAACATTTCCCAGGAAGGTTTCATATCTTCCTTCCTTTTTCAGGAATTCTCTTTTTTGCAGTCAACTGTCACAGCTGATAACTTACTGGCTTAGAGGGAGCTTTTAACTTCCAGTACAAAATAAACTGCAAATAAGCCTTATAAAATGATAAGCATAATGTTTCTTAAAGGCATTTCCACAATATCCCCTAAGATGCCCAGATGACAAAATAAAGGAAGTAAGGATTGTAATCATGCAAAATAAATGATTTTCTCTTCTGGTTAAATGGAGAAATTCGGTTTTAACGGTTTACAACCAAAACTCATCATAAGCAGACATGAACTACCTAATTTCTTTTTTTTTTTAGCTTAGTTTTTTTTTTTAAAGATTTTATTTATTTATTTGACAGACAGAGATCACAAGTAGGCAAAGAGAGAGAGAGAGAAGAGGAAGCAGGCTCCCCGTTGAGCAGAGAGCCCGATGTGGGTCTCGATCCCAGGACCCTGGGATCATGACCTGAGCCGAAGGCAGAGGCTTTAACCCACTGAGCCACCCAGGCACCCCTTAGCTTAGTTTTTTAAAATGTTTTTTTCCACCTTTACTGGAGGTATGATTGACAAAAATTGTATATATTTAAGGTGGACAACAGAATAATTTGATACAGGTATACATTATCAAGCTTATTAACACACCCTTCACCTCATATAGTTACCCTTTGTGTGTGTGTGGTAAGGACATTTAGAATCTACTCTTTTATCAAAATTCAAGTACATATTAATAACTATAGCCACCATGCTATACATTAGATCCCCAGAGCTTTCTCATCTTATCACTGGAAGTTTGTACTCTTGACTAACTTCTCCCTTTTTCCCTCACTCCCAGCTCTCAGTAGCCACCATTCACTCTTTGTTTCTATGACTCTGACACTTTTAGATTCTATAACAGAGGTCTATATAATTTCTTAACAACTCTACCCACTCCCAAGAAAAAGGTAAGTTTCAGGGGAGGAAAAAAAGTTCCTTTTTCTTACATATCTTTTGAGAAAAGTAGTACTATAATGTCTTTGTTTTCCTCAAATAAAAATTTATCTTGAGACTTCAGAAAATTAGCACTGGGAAAACTATCACTGCCCTTCAAAAAAACAGGATATAGCTTGCTATTCCACACTCCAGCCTGACTATTGAAATCACCCGGTCAGCTTTGGAGCATGCAGATGACTGGGCCACACTACAAGGTCAAGCTGAGGAATCTGTTGCTTTTACTGAGACATTCTCCAGGTGGCCCAAATGGCATTTCAGATTTGGGAACCCCTGCACTAGAAGACTCTTTGCCAGCAAAAGTGCTGCATCTGGTCAATGCTTTAATGATGATTCAAAAGACCCCAGATTCCTTTTCTCAGCAGTGAATAGATTTTCTTTCTATCCTTTTGATCTTCACCAAAAATCAGGTGCCAGCCACAAAATCCTATTTACTTTTACTGTAACCCCAGCATCTGTCTTAACAACCACAGACCCTGTTTTCATTTTGTAGCTGTTCCAGTCTTTGAAAACAGAGGCTGATGTTCACACACGGAAGTGTACTTTTCAAAAAGCCACAAAATAAAGTGACTGTTTCTAGCTCTGATTGAAGAAAAACCATGTGTCAGTTTAAATATCTCCTGCCTTGATTATGCTCATTGGTATGTAAAAATATTTATGGAACCTAAGTATAGCATTCAATGCAACAATGTGAAATCCACCACCCTTGTGAAATTCAAACAGATAAGCACTAATGATTAAAATAAAGCGAAACAACAACAAATATTTGCTGAGTGTGTCTGTATGTGCCAAGCAGTGCAAAGATAAATGAAAACTTTTATATAAAAAAAAAGTAGCATTTTAGTCAGTACTTTGAGTGCAATGATTAATGAATTTGTTCATTAAATTTCCCATCAAGCTTTTAAGTTCCCCTGAAGAAATAAGATTTTAGCAAAGCCAATTATTTAGATATAGTCATGGTTGGTTTTTCTTTTCTATACTACAGAAATTTTAAAGATTTTTTTTTTAATTGTACGAGATTCAACAAAACAGTTGACCTGGATTCTATACTTTATATAGCTGATTTTGTGTACTTCTGAGAGGGTTTCCAACAATGATACATTTCTCTATGGAAAGTGTAGCATGTGCCCTTGTGTTTCCAGGCTCCCAGCCTTAGCTATGGGAGAGTTAATACGCAAAGAACAGTCAGTTAGAAAGCTGATGCAACTATTCTGAAGCAAGAAGCTAAGGCTAAAACTTAGACAACAGCAATGAAAGGGGTAAAAGGAGGCATTGGAGAAGAAAAAGAAGTATTAAGTATGTCTCCAATATTGTTTCTGGTTGGAAGAAACCTGAGATAGTTTTGATACTATGTTTATCAAGATAAGAAATACACAAGGAGCAGTTCTGGTGTGACAGAGAGGGGAGAAATGATGACTTCAATCATAAAAATCATGCAAAATGCCTCCAGGACCAAATGCTTTTGGGTGAGATACTGGAACAGTAGGAAAAAAATTCCTGCACTTGAAAATCTCAAGAGTAAGGTCAAATGCAAGATATGGGAAAAGATCTAAGACGATGATGTACCAGCTACCTATTTGCCACAATGATGCTGCGTAACAAACATGTACATCATTCAATGGCTTTAAATGATACTTAGTTCAGGATTCTGCTGGTGATTGGGTGGTTCTTTTGGTCAGAGCTAGACTCACTCTTGCTTTTGTAGTCAGGTCCAAGGCTATGAGAACTGGGCTGACTCATCCAATAGGCTCACACTCAGGCAGTGGTAAGGTTTAGTGAGGGAGAGTGAAATCTCACAAGGCCTAGTGAGGCCTGGCTCAGAACTGTGTATGGCTTCACTTCTGGAAATTCTACCAGCCAAAGCAAGTTATAAGACCAACACAGGTTTAAAGAGTAGGGAAATAGACTCTACCTTTTGGTGAAGAGAAATTCAAGGTCACATTGGGTATGGATAATGGAGAATTAAAGCCATTTCTGCAATCAGTGTATCATATCATGAATCATAATCTATTCTCTGATACAGCCTGTTTCTGTTTCCTCATCTTAAAAAAAGAGAAGCAGAGATCCATAAAGTTTTAGAGCTGAAAGTGAATTGAGTGGTTATGCTCTCAAATCTTTTCATTTACCAATATGAAACCTGAAGCTCAAGGGGGTTTACTGACTCACATCAAACAGCTAAGCAGTTACACCACCAAGATAAAAAGATTTTCTGAGTTCTGGAAACATGCTCTTCCAGCACACCATACCCTGGCTCCAAAGTGTGCTCAAACTCTTTAAATAATGTGTAGTAATAACTTTTCACTCAGGATGAATTTTTTTCAGAACAAAATTTGGAAATGTGTAGTTTTTTTAATCCAAATAATGAAATATTCATTTGTAGGAAATATCGTCAATGCAAAGGAACTTTTTACAAATGGTTCTTTCTATCCATCATTATCCATCATTATTTAGTGAGAAATAAAAAAATAACAGTGACTAAATACGATGATATGCCTTTGAAAGAAAAGTTTAGAAATCCATTTGTTACTTTATGTAACTCAGTGCCACTTCAATTAGTAATTTCTTTTTTAAAAAAGATTTTATTTATTTGAGAGAGAGTGAGAGAGCACAAGCAGGGGGAGAGGGAGAAGCAGACTCCCTCCTGAACAAGAAAGCCCATAGACATGGGGCTCAATCCCAGGAACCCAAAATCATGACCTGTGCTGAAAAGCAGATGTTAGCCCACTGAGCTACCCAGGTGCCCCTCAATTAATAATTTCTTAAAAGAATAAAACATAAATTCTTCTAACCACTTATCTAAAAGGTTTCTAGACTCATAAAAGGTGCTCTGATGTTATTTGACTTTTCCAGTTTACTTTGCTTTACTAGTAATTAAGAGTAAAATGTAAGTTATCGATGATGATAAATGTCAACCTGACTTGTCATATTTAGAAAACTAACTTAGGAATATGGAATTTTAGTCTTTTCTACTTGAAGTGCACTTTATAATATTTCATGACCAGCTTTTATAAACAGAACCTGAGGGGAATTATACCTATTTAGAGTAGTTTTTTTCTAACTAAAAATGTGAAAATAATTATATAACTAAACTAATCTCAGAGAAAGACTTAAATAAACTCTAGATCTTCTGTACAAAGGAATATCAAATCAATGACAAGGGAAAATGCTCTAAAAATATTACTAAAATCAAAAAGAAATAAGTAGGAAAGAAAAAAGAGAATATATTTATAGGCAGTACAATAGAATATATAATTAAAACACTGAAGGAATCTATGACAAAATATGAACAGTGGTTTCTTTCTTTTGGTGAAGGATTATAGTAATTTAGTCTTTCTTCTATATACCTTTATGTATAGCTAAATCAAATCAAAATAAGTAATTTTAAGTAAAAATAAGTAAAATAATTTACATTATTTAAAAGGTAATTTAAAAACAAGACAAGAAAGTGAGCCCCAACATTGTGATTATAAATACTTAAAATACCACAAATCTTTTTAAAAAATAATGTATTTGAGTAAAATAATTACTAGACAAAACACTTTAAATGAACATCGTATTCTTTAACCATCCTGCATCCAAAATGAGTCATTAAACAATGATATTAGAATGAGTGATCAACAATCCCATTTCACAAATAAGAAAGTTTCGTGATCAGAAAAGTTAACTGACCAGTAACTTACCCAATAATATATAGGCAGTCCATTTTAGAATAAAGACACATAACCCAGCTATGCTCTATTTTATCATTCTGCCTCTCTAAAAATTTTCTCTTTTAGTTAATTAACATCTGGTATAATACCAGGCTTTTCAAATATGTGAGTGTCCTGCTCACCTTTTCTCATTTATGAATCCATCTTTAGAAATAGTAGTAGCCATTCTATTTTAAAACGTGATTTTTTCCCCCAGATTTGCATATGGGCAAGACTTTAATACATTTTAACTTTTTTATCATTATATTTCAGACATTTTTTCTCTTGGTAACAAATCAGAGTCTGCTTCAATAGTCTTAGTTTAGGGAGAGAAAGTAACACACACAGCTAAGAATTGAAAATCTATTCCTCACTTACTAGTAGATGAAAGATAGCACCTTGAGAGCAGAAGTCAAGCCTTATCAATGCTGAATTACTGGGCTACTGAGATAAAAAGATGCATTTGCTCTAGTGCCTATTTCAAAGAGTTTAAGGTAGAATAGAGAGAAACAGATATAAAGCAACTTAGAGCAATACAACTTTGTAGTTACCATAGAAAATGTTTTTATAGGGGCGCCTGGGTGGCTCAGTGGGTTAAAGCCTCTGCCTTCGGCTCAGGTCATGATCCCAGGGTCCTGGGATCGAGCCCCGCATCAGGCTCTCTGCTCAGCAGGGAGCCTGCTTCCTCCTCTCTCTCTGCCTGCCTCTCTGCCTACTTGTGATCTCAGTCTGTCAAATAAATAAAATCTTTAAAAAAATTTTTTTTATAAACTTAAAGGCTTGTTATTTCTGCTTTGGAGATTATGAGGTAAGACTGTCAGGAAACTTGTAAAGTCAAAGTTGGTCTGGAAACTCTTTAATAAAATTTGTTATTAAAAAACAACAATAACAACTAACAATCAAGTCAGATGATTTACCATCCAAACTACTGTTGCATGTATTAAGAAGACAGCAAGAGATACTTCATAGAAGATGATTTCAATCATCTGATATCCATGTTTTTATAAACATAAAAATCCATGTTATGAATTGAAAAGAGTATGTTCAGCCCTGTATTAATTATTACGGTGGGTACAAAAATTTATGAGACACATTGCCAACCTGTAGGACATGCAATATTACTTTAGTGTCAATATATGTACACACAGGAATAGGATAATGTATCAGAGAAATACTAACAGCTATAACAAATACACGTCACAATTCAGGTAGTCTAACATAATGTATTGCTCTAAGTTGCTTTATATCTGTTTCTCTCTATTCTATTTCATGTTCAAGTAAGAGTCCATTGCACATATTGCTGGTGTGAAGGTGGTTTTCCTCCATTGATGATTACTGAAAGTTTGGCTCAACTGCTCCATAACATAGCTGCCTTGGCATCCATTTTGCATGGCTAAGCAGCCTGCAGAGAACTTGAGCTGATGTTAGCCTCTCCTTCGAGTGCATGCCCTAGATAGCAGCCCAGTGTCACAAGTAAATGTGAGTTCCTGAGGTGATTCCCCCAACCACTGTAGGATAAGCACTCTCCCCCATCCTTCTCATTTAAAATGACCAATCCGGCCTTACTCAGCCTGAGAACCCCAAGGCCTTCTATCCACAGACCCTAGTAAAGGCAAGTGTTTCAAGCGTTGCTTCATTTGCCAGCACCTGCCTTTACCTCCCCTCAAGGCCCTTGAGACATGCGTGCTCTGTACCTCCTCAGGACCTCTGAGTCACAAACTTCTCTATTTCAATTCCGCTGTGGTCTTCTGTTGAATCTGTGTTCACTATTAAACACCCTAGCCTCTACTGAACAAATAATAATCTTTCCACCTTGTTTCTCTGTCACTTGCTAGAAGACTTATAGTCTTATAAGTCTTAAGTCTTAAGTCTTATAGTCCTCTGATGTCAGCTGCTAGATCGAGAAAGATAGAAGAGAGAAGGCATACCACTTTTTAACCTTCTTAGTCCAGAGGTGTCCCCTGTCATCCACTGGTGAGAACTAATGACATCACACCGCCAACACCTGGAAGGGCTGTCTGCACATCTAGCTCTTAGAAACAGCTCAACGTGTGGAGGGCGGAGCAAAGATCTCTGGTAGTCGGCTGGCCATTCCTGCCTTAGATTTGGGTGGGTGGGGTACTGGAGGGGAATGGGCTCTTATTCCTTATTGCATTAAAAAAAATCAAATCAAAACAAAACAAAACAAAAACACCTGATTGGAGATCTAAATGATTTCTGTCTGCATATTAGAAAAACTTAGTCTTCACTAACACTTCTCTTCAAATCTTAGATTTCCTAAGATATGAATGCTTTTGAAACTAGAATCCCCCCTAGCCATTAATTCAATTAAATTATGTTTACATTTTGTTTCTCAGAACTACTTCATAATTGAAACCACCTTGTATAAAAATTGATTAAAAGAAAAAGAAAAACAACCATCTTGTGTGAGGCCATTTTGGCACATGAGTAAATTTGCACCCTTTTGGGGGCTCATTCATTCAATCAACAAATTCATGGAGCATCTCCCATGTTCCAGGACACACACTACTCTGGAAATGAAAGGACAGTCTCTTGGGTTGCTAGAAAGAAATGCTGATTTCTGTAATTAAACTGAGATTCTAGAAGTAACTAAAAGAATACATTAAAGCAATCTTATTGCAGAATTTTAGATTTGAGATGCAGAACCATAAAGTGCCTCGAGTATCCAACATGGCCAAGCATAAACTGTAGGGCAAACCGTGGCAGAGGGTGAAGCTGGCTGTAGGAATGAAAGAGACTTCACAGTTTTTCCAGATGTAGATTTAACAAGAGTCTATGAACAAAACAATGACTCAACGGTATCGAAGATGGAAAAGTAGGCGAATGATGGTGCTCTTAGTGGAACTACAGGAGCCCCACAAATGAGAGTTTTAAGAGAGAATGTTTCTTTATTTTATTAAGTTGAGGTAACTGTAGATAGCCATATGAAAACTCACCTCGGGGTGCCTGGGTGGCTCACTCAATTAAACGTCCAGCTCTTGATTTCAGCTTAGATCATGATCTCAGCTCAAGTCATGACCTCAGGGTTGTGAGATTGAGCCTGGCATTGGGCTCTGTGCTGAGCATGAAGCCTGCTTGGATACCCCTCTTCCTCTGCCCCTTCCCCTGCTTGCACATGCACATTCTCTCTCACTCTCTTTCAATAAAGAAGAGAGAAGAGGAGGGAAGGGAAGAGAAGAGAGGAAGAAAATTCATCTAGATGTAAGGGAAAGTTATCTACCCACATGCAATTAAAGGCAGTCTAAATTCAGCTCTTACTCTATTTTTCAAGCTTTTTTTCTTAAATTAGTGTGCAGTGAGAAAAAAGAAAAGACAAAGACACATCATATCATTGTGTCTTTATGATATTAGATTTGGCAAGATTTAGTGCTCTTTTTCAGAGATTGTACAGATCAAGCCTCTTTTTATAACAAAATCACGTGGTCTGGTCTTATTTTCAAATGTTGGATCTTCATCAGACATTTTGAAACACTTAGCAAAGGGCATACTGGTTTTTAGGGACCACCTACGCTTTAAAACCAAACCAAACAAAACAGGTGCCAGTATAAAGCAAACCTGGATTCATTTTAGGATTGGTGTGAAAACCATAAATATGGTGGTTCTGCTCTATTTCATCTCCTGGAATTTACACTCTGGTTTCAACGATGCATTGTTTCCCGTTTTTCACACCCACACACCAGGATCAAAATTTAAGGTGAGGAGGGAAACAACCTATATTAACAATGTTTTTTAACGAGTCTAATTTATACTTTCTTAACTTAGGCAGTCACCTTGGCGTTGTTTTATTTTGTAATCATTAATAATAGCCTTAAACACCTTGCAGCGCTTACACCATTTGAGGCTCCATTCTAATATTTTACGTATTAACTTATAGAAACCTCACAACAGCCCATGAGGTAAGGGCTACAATAATCATCACGTTGAAGATGAAGAAACTGAGGCACAGAAAGCTTAAGTAAGGTGCAAAGGGTGCCAGAGCTAGTAAGTGGAACCTGTCCTCACAATCTGTATCCTGTATTGCCTGTCTGCCTTACAAACCGTATTCTCTTTTGCTGTCCTTTGTGTCTGAAGAATTGCCCTGAGACCCCTAGGGCATAATGTCGAAAACCCTTGATTCCCAACGTATGTTATTGCAAACTGCTCTTGCCAGCTGATCCAGTACGAGCCAGCAGGCCCCGTGCCCCTCTTCCTCTTCCAGTCCTCTCATTAAACAGTAGAGCCTGCTGAGCATTAATAGAACCCAACCGCCCAAGAGGCAGAGCTGAAGAGAATGCGGAGTTGGGAAGACTCCATCTCATCACTGTGTCCTTCCTTCTTTCCTGTGGCACTGACAGGTTAATGCTGGCTTTTCAGAGTAATGCGAAGAGGACGAAGAATGGCCACACGGTCCCCATGCTTGTAATTTCATTAATCTGGCTCAGAGAGGATAACTTGCCCCAAATAATGGAGTCGGAACTTAAACCCAGCCCTGTTTAACTCCAAAGCCAAGGCATGCTCCTTCCATGCTGCAGAACCAAGCTCAGAAGGGGGAGGAAGGTTCTCCTGATGCTATCTGTCCATCCCATCGAGTCTTAACCTTTTCCTCTATAAAAATGACACCATGAGTAATTTTCAATATTGTTTCCTGATGGGTGCTACAGCTAAATACTGTTCATTGGTATAATTCATAGCATGCCATATATTGAGAAATGGCTTTATGAAGTCATCTCTAAGAAACACCAACAAAAACTAGGTAGTGATATAGCAATAATAGCTGTATATAATTATTGACAACCTGGAATCCTTTGTTTTTTTTTTCATTGTCTCTCAATGTGAACACGTGTACTTGACTGACAAATATTTTCATTTTATGTGGTTACTTGAAATTTTAAGTAGCTGTGCTTAATTTTTTCCAAATTAATATATAGTGGGAAAGAGTTTGAGACATTTTCTAAGAAAAAACAAGCAAATAAAAGGCATCAATTTTTAAATTTAACAAAAGCTGTGCATAGGGTTGTTGTGAAAATAAATGGGATCATATGTTTAAAGAATATTTAGCATGATGCCCAGCAGGTTATAAATGACCAGTAAGTGGCAGAGATTTTTATTAGGAAAACCATAAAATTCAAATACTAAAAAATTCAAAGCATTACTGACCACTAATTTTATTGTTTCTTAAAATATTATTATAATATTTAAGCCAATATAAATTTTAAATTTTAACTATTCCATGTAAATGACAAACTAACAATACTTTCTCATTTATTTTTGTACACAAATGAATTATTTTTCAAATATTTTCATTGCCTATATCTCTAAAATAAGTGTTTCATTTGTCATTGGGACACTGATTTACTCAGATTCCAAAAGTGATAGCAAGTAATTCCAATGGTTCTTCTCAGAATAATATGACCTCACTTTCTACATTAAAAAAAAAAAAAATAGTTTGCAGAGGTTCCAGAAAAAAAGTTCTTCTGTTGTTTTTTCCTGTTCTCCAAAGCTATGAATACTCAGAAAATGCTGGTATAAAAAGTAAAGTTTTGGATATATTTGTAAGCAAACTTATTCTTGTAATGCAATCATTAGAATCATAAGAATTATGGTGACCACACACATGCATCAAAACCATAGCGGTTTGTGGGCTGTCAAAAACACTCTTGGAGAAAGAGAAGGGAACAAGATTCTGTTGCATTTGTGACCTCTAGAGGCCAACATGAATGTAATCTATTTTATTCATTTAACAGTGCCTCCAAGTACAATCTTCAAGAGTTTGAGATTTCTAGTCTTTAGAAAATAGAGCAAATTCAAGAGAAGAGAGGTTCCATTTTAAGTGAATATGGTGTCTTGAATTAACAACCACAAACTACAAATTGAAGTTTTAAATAATAATTTGAAAAAGCCTCAGACTCCTGGAGAATCTTTATGGAAAATGAAAACCTTGCCTATTTCACAGTGGAGCTGTCCAGACTAATTACTTACTGGGAGTAATCATCAAATTGAGGATGAACAGGGTGAAATGCACCCTCTGGGGCCCTGGAGTCAAAATTCAATTCTAATGTTTGCTGATTACCTGTCCTGGAAAAATCATCAACCTCTCTGAGCCTCAATGTCCTCATTTGTAAGTTAAGTCATCACAATAAAAACCACCTTACAGTGTTGTTTATAGATTAAATGAGGTAACATATATATTCAGAATGTATCTTGAAAACTGCCAAGTTCTAAAACCAGTAACAAATTTCATTCCAACCCTATCACTATTTGTTGAGATGCGGCTTTTCCTTTCTGAATGATAAACTTTTTCCCCACGGTGATAGATCCAAGACAAAATATTGGTCTGACAAAGTCTTCTTTAAGTTAAAAAGCAGGGCTTGGTGCACTCTCTCCCTGTTCCATGCTATTGTACAATGGCCCTCATCACTCTGAGAAGAGTTAGTAGAAATTAGAGCAGCAGTGAGTCAGCTGCCCAGATAGATTTATTTCCCTTTGTCCTCAAGATGGTGATCATGATACGGCCCATGAAACGTTAGGACATTTCTTCACTTCTCAACATGTTCAGAAATGGCATCTACCCACCTCCTCACCTACTGCACCATTAGGTTCAGGAGCTTTCCTCAAGGGCCAAACCTTCCAAACTGGCTCCTTTTACAGCTGGAGTGAAGTCTGTATTGTTCATTTTGCACGTTCATGCCGTCTGTCTACTATGTTTGAAGTGTCAAATAGAAGGTGGTTAAAGTTTTTGTGCAAAGCCCCTTTGTCCCTTCTTTGTTCCCATAAAGCAAAAGTCTAATCATGGATACCTGTTAAGAGCCTTCTTTCTCCCACTGAATACTACAAGAGAAATTCACTTGACCCTCCTAATTACATAGTCTCTAACTTCAATGTCCCCTTGCTTGTCAGCTCTCTCTCATGCCTCACAATAACTTCTTTTATTTGTTAAAGATTTTATTCATTTATTTGTCAGAGAGAGAAAGAGCAAGCAAGTATAAGCAGGGGGAGCAGCAGGCATAGGGAGATGCAGGCTCCCCATCAAGCAGGGAGCCAGACATGGGGCTCCATCCCCAGACCCAGGGATCATGACCTGAGCTGAAAGCAGACACTTATCAACTGAGGCACCCAGGGGTCCCACAATAACTTCTTCTAAATCATCACCATTAAACCTGCTCTACTAAAATTTCTTCCATTATTCCCAACAAATTCTACTTTTATTTTACAGAGAAAACCAATGCCTTCAACACAAACTCTTTAAACCTTCCCACCATCTACTTACCAGCGCATCTACATCCACAATCATTAAACCATCCTCCCTCCTGCCTCTGTGAATTAGGTTACCTTCTGCTTGAACAGAACCTAATCTACACATCACACTTAGATTTACCTATGTCCAGTCACAATTAAATTCAGCAGAAAGTGAAGGAAAACACAAAATGATAGTGGCTTCAGCAGAAAAGAAATTTATTTCTCTTTTGCAAAAATTAAGAATCTACATAAGCAAATCAGGGCTATCATGACATTTCTACGATCATCAAAGATTTGGCTCCTTTTTTAACACATGTCTTTATTATTCTCAACATGTGGTTTCCACCTCATGGTCCAAGATAACTACTGAAGCTCCAGCCAACGTGTATACACGCCAGTCAACACACAAGATGTCAACCTTCCTCCCATTGGCCAGAATCTAATCACAAAACCAACCCACCCAGATACAAAGGAAGTTAGGAAATGTATCCTTAATGTGGACAATTATGAGCCCAGCTAAAATTGAAGGGAAGCAGAGCGAGGAAGAAGGGATATTGAGGCAGAAGTAACAGTGTCTACCTCTGCTGCTTTCTCAACCTCCTCATTATGTTCACATTTTCCATCTTTTAGCTTCCCTTCTCCAGTGTATCTTCCCCTTGGCCATTCAAACACCTTCTTAAACCTCGTGTCTCTCTAATTACTGCCCTGCTTCTCTTCTCTTCACTACCAAGTGTTTTGAAGACTTTACTCATGGTCTTTACTTCCTTGCAGCATTCACTTCTCAACACATAGCAATCTGACTTCTGCTCTTGTGGTCAGTTCATTGTGTTCCCCAAATATATTGAAATCTTAGCCCCAATACCTGTGAATGTGACCTCATTAGGAAATCAGGTCTTTGAGGATGAAATCAAGATGCTACAAAGGTCATACTGGATTAGAGTGGGCCTGAAGCCCAGTAACTGATACCCTTCTAAGAATGTCATGTGAAGACACAATGGAACTGAGACAAACGTGAGGAAAACTACCTTGTGCAGATGGAAGCAGAGACTGGAGTCATGCAACAACAAGCCAAGGAGCGCCAAGGATTGCTGGCAAGCGCCAAAATCTAGAAAAAGACAAGGAGGACCTAGTGTCTTCATGGCCCTGCCGACACCTCGATTTCAGACTCCTAGCCTCTAGACTTCTGTTTTTTTCTTTTTGATGAGAGGATAAATTTCAGTCCTTAGGGGCCACCAAGTGTGTGGTACTTTGTTATAGCTACCCTAGCAAACTAATACAGCCCCAAATGCTCCACAGAAAGAGCCTTTGCCAACGTCAAAAGTTCTCTGTTGCAAAAACCTGGGACAATTTTCCAGTCTTGATTATTTGATCTCTCTCTAATGCACTTGATGAAATTGATGCACTTGATGAAATTACTACCTGCCCTTGAAATTCTTCTGCCTTTGACCTTTGGGCACACTCTCTACTGGTTTCTTCCTATCTCTCAGGCTACTCTAGCCCAACCTTCTCTTCTAAATCTGCGCTTCAGACCCTATTTAGAATATTTATTCTTGTCACCTACTTCCAATGCAGTATGTTGACTGAGCCAAAATACACTTAATTCTCCCCCATACGCTTCCAAATTCCCAGAGAAATAAGTAGAATAATCTAACACTTTGATATCTATCTAATTCATTTATATATTCAGCAGACATTATGGGTCTGTTCCATTCCAAACACTGTACCGATTACCGGAGGTACAGGGATGCACAAGGCAGACTGAAGACCTCATGGAGCTCTCATCCTTATGGGGCTGTGATAATAAACAGCCAAAGAAATAATAAGACAATTCTAAACATGATACATGGCACAAAGGAAACAGGACAATGAAGAGAGCAGGGGTTAGCAAGCCTTTGTGTTAAGGGCCAGACAATGAATGGTTTGGCAGGCCTTACGGCCTTCTCCACTCTGATCTTGCCTTACAAAAACAGATATAGGCAATACATAAGTGAATGGGTGCGGCAATGTTTCAGTAAAATTTCCCTTATGAAACCAGGCAGCAGGCCAGAGTTAGCCTGGGGGCCATAGTTTTGTTGCCAACCCTTGAAAGAAGAAAATCGGGGTCAGTCGCTTTAGATTTCAGGGTCAACCAAAAGCCTCGCTGAAGAGACAGCACTTAAACTGAGACCTGAAAGAGAGAAGGAGCCACACCTACCTCCCTTGGCCCAGAACAACAAACAAACGTTTTATTATTGTGTTTTTAGGATTGGAAGATTTGAATGACAATCTACAGAATCTACAAAATGTGTAACTCCAAATGCTGGAGAAGCATCAACGCAGGCATCCCCAGTGTGAGAATTTGCAAAAAGAGAAAGACTGCTCAACTTACGGCATTGTTTAGCTGTTTTTAAAAAAAATGAGGGCTACAAATCTGAAACGCTAGATAAAAATTTCCCTTTAAGCAGACTTACTGAAAGAAATAGAAGAAAGCATTACCAAAATCTTTTATCTGTATTCTAAGCAAGAATTGAAAAGCTATTACGTCTATGAAAGAGGTATAATCTAAGGGGTGCAAATATTGATTTATTCAAAATCATTATTATCATAGAAGCACGACATTTTATAAAGGATTACTATAGAAAAACTGAATCCGTGAATTTGTTTCAAAAACGCAAAAAATAGGCACCTGGGTGGCTCAGATGGTTAAGCATTTGCCTTTGCTCGGGTCATGGTCCTGGGGTCCAGGACCCCAGGACCCCAGGACCATGACCCGCATTGGGCTACCTGCTCAATGGGGAGCCTGCTTCTCTCTACCTCTCTCTCTCTCTCTCTCTTTCTCTATCTCTCATGAATAAATAAAATCTTTTTTAAAAATGCAAAAAATAAGAGATATTAAGAACAAATCCAAGAGATACAATTTGCTTATAATAGGGACTCTATAGAGAAATGGAACGTGTAAAGCTAAAGCAGAATTCATTAATAATTATAAAATAAGTTTTCCTTTTACTGAGAAAGCTTGTTTCATTAGCCCAACCATATTATGAGCACCAGGTCAAACTTCCATGGAAAGAAACAAACCTGGACATTCACTGATGGAATCCCTGACTCCGAAGGCTTTAGAAACGTAAAACTACATATACCCAAACCAGAATAGGAGAAGGGAGGAGGCAAATAAGAGAAAATGCACAAAGAGAAAAACATTTGGAAACAGACATCTCCACACACTAAGTGCTCCAGCTGCTTTTAAAGACAAAGATTGTAGTCCAGGATTTCTGTATGCCTTCAAATGATCACTTACATCTAAGGGCAAAGATTCCTGTGAAATAATTTCTCTAAAAAGTACTCCAGCCAACTGAAACTTGCATGAAAGTATTTTTTTTTAATGGAAAAAGCATAATAAAAAAAGATGAATGAGCAACAGGTTTTCAAATACACAAAGTTATCTCCCTTCTCCCAAGCTCTTCAGTAACACAGACTTGCTGCTCTGTGATGAAGAAGTACAATCTACCTCTCCACCCACTCGTGTCTGGGTTAGATCTGTGACAGCGTGGACCCGTGGAATGCTGCAAACACAAAACTCTGCTAGTTAGGACGTAGCCCTTAGCTGACCCTACAGCTTCTGCTCCCTTCTCTCCAAGCTCTGAGCGGCATGTTGGAAAGACTAGCATTCTGCTGGAGAGAAGCCACATAGAGGAGCATGAAGCTTCTTAGACACTTTGGCAGTACCACCTATTATCTAGCTTTCTAATTGTTACCGTTCTCATGTGTAAAGTTTCAATTTTCAGTTTTCCAAGTTGAGCTTCCTTTCATACGCCTTTTAGTTATTTTAGTTGCCCCTCTGTGATTTGTCTCTATAGAGTCTTTCCTCATTCTTCCATTGGATGACCTGGCTTTTTATGGTTGATTTGGAGGATTTTCTTACAGTTTAACCCTTTCTTGGTTGTTCACATCCCAAATATCTTCTCCTATTCTACTGCATCCTCCACAGATCAGGAATCTTTCATTTTTGATGTCATCAATGACAGCAATTTTTTTTTTTTATGGTCTGTTCACCTAATTTAAGAAATACTCTCCCATTCTATTGTTACAAAGATATTCTCCAATATTTTTTATAAAGCTTTATAGCTTTGTCTTTTTACTTTCAGATCTCTATTCTCTATTCTTTTTGTATTATTCTGTGGTATAAGTTTTGGGGCTGTTTTTTCTTCAAATATTTTGTCAATTTTCACAATACTATTTATCAAATAATCTTTTGTTTATCAAATAAATCGTTTTCTCAATTACCTACCAACAATTCGCCAAATTCCCATATACACATGGATTTATTTTAGAGTCTATGCTATTTTATATCTACTTGGAATCTTTAGTATTGACATCATAGTATTACTACAGCTTGCTAACATATTTTAGTATTTGAAAAGATATTTCCCCACATCACTTTTATTTTTAAGAATCGTTTTAGCTATGTGTGGATTTGTACATGCCCATTTCACTTCCTTTTGGCTCCTTATTTTAGCTTCATTAAACTTATGTTTTAATTGGGAAAGAATTGACAGCTTTACAATGTTAAATCTTTCCTCCACAAGTATTATATTTCTTCCTAGTCAGTTCTACTTTTGTGTCTTCCAATAATGTCTTAGAATGTTCTCCATAATAACTTTCGCATTTTTAAGTCAATTTCTAGATACTTATAGATTTCCTTCTGGCTACTGTAAATACCATATTATGTTCTGTTACATTTTCTAACGTGTATTGGTGTAAAAGAATTCATTGATTGTTACTTACTGATCCGGGCTCAAGCCAACCACATTGGTCTTTTCTCTTTTCAACCTTAAAAGCTTGTCTGTTGATTCTCTCGTGTTTTGTGTATAAATAATTAAATCATCTACACGTACTGAGAGTTTTGTCTCTTCCCTTATGGTCTTATCCCTTATTTCTTTTATTTCTCATATTTCATTGGCCAGGACATCCAGTTCTTTGTTGAACAGAAAGGGTCATTGCAGATACCCCTGTTTGTTATTGACTTTAAAGAGAAGGCTTCTAAGGTTTCTCCATTAAGTATGATGCTTGAACATTTTTACCATATCTCCCATTTAGGCAACTCAATGTCTCATGGTGTGTTTATTAATAAAGAAATTGAAAACCTCATTTTGAGAGACAGAATTTCTTGCCAATATAACACTGAGCTCCAAACTAAACTCAATATTTGAGCACATTTTCCCAAATCCACATAGTTTTAATTGTGCTTTTACCCCCTACGTTCTCTCATTTCCCTTCATCCAACTTTGACCAGGGTGATAGAGTGTAAGCATTAATCAGCCATCTGAAAGGAACTAAAGTGATTTATGGTTGGAATCCTGACAGACAAATTCCATACCACTATGTAGTGTGTGATCAATGAAACTGATTTTTACTATCATATATTAAGTTTTACTTTCATATCTTTAATGAGGATCAGTGTTTGAGTCCTATCTCTACCCAGGAACTAACTAGCTATGTGATTTCAGGCACATCATCCAATCTCTGAATTCATTTCCTCCTTGTATAAAATGTGGATTATAAACATGTTGGCTCAAGAGTTGTCCTAATGGGAATAATAATAATCACCTTGTAAGCTCCTTGTGAGAACTGTATGCTATAGAGAAGACAGCACTTCCAATGGTGCTTGACATAAGCTATTGTTACTATTTTACAAACACTCTATTTGAATCTCGCAAAAACTCTATGAGGCAGCATGGCCTCTATGAGTATGTATTTTTTACTTATTTTATAGATGAAGAAAGTGAAATTAAATTTATAGACAGAGTTCATATTCAGTGAGCACACAGTAGTAGATTCTTGTCAGGTATTAAAATGTTGAACAATTTCCAGAGATTCACTATGAAAGTACCCCACGTTCCACTAACCACCTTCCTCACTGTTGTCCGTCTCCTCCCCTTGGACCCATGGACCTCTCCATGATCCAACAACTGTAAGACTAGCTGAACCATGAGTTCCAGATTATTAACTATTTTAAATATCTTCTTTGTTTATTGTAAACATCAAACTTAAGATTCAAACCCAGGAATTTGTTACACCAAGTTCTAATAAACATAATGGACTAAATAAGGAGGTAAACAATGGATCACAGTTTCAGTGCATAAGCTTCTTTTAAGTAAAAATATGTTAAAAAAAAAATCCTGAAGAAGGAAAAGAATGTCAGTAGTGCCTTCCTATTGATAGAATTAAATCAACCAAATGATTTTTTTTAAGATTTTATTTATTTAGTTGACAAAGAGAGAGAGAGATCACAAGTAGGCAAAAAGGCAGGCAGAGAGAGGGGGAAGCAGGTTCCCCACTGAGCAGAGAGCCCAATGTGGGATTTGATCCCAAGACCCTAAGATCATGACCTGAGCCAAAGACAGTGGCTTAACCCACTGAGCCACCCAGGCACCCCAACCAAGTGATGTTTTAAAGTACAATATAGCAAAGGCTGAACATTAATAGAAGTACACATATATCATATTTATTATAAAATTTCTTATGTTTTTAATAGAATTAAATCTTTTACAATAAAATATGAAGGTATTATTGCTTTTTTAGTTGCTGTTATATCAAAGCCTTGGCAACACCCTGCAAAGGCAGTGAGGATCATAGTAACAACCACCAATTTATTTGTATATCTCAACTTTGAAAAGTATGCATTTCTCAGATTCCACAGAGAAACAAACTGAGGATTTTGGAGGGGAGAGGGGTAGGATGTTGGCTGAGCTGGGGGTGCTGGGAGGGTCTGGTAGTGGGTATTAAGGAGGGCACGTATTGCATGGTGCACTGGAGGTAGTGCATAAACAATGAATCTTGGAACACTGAAAAAATAAAATAAAGTTTTTTAAAAAACTGTGCATTTTCAGCATGAAATTTAGAAGAAATTCTGCAATTGGAAAAAATATTGCTGTGTTTAAAATCTCCAATACTAAAACGTTTTGGAGAATAATTTACCATAAGAGAAAGTAGGCAGAGCTCATTCAGAGACCCTCAGTTACTATGAGACAATAGGCAGCATAGGCCAACCTCTTGTGAGTTTCATGTCAATTTTATTAGACATTCTAGCCTTTGTATTATGAAAGTTAAATTTAAAACTAAGTTGTCCCATTAAATAAAAATTCTTATTAGATAATTTTAAAGTGTTTATAACAGGTAAATAAAGATAAACAATATTCACAGTATTTACAGGTGGCCCTGAACTTACCACAATTTTGGATTCCAAAATTCCAGAGCTTGGAACTTATAAACTTAGAACGCAGTGTATCTTTTCCCATTGTAATAAGTTTTTACATTCTTTTCTAGTTTCTCACATATATATCATCTTCCACTTGAAATTGTAAATCCTTTGAAATCAAAACCCACATCATATTCCTCATATTTCTTTATGAGACCCAGAATAATCTATTATAGATGGCAGATATTAACTATAAAAATAAATGAATAGATGTATTAATAAGCACACTAGCAAAGAAACTGATCAATGATGGGATTTCTTGGCCAGCCCAACTTCATTCCCCAATTAAATTCAAAAAACATTTATTGACATTTACTTTGAGTCGGGCACTTTAACATTATAACAGTACAAGAACTACAATACCAAATATAATACCAATATAATACCAGATCATCTAATCAGCATTCACTTAAGTTGGGGTTTTTTTAAGTTCATTTTGAGTACCCACATCTTTGAAGTGGAAAAACATATCCTTGTTAGTTCCTTATTCAATATTTCCATAAAAGAAAGTAACTTTCTACATTTTCAGAGCCACTTTTTAGGAAACACTCATACATACCACACACACGCGCACACACACACACACACACACACACACTGAAAACTAAGGAAAAAAAGGTACAAAACAAAAGGCATCTATTGGTTAATCATACCTAAATATGATGCTGATTAATTTACTGCTCAGATCTTTGTAAATTTGGCCACACTTCACTCTCCTCAATAAATAAAAGATAGTTTTCAATTATATTTAAAAACAGAAGAGAAAGCTCTTTCAGATAATTTAATGCCTTCTTTCACCTATCTCCAAAAACCAAGTTAAAATACCAAGCATTAAAAAACTAATAATGGGTGGGGCGCCTGAGTGGCTCAATAAGTTAAGCCTCTCCCTTCAGCTCAGGTCATGATCTCTGGGTCCTGGGATCGAGCCCCACGTCAGGTCCTCTGCTCAGCAGGGAGCCTGCTTCCCCCTCTCTCTGCCTACTTGTGATCTCTCTCTCTCTCTCTCTGCTAAATAAATAAATAAAATATTTTTAAAAAACTAATAATGGGAAAGCCTGGGTGGCTCAGTTGGTTAAGCACCCAACTCGTGATTTCAGCTCAGGTCATGATCTCAGGGTCGTGAGATGGAGCCCCGCTATGGTTCTGTGCTTAAGTCTGCTTAAGAAGCTCTCTTTCTCTCTCTCTCCACCCGACTGCTCCTGCACATGCTCTCTGTTTCTCTCTCTCTCTCAATAAAATAAAATAAAATAAAATATTTAAAAATAATAATAAATAAATTAAATTAAATAGCAAGCATTTGCGAACCAACTCAATCAAGAACTGTAATTAAGACCACCACAGCACATGATCAGCCATTCGAAATGCTGCTGACAAATCTACCATTAGAACAGGTTACACTGCCATCACTAACAAGTCATTAATCAATCTGCTGAGAGTAATTCTTTATATAATTTCCTCCCTGGGGGTGCCTGGGTGGCTCAGTGGGTTAAAATCTCTGCCTTCGGCTCAGGTCATGATCCCAGGGTCCTGGGATCGAGCCCCACTTCGGACTCTCTGCTCAGCAGGAGGCCTGTTTCCCTTCCTCTCTCTCTGCCTGCCTCTCTGCCTACTTGTGATATCTGTCAAATTAAAAAAAAAAAAAAAAATCCTCCCTGAAGGCATGAAGGTCACATGCCTATGTTAAGCAGCTCTGGGATATCTAAAAAATGTTTAAGATGAAGACTATGCATGGTGGGTAATTTCCCATTTGCAGTTTTATACTATCAGACTAGCTTACATGGTATTCTCATCATTAGCTTCAGAAGTTCCATAAATGTTATCTAAGTAACATAAGGGTCTATGGTTGCAATTTGCTTACAGTCCCATCAAAAAGAATTTCATGGTAGCTGCCTAGCTCCAGGAGTCATTCATTCTCATTAGAGAACCAAAGTCAGCAATGATGTGGGTAGAGTTGACAATCTCTGCTTGGAAGAAACTCTGAATGACTGGGGTATCACTTGACTGAATGCTAGTGGATATCTGGGTGGAAATTAGCCTGGACCTGGCTTATCCAAGTGCATCTTTTGAGGTTATTCCAGTAAAGCCTAATTTTTAGGGTAATATTTAAAGAGAAACTCCCTGTTCTCTCTAAAAGTTGGAATTTACGTGGAATTACAAGGCTTTTTAACAACCTCTACCTAACATTATATGGATTTGGGATATTTTTCTTGGTCCCTTTTTCTGTAATCTGTTTCCTGTGAAGTTTACCAAGGTCAATTTTCTTTTTCTTTTTCTTCTTTTTTAAGAATTTATTTAGAGAGAGAGAGAAGCACAAGCAGGTGGAAGGGCAGAGGGGGGCAGAGAGAGAGAGAGAGGGAGGGAATCTCAAGCAGACTCCATACTCCAGCACAGAGCCTGACTGAGGACTTGATCTCACAACCCTGAGATCATGCCCTGAGCCAAAATCAAGAATCAGAGGCTTAACTGACTGAGCCACCCAGGTGCCCCGTACCAAGGCAAATTTTCTTATGAGAAAAGCTCAGTTTTAAGGAACAACAAAGCCCAAGTATCAAAGTGAAGTCCAAAATAAGCCATCACCATAAAAGAGTATCAGTTAATAGATGCTTAGTCACTTCAAAAGTACAGCTGAAACCATTTTTGTCCACTTTTGTAATAGCCGCCAGGTCATTATTTGTATTTCCAGAAAATATTACTAATGCAGTGGTTCATACACTTTTTAAGGACCATAAAAATGATTTTTATGTTGAATATTTAGCAAAAAGGACTTTGAGATGGCTTTCAGGGTAGCAATGCCACCGGTTTTCCCCTTCTCAGATTACTCCTATTTGATCTGCTCTGCTGGTTCCTCTCAACTTCCTGATCTCTTAACACTCACTTGGATTATTGCAGCACTCCATCTTCTCTACCATGGATCACTCCAACTTTCAGGGCTTAAAAGACCATCAAAATGCTGACAATGCCTAAAATTATGTCATTAGTTCTAAACTTCAAATGCACATGAACAACTGCTTACTCAATACCACCACTTGAACATCTAGTGTTCATCTTAGACTGGTATGTCCAGAATTGAGTGCCCGATATTCTAGCCTCCCTGCCTCATAACCTATTTCCCTCACAGCCTTCCCCACCTCCAGTAATAGCAACATCTAGTAGTTCCGGCCAAAAACCTTGGGATTATCTTTTATTTTCTTTCCCTCACATCCCACATCCTAACCATCAGAAAATGATAGCTCCACAAACTTACTGGCCTAATCTACAGTGTAGAGATTAGAATAGTCATTACTCCTGGGAAGCTGCTGAGGATATTGACTGAAAAGTCACACACACACACACACACACACACACGCGCGTTAGGAGAAGTGAAATGTTCTATAGTTTGATCTAGATCGTGGTTACAAGGATGCATAAACATGTTAAAATCCATCAAACTGTTTACTTAAAATTCATGAAGTTTATGTATACAGATCATACCTCAAATAATTACTCATATATTGGTAATATATATTACTAGTGCCTTGGAAGGGTCAAAAAGACTGGAGTATTTGATCACAAAAAGGATTCGGAAAAGATTAAACAGGTAACTAACTCATAGATTCCCCCTGGACCACCTCAACAAAATATTGTGATGGGATGATCTAGGAAAGACCTATGGAAGACCCTCCTGTCCAGTGGAATAAATACCAAAACATACACAAGAGAAGCACAAGACTCAGAAATTTTATTAAAGTGGAACCGGTTTAGACTGAAAAAGACAGAGAACACATGAAAAAGGCTTCCAGACTTCCAAAATTCTACAAGCAGAAAACAGACCGATAAAACTGCTCAGGTAGAAGTCCATACTACATTTCATGGAAAAGTAAGGATGACTTCAAAGGCGGAGCCACAAACCCAAAGGCCTGGAAACATATTATTGTTTGCCCACCTCGATTCAAAATTACTTGGGACTGATGACTTCTTTTTCCTTACATTTTCTCTCGTTTTGAATGGGAATGTTTACAACATTTATCCTGTATACATTCCACCACTGTACTTTTGGAGCAGCTAACTTATTTCTTGAGTTTCATAGGTTCACAGATGGACAGGAATTGTGCCTTAGAATGGATAACACCTAGAGCCTCTACTCTCTGGTTAGGTGATGAGATCTGTGATTTTTGAGCTAGTGAGATTTAGAAGAGATTGTCTGGACTTTGAGAGTTGCTGCTGTAATTAGTCAAGACTTGGGGACTGGAAGAATGCATTATTTATGTGGGACAGATCTGAATCTTTGGGGCCAGAGGTGGACTGTGGTAGGCAAAATAAAGTCCCTCCAAAAATGTCCATGTCTTAACCCAAAACCTGTGAATATGTTATCTTAAATGACAAAAGTGACCTTGCAGGTATGATTAAGTTAAAGACCTTCAGACAGAAAAATTATCCCGGATTAAGGGCCCAATGTAACAATGAAGGTCCTTATAAGTGGAGGAAAGAGATGAGAAAGAGTAACAAAGAGAAGAATTTGAAGATGGAGAAAGGAACCAAGCAATACAGGTGGCCTCTGAAGCTGGAAACAGCAAGGAAATAGATTATCCCCTAGAGTCTCCAAAAGGAATGCAATCCTGCTCACCCCTTGAATTAACCCACTGGGATTTTTGACCTCCAGAACCGTAAGATAATAAATTTGTATTGGTTTAAACTAGTAAATTTGTAGAAATTCAATTATAGCACAAATAGGAAACTAATATACCCACCTACAGTTTATTTTTAATCTGACGGAGTGATCCAATTAAAACCTAAGTCAGATCATATCACTTCTCTCTGAAGACCCTCCAGTCCAGTAGCTGCCTTCTGTCTCACACAGAGCAAACACCCAGAGACCTTAGACCCATCTTCTATATTAAACAAGCTACTCTTCACCCTGCATGCCATACCCTCCTGACTTTTCCCCTTCCTCACTGCCCCCCATCATGTGCACTGTAGAGTCCTTCTTACTTCTAGACTCATCGGAGCCCATCTGTTTGGAATACTTCAACCCCCATCCCCGCCAGACATTCTCATGTCTTTTCTTCTCAACTCCTTCAGGTCTTAGCTCAAATATCACTTCTAGGTGGGCTTATCCTTGCCATTTTATTTAGAAGTAGACATTCTCTACCCCAACTGCTGGTACAATCTACTCTCCTTTTCAGCTTTATTTTTTTTTTTCATAGTACTATTCCCCTCTCCCACCTGCATACTCTATTTTACTTATTTCTTTCCCTTTCTCTCCTCTCCCACAAGAACTAAAGCTCCCTCAGAACCAAACACCACCTGATACCTAGCAAGCACTCAATACATGACTGTGACATAAATGAATCAAGGCATTATCTTTATTAACTACGGCAGAACTTTGGAGAAATTTCTAAGCTCCTTGTGAGCAACAGCCAGGTCTTACATTGCTTATGGAATTGTCTCTTCCCCTAGCTCAGGAATATACATGGAACAGACATTAAATACATACTTACAGCATTTATTATTCTTTGTGATAAAATACACATGACAGAAAATTTATCATCTTAACCATTTTTAAGTGTATAGTTCTATGGAATTAGTGCATTCACATTATTGTATAACTGTCACCACTATCCATATCCAGAATTTTTTCATCTTCCTGAACTGAAACTGGGTACCCATTAAACAATAACTCCCATGCCCCACTTCTCCCAGTCCCTAGTGACCAACATTTTGTTTTCTATCTCTATGAATTTGACTGTTCTAGGTACCTCATATAAGTGGAATCAAACAATGTTTGTTCTTTGAGACCAGCTTATTTCACTAAGCATAATTTCTTCAAGGTCTGTTCATGTTGAAGCAGCTGTCAGAATCTCCTTCCTTTTTATGGCTGAATAATACTCCATCGCATGTATACATCATGGCTTGCTTCTTCATTCTGCTATTGATGAACACTTGGTTTGCTTCTACCTTTTGGCTATTGTGATAATGTTGCTATTAACATGGGTGTAAAAATATCTGTACCAGTTCCTGTTTTTCATTTCTTTTGGGTATATACACAGAAATAGAATTGCTAAATCACATGATAGTTCTATGCTTGATTATTTGAGGAAGTGCCATACTGCTTTCCACAGTAACTGTACCATTTTACATCCCCACCCACACTGCACAGGGTTCCAATTTCTCTACATCATTGCCAATACTTATTATTTCTGCTTCTTTGGATTTTTTAATAGTAAAGGATTATATCCTTTGATGAGCAAAAGTTTTTAATTTTGATGAAATCTAACTTTTTTTTTTCCTCCTGGGACTTTAGTGTCATATTCAAGAAATCTCTGGCAATCCAATGTCATAAAGGTTTTGCCCTATATTTTCTTCTATGAGTTTTATAGGTTTAGCTCTATGCTTAGGTCTTTGATCCATTTCAAGTTAATTTTTATATATGGTGTAACAGGAGGGTCCAAACTTCATTCTTTTGCATGTGGATATCCAGTTTTCCCAGCACCATTTGTTTAAAAAAAAAAGAATTTCCCCTTACTCATTGAATGGTCTTGGCACTCTACTTAGGGCATTTTCTTTAAGTCACTTCATAGTGAATTATGTTGTATTGTCTAAGGAAATTATAGTTTATTACATAAATAATGAATTCATTTCTTCCTTTGAATGAATACAAGCAGTACACCTCTGTGAACAAAGCAGAAAATCACTACACTTGCTGCTTCATACACCTTCTTCTAAAATTATTAAAGCTCCTGGTTGACTCAGTCAATAGAACATGTGACTCTTGATCTTGGAGTTGTGAGTTTGAGCTCCACATTAGGTGTAGAGATTACTTAAAAATAAAATCTTTAAAAAAATAAATAAATAAAATTTAATTATTTGACTCTAAAAGGTATGGTACACTTCATTATATATCATCTATACCTAATACAGAAAATTTTTGAAGGACTTAATAAAGTAGAATACAGATGAAATAAAATCTACCTAGAATGGGGAAAATGAAGAGTATTAATTCAATGGCTCTGAATTCCTAGTTTAGTTGGACTCATCGTTTTTCATGGTCAACCCAAGAGTTATATTGATTTTGTGTTTTTCTTCTCAAATTTCCTTTGCTCACCAATCACCTTCATACTTTACTCTTATTATTTCCAGAAATCTCATCAACCTTATCAATCATAATTCAATACCTTTTAGTCACTAGTTATCTAAAAGGAAGTAGAGGGTCTTATTAAAGTACTCATAAAAATAAAACTATGGTAATGAAACTAGATCTGCATTATCTGTAATTTTTAGTTTCTGCTCAACATTTGTGTGTGATAAACCGAAAACACAGACAAAAGTAGTAGTGCTAATAGAAACAGTAGAAGTAGAGGAAGCTGACATTCACTGAATGCTTACAATGTGCTAAGGACTTAATATTAAATTTCATTTAATCCTCAAAATAGCCATATGAAACAGGTCCTGTTATTATTACATTTTAGAGTTGAGAAGACTGAAGCTTAGAAAGGATTTTAAGTCCAAGTGATGGACTAAATGAAAAAGACAGTCTTTAAGTCCAAAGTCTGTGCCCTTACCAGTAACACCAGTAATCCACACGCCTTAATCAGTCAAATACAATTTTCACTTATTTGAAATATCTGTTTGCAAAATGTATTTCTCTTATTATTTACTTAAATGGTTCTTTAAAATCTATGTTTTTAAAAAAAAAATCTTTATTTTTAAAGATACAAAAGAGAATAAGAAAAAAAGCCTGTAATGCTACATAAATATCTACCAAGACTCTGAGTATGAATCCTACCCCTTTAAAATGAAAGACTTGAAAATGAAAGTGTTCAAAAGATATTATTAATATAATTAATGGCAAACTAAGATTATCTTTTAAATTTATCAGAAGAATTGAAGGAAAATTCAAAGTGCTTTCACCCACTATCCAATCGAATGTTCTTTAAAGCCTGGCATGTCAAACAGACTGAGGAATCATTTCCTATTCTTTCATGGTATCTGCCCCTCACAAGAGGAAAGCAATACATGGCTCTCAGTTGTGCCTGGATGTGATGCTTACACCAACAGCAAAATTAACTCTCCTACCAAACAACTACATCAGTGAGGAATCTACAACAAAAAGATTCTCAAGATCTTTGGGTATACTGTAAATGAAAACAGTGGAGGGAGAAGAGAAGTCAATTTGCCAAGTCACTGATAAGAGGTGATTAATAGGTGTTATAGAAGTTTCAGGCCTCCTTAAAAAACAGAATTAAGAATTAAGGAATAATAATGTCCTATTTAAGACCTAAGTTTAAAAGAAAAGATACAGGGGCGCCCAGTGGCTCAGCAGGTTAAAGCCTCTGCCTTTGGCTCAGGTCATGATCCCAGGGTCCTGGGATGGAGCCTCATATCGGGTTCTCTCTGCTCAGCGGGGAGCCTGCTTCCCCCTCTCTGTCTCTGCCTACCTCTCTGCCTACTTGTGATCTCTCTCTGTCAAATAAATAAATAAATAAATAAATAAATAAATAAATAGATAGATAGCTAGCTAGCTCTGCGTTTCCCCCCTCAAGATTAAAAAAAAAAAAAAGATATATAAGATATACTGTAATAAGATCTCATCAATTATAAATATTTTTAAATCTATACTTTTATCTTCACAAAATGTCCCAGTTACTAATTTCATAGACATCATATCTTTACTCCATCTAAGCACAAAACTATGTTAAAATTTTTAACAAAAGGAAAGTAATTTATTTTTAAAATTTAGGTTAGTATTGACATAAATACCTGTGAATTTCTTCCCTTGAGGCTGAGCCAGGTGCCCCACTGAGAACTCTATGACGGCTCTGCATTCTGCCCTCAGGGCACCTCGTGTCTCCTTCTCCCCTGGCTGAAATGACCCACCAAGAGTTCTATGGTCATTCTGCCTTTCTCTACCCTATGAACAAAGGCAAGTATATTTGTGAACCTATAAATGAAATTAAGTCTGTTACCCAGAAAACTTTTGTATTTCTTATTTATAATGTGTTGAATTTCAAGTATGAATGTTAATCCACTTCATGATTAAATGGCGTTTTAAGCACTTGTATGTGTTGGAGACTATTTAAAAAAAAATACAGAAAAACAATACTAGCTAATCCTAAAATCTTTTTAATAATTACATGATTATGATTACTCAAGAGCAGGATTTGAGGAATGAATGCAAATAAGAATTCAATTATCTAAATTTGGAACATAGACAGTTACCTGACACTGATGGGCCAATGGAGAGTTGAGGTATATTTAGCCTAAGTAAAAAGTATAATATCTGGAACATTCCCCACTAGACAGGTGTCTTGGGTGAAAGGGGGAAGGTCCTAAAGGGTTGAGGAAGCCCGTACTGAGTTTTGGAAGACAACACCAACATTGAGTCACCCTAAGACAAAGGGAGAACCCCAACATAGATAATAGGAGTCTGTGATATGACACAGAGCTTTAGCAAAAGCTAGACAAACCCTTCTGAGACCATGAAAGAGTACTTCTGGAAGACCAAACAGTATTGCTGGAAGACATAAGCATAGGGAAGGCTGTTGCTTTGTCCTGAGGATGTATTCTGCAAAGTGTCCTCTAGTATCCGAAAGCTTTTATTGTATGTGTTGTATGTATTCTCATCTTCCTATCACGCTACCCAGTTTATCACAGTACTAATTACTCCTTGCCGTTGTCATTTTTTAT
The DNA here is from genome assembly GCF_022355385.1 of Mustela nigripes. NCBI lineage: Eukaryota > Metazoa > Chordata > Mammalia > Carnivora > Mustelidae > Mustela > Mustela nigripes. The sequence continues at coordinate 45,956,865 of NC_081562.1, read as the reverse complement.
TGGTTTTTTTGCACTTAATTCTTCCCATCTCCTCCCACTAAAATGCATGTTGTTAGATGCCTTGACGGTCAGAGTTAGCGTTCTAACTCCAGCACCTAAAACAGTGCCTAAGATGGTAGAAGGACTCAAAAAAAAATGTTAATTAAGCAGTGTTTAAGCTTACACTGTTAGTTCCAGAGCCAAGACTAAAAGTCAGGTGTCTGTCCACAAATTCTTTTCTTTTTTTTTTAAGATTTTATTTATTTGACAGAGAAAGAGAATGAGAGGGCACAATCAAGGGGAGTGGTAGAGGGAGAAGCAGGTTTCCCACTGAGCAGGGAGCCTGATGCAGGGCTTGAGCCCAGGACCCTGGGATCATGACCTGAACTGAAGGCTGATGCTTAATTCTTTTCCTACATTCTGACTCCTACATGCATTTACCTTGGAATATGATACATTTTAAATTTTACTACTTATTTTACATATATGACGTTTACCACCTCCTTAAAATTAAAATTATGCTTATTCTTCAAGGCCCATTCTATTTTCACTATGGTGCTTTTTTTCATCCCCCAATCAAGTTTCATATTCCCTTCTCATTGTCAGTAAAATATCTTTATTATAGTCCATTTTTGAAACAGCTTACCTTGTTTTTCATCTGTCTTTTTCCCTAAACTATATAAGTTATCTGAGAATAAGAATCATGTCTGATTGTTTTTCATTTTTCCCAATCCCTATAAGACTACCTAGAACATAGACATGATTTAATAAATTCTCACTGAATTATTTTCTCTCCCTACAAAGATCCTGTTGATTTCCAAAATTTAGGGTGATCATCATACAATAAAAATCACTCAAGGAGGCAGAACAACCTGTTTATTGACAATAATGATACTTCCAGGAAATATGTCAGAATGACTAAGGTTCAAGGCAATATTCCACACATTCTCAAATGAATTCCCTGGAGGAATAAATTGTATCTCACTGACTCAGAACCTATAAATATTTTTCAAGTAATATCTGCACAGAATGTTGAATTCCAAACAATTTTGAAAACCACTAATCATGTACATTCTTCCCCAAATGTCACACAGTGTAAAACTGATGGATCTTTTGTGACCTGATGACATCTGTCTCCATTCCTAAAGGCATCATAATGGAAATGTGGTCTTCTATTATCCTGCTACAGTTGGTAAAAATCCACCAGATACTTTTTAAAATATTTTGGGAACACACAGTCATGCAAACCAATGTCTGCCTGTCCCAGCAGGGGATAGTAAAAGACTTTACAAACACCAGATGGGATTTAACAACAATGTTAGTAAAACACAAAATGCTCCAAGAGTGCTAAGTCACTTCACCAGCAACTCAAAGCAAATATATTTGATTTCCAGTATACATATTTTTCTTTCTTAGGAAATTCTAAAATTTTCCAATAAAAGTTGTATCATTTAATTTCTCTTGAAATGAAATTATAATTATTTACCCTTTGGGTAGTAGGCGTAGGTTATTATTTGTGGGTATATTAAAACTTTCTAATTTTACCACAAGTCTAGAACATATGGAGTTCTCAATAACTATTTACTTGATTTCAATATGTTAATACTTGCTTCCCCAGGAAGCCAAACAATCCAATGTGACTTTTAAAATTTTTTTGTCCTACCTAACTTTTACCTTATAACTATGAAAGTATTGACATTTTAATACACATTTTATAAAACAGTAATTGCTAATCATTTAATAAAATATGCCCCAGAAAGCATTTCCATCTAATTTTGTTTTAAAGATGATTTTTTTAGACTTTTGGGGGAATGTAAGATTGTGATAATAAAATAGAATCAATTTTCTATTCAGAGTAAGCAGAGACATCGATAACCCTTCCATTCCCTCCACCCCAAAAATCATATAGGCAATTGGATTTCACTGTGTATTTCACTCAAATAACAACCAGCCAGGTTGGGAGTAAAAAGAGACAAAATGTCTACAAACGTTCCTTACTATTTGTTTTACTTAGACGAACATTAGAAAATGGTTTCCTCTGCCTAACCAACTCTCAGTAAATGGTTGCAATCAAAAAGAAAGCAGTTGAAATTCAACCTGAAGACTACATTTTAGCTATATTTAAAATATTAAGTATAGGCAATAAGGCAACTCAAGAAAAAATGTATTTGTGTGGTCCACACCATGGGCCACAACCTTATCTGTAAGTAGAAATTCCCTTTTCAACCCTCTGAATTATCCCACTTTGAGAAGGAAATTATTCAGCGCCATAAGAGATAAAACAGAAATCTGAGCAGCAGGAGTGATATACCTGCTTGATGATACTTCTTGTCACCTGACAACAGCCCTAAAACCAAAAAGGCCAAAGTCATACGTTTGCTGTACTGTGGGGTCAAGAAAGGGTCTCTGTTCCCCCAGTATCTTTCATCTCAAAGAGAGTGAATATCACTGAAAGCACATCTAATTTTGTCACTCTCCCACTTAAAACTCTTCACCAGCTCCCCTCTGACCTCAGGAGAAAGTTCAAAGCCCCTAGAATGTCCTCCAAACTCCTGCAGAAAAAGGACCTGCTTACTTTTCCCAACCTGCCCACTCCCCACCCTTGCAGCTGGACAGCCACAAGTAACTCCCCAAGAATATGCAAATCCTCCAATCTAGAACCATCTCCCCTGCGTTTCTCCTGACTTGTTCCCATCCATAACCCAAGCCTCCACTGAGAGGACAACTCCTGGAGGGAGTCCTGCATCCCCAAAGACGTGGCAGAGCAGACAATCCTCCTGCAAGCTGTTCCCAGTGCTCTCCACCTACATCCCAAGGATCTCACTGGATTTGAACCGCATGGTTGTCTGTCTCTGCTGTTGGCCTGTATTATTTAATCTTCACAAAAACCAAGGAGGTAAGCTTTATTGTGCTATTTCACAGATTAAGAAACTAAGACTCAGAGAGTAACTTACTTAAAGGTCACTAAATTAGTGCTAGAAGAATAAGAAAAACCCTATACTTCCCCTTAACCATCATACTATCATAGCCATCCAGGGTTGAGGTGTCTAAACATTATGAACTGTTATTATATTAAATAAGATCATATGTACATATGTGTGTATATATTATATATATATGATATATATGATATCTCATATATAGATATCGATATCTATATTGATATGAAATATATGAGATAGTGATATATGAGATATCGATATCTATATATGAGATATCATATATATCATATATATAATATCTATACCATATATAGATATCTATAATCATATATGTGTATGATATATATGATATATATATCATATATAGATATATATGTTATATGATATATAGATATATATATGTATATATGTGCTTAGCAAAGGACCTGTGACATACACTGTGCTCAACAAATACTAGCCATGGGCACCTGGGTGGCTCAGTTGGTTAAGCAACTGCCTTTGGCTCAGATCATGATACTGGAGCCCCAGGATCAAGTCCCACATTGGGCCCTCTGCTTAGCAGGGAGTCAACTTCTCCCTCTGCCCCTCACCCCTCTCATGCTCTCTATCTCAAATAAATAAAATCTAAAAACAAAACAAAACAAAAAACTAGCCGCCATCATCATCATCATCATCATCACCATCATTAGCATTAGCATTTGTGCTGTTTGGTCAGAGTTCATCTCTGTCAAGGCAAAATTCCAAGAATCCTGCCAAACCCAGGATCTCTCCAAATGGTGGGAACAATCATAGCTGATAGTCTTCTCAAACTATTTCCCCTCTTTTCTTTCCGCAGAAATCATTAAGACCAAACTCTGTTATGCTTCTAAAACACACAAAACAGATTACTCTCAATTGAAAACCCTGTTCACGTCCATCCACCAGCAAACCACTCCTTGCTTACTGAGGACTATATTAAAAAGTCTAGAAAAGTGTATGTCTCACATCTTTGGTGGTGTTATTCTATCACTGTTTTAGCGTGATATCCATCTTGATCCTTCAGGCTTGACTTAGGCTCATTATACGTGAGGCCAAGGTACAGTGGATTTTTACAAAACTCTTTATTTCTTTAGGGATGTGAAACTGAACCTTGTCCCAAAGGCAGCAGCATCTATTTAAAGACAATCTGATTTTGTAGGAACTTAGATGGAAAACAATGAAAACAGGAACTGTCTGCTATTAAATATGTTTCCTGTAACCCAAGCTCAGTAAATTGAGTCTCTTGGTTTTGCTGTTGTTCCACCTCTGGGAGTCCTGTTTAAATCAACAGGGTTTTGTGAGCACAGATCAATGGCAGGATTTTTGGTTTCACAGGGAAACAAAGCTTTCCAGGAGAAAGAATCAGCCAGCCTACAGCAAATGGAGTGTCTTAATTGCAAATACACTTTAGAGCGCTGAAGAATTTTGTTAATTCATTGAATCTGGACTGTGTTCTTCCACATTAAAAACTAAGTGCACAATTTAACATACATGGCATTTTCTTTTTAAGGGTAATCCTAAATTTGAAATGCCTCTTGCATTACAGGTCCAAAGAGCCCTCACGGGAAAAAAAAAAAAATACACAATAAAATCTTTGATTATCATCTTATTCACAGTAGCAAATTGGAGTTGCAGTTTATAACCTTCAAGTTCCTAAGAGTAAATGTAACATATCTGAAGCCATAAAAAAAATCCAATTTCTATATGTCAGTACAATTTTTTCGATTGGCTCCCATATTGGAGATTGAGCTTCTTGATTTAGAATTCAGAGTTTCATTTTAGATGTCTGGGTAAGAGTGAAGGGCTAAAATTTTACCTCATCTCTGTAGTACAACTCCAGATCATGAATCCAACCAGACCTCATTGGCACAGGAAGAGTATATCTCACATCACACCTATGGGTATTTGAGGGGGTGGGAAGAAAGCAGAGAGGAATTGTGCAGATAAGAGAATGTAGCTGATGAAGAGGGCAGAACTCAGGGGACATCTTGAGGCAGCATCCTCAATTATGAGCGCCCCCATAAAAATGAAACAACTGCCCTCATTTCACATCTGATCCCAACTCTATCTTGCAAATTCTAGAGATCAAGTGGGAACTCCTTAGCCAGGAGGGCATGAACTTCATAGTATGAGCCACTTTCTACCTCCTCTGTCTTCATAGTCTTGGAGAAGCTGATAGAGCTCCAAATCTAGAAGATTTTGGACTATTCACAGATCTCAAGCCTCCTGAAAATATAAGAAGGGACTACAGTCCTCCCCCAGGGCTGCCTCCCTTGTCCATTACAGCCTGGAGAAAAGGCCATCACGTTCTCCATTCCCCTCTCCTACTTCTGTGTACAAAAAGTTCCAGGCTTTCACAAACAGGGGCCTTGTCTCCTCACAGTTATAATAAAGAATCTTTACATACTTGGGAGCTATGACATTGTTCTCTGAGTTTGGTTTTGGGTTTTTTTTGCTTTTTTTTTTTTTTTTTTTTTTTTTTTGGTCTCTTAAGCTTAAGCTCATATTATCTTTCCCTAAATTCGATGAGTATAATCTTTTTTTTAAAAACTATAGGGAAAAATGAATTGAACATTTTAATGGTTCGAGCACAGATAATTTTACATTCATCTTCCAAGTTCTCTAAGGAAAATGAAAGTGGAATTTTTTAAGGTAAAAATAAAGAATTTCACAATGCCTAATGGGGAGCTACATAAATAATCTTTCATGCTTAATGCAGCACTTATTTAACATGGACTTCTGCGGTCTTTGGTGCCTCAGTTCATGAATACCCTGAAAGTTTATGCAAGTTTTAGGTATATACATACATAAGCATCTTTTGTAGACCGGGTTCATTGCTTTAGTGAGATCTTAAATGGAAAAAATGGACCCAAAAAAGTTTTAGAGGAGCTAAATTAGTAAGAAGTTCGAAATTTGTTTCATCCTACTTTTCAGCCCTTTGATGCCACAAAATTTTCACCAAGCTTAAGCATTTTGCTTCCAAAGGTGCAGATACAGACTCAAGATCCCACGTATGTACATGTTCAAACAACGGCACCCATCCTGATGGTTTATTCTTTTCCTCTTCCTGCTTTCTCGAAGAACCCTTACTTAATGGAGCACCTGTCCTTTTCCAGGAGCAATCTCTACATCCGTCAACCTACTCGTAGTTCCACTTCCAGATCCAAAGAGCTCAGAGGAAGTAAGGTAGACTCAGAAGAACAGCCGGCCTTTACTGAGAGCTGCCTGCACACGTACAAAGCACTTTGTCTCATTTAGTCTCCATGGCAGTCCCATTAGATTAGCACTATTATTATTTTCATTTTATACATACAACTTAGAAAATTAAGTCTTTAGAGTGCCTGGATGGTTCACTCGTTGAAGCATCTGATCTCAGCTCGCGTCTGGATCTCGGGGTCCTGGGATTGGGCCCCACATGGGGCTCCCTTCTCAGCGGGGCGTCTGCTTGTCCTTCTCCCTCTGCCCCTCCCACCACTTCTGCGTGTTTTCTCTCTCTCTCTTAAATATATAAAATCTTAAAAGAAAAAAAAGAAAAGAAAATTAAGTCTTTGCCCAGTGAGAATGTGGCAGACCAAGGATCTAAATTCACATAGTCTGATTCTAGAGTCAACACTCGAAGCCATTTCCCAGAAGGAGTTTTACAGCAATGTCACTGAGAAGCTAGCAATCAAGACAATATTTTGGTTTTCCATTCTCACTTAGTATTTTTGAGCTGAGTGGAAGCTTAGGCATCATTTCATCACCCATCTTTACAGGAGAGAAAACTAAAGGGATTTCACAGTAGTAACGGAGACAGAGAGATAAAGTGAGCAACAGTAAAAAAGCAAATGAAGGCAAAGTTAAAGGACTTGAGTAAAACAGAAGAATAAGGGTAAGCCGCTTTATTACATTTAAGTTTTCTTTCGCTAAAGTACTACTTTTCAAAATAATAATAATAATAATAAAGTACTGCTTCTCAAATCTATCCGAAAGAGCATGTATGTGAGAATGTAAAACAGAGCACCCACTTTGGAAAATAATTTGGCAGTTCCTCAAATGTTAAATATAGATACGATCCAGCAATTCTACTCTTAAGTATATGCACAATAGAATTGAAAACATGTGTCCATATGAAAACTACTTGTACACGAATGTTCATAGTAGCATCATTTATAATTGCAAAAAAAAAAAAAAAAGTGCAGACAACAACCTAAATGCCCACCAATCAACCAAAAGATCAATGAAATGTGGTATGTCTACAAAATGGAATATTGTTTAGCAATAAAAAGCAATTTAGTAGTAACCCAGGCATGCTATAATACGATGAACCTCAAAACAGCACACTAACTGGAAAAAGGAATTGCAAAAGACCACATAATAATATGATGCCATCTATACAAAATGTCCAAAATAGGTAAATTTATAGAGAAAGAAGTGTTCGTGGTTGCTAGGATGCTAGGGGCAGGAGGGAATGGAGTGAAAAACAAAGAGTGTTGGGTAATGGATGGAAGGTTTATTTGGGGGGAGGTGAATATTTTAAAAGTAGATTATGATGATGGTTGTGCAATTGTACAAACATGCTAAAAAAAAAAAACTACTGAATGACACACTTTAAACAGGTGAGTTTTGTGCCATGCAAACTATATCTCAACATGGCTGTTAAAAATTGGTTTAAAAAGAGCACGTGTGCTTCCTCCCTTTACCACAGGGAGCACCGCAGCAATGGTAAAGGAGTTCCAACCCTTTTAGCGATACTTGCACTCTCCACAGGCCTTCCCCCAAAAGCATCACTCACCACCAGCAGAGGGAGCTAAAACAATAGCTTTACCAAGTCTCTGCTCCCAGTCACGCTTCCTGGGAGGACAGAAAAAGAATATTTACAAATTTAGAGAAAATAAAGGATAATTGACTTTTATCTTTACTTACCCCGGTCAAAGTGACTAAAAGTTGATATGAATATTCATTTCTTTACAAGGAACCCACACTGATACATATCCCAGCTTCTTGATTGCACGATATTCTCCATAACAGAGAATGTCTAGCTATAGCAGAACAGAATAGGATGTCTAACCCAATCCTTCTGCGCTCTTTCCCTATCACTTGCTTTTAAGGCGGTCAATGAAATCCAACAGGAAAATAGGGTTAGCATAACTATCCATAAAACGTCTTTATGATTACTGACTAAACACGTGTACTTCCTGTCTTTGCTCTAGTTGTAATATCATCATGGTGCAGGGGCTATTAATGAAAAATAAATTTTACCATTTTTGTTGCACTCCAGGCTGAGAAGTTTGCGAAAGGGCATTCATTTATTCAAGAAATTATATTGCATAGCTACGATAAGCCAGACAGTATGGATAAAAAGTGGGTGTAGAAACTGGCCTCATGCCGCATGCATTCATGGTGGGGGGGGAATGTGATAGTAAACAAACATACAAATAAAATGTAATCCTAAATTATTATAAGTACTTCAGAGGAAAGCACAAGGTAATTAGAGAAACAATAACAGGGGGTCTAATTCAGATTGGGTGGTCGAGGAGGATCTCGAAAACAGTAGCATCTACACTGACAATGAAGGAGAGAATGTTCTAAGCAGATGAAATAGTATTCTTTGAGTCTTGAGTTTAGAAAAAAACCTGAAGGAGCTTCAAGAAGGCCTGGAGCACAATACACTGAGGGAGACGGTGCTGTCTGAGGCTGGAGAGTAGGACAAAGGCCTACGCTCATGTCGGGCCCTGTAGCCTACAGAAAGGAAGCTGTATTTTGTATTAAATATAATGGAGAGTCACTGAAGAATTGTAAGCACACGAGTGGGTTATCAGAGTTGCATTTTTAATAGACCATTCTGGTCCTAAAATGGAAGTTTGACTAAGGAAGCTCAAAAGTAGAAGTGGGAAGAGCGTGCTCATTGAAAGAAACCAACACCTTTGTGGTGAATGCAGTGTGAGGCTGAGGCGGCAGGGGTGATGGGAAGTTGTTTAAGACTCATTCTAGAAAAACTATCTGTACTCTCTGGCCCATTTCACAACAGGCTCCAGAATCCGTGGCATACTTCTGTGTTCAAGGTAGTTCTCTACCAAACCCAATCCAGCTACATCCTCAAAAAAAAAATCAGCAACTATGAAAAGGATAGCCAACCAAACAGTAATACTGTGTGTTTCCTCTGTAGGGCTGGGTAGAACCAATCCTAATAAAGAAAAAAAGAAATCAACCCGCTGCCATATTTCCCGAACAAAATTTGTCTAATTAAAAAATGTATACGTGCCTCCTAAAATTTCGGGCCCCGGTTGCACCAGCTGTTAGTGTTACAATGGTGCATCAAATGAGGGTAATCAATTTTACACAGATGAGGAAAGATAATATTTCAAGCCGTTCTTTGGAATTAACTAAATTTGTATGCATGTTGTAGTGGAAAGAGCATGGAATGTAATTTCAGAGGACGTGGGGTCAGTCCTTACTCCACCACTTAACAGCCCTGCGACCGGGCAATTTACTCAACTTCTCCAAAACTCTGGTTCCCCATCTGCCAAATGGATATGATGACAACATCCACCTCGCAGAGCACTTGTGAACATGAAATAGGCATAATAAAAGCTCGATGACTCATTATTTTAAGAATCATTATTTTAAGAATGTACTTTCAAAAATTTAATCAAGTTCCTCCAAATAAACTTCTATATACAGCACACTTCTATAAAAATAATTCTAGAAAACTGCATTCTCTTTAATGACATCTTAACATGATTGACTATGTAAATCTAATTCAATAAGTTGGAACATTCTGGAGTAATTTTCTGCATCAAAGAAAATAAAAAAACAACTATTAAAGCAGTTGGCTATAAATTTTCAGTATTGTAGAAGTGCTGCATATTTGGAAAATAAAGGCATGTGAATTACACAGAATGACCAAAATGAATGAATGACACTTAGTTCCTAAAGAATGAGGCCATTAATTTTTTCTTTTTTTTTTTTTTTGAGGCCATTAATTTCTAAAAGCAAGCTATATCGGAGAAACAAATACTTGTTCACCTTAAGAGAAATATGAACATACTTTCAACACTCCAGCTCCATCATTTACTCGTTATATGACTTTGGAGAAAGCCCCTTAACCTTTGCAAACTTCAATTTCCTCACATAAAATGGAGATAATGGCACCGAATTCATAACTTATTGTGAAAGTGAGATAAATTCAGGTCTCTCAAGCACTTCTGCACAGTGCCTGGGGTAGATAGGTGCTAAGTAAAATTTAGCCACTTGTTTTTTGTCTAGGTATGTTTTTGGTCTGTTGCAAAGAGAATAATTTTTGAGTGTGCTATTTATCTCAGATATTTTCCAGCAGATTAAATGATTTCTGTTGTTATTTCAAAAAGGTTAAATGAATCATCCCAAGTAGACTCTGTTCCCGTCACTCCATCAAAATTGCTCATTAGAATTATTAATGACCTGCCCCATGCTGAACCCAATGGACACGTCTCCCTCTTTTTCTTAAGTCTATTAGGAGTATATTTTACTGTTAATCATGCATCCCCCTTTGAAATGTCTTCTTCCCTTGGCTCCCAGTGTGCATCTTTATCTTGAGTTTCCTCCTCCTCACTGATAATGTTTCTGTGCCCCATCTTTGACAGTCAACCTGTTATAGGGTAGATTTGAGAGTATTTCAAGCTCAGGCCATGGATCTCTTCTCTTTTCTATCTGCAAGCCAGATCTCAAAAAGCCTTGTGGTTTGTAATACCTCCTATATTCTGACTACTATCAATTTTAAGTTTCCAGCCCAGAGTCTCTGAATGCCCGACATAATATATTCAATTACATATTCAGTATTTCCACTTAGACATATAATGTGCTCTCAAAATTAACACATTCAACTCCAATTTCCTCCGTCCCCTCAAACCTTTTCTTCCCACAGCCTCCCCATCTCAATCAATGGCAACCTCAATCCGTCCAGTTGCTCAGGTCAAAAACCTTACATTCTTCCTGGATTTCTCCCTCCTCCTCACAAACCCCACATCCAATCCATCAGTAAGTTCTGTCAGCTCTGTTCTCAGAACATACCCAGAATCCAGCCCGTAATCCAGTCACTTGTCATCACCTCCCAGCGGCCACGCTGGCCCAAGCCATCACTTGGATTACAACAGCCTTGCCTTTTCACTTAGCCCTCTTCATAAATCATCCATTCCCCCACCTAACCGACAGAATCATCCTTCTAAATGTCAAGGACACCAAGGTGCTCCTCTGCTCAAACCCTCCCGTGGCTTCCACCTCACTCCGAGTAAAATCCAGAGTCCTCGCAATGACCCGTCCCCTCTCAGTGTACTTCGCTGCCCTGGTCTCCTTGCTGCCCCTCAAACATCGCAGGTATGCTCCTGCCCACTCAAGGGCCTTGGCCTTTGTTGCTTCTTCTGCCTGGAAAGTTCCTCCATGCGGCGATCTGCAAATCCCACTGTTCTACTTCCTTCGGCTAGTTGCTCAGATGTCACCTCTCAGGGAGTCCTGCCCTGGTCATTCTGCCTTCAAGCTGCATTCACCCTCCTGGCTCACAGGCTTCCTAGCTCGCTGTCCCTGCTTCTTTTTAGCTAATTACCTCCTGCTAGCGTATATGTTTTAGTTATCTTATTTGTTAATTGTCTGTCTTTCTAGTAAATACTCTGGAATGTAAAGGGCAAGAATTTTTGTCTGTTGTGTTTGCTTATTGTGTCTCCAGAACCAAGAACAACATCTTGCCTTAGCAGGCACTCGGTAACTATTGGTTGAATAAGTGAAAATGATGAAGGGGTAGTTTTCCTAGGCCCAGGAAAGATGGTAATTAACCTCCTAAATATAATTAAAGCCTTAAGGCTTTTGGCACTTATGTAGATCAATTTTAAATTTTAAAAACTTGCTTATGAAACAAAATATATTATAGCACGCATTAACAGTTGGTCCCTTAGCATCCTGATGGTATGCTGATCTGTATGGTGTATGTGTGTGTGTGTGTGTGCATCTGTATTTGTGTGTGTGTATATATATACATACATAAATATATGTAACCCACTAGGCAAACACATTCCTTTTATAGTACCTCACTAAGTTTAGTTTATACATCAAACTAGAATTTAAGCCTTAGCAATACACTCCCACTCTTTTTCCTCCAAGCATTAACATTCTTGCTCCTCTTTGGAGGTAACAATGAATCTTCGCCAAGCAGCCCCTTTTTGGAATGATTATATGTAGAGGAACCTAAGTTAGAAATCAGGGAGCAGCTTCCCTTCTTTCAGTGGAGTTTTCAACAGAATGAAAACAATCTTGTTCTTCTTCCTAGAACCTTGGCAGAATAGCCAAGAAGGAAAGAAATCACAGGATATGTGAAATTCCCTCACAAGTTCTTTATTAATGACATTTTGGGGGATTTTCATGTTTGGTTTCTGTTTTTATTATCCTGTAGTACTTCAAAAATTCTGATCCTTATAAAAAAGCTATGCTAGAGCTCTGGCCAATAAATTGGCATAAGATTCTATGTTCTACTAGTAAGAAATATTAATTAAATATTATTATAATTAATTTTTTTTGCACCATTCTAAATTGACCAGTTAAGGACATGCTCTTTTTAACACTCTTCTGCCATACACCTTTTAAATTATTTATGTTATCTTATTCACATTATGTAAAATAAACAAAAATTCTACATTTTAAACGAATTTTAGTGAAAATTTTTACCTATTTCAATAGGAAATTGGAGGAAAGACAAATTAATTTTAGAAATTATATTAATCTATTTCCCATTTACACTTCATAATAAAGTAAACTTTTTTTTTTTTCTTTCTTTCCAAGTGGTCTCTTCTTTTGGATTTCTCTCCATTTCCAAGGTCTGTGATATTCACATTTTTTTTTTCCTTTGTAACTAATACACCTATTCCTCTGAAAGAAGACTTGCCAGCTTTTTGACACATATTCTGTTTTGGGCTGTGAGCACAGGCTCTCAGTGTGAAGGTTGAAAAGCATTTGGAAACATAATAAAAGCATGCTGTCAAATGTTTTGAATTTCACAGAAAAATATAACCTTTTCTGATATTTTATATATAGACAAATCCACAGTACAAAACAACATTGGAGGTCAACATTTGTGTCAATTCACAATTAACTGTCCAAGGTGAAAAGGCACTAGAGTGTTCGGTCACTCGAGATTTTTTAACACTGTAGCAAACACTGTTCTTGTTCTTGAAAGATTTCAACTTAATATGTATCTAAGGAAGTTCAGTTACTCAATATAGCTACCTATTTCCATACTGAAGACAGCATACCTTTTACAACTCTCAAGCAGCCTCAGAATTAAGGTGTATAAACCCCACGTATCAATATGATTCCTTGCTCCCTTTTCTTTGTCCATTTGCCACTAGAATGAACTAGCAACCAATAAACCACCACCACAATCATACAGCATCATGAGCAATGGAAAAATAAAGAGAAAGAGAGGGGTGCCTGGGTGGCTCAGTGGGTTCAAGCCTCTGCCTTCAGCTCAGGTCATGATCCTGGGGTCCAGGGATCAAGTCCTGCATCTGGCTCTCTGCTCAGTGGGGAGCCTGCTTCCCCCTTTCTCTGCCTCTTCTCTACCTACTTGTGATCTCTCTCTCTGTCAAATAAATAAATTAAATCTTTTTAAAAAAAGAGAGAGAGAAAGAAAAAAAATGCCTAAATAAAAAAAGCAGATGAAAAGTAAAACTCTATCCCCACGAATCGAGAAGCATAATTGTATTCATGTTTGGTGTCCACTTCATCTATCCATGAGAAGAAGGACGGCTAAACAAATTAATGACATGAAAACCATTCTGAGGAGTGTAGCTCATTTTTGCATGTGATTTTATTTTATTCTTTCACTGGGAAATCTTGCTTCCCAAAAAGACCGTTCACGGCACTCAGGTCAATTTGTAAATAAATATCTGTGTGTGTCTGTTTTTAATCATTGTCTGTGACTTCCTCTAGACCACTAGCTTCAAGACGCCAGATTTCTGGTCTACTCTGCATTGTATGTTCAGTGCCAAACACAGGGCCAAGCCCAGAGTAAGTTCTCAATAAATATTTATTCAACAAATAAATAATCACCCCGTTTATAGCACTCCATGCCTAGCATACTTGAGTCCATAACAGTGGTTAATAAATTCTTACTGAATTGCATTAAGAGGATAGTCTTGAGGGAGGTGGTTTTGGAATTACAAATTTATTCATTAAAACACTGAAATAATAATTGGAAGTTCATGTGTAACTTTCCTTCAGGCATGTGCTTAATTTGACATAATTTTGTTAGACCCTAGCCCTGCTTTAGTTTTCTTTACTGTTCATGCCCTAAATTATTAAATGCATTTCTTTTCAACAAAACACATGACTCAGACTTTTCTCTCCCTCAAATAAATTATTCCTTCAGGTATTCAAAATTATTAGAGGGTATACTTATATCAAACTTCCATTGATTAGTAACTAGTCTTCGTGTTGAAAAACTAGGAGTATTTAAATGTAGCTACAGACTATTATCAACCAACCAGGAACTAGCTGCTCAATAGACATGTTTCTTCTGAAAATCCTTCCTGGTTAAGTAACTGAAGAAAACCTTGTTTCAAACCACGGAGATGAACCCCGAGCAGTCCACTGACACCCACTTCATGTCAACTATGCTGTACCTTTCAACAGACACAAAATGCCCATAGTATGTGACACGGGGCCTCCCCACCATCCTGGCCACAAGCTCTCTGGACTGCCTTCCCATGCCCTCTTTTAACCGCTCCTTTTTGGTTTCTGCCAACTCCTCTTCATGACTTCTCCTCTAAGGGTTGCTAATCCTCAGATTTGTTTTTTCTTTCCCTTCCATCTGGGAAGCAGCAGAAAGTAGGGCTTAACAACAGCCTGCTTCCAGTCCAATCCCAGATCTAACACTTTCCAGCTGTGTGATCTTGGGCCTCGATTTCTTCATCTATGAAATGGGGGTTTCTATAAAGCAGGGATGTTAACAGTACCTCTCTCATTGGGTTGTTGTGAGAATTAAATGAGATAATATCTCTAAAATGCTTAGAAGAGTTCCTGACGAGTAGTTAGTGCTCAAAGAATGTTAGATATTTACCTACGGTCTCTTCCTTCATCATTTCATCAGTCTCCACCCTTATATCCATCATCTTTCATCTTTCAATATCAGTATCAACCATGACCACCTCATGAACTGAATTCCCAAACATAAGACATCTACTCCTGCCCTCTCTCTAAAGCACCAGCCTGAATACCCAACTGAGTCTTGACCCACTCAAGCTCAACACATCCAAATCTGGCCTCTACTTCTCCAGATCTGCCCATTTTCAAATAGTGCCACTTTTCTTCCAAACAGACAGCTTGGAAACGTCTCTATTTGTTGCATTCTAGTTGGTATACTGGCCCATGTGAGTGCTCAGTGAGTATATACTGAGCCAGTGGTCTATCCACCACCTTCTTCCTCTAGTGAGCCCCTCACCCGGCTGCCTGAGTAAGCCTTCTAGGAATAACTTCTTTACCACACATCTTTGATTCCTCTTGTAACCCACTCATCAAATAAGCATTTATAGAATGCCTTTGAAAACTATCTTATGGCCCAATAATATAAAAAGGATTAAGAAGTAAGACATTTTATAAGAATAAATATTAAGACAGATTACTAGGGTAATTTATGAAGCTCAGTACCATTAAAAAAAAAAAAAAAGTCGGGAGGAGGGTATAACTGTACCTTCAAAATGCATCAAATTTCAGTCACAGTGTGACCGGAAAAGCTCAAGTAAAATAAAGAACTTCAGAAAAAAAATTACCAAAAATATTTGCCACCATAATTGGTCAGGACACCGATGGGGCTCCTGAGTTTTTGGTACTTAGAGCCCTGTATCTGCTCTACCATGGGGAGAAAGCAATACAGAGAGGCTACTGCATCAAGCCTATGATCAAGAATTTATGTCTGGCTGAAATCAGAGTCCACATCAAGGAAGATTTGAACCTGCAAAGGAACATGTTACAGTCAGTACCTTTCATGATTTGGGCAACTTTTCTCAACTGCAAACTCAAAATTTGAGTTTAACTTTATACCCAAATATTTAATTTTAATTAATTATTATTTAATTTAATTATTTTAACTTAACTTTAACTTTATACTCAAAGTTAAATTTAAGATATTCTTTTCAAAGCCCGCTCCCTTTCCAGGGCTCGGAAGCATGCCTTCAGAGTCCAACAGGCCACAAATTCAATGTCAACTCTGCCACTTACCGGCCCAGTAACTTTGGAAAGTTATTTCACTTCTCTGAGCCTCATTTTCCTTATTTGTTTAAGTGGGTAGTAATATTTACCCTACAGGTTGAGAGAAACAAATGAGAAAAAAAATGTGTTTAAGTCACTTAGCACAGCACCTGGCACTAATAAAGACTCGAGAACAGTAATGATATTTTGCAGTAAATAATCACCATCTACCCAATATCCCAGGCTAGTAACCACAGAGATGTTACCACTGTTGTGTTCCCTGGAGTTACCACAATCACCAAGTTCTGCCAACTCTGCCCCAGATATATCCCACACGTCTCTGACTTCTCCAACAGTGCCCTGTGTAGATACTATCATTCTCTCTTCGCGAAGATGAAATATGACAGTGTCATTTCCACGCAGCAAGGTGCTTGGGCCCCCAGTGGTGCCAGGATCAAGCCTGAGCTTACTAAGATGGCATTTAGCACCCCCTCTCTCATAATCCCCCTGCCTTGGTGGATCTCTCCAGCCTTGCCTTATGCTAGTCTCCCAAGCCTCACATGTGTTCATCCTAAACTAGAGCCACTCTAATCATCATCTAAAGATTACATGTTGTCCCCATTCAATTCCCTAGGATATCCTTCTGCTCTTCACTTAACGAAGTCCTGGTGCCTTTGTCTATGAAGGTTTCCTCCAAGGCAGACTTAGTTGCCCCTCCTTTTTACCCCAACTGCATTTTTTTCATCCCTGGATTTCACATTGTGCATCCTGTTTTCCATGTCTGTCTTCTCAACTTAATGGTAAATTACTTGAAAGCGGGCACCATATGTATTTATCCCCCATTCCCAATGCTGGGCATCTATCCCATATGCAAGCGTTGCTTTTGATTAAATGCAATCTAATTAAAACTAGGAACGGAAGCTTTACTAAAACTGAAAACTGAGGTACGCTAAATGTAACTCAGACTGTTTCACTAGCAAATATTCCCAACCAAGGTGAACTTAAAATTCCATGATATGTTCTACTCTCATGTGAAACCACAGTAAATGTTCAAAATACTCATGTCATTAGCAAAAGAAAAAAAAAAAGGTGAAAGACCTATTTGCCACTTTCTATCCTACCATCTCTATAGAGTTGAATAGACTTTCTTAAGGAGGAAATTCTTAAGAATTCAGAAACTCTCACTTTCCAATCATGGAAGGTCCTTTATTGTTCCCATACATTAAATGCTTACTGCATACAAAGCCCTGTACTGAATTAGCCCCCATTCTACTAACAATTCCACAAACTTCGTAGATTTTTTTTTTTTTGTCCTCACCTTGCAGAAGAAACTGGGCCTCAAGATAAACTTCTCCAAGTCCCACAGGTTGTAAATGACAAAGCAGAGATTTGAACACTGGTCTCTGAGAATCCAAAACCCACACTGCCCTTCTCGTAGGTGACCCAACCAAGAACCCACTCCCAGCAATCCTGGCCGGAAGTTAGGGAGAAAACAGGAGTGGGAAAAACAGGGACTGTAAACAAAAGAGAGTGAAGGTTAGTAAGGAAATGAAGGGGATCATCCTCTAGAAAATACATATTTCTTGAAAGTGCAGTGAGATTTCTTTCTGCCAAGTACCAGCCTAAAATCTATGCAAAAGAAGAAAAATCTATGAAACTTAAAATCAAAATGTTAGTCCTAGTTAAAGAAAAATTAAATCCACAAACCTAACAACACTCAACAAAAGGTTTCTGTAAATTTTAATTGCAGCAATCTGGACAATGTTTTATTATGACTCATTTAGTTGAACCACAATGTTTGTGCAATATATTTTGCCCTGCTTTATGAGATTGTAATTGCAGTGAAATGCTACTATGCATACTCAATTAAAATACACCAGACTTATCAAAATAAAGCATTTTGGGGAAACAGCATGCTCTGTATTTATTTTACTTTATAAATCCTGCAAATCCATAAATTTGTTCTTCTAGGTAAGTTCTACAATTTCTTCTCTTTTTTACTCTTTCTTTTTTTTTTTGTTTAAGATTTTATTTATTTATTTGACAGAGAGAGAGGGAACACAAGCAGGGGGAGTGGGAAAGGGAGAAGCTGGCTTCCCATCAAGCAGGGAGCCCAACGTGGGCCTCGAACCCAGGACCCTGGGATCATGACCTGAGCCGAAGGCAGACGCTCAATGACTGAGACACCCAGGCACCCTCTTTTTACTATTTCTGCCTAACATCTCAGTTTTTGTTTTTCTGAAATATACTTACCCATTCCATTCTGAAATATACTTATTCTCCAGTGTTTGAGAGAGCTAACTCCTAGTGTATAGAATATTTTCTCCTAGGCATTTCCCAAATATGTGCCCAGAGCAGAGACACGAGGTTCTGCCCTGTACTCTGCAAGGGGCAACTTGTTCAGTGAGGGCCATTCACTCACCTGAGCCACTTCTTTTCTCCTCTGAGTCTCGCTCTTAATGGTACAGGTTGTCACACTGTCTTTTTTTTTTTTTTTCCTGTCATTCTTTTCTGTCTTTCTTTTTCCTCTGAAAATTGTTTATAAAATAAATACTCCATATATATATATATATATATATATATATATATATATATATATATATATAGGTCCATAATCCCTTTGCCAAAAACGTCAGGGTCACAGATGTTGCCAAATGCAGGATTTTGGAAGATTTAAAAACTAAACCCCATATACTACATAAAACTCCCAGTGGAAACTGGGCTCGTGCCCTGCAATCAAGGACTCCAATATTTCTGTGGCAAAGTGAGGGAAGAGTAACAGGAAATGTAAGAAAGACAGACTTGCATCTATTCCGTTCAGATCGTGCCACCAAATTTGTTTCAGAGAACCTTTCCATTTGCAGAGCTCTTAGGATGTCAGAATTGCAGATCAGGGGCTGTAGATCTGTGTATACTCTAGCAACAGGTCTTGGAGGAAGCAGTTTTGGGACTAGGAGCCTGTTAGCACCTCATCATTTTGTAGTAAGGTCTATATTCTGTCTGAGCCCTGCCTTTTAAATACAAGCATGTGGACACGGTAGATGGTTAAAAATCTGAAATGTATACTTCTAAAAAGACCAGTAAAGGATCCATCATATTGGGCATATGGAAGAGTTTGTCTGGATACTAAGGTAGTATTTGGCAGAATTAAATAAATGCGTGAATAAGCAGTAAGATTATTTAATTTGCAGGATTTTATTATATTTTTCTCATTTGTTTTACTCTTAGTTTGAAAAGAAAATCTCCCCCTGGTTCACATGTGAGTGTGGTTGGACATATGTTCTCAGGAAGCCTGCCACATACCAGTAGAACCATGTTCATTATCATACATGAAATAAGACAAGAGGATCAAAATGAACTAAAGAACTGATAATATCATATAGCACTGTCCTTTCTTTTAGCATGTTGTGAACATGTGGATATATTTAAAGGTCTCCTTTACGTTGGATAATATCAAAGACAGATCCAATTGACTTTATGTAACAGGCTATTTCAAAGTACTGAACTAGCTGAACTAATGCTTTCTTGCAAAATAAATAATTCGGAAAGAAAATAGATCTTTATTCGTAAATCCTCCTCCCTTCTCAATTAATTAGATTTTGTTGCTGAAAGGAAGTTAAGAAATTCAGCATAAGCCTGATTATATCATGAATGTAAAATGAGCAGGGCAAATAATGGGCTCTATACTCTTTCAAACAAGTTAAATAAGTCCATAATAGCCCACCAGTTGTGTAAACACTATTTCACTATACTTGTAAAAGAAATATTGACTTACCTGTTAACTAAAATTATCCTGGCATGCTTCAGCTAAGCTTATTAGTAATTCTTGTGGTGTACATGAATGTTTTTAGTTGTGGACTTTTATCAAAGATTAAAGAATTAGGAAATCATCCATTTAGCAAACTCAGAAAGCAGACACATACCAGATTGCGCTTTACCAGAATCGATTTTAGGAACTTGGAATCAAAGACTCTGAGAAGCAATAAGTGATTTAAATTCTGGCATGAGAGCTTCCATTACATACCAGCTCGTTAACACTGACATACCTTCCAAAGTCATAAATAAGAACATTTCACCCCCACAAAATACTGAATGAATCTGTTTTAGACTCTCTATTACAAGTAAAGGTACTGTTGTTTGCTTTGACATCTCACTAGTATGTGTTCCTGTGAGTTATCAAGAGAAAACAGAAATGTATATATTTAAGAGGAAAAAGCTTGAATATATACTTGCCGCTACTCTTCACGTAACAAGCCACCATTCTCTGTTCCAGCTGGCTCCACTGCAATCCAAAAGACTATACTTTTCCTTAAAAAAAAATATGTGATGGGGTCCCTGGCTGGCTAAGTCAGCAGAACATGCCAACTCTTGATCTTGGGGTTGTAAGTTCAAGGTCCACACAATATAGAAATTACTTAAAAATAAAATCTTTAAAAAATAAAAATTTTAAAAAATATGTGAATTTCTTTCTCAATGAAATGACAGTAACCCCAAGATCTTATCCAGCTTAAGAGTCTGTGTGTGTGTGTGTGTGTGTGTGTGTGTGTGTGTGTGTGTTTGAGGGTGGGGAGTGGTAGTGTTTAGAATTCTCAAGGGATTTGGAAAAGAACTTAAAGTCAAATGACTCAAGTCAGAATTTTAGCTCTATCACCGACTTGTTGGTCTCCATTAGGAAAACCGCTTGCATTTCCTATCCTTAAAACATGTAAGAATAATATCTATCTCATAAAGTTGTTAAAAGGACCCGGTGAGGATATGAATGTATAAAGGCTGAGTCAATGCTGATGGTCATTATAATGCAATTTGAGAACCTGATCTTACAAATTAAATGATACTTGCCACAAAACAGACTACTGTCAGTGTCAGTGTCCTTACTGGAAATTTTTTTTTTTTTTTAGTGTGCAAGGAATCTGATGTGCTGTATTCTCATTTTTACTAGCTCTGCTAAAGTAACAAACATACATGCATTCAGGCAATAAAATTATAATTAGCCAACTCATTCCTATTTTCAATTTATATGATTTTTCTATCTTGTAAGGTCTACAAGATCTTGGGGATTCATCAGGTCACGCTTAAATATCCACACTTCTTGTGCCTTCAGGTTTTTAACTGAGCATTCTTGCTTGTAAGTGATCACAAACAAATCCCCACTCACCACCTCAAACAAAACAAAATTCATTAGTTCACCAATTTAGAGGTGATGAGTAGAAAAACTCTTAGATCCAGGTGTTTTAAAAGATGACCCTAGGATTTTGCTTCTTCCTTTACTAATGCTGATAAAGTCCAAGGAGTTTTCTCTACGGCAGAATAACAGTGCGCCTGACTCTAATTTTCCTTGTCCTTACAATTCAAGAAGCCAGAGGAGATCTTCTCACTGTAGAGTCTTTGATGATCTCCCAGATTCAGATTGTTTTGCTTGGGTCATATACCTGCCCAGGGGCAGAGAGGTAGAGCCATGCAGTAGAGAGCCCCATCAGAATCACTTAAAGGTTCCCAAGAAGTGTGGAGTGTTCCTACCAAGAGGAGAGAGGAGAAACGTTGGCAGGAAGATAGACAGGTAGATAGATAGATGATAGATAGATAGATAGATAGATAGATAACAGATGCTCACTATACCTGGCTTCATTGAGTACAGCTGTCTTCCCCCATTTTATTGAATCAGAAATCCCTCTACTCTCCATGAATTTATTAACAAGCTTTAATTCCTGAAGAGGAAAGGCACTAACATAGGATGAAAATCTACTCTGCTCTAGGCCAAGCTGGAGACATTTTCACATTTAGAACAACTTAGGTGAATGATTACCCCCC
This sequence comes from Mustela nigripes, assembly GCF_022355385.1. Taxonomy (NCBI): domain Eukaryota; kingdom Metazoa; phylum Chordata; class Mammalia; order Carnivora; family Mustelidae; genus Mustela; species Mustela nigripes. The sequence continues at coordinate 45,934,927 of NC_081562.1, read as the reverse complement.
ACCCTTTTTACAGTGAGGGTAACTGAGACAGGTGGGCTCATTCTGTGCCTCTGATCAAATAACCTGAGACCAGCAGAACCTACATTCAAATCTGGTTCTGCCTGATTCATTCCACAGCTAGAGTGTTATGCTCTTTTCAACAACCCTGAAGTCAAGAAAGTATTGCCAAAAGTTTCTAGGCAGACGCTGGACACAACCATATTTGGATGCCTGTGTTGATAAATCGATCAGTCAGTAAATATTTGTTAGGTTTGGGGTCAATACCAGGAGCTTCAGTCCTACAGGTAAAGATAAGACAAATGGCCTACTCCCTGCCTCCAAAGTTGTCCCAATAAGGTTGGCAAAACAAAACAAATACGCTTTCAAGTAAAACTTCACAACTAAATTTTGTGGTATTTACAACATACCGTTCGGTGAGATTCATCTTCTGGGGGAGTCTCCTTTAGACTGCAAGCTCCACGCAGAGAGCTAACTTGCCCCTCGGGTCACTGCTGCTTTGTGATCCTCGTTCTACAAATATTAGTCGCTTGATGATGAAGGCAGACTGCGGTCACGGGAGGTTTCGTAAAAAGAATAAATCTTGAGTTGCACTTACAAAGTTATCTGGGGAAAGAAAAAAGGTGGGAAGGGAAATAGGCAATTTGTAGGCATTCTCTACATGTGGAAGCAATGGCTGGGAGAAACAGTCATGTAGAAATGAACAAAGTGACTGTAGGGGATGTGATGTGCGTAGGGATAAGTGAAGAACAGTCCAGAACCGGGCACTGCCCTCCTGTCCAGAAACCAGGCTTAACTCACAGTTTTCAGCAGCCACTGTCAAATTTTCCGGTATCTCTGGGCCACAGCTCCTTTATTTGGTCAATGAGGAGGATGGAGTTTCTAATTCTCAGCCACTGCACTCCTCCATCTGATCCAGAGAATCACAAACTTGCAAATGATGGGATTCACCCAAGAAAAGGACATGATCAGAATACTGATTCAGGTCCAGGTACCTGTATTAACCATAAAAGCTCCACAGGTGATCAGCCAGGTGCGGGGATCACTCCTTCCATGAAGGGGGCAAGTATACCTAACAAAAAGGAAAAAGAACTTCCCAACTGTAAAATTCTGAAGTTTGTACAGGGAATTCGGTGGGAACGGCCGAGTGGAAGAAGACTAAGAGAGGCCTCGAGAGCCAAAAGTGTTCTCCACCTTCATAAAACAAGGAGGCATTGTGCCCCCAGAGAGAAAATTGTGCATTTTTGTGAGTTGATGTGACAGGCTTGGGCTGTCATCTCCTTAAGATACTCTCTCAGGGCCTGGAGACTTTGATTTGTTCCCACTGAGGCCTTCTCTCCAAGAAAGCCCCAAGTCCTTCTTTCTTCCCCAGTTTCACCGTAGGGCACTTGCTGAAGCGCGTGAGAAGACACATTCTGCCCTGGTACTCCGCAACAGTTTTCCCAGAACCCGGCGCCTGCCGCCTGGGCACTGGGGGAGGGGAGCGGGGTTGGAGAGGGGGGACACTGCAGTTACAGAACCCTGGGGGCACTTGGCAAGAAAAGGCCCCTCCCTGAACAAAAGCAAATGGCCATCTGTCTGTCTGTCTGTCTGGCATTGTTCTACTTAAGGTGACTTTCCAGGAGATCCTGAAACACTTAAAAAAAAAAAAAATAGCCATTTCGTCTTCTCGCGCCAAGAGTTAGGAAGGCAGAATTGCAGTACTTGCTCACGAGCCGTATTTACTTAGCCATTAACCAGGCACTTTGATTTTAGGGCAAAAGCGAGCTAGACAGTGTGCTGTGAGGTAAGGATCAAAAAGGCCACCCATCGTTCGCCTGGGAATACCTGTTTATACCTGTTTCCTTACCTAATAACTTTAACTATTTTTCTGGACTGAATTTTAGTCTTTTTTTTTTTTTTTTCCTCCTCCAAATCACTCCATGTATTCCATCCGTTATTTGAAGTGGGCTTGGAGGAAGCGTGCTGCATCCTTCGGTCCCTGCGCAGCTGTGTGTGTCCCTCAGACGGGTCCCCTTCGGCTCTCGGATCTGGGTCGCCACAACGCAGAGGGGAAGGGGGGGGGTGCCGCAGCCCTCACACGGTGCTGAGCGCCGGAATCCGCCCCGCGGCCACCAAGCCCGAGCGCCGAGAACTTGCCTGCACCTCTCGCCGCCAGCCGCCTCCCAGCCGGCGCTCGGGAAAGGAGGGAGGGGGCGGGAGGAGGGAAAGCGCGGCTGGGCGCGGTGGGGGGGGGGGGGGGGGGGGGGTTGCCTGGGAAGCCGGGCTGCGCTGACGTCACTGGGCGCGCAATTCGGGCTGGAGCGCTTTAAAAAACAAGCGTGCGAGCGGAGATGCTGCTCCACACCGAGCAGGCGGCCTGCAGCAGCAACGCTCTCTGCCCCTGCGGCGGCTGCAGCCAGGGCCGCTCCGGAGGCCCGCGTGGCGGCAGCGGGCACGGCCGGGACCCGCGGCGCTTCCCCTCGGCGCCCCCGCCGTGGGGCAGGAGCCCAGTGCCCGGCGCTGCAGGCGCGCGCTAAGCGGCAGAGGCCCGCGGCAACCCGGACGCTGCCCTCCGACCGCGGCTCGCTCCCGGCCCCCTCCCCGGGCACCATGGACACCTCCCGGGTCGGCGTGCTCCTGTCCTTGCCGGTCCTGTTGCAGCTGGCGGCCGTGGGCGGTTCGCCCAGGCCCGGCGCGCTGCTGCGGGGGTGCCCCGCGCACTGTCAGTGCGAGCCCGACGGCAGGATGCTGCTCAGGGTGGACTGCTCAGACCTGGGGCTCTCGGAGCTGCCATCCAACCTCAGCGTCTTCACCTCCTACCTGTAAGTGCGCCCCGCTCCGCTCCGGGAAGGGGACAGATCGGGGGAGAGCAGCCTGGGGGGACTGGAAGGGACCGGGCGAGTTTGCGGAGGGCATCTTGGACAGACGTGTTTAGGCCCCCGGGGAAATGCACGTGTCTCGGGGGGAGCACGGGCGCACTTTCGGTGCTCGCAGAGAAACGGCTTCAAGTGCAAGCCCCAGAAAGCGCTCGTGCGTCGCAGCTTCCCGATGCAGCTCTAGGCAGGTCGCAGGGCTCCCGGTGTAGGCATCAGCTTGCAGCGCAGGCATGTGCGCCCCTGAGCCTGGAACGTAAGGGCGGGCGGCCCAATTGATCCCTGCTGCAACCTCCCCTCCGCGTCCAGACGCGTTCCACGAAGATACGGGCTGTCAAACGTTTCCCCAAAGGAGAACTCCAACTTGCTCAGCCCCGAAGGAACTTACTTTGCATCCCTTGCAGGGACGTGTGATGTAACCTTTTTCTTTTCTTCTTTCTTCCTTTTTTTTTTTTTTTTTTCTTTTAATGAAGTGATTAAAATGTGGCAACCACAAACCCTGATTAGAGCTGCCAGAAAGTTATCTTTACCTTTGGCTGCCCGAGCCGCCCTTTGAAGTGCCCGCGGCCACGGTGTAATCTTTAACCATCTCCTCCTCCCGGGGAGGAAAAGGGAAGTGGGCTGAAGGCGGCGGGCGAGTAAACAACAGCGCCGACAACCCAGGGGAGACCCAAAGCTCTGTCATCCCTCGGGGATCCTCCCCCTTTTCACCCCCACCGCAGCCTCCAAAGACCCCCAAAGCCCCAACCGCGAAGACCAGGCAGGGGTTCGTTTCGTAATTTTGTCTCTGGAAAACTGAGACCCGAAGGATGATAACAGGTGTTGGGTGGATGAGGTGACCCAGGAGGAACCCAATTCTCGGGAACCAAGGCGACTACTTCCCCCAAACCCATGGAATGTCTGCGGCTCGGTTCCTTCGGGCAGAGGGAGACTAGGGTCAGAGCCACTCTGAAAAAGGGGTCGCGAGGTGGTCACAAGGAGACCCGTTAAAGTTTTAATTCGAGTCACCGCAGTGAGCCCACCCCAAGCCCACGCCATGCCAGTTTCGGCTTCTCTGATGTACCTTGGCAGGAGGGAGTTGGGATGTTTGTGTGAACTGGTTCTTTCCTCTGTTTAGTTGTTTTCTGGAGAAAAGAAACATGAAGAGGCGTGCATAAGGCCTTCCACTAGAAAGTGATTCTTTTTCTGCGGACAGCATGAGAAAGAAAAAAATTTATTTGCTTTAATATTTGCGTTGAAAAGAGGGCACGATCCTGCTAGATTTTAGTGTTAGCAGATGGCAGTCTCCTTCTCATCTACCATAAAACTATTTGGCGTGCTTTTTTCTTTACTTGAAAAAATTATAAAATTGTGTATTTCCCCACCAGGTTTTCCTCCAATTGCACTCATTGCAGGTGGTAGTGATACGTTTACAGTGGTGGAAATGACCATTCTCTAAGAATTCACATTTCTTCCTCCTCAACAGCAGTCTGTTGTACTACAAAGTGAAATGCTCATCCCCAGCCTCTGGTTTAAACGCTAAACTCATTGTTTCAAGAATCATAGGGTCTTCTGTATAGTGAGTTTTTGAGAGCAGTTTGGCAACTGCGCTCAAGAGCCTGGAACTATTCTGCCCCATTGCCCTGAAGAAATTGATTAGTTATAAGGGAGGTGTGCAGTCCCCCCAAACACGGATGGATTGCAATCATACACGTGTCATAAGAATACAGAAAATAAATTTGAGTGGTGTCAGGATGCTTTTTTTCCTCCCACTTGAAAGAGTGAACATTTGTTAGGCTTCTGTTACTAAAAGTTGGCATCATATGCTGTTTCAGATGATTTCCCACATACCTCAAATGCATCTAACTGTGTCCTCAGTAGGTGAGGAGATCTTCCTGCCACCATTCCTTATCTATCTATCATTATAGATAACTCCTTGGAGTTAAGATAGTGTTGGGAAGTTAATTGTCATCTCTTTCTCGTGCGGTTTGATGACAGCCTGTACTCCGGCCTAATGGGAAATTCTCTCAGTGTGCTATAAAATATTAATCTCAAAGTGTCTGAAAAGTGTCCCAGTGAAAGTTAAAAACTTGTTTCTCGCTACTAACATGTCAGGCACCATCAGTGCTAAATGTAGAAATCAGTCCTGAAGTAAATAACCAAACCCATGTTCCTCATAAGGTGTGGTTTCAGAATTTAATCTCCTTATAGAGTACAAAATGTCAGGAGCCACCGGATGCCCTTTCTGGGAGGGGGATGGGGCGGTGGGTAAGAGGCTTGGAGAGTTTTGGGTTTTGTCTTCCCAACCACAGGAACTCTGTGTAGACATTAAGGGCAGATGGTGCCCTCTTTTGGTTACACCTAGAATTATCTGACCATTTCTGCCTTAGCTTGTATGCTCCTAACCTGAAAGAGAAATTTTTATTTACTCATAATCAAATAAATAAGCATGGATTGGTTTCCTTAGTTTAAAAAATAACTTCCCTTTGCTCTTGAAAGAGACCATGAAGTTATAGCCGGGTACCGCTGGGGCCACACCGTCATTAAGCTTTGGCGAGAACATCAAACCGTGCCCAGGGTTGATGTGGGTAAAAAAACAGACTGCTATCTTTAATTGTTTGTCGTAGGTGATCACCATTTATTTGAGTCAAAATATTATCTCTTAATCTTCCTTCCCTCCCCACAGAAGAATAAGCGTTTAATTTTCTTCAAACAGATTGATGATGGCAAGTTGCAGCTGGATACACTTGGCAAACGGATTTGCCATCATCTGATAGCTGGCTAGCCAGACTCGTAGGTAAAGAAAGTTTCCTGAGCCTCTTCATAGAAAGTAAGAGCTATTTATGTGCAGTTTTGTAATCTTTGTTCCCCCAGAAAAGCACCATCTTAAGCCAGTCTAAACATTAATACTGATTCTCTTTTCTTACTGAACTGCATTCCCCGGTAGATCTGTATTTGGACCACTATACATGGTGGAAACACTGGAAAATCTCAATCTTAATCTTCTCTTTCTCTCTCTCTCTCTCCCCCAGTCATTTTGGGCTCTGATTTCACAAAATAGTAAATAGGCTAATAAAGCTCCCTCTGCATTAAAGTAAGGGAGACACTAAGGTTGAGACCTAAAAGCAAGCAACAACTAGTTACAGTGTTCAATACATTTCAATCTGTCAGAAATAAGCAGATGATCTTATTATGAGTAAATTATTTTAATGCATGAAACATGGACATTTTTTGCTAATTGGGTTTCAAAAATAATTTCCCCTATGCTACTTAGATGTGTCTTTCCCCCAGTTAGTGTGGCATCCAGACAGAAAACTAAATCCTTATGAACATCCTAATATAGTTTCAGTATAGAAAATATACTTTTGTTTATTGATCTAGAACAGCCACTTTATTTTTAAATGAACGCTGAGTTTTTCCCTGCTGTTGCTTAAAGACACGAATATTTTATCCACAAGCAAATTCATGTCACATGAACCAAAGGAACGGGGAGAATGAATTTTTTAAAAAATTTTTGTGTAGCTTGCTTACTTTTCCATATGCAACTTTATAACAAAATTTAATTTTACACATAGTTAGCAAAACTGGTATTAATAAAAACTGATCAAAACCCCCAATTATAACCAATTAAGTATGGCCCTGGTGTCATGCATATGTTTTAAGCATTTAAGATGCAGTTTCAAAATTAAAGAATATTTTTAGAATCTTCTTTGAAATGGTTTAATATATTTCTGCTTCCCTGCAAGCAAAGAAAAGTATTTTAAATCAAAGAAAATGTTTGTAGTTTAGAAATGGTTACAAAAGGCTTTAGTTCTTATAACAGTCTTAAAATTTAGATCGATTGCAGAATTTATGCAGTTTGCTCTACAGACTGCTTTCAAAATTCGTTGAAAATAGAAAGATGTCAGTGACTTTCCTTCATTTTAAAGAAGCTCTTTCTTTTTCTCCAGGATTCCCAGCGTTGTTTACGTAGTGTTTTTGTTAATGGGGGCAATTACTGAAACTCATTGACTAAATTATTCCGAGTGATATTTTTTTTTTAAAGCAGTGGTTCTGATTCAATTTTATGATGTAGATTTAAGATAAATATTTTACTGAATATGATCAATATGTGTATGACAGTTTGTGTGACGAGAATGAAGTTTTACATAAAAGAAATATGATCTTCAATCAGATCTTCAATCTTTTTTTGTCCTTACGCGTTTTCTTCAAAGTAAAGGAGTTCTGATAGCAATCACAAACGAATTAGAAAATTGGAATTAAAAAGAAGAACCTTTGTAGTTAAATGAAATGTGTTTTGATAATGGAACCATTCCCAATTAGATGTGTTTGAAGTTCAAAAACACTAAGCTGGTCTATGATTTCTCGAAATTAAGTTTTTTAACTGAACTATTTGATTTTTTTAATTTCCAAGGCATCTGTCAAAGGCATAGAAATAGTATCCATGTAAGCAATTAACTCCAAAAAGCTGTCATATAATAAACATTGCAGAATATTTGTAGTTTTATAACTGATACCTAATAACTACTGACCTTAGTAAAACACTTTTTATATTTTTTCTATAAAATTCATACATTTAAGTCATTTTAGCTATGAACTGAAGTATGTTTCCAATTAATCCAAATCACATGCCATAAGATAGAAATGGAAAACAGTAGTGAGCTCTGCATTGAGCAGTTCTGTGGAGTAATTTTTTGTTTTTGTTCAGTTACTTATATAAATTTAGAATAATGCTAAATGGTACATTTCCTCGTAAACACTCCACAAGTGGATATTTCTGGCAAATTAAATTCTTCATGAGAAGGCAAATTCTTTCCTATGAGATTCAACCTCTTCACTCCTGTTGCAATGTTTTCCTTTATATAGTCTCACTTTATAGCACAAAGATGAATCAGACTTTCATCAGAACCACAACTGATATATTACATACCAAAGAAAACAAGCTGATCATCTAGTCCTGCCGCTATTTTTGATGTCTCTTAGCAGAATTTCATTTGTTAAATGGATCCACGAGTTCTAACCTCCTGCAACTTTTTTATTCCCGTATCTGTCAGCTTCAATCCACATTTTTATTCACTTGTTATAGACGCCAACTACAACACTCCGTCTCACCCAGGGAACAACTTTTTCTATGGGAAAAGGAGATATTTCATCGACGGTAGTGTGGATTTTTTTCATAAAATTTTTCATAATTCAAAGTTAACTTTGTTCTCCAGAGGTGGGAGGCAGGCCCATTCTTGAAATCCCTGGCATTTATTTTCTCCTACCTCTCCCAGTGAATTTTTTTTTTATTATTACATTGATCAAGCCCAATGAAAATGCCTTCTTTGAAACTGGTAGGTAGAAGAACATTAGTCATTTGATTTCAAGCAATGCAATTGCATTGTCTAGGGGTAATAGTAAAAGACTGTTAACAGGGTGTCTGCAGTAGGAGAAGAGCCGTTTTAAAACTGCTTCACAAGCCAGACCCTTTCCTCATACCTTCATCTATTTATGACCCCTGTTCTCGGTGTTGAAGACTGGGAATGGAAAAGCAGCAGTTCACACTGAGAGGACGCAGAGGCATGGACCACGTCTGTGAAAGGGTCTTCCTTTTAAGGTCAAGTGGAATAACACTCCAGGATGTGATGATGAGCTCTCTTCCCTTCAGGGTTTCTTCTCCTCACTAGACTGTGAGCTCCTCCAGGGTAGGAAATTGTCCACTTTATAACCCAAGTGCCTATGCCAGTGCCTGACACTTAAGCGGTGTTCAGTAAACAGTGACGGTGTGGAAGTGAAGAGAGCTGAAATCCCAGTGGCTGAAAGAGGCCCCTCTGCACTTAACAGAACCACAAAAGGCTCTCTGCAGCTCTGTACGGCCCAGCCCCACTTGAAATACAATTAAATTGTATGCAGCTTAAAGGATGCAAGGAGGGGTTTATTTTAACAAATGCACCAGAATTTACATATCTAAATTACTTTATTAGAATAACAGCTGACATTTATATTGTTCCTCCGGAGTACTAGGCATTATGCTAAGTACTTTACTCCTTCATAGGCCCACAAGCAATCTGTGACACAGATACTATCATCATCCCTAACTTGCAGGCCTGTCTGCTTATTCAAGGATATTTCTATTCCTTGATGTGTTTGGGGACCTCTCTGAAATTATCTTCAGAGTCAGTTTACCAGAAACACAAGAAAATCAGCCTTCTAATTAATTTATAGCTATGCCTCCCCATGATTGTAATTGGTGCTGAAATATTTCAGCACATTTTTTTTTTCCAGCAACACAATTTACAAAGCTCTAATACCAGAAGTATTTCTTCAGCTAACTGGGAAATGCAGTTTTAAATTTTCAGTAAAGTGAGAGTAACATTATATAGCTGAGGGCTGATATTTGAAGTTTAGTAGATATTTTTTCATATATCCATTTTATTACTACCACAGGAATAATTTTTCTTGCCCCCAAGTCAGAGATAAATTGTGGTAGCTGCCTAAGTATTCTAAAAAGTGATCAGTTGACTAATAACTTCCAAGTCAAGAATAAAACTCTTTTCTTTTTTTCTCTGACCAGATCGATGCGTCAAATAAAGCAGCTGAATTCTTTGGAACTATTTCTCAAGTCAAAGAGACATGTACTTTCTTAATGGGCAGATTTTATTTGAGTTTGTATTCACCTTTAAAGCTGATAAGATAAACTGAAGTCATAAAGGCCATACTACCATTTGATTCAGAATGGAAATTATTTCAAAGTTTTGTCTACTTTGCTGTCTGTAAACCGTGCACAGTTTAACAGTTAGGGCAGTGATACTGACTTCTGTGTAAATTAGAAATCCGGATGCACCAGAGAAAAGTTTCCCTAAAAAATGTTTCTTAGGAAGAAAAACTCTTCCTAAACCATCCATCTTGTTTCATCAGTCTTATTTCATTTGCTGCTAGAAATCTAATGTGTGTTCATCATTTATGGCCTTACGAAGTCAATGATATGAAAAACCCATAGCTAGCGAATCAATTATAAATTATATTCAGTGTAAAGAGCATCTCATCCAGTAAGAATCAATGTTTAGAAAATGTAAGATACACATGGATAAAATCCCTAAAATCCCCTAGAACACCACTCTCAACTCCAGCTTTGTTTTAACATTAATAATTTAAAATTACTCAGCAGTCACGTTCAAGTGTCCCCTTTGTGAGGTACGCGCATTTTTTTCTGTATTCCTTTTATCGTCCTTGCCTTCAGAAGGAGTTTGGTTTCCTCTTCGAACAAGGACTGTGGCTGGCAGGAGGGAGGAAAGCAGTCTCTGTCCTCCACCCACGAACACCCACGGCACCGACATACCAGTAAGCAACGGTTTCCTTTCTGCCACTCGCTCCGTGGAAATGACATGTAACCTTGACATGGCGAGGCAGCGGAGAGCCAGCTCTTTCAAGGCGAGAGGCTGAGGAGCTGGCTGCGGGAAGGCACCTTCGGTTTAGTTCAGAAGCTGAAATGCAGAAGACAATCGTGCTGGCAAAGGGAGCCCACCTCCAGCTGAGAACGCGTGCACTGAGCTGACCTTCCTCCTCAGCTTGCCAGCTGAGATTAAGCTTTCTTCAAGTGGTCCCTTGTCAGCCCTGCCTTCTCTCCAGTGTTGCTCATCTTTCACAACTGGAAGCCAAGTGTTTCAAACTGTTACTCAATTTTGCAGCCAAATTCCTTTATTTCCTTCCTCCTCCTCCTTGTCTCCCTCACACACACAAACACACACACACACACACACACACACACACACACAGATGGCTAACCTTACATTTGTGCCTTCCTTTCCAAAGTCGACACTCAGAAGAGGACCTGGGAATTTTTATGTTTCACTGAAAAGCTGTTAAATATTTCTGTGCTTCTTTTTTCTTGAAACCTTAATTAAGTAGAACAGGGACATCTACAAAAGATGTCTATTTGCAAAAATAACCTGCCTTTGATCAAAAAAGCCGCAAAAGTGTACTTCTCAGGAAAGTAGAAAACCACACATGATCTCAAGTGGAAAAAATATAAAGAATTTGCTGAATTTTTAACCTTAGTACATAACAAAGATATTATTTTAAAGTTGGTTGGTTAATGTGGGCTGTGTTAGAAATTTCATTGTGCTGTGTTTGGGTTTACCCAATGTTATTTTAATGAGTTTATTGGTTCAACATACAAAACACCACATGGCACTTAAGTTTTCAGGTTATAAATTTTCTTGGGAGGCACTTACTTGAAGGAACTCGGTTACATAATCAACTGGTCTTTCAATCTATCAGCACGAAATAACCTTTCACTTTTTGTATACATATACAGTGAGGATTATTTGGTTATAAAAACCAAATAAAATTTTCCATGGAAGAAGTCACCTTCCTAAATCATCTATTTTTGTGTACGTATTGAGACTTTGGTAATAAACACTTGTTCCACAGTTTTGTCGAATGCATCTACAGACTGAGTTTGGCATCTTCTAGGGAAGACAGAAATTAGACATCTTCCTTATTTTCTCTTCAAACTTCCTGGCCTGAAGGGACCCTTAGCAGACATGTCTGCATTTGCCCGTAGAACTACTCTATGACCATTGGCGTATCAACTACCCAATAAAGGAAAGCCTAGGGGGAAAAAAAAAAGTGCCAACAGACATGGAAAGAGGAAGTAAGGAAATCTGCTAGCCAAGAGGCTGTACAGGCAGAACTCAGACGGTGAGACCTCTACTAGCCCCCCCTCCCCCCCGCCCCGCATCTTTCTCAATCCTTCTCCATCCCTGGCTTCTAGATAGTATCAGAGGACTGGAAACATGCCTTCTCCTTATCTCAGATACTTTCCCCCAGGGCTTCAAACTAGAGATGGAGGGAAGTTTAGAGAGAAGAGTCTTTGGGATTAAAGTATCAGTTCTAAGTGCACTAAAGTTGGGGTCTTTCATTTTAAGCTGGGGAAGCCACATCACTCTCCCTCTGGTGGGAGGCCCGCATCACAGCAGCCCCTTCCCTCAGCAGCTGTTGTTCTCTGGGGGCTCTGGGCAACAGAGGAAGTTCAAGATCTTTTTTCACTGAGTCTTCAAGCTCGGGTAGCAAAGGAAATCCTAGTTAAACCAGATTCTCCCAGGGTGTAAGCATATCTCATTTGAAGATCTCAGAAGTTCTAGCAATGTGATTCACTGACAGCAAGAATGCACCTTCCGCCTTACAGCTGCTGGTCACCCAGCCTAGAGACTGCTTCCCCACGGTCTTACAATCCTAAGAAGTGTTAGGTAGATACAGTCTGGTCCTGAATGACTAGAAGGTAGTAATTTGAGGCCCCCTTTGCCTTAGCTGTAGAAAGGCCTCAAAACAGAGTTAATTGCATATTGGGAAGGGAAAGGCTAATTTTGATAGATTGATGTTAAAGATCATACCAATTCAAAGCTTGTGCTAGTAGCTATTTGCATGTAGAGTACATTCTACTGTAAAGAACTAAGGATAATCTTTTATGCACAGGTTACCAGCAGGACTAAGCTGTATACCTAAGGTCACATTACAGAGTACAAAACTGAAATTTAATCATGATTGCTGGACCATTAGCCTAATTGCCCAAATAAACAGAATGAGAATCACTTAGATGGGTTGCAGAGGTCTCTGATGAGTCAAACGCTATGTCCACCCGTGGGATTTAGAATGTGAAGGACCTTGGAGGTCACCTAATCCAACACCTTCATTTCACAGATGATGAAATTCATGTTCCTAAGAGGTAAATGACATTCACGAAAGCACATGGCTGGCAAAGATAGAGTTCGAACCCCAGTTGAGTGTTCCTTCTTGTCACTTTTTTGCTCCAATGCCAGACACTCAAGTGAACTCTAAAGTTCCCAGTTACTTTTCTAGGTGTTGCCAAAGAGTCCTGTTGTTTATGTGTGCTATATACATAAATATATGTGCCTGGATTTTAACCGTATCATCTTTTTTTTTTTTTAGCCCATTGTAAGATACAGAGAAAGTGTCTCTGTATCACCTAAAAATCTTCAAAAGAGAAGGAAACAACCAGATTTAGTTTGAGAAATAAATAAATAATTCCCCAAATGTCTGTTCATGGTAGTTAAACTTGTGTTCATTATAATTTTTTTAAAGATTTTTATTTATTTATTTGATAGACAAAGATCACAAGTAGGCAGAGAGAGAGGAGGAAGCAGGCTCCCCGCCGAGCAGACAGCCTGATGCGGGGCTCGATCCCAGGACCCTGGGATCATGACCCGAGCCGAAGGCAGAGGCCTCAATCCACCCAGTGGCCCGTCATTATAATTTGAATTTCATTTGTGGCCTTAACTTGACCAAGTTGAGATTGTCTTCATGTCTCCTGAATGTGCTCCCTTTCTCATCGAGCACTAAAATTGCCTTAGTTCATGTTCTCCTTGCTTTTTGCCTGGATTGCTGCGGCAGCCTCCTGTCTTGGTTTACATAGACCCTCAGCACACACATTCCCTACCCCCATGCTTGTTTGTCTAAGATGCACCTCGCGTCATGTCTTTCTTGTTCAGTCCTTCAGTGGTTTCCTGTGGCTTTCATGATAAAGTTTAAATTCTCAGTTTGACCCACAAAGTAAGCTTCTCTTGCTTCATTCCTCCCCTGCTGCCAGCTCTACCGCTCAGCCCCTCCTCTCTTGACTCTCTGACTCCCTTGACTCTCTCTTAACTCCAGCATATCGAACTCCACCTGCAATTTCCATATTTCCTTCCTCCAGGTGTTCATGTATGTTGGTGTGTGCATGGAATGCCTCTCTTCTTTTTCATTTTTTGGACTTGTAGGAGGAATCATTCCATACTCAGTTCAAGCATCCTCTTCTTCTGGAAAGCCTCCTGGGACCCACACCTCTAGAACCCAGTCTTTGATGCTTCCACATCATGCTGAGCCCACCTCTGTCCTAGAACTCCCCATACTTGACTACCATATTTGTCCGCTTGTCTGTTTTCATTACTAGACTATGTATACTCCTTGAGTTATGGGTTTTCGTGAACCAAAGAAGAATCTCCCTGGGATTTAGATCAGAACACAGAAACCCTGTGTGTGTGTGTGTGTGTGTGTGTGTTTCAGAATCCCTGTGTATTAATCATGTTTTTCATTTTCTGCATTTTTGTGATGCTTTGCTCTCTTGGGGACTTGGGGACCCGGGAGACTTGGGCCTATCAGGGCTATCTAAAATTCCTAGAGATAGAGGGTACTTCTCTGCAAGTGTGCCTTTCATATGCAAACCAACCAATCCAAAGCCCACACCCCCACCATCTTCATTATTAGGCTCTTAGGAGGTGCTCTAGGGCAATATTGCCTCTCCTAATGACGCCAGCTCCAGGTACCAGACCACTCTTGGACAGCCCCTGTGCCCCCGAGCCTGCTGAAATTATTCCGACTAGCCAGTTCCTAGTTTGCTTTCCCTACCTATTCCTGCACATGGAAACCACCATGAAAGCTCATGCCCATGCTTGCTTTCCTCCCTCTCCTTCTTCCTCCTGACTCTGGTGCTCACCCATGTGAGCTTGTGTGACTTTGCATGGCCTGATATGCCCCCGACTCTTGGGAAATGTGAGTAAAACACTATCTTTTCACTAACAGTTGTCTCCTGATCCATAGGCCATCCCATACCTAAACAACACTAAAACCTATATTTTAAAATACCCTCTTGTCCATGCTCTGGCCTTTCCCAGGGTAGCTCCAGGGAGAGTCAGTACCTTTGTCTCTCTCTATTCCCCTAAACTGTGGGAAATGCACTTTTCTACATCTAAGATACAAGGCCCCATTTCTCTGGCCCTCAAATATGTAACAAAAAGGGAGACAAGCTGATAAAATCGCTGGTATAATCTTATATTCTGAAAGCAGAGAGGTCCTTGCCTCTACACTTGGCAGACTGCAGTGTTTGTAAACTCCCTAGAAAGGGAAAACCACTCAGAAAGTGCTTTTTGTCCCCAATTTCTCATTTACCCCTCATAACAGGCAGTAAAAGTTATAATTATCCCTACTTCAGAAATGAGAACAGCTTGGCAAAGATCTCAGACCTATCTCGAGTAACCTTGGCAAGTTACTCTGTGTCTCAGTTTCCTCATGTGTAAAATGTCAATAATTATGATAACCTCCCTTGCGGGATTGTTGTGAAGATTGGTAAGATCATTCATGTAAAGCCCTTTGCATAGTGCCTCATGTGTGGAGTGGGAATTAAATGTTGCGTGCTATGGTCTTTGTTGCTGATGAAGTTACAGCCGTTAAAACACTGAACCCATGCTTTTCTTTTTTAAGAAAAGATTTATTTATTTATTTGTTTAGAGAGAGGGTGAGCACCGGGAGGGGCAGAGGGAAAGGGAGAATCTCAAGCAGACTCTGCACTGAGCACAGAGCCTGACACGGGGCTCAATCTCAGGACCCTGAGATCGTGACCTGAACCGAAGTCAAGAGTCCGATGCCCAATGAACTGATCCACCCAGGTGCCCTTAAACCCGTGCTTTTCAAATACAGAGTTGCCTCCTATTGCTGTTCCCTAAAATAGTTGAATCCATTGCCCTATATAACGTTCATTAAACAAGAATTTTTACCTACTAGGTAAAAGACCAGGGGAAGCAAAAAGGGGCAGCTTCCCATGAGTGGTGTATCACCCAGCACCTGTTTAAGTTTAAAAGATTCTTTCATCTTTGATCCTTGGTATCAAATAGAAATTTCTGTGTATTAAATGACATCTCATATTTTCACATGAGTGCATAATATTGTGTAGACACTGCACAGACCTCCAGGGTGACGGATGACCGAGTAGACACTTTGTCACGGAGAGTGAGCCCGTGGCCTGATGGTAAAAGCCCACTCTTCAGACAGGATTCAATGAATGGCCCACAACTTGTGGTCCTGGGCTGAAATTGTTTTTCTCCTCTCATTTTCATCTCACCCATCCCCATGACTTCTCCGGAGTATGTAGGAAAAAATCAGTTAGGCTCTCATAAGCCCAATCTCAGCGGCTGACTTGCTGTAGCAGCAGGCAAGAGAGGACAGATTGCGTTGGGGGCGGAGAGGACAGAGGGAAAACAGCCTTTTCTCAGAGCCAGAGATGTACCCCGGAAAACTATGTTTTCAACACAACAAAAATGTGTTTGATTTTTTCAATGTATTAACAGCTGAAAAAAATAACTCTGGGGGAAAAAAACATGTAAGGAATAGGTTTAGGTCTATCTGAAAATACCTTCAAAAGAGTTGAATTTTCGTGAGGAATTACGGCAGCTGTCTTTAAAAAGAAGCAGTTCAGTGCAATCGCAGGAAGGATCTTTGCAGTCAGTGATGACAATGAGGCTGAAATTATTTCCTGGACAATAATAGCTACCAATGACTTGAGTCTTTGAGGGGGAAGGGATTCAAAGTTAAATAGAGGGTCAAAGCGCCACTCAGGCTTGTCTTTGAGCTGGGGGCCTTGGAATTAGGCCCAATGATCCCCAGCAGAGAGGAGAGATGGGTGGGCGGTTATTGGACCAGACAGCCTTTTAATTCTGCTAGATGAGCCCTGTGTCACCATCTCCCCATATTCTCCACACCTCCCTGCAGAAGAGGCAAGCTGCTTCACCCATGACCAATGAAGTCAAGAGAGCAGGTCTGAAAAGGACAAGGGAACTCTCCCCTCTCGGAACACTTGCATTTCTTACTGCGTGTGACAGGATGATTCTGGAATTCTTGAGTGCCCACTGAATCACTAAAGTAAGAAGCTGATTTATTTTTACAGCCCTCAAGCCAAAACTGAAGGAACATTCAGGCAGACGTCTATGACGTCTATGACGTCAGTGTTCCCCAGCAGCTTAGAATGGACAAGTGGGATCTCTCAACCTAGCTTCTTCTCTGTTAGGCAGTTTGGAACAGTCACCAACCCAGGCTGGATGAGAAGGCAGCAAAGGTCACACAATTTCAAGTGAAGAGTCAGAAGGATCTTCCTTAGACAAAGCACAGTTCTCCGGGTAGTGAGAGGGTAAGAGAAAAGCGGCAGCCCAAAGGAAACAGGGACAGATGAGAAAAGAATAAAAAAGCAAAGGTGAAATCAACTGCAGGACAGAGAGAAAAAGCAAGGATTGAGCTCAAGCTGCCAAAAGGACACAGACGCTGGCGACCGTCTCCGCTATGGGGTGGGTTCACCCAACAGGTCCATGTCCGTCCTTCAGGGGGTCTGCACACACACTCGCACATACTACACACCCACGGCGGGAGCACATCTCTGCATTTACACATGGAAGAAATGGAACTCATTTGGCAAACAGCCTGAAAATCTCCCAACACATGTATCTACTCTCCCTAGGATGCTAAGGCGCCCAGCATCATCCTAGGAGCTGGGAAATAGTTAACATTGTGATGCAGTGAGACAGAACCAACTGCAGGTGCAGAGGAGCAGTGTGCTAGATTAGAGGTCTAGTCCATGGTTTTCACATTGTCTGCACATGAGCTCCATCTGGAACCTAACATTAACCAACTTGAGGCATAGATCCCACACCAGACCAGCTCAGTCAGAATCTCTGCGGGAAGAAGCGAGGCATCAGAATGAATTTTTTACTCCCCAGGGCAAATTCAGTGTGGGGTCAAGTTTTGAGGACCACTGATCTCGATCTAGCTCTCTCCCATCCCCACCAGCCGTAGGATCTCTGGCAGGATGTGCATACCCTCCCGGCCTCAGTTTTCATATCTGTAAAGTCCGAGAGGTGAGCATATGCTCTGAGGTCTCTCCAGTTCTCTGTCAATCTGTCAGTTTGACATTTGTGTGTATCGTACAGGACAGGTGTCGCAAGATGGTAAAAAGGGGAGGTGTCTACGCATCCACCCCCACCATCCGTTTTGTACAGCAAATCTGGGAGCATTGTCGACTCTCCTGCAGTGAGCATTACTTAAAATGACTTTATTTGTTTTGCAGTTTAGAGGGCCTCTGTAGGTAGCCTCAGGAGCCCATTCATTTCATTAACATTAAATCAACAAGGAGACCTTCTTTCTGCCTCTCTCAAGCAGGATTAATGGATTTTGGCATGATGTGTGCATCTAGCAGCAAAACCTCTTGCTGAGAAAGCTAGCAGGCTTGACTAATTCCCAGCAGTGTTAACTTCATAAACTTACCCTAAGCTTTTAACTTTG
This sequence comes from Mustela nigripes, assembly GCF_022355385.1. Lineage (NCBI taxonomy): Eukaryota > Metazoa > Chordata > Mammalia > Carnivora > Mustelidae > Mustela > Mustela nigripes. The sequence goes on along the minus strand of NC_081562.1, from coordinate 45,917,012 downwards.
ACCGAAGATTAAAGGTAACGACTTCACGCTGTTGCATCTGAATGCGCGATACTCGAGATGCATAAAAAACTATATAAAAATGACACAGTATCTAAAAAGTTCACATTATATGGATGTTTGCCTGTGTGTGTATATATATCTGGGTTTTGTGCTTATGACGATATTCAATTCTGTGTATGTAAAAAAGGATCCTCTTATAAGACTGGAAAAGATTGATGCAATGAATAATCTATCCCAAATGGAGTATTGACAGATGTTTATGTAAAGGGCATGTGCGAGAACCTGTGGTTAGAATACGGTAAATATGCTAATAGAAGGCCCAGTTTTGTGTGAATGTGTAACATGACGCACCGTTGAATGTGAACGGTTTTCTGAGAAACAAAATGACTCTGCTGTAGGAGACCAGCTTCCGCCTATACGTAATAACCCAGCATATGACTAGGCTTATATTTTTTTTTCCTACCAGACAGTCTTTAAATTCAAAATTCCGAGAAGTCTGCATGAAGAAGGGAGAGAAAGGGGGAAAAATACAATATTTCCAGCCCATCTGACAAGACGACATAAAAAGCTTTTGATCAAAGGGTCTTAAGTACACTTTACTGGTGTGACAAACAACATTTTTATCCCTTTATTAGATTTATTTTCTTCTGAAAACTGCAGTGACCAGGGTATGGTTTGTGAAAGAAAGCTGGCAGGGTTGTGTTCTTTGATTCCTAATTAACACCTTCAGTCTCAAAAGAGAACCAACAGAAATACCATAAAATGTTGCAGCTGCATTGTGATTCCGCTTGGTTGGTTTGTTAAAAGTCGGCTGGGCATTGGCAGCTGCAATAAAGGGAAAGCTCAATGGATGTTTTGTATTGTGCCCACTGAAGTGAAAGAAGGCAACCATTTTATTTTTCAAATGGGCAGCTGCAGAGGGAGGTTTAAATGGAGCTAAATACAAGATTTACTGTTAATTTATAGTAAATAAATAAGGAAGAGTAAATCTAACTTTCCAGTTTTTACATTTGATGGAGATTTTATGCGAGAAATTATTAAGGACAACCGTTTTGGAGGTTTTTAGCAACTGATCTGGGGACTCTGGCAACCAGTAATAACATTCATTATGAAAATCAAAATAGGCTTTTTGCAAGAGCTGAGTAAGCCAGATCTTTGGAAATGGACATTTCCTCTTTGAAAGGTAAAGGTATATCTTTCCTGTGTTTGGTAATGTGACTCCCTCGCCCCACTTTATTGAAGTCTTCAAATTTATTCAGATCGGAATTAAGTAAGATTCCACACATACCCCCCACCTCACTTTTATTTATTTATTTATTTAATTTTTTTTTAGAGCATCGAGTTGAATTTTGCCTTGGGTAGGGGAATAAAAGAGGCATTTAACTCTAGTCTGATAAATCTCGCTCACATTCAAAAATGCAATTAAGGAAATATGTAAATCTAGATGTTTCATCAAATGCTAGCTAAGGGGTTACTAGTTCTTCTCGAACACAATGACTGAACTAAAGAACTTTAGTGTCTGTGTAAGAACCATTGTCCAAGCTGCAGTCCCTGTTGGAAACAGAGTCCGGCCCGGCCGTGGGAAATACCTACATATTTGACACAGGCCCTATTTCTGAGAGAAAGGGGATGGGAGGGAAAGTATGGCGATTTTACTGTTGCATTCTAATCAGCCATGATCTGCCTAATTTGCTTTGATCAGGAAGATAAACTAATTTTTCTATGGGCTGGATAAAAGTAATTAGCAAGCCAAAGCTTTCATGTTATTTCAAAAGAGCTAAAGTAAAGAGGATCAGAAATTGTAATGGTGGGAGCTAAATACATCTTTTCGGCTCATCTGAGAGCATTGTTAGTTCAAAATAGCATACTGACACAGAAGAGGAACTCCAGCTAAAGATAGTTTCATGGGCTGCACAACCATTGTAAGCCCCGGGGTCTACAATGCTATGTAACTAAACAGAATCACCAAGGGGTGATTTATAATTGGTGTCTGTGTCACAGAGCCCCGTTCTTTGGTGGGGACACCTTTACCTTGATGTGAAAGGGCTTGATTATTACGCAGTCCTAAAACATGGTTGGTTTTTCCAATAGCTCTGCGTTCGGGTTGTTGTATTTAAGTTGGGGTAGTTGGATGTATTTATTCAAACCCTAAGCCGCCACTCCTGTAAGACACACAGACACAGCCTGCTTGGGATTCTACAATACAGCATCTACTAGAGTGGGATCTGAGATCAAACTGAAAAAGTTAATCAGGAACCCGATGCTCCAGATGCTTGAATTTCACAGCCTGGTTCCCTGGGGTTTGGGCCAGTTACCAGCTTCGGTAATGCCGCGGCCTCTTCTCTTATTTTTTCCAAACATCCAAACACATGTAGTTATTAGATGAGATAGAAAGATTTTGGAATATGGGATTTTGTTTCTTCAAAAACAAAACGAAACAAAACCCTGCTATTTAATGTTACTTTTTTTTCTTGTTGATATGACCTTTGCTTTACTTCCTTTTCCAAGTTGTTGTATTAGATATAGTATCTGTTACCCTACTGTAAACTTAATTGCTTTTTTGGCTACTAATCTCCTTTGCTGGGGTTCCTAGATACGAAAGTGTACATTTCGTGTCAGACTTAATGTGGCTTATAAAATAAGTGGATCTTTTCAAAGGATCTCTCTGTGAGGTTGGGGCTCACCAAGCTTCAGGGTTATATCAGAACTGTTGTTACAGAAGAATTCCAAAGGAAGCCAAAAAATAAAACCAGTCTTCTACCCTGCCTTTAAAATTATTCAAAATGATTTGACTTGCTTTTTCTCATGTTTTTCTCCTCTTTTTGGAAAGCTGCCATCAACAAACATTTTAACTCCCTAACATTGTTTTAAAGTTCTTGGCCATTAAGGGTTTAAAAATGCAAATAAGTTTATTTTCATTTTGTTGCTAACTGTCATAAGGTCTAGAAAAGAAGGCAATATTTAGGAATCAAGAATTCAATCTATGGCTGAGGGAGTAAATCCTCAGTAGTGTTAACATCATGTTCCTGCATATGCATTAATTCTTTCACAAAATTAATGCTTATCTATTGCCGACTCTGTTCTGGATGCTAAGAGTATAGCAGTATAACCTTCACAGGGGAGAGAGACATTAAGTAACTGCTTAGTTAAATTTATGTTCTTAGAATTACGCAAAGACTCTGATGGAGAATGGAAATGCACCTTAAGAGAACCTGCCTAGTCTTGGTGGTCAGGGAAGACTTCCATTGACATTTATTTAATCTGGTATCTTTTTTTTTTTTTAAAGACCCTATTTATTTATTTGACAGACAAAGATCACGAGCAGGCAGAGAAGCAGGCAGAGAAGCAGGCAGAGAGAGAGGAGGAAGCAGGCTCCCTGCTGAGCAGAGAGCCTGATGTGGGGCTTGATCCCAGGACTCTGGGATCATGACCTGAGCCGAAGGCAGAGGCTTTAACCCACTGAGCCACCCAGGCGCCCCTATTTAATCTGGTATCTTGAAGGACAAGTTGGCGTTGGCCCGAAGGAGAGGGAAAGAATGTTCTAGACACTGGCTGGATTCTCCTCTGTACATTCTCTAACTCTAACATCCAGCATGATGCCGGGGACCTCTAAGTACCTCCTAATGCTAGAGGTCTGAACACCGTTACCCCTAGGGGGTAGGATCCTCATCGGAGATCAGACCTAGCATTACTAGGAGACTTCCTATAGGAATATGGTACAAAGATCTGTGTGGCAAGAGGCTCTGCAGGTGTGTTCAAGTCTCCCAAGTGTACCTTTTACTTTACTAGCTTATAGTTTTACTGGGCATACTGAATTCATTTTCTCTGAAGCATAATTACGAACTTATTTATTTGCACCCCAAATCATAACCTGAAAAGAAGTAGCAATCGCGTTGTATGGACGTGTGTGTTTTCCCTGCTTTAGATGAGGAGCCAAGAAGCAAAAGGCAAGCTTTTCCCTCTGTCCTCCTCTGATTCACAGTAAAGTCTTCCAATTTCTGTTCACAAGGGGTAGCCGGTCAGACCTAAGTGCACACATTTATTAATTCTTTAAATTATTCACCTAACACGTAGCACTTATTAACTAGACTAAGCCCAAGAAACAAAGATGAATCACATAAGAACCTCTGCTCCCTGGAGTACACTATCTAGTTGAGGGAGACAGACAAGTAAACCAAAGCAGTACAGTAATGAAGAGCATCCTTCTGGAGTCAGTCACTCTCTGTTGAAATCCTGGCACTGCACTGACCACCTTGAGCAAATTACTTAACTCCTCTCTGGCTTCAGTTTCTCCAACTGTAAAACAGAATGTTTCTCACAGGGTTGTTCCCAAGGGTTCTTACTTGCAAAGCACTTACAGCAGTGCCTGACAGGTAGTAAATACAAGGCAAGGTGAGCTGGGATTATTACTAGAGGGATAGTATAAAGTCCTGTGGAGGCTGAGAAGGAAGCCATTCACTCTGCCTGGGGTTGAAAATACTTGCCAGAGAGGGTTGGGTTTGCTCTGCTTTTAAAGGATGGGGGTGGAGGGGGCGGGGATTCCACCACAGGGATGGGCGTGTCCTACAGAAGCCTGTCAGCTGGGGCGCCTGGGTAGCTCAGTGGGTTAAAGCCTCTGCCTTTGGCTCAGGTCATGATCTCAAGGTTGAAGGATAAAGCCCCCCATCAGGCTCTCTGCTCAGCGGGGAGCCTGCTTCCCCCCCTCTCTCTGCCTGCCTCTCTGCCTGCTTGTGATTTCTCTGTCAAATAAATAAATAAAATCTTTAAAGAAAAAAAGAAGAAGACGGCCATCAGCATCAGCGGAGGCAGCAGAGCAGGAAAGCATGAGGAAGGAAATTCTCAGATTTGCCGAACTGAGGCAGTAGTCCCTGCACTTGAGAGAGCTTAGAAGAGAGAGAACCCAGAAAGCATCAGAATGGCTGCAAGGAGGGGCACCTGGGTGGCTCAGTGGGTTAAAGCCTCTGCCTTCGGCTCGGGTCATGGTTTCAGGGTCCTGGAATAGTCCCGCATCGGGTTCTCTCTGCTCAGCAGGGAGCCTGCTTCCCTCTCTCTCTCTCTGCCTGCCTCTCTGCCTACTTGTGATCTCTCTCTGTCAAATAGATAAATAAAATCTTAAAAAAAAAAAAAAAAAAAAGAATGGCTGCAAGGACGCATGTCTCAAAGGGCACCTGTCCCGCCTTCTCCCCAGAGCTGCCCTTCCTTTTGGGTTTTCCTATTCTCTCCTCCGGGACCCGTGGTTTATTCCTTCCGCGAAATTTATTGAGTGCGCGATGCAGGGTGCTAAGGGAGGACATATCCTTTCATTGTCTTCTGGAAGTTTGAGATCTGAGAGATTGATATCATTTGATGTATTAAATTCGGTCACCTGCAGAAGGGATTTCCGTTTAGAGATGGTTGTTTCCAGGACATCCTGTGCCTCCCTCCTACATCTCTTCATCATCGTGGGCCCCACTACCTAGCATAGTATCTGGAACACATGCACGTTACACAAATGCTTTCCGGGGGTGGAATGAGGCATTCCTCCCTCTGTTCTGCTATTTCCCCAAACTGTTGCCCCTCTTTCTCCTTCCTCTCCACTGCCACATTCTGGAAAGAGGCGGCTACATTCCCGACTGCCTTTCTGTTACCACCCACTCGTTCTTTCATTCCTCCTGCGATCTGCCTGCCAATTCCATCATTCAGTGGAAATCACTCTCTTCCAACACACCACCGCTGACCTCCTACTGCCGAATCCGAAGGATCTTCTCTCAGTCCACTGTCTTCCCACACCACTCTGCCGCATTAGCCTCTGCCCAGGAGCTCCTCCTCCTGCCCTACACACTTGCCGCCTTCATGTGCTTTGGAGCCCGCCACGCCTGAGTTTGGCCACAGTCCAAAGCTCAGTTTCCTTATCTGTGAAATGGGGCTAATAAAGCGGATTATCTGTGTCTGGCCCACACATACTGAGCTTCCTAATGACTCTCCGTTCCTCGCTCTCCTCTCACACGTGCACTGCTGCCTCACTGACCTTCCTAAATTTCATAACGATCAGGTCACTTCCCGGTTCAGAAAGCTTCAGCAGCACCGGGCCCTGGAAAGCTCCAGATGCACCGCCCAGCACACAGGGTCTCCACAGCCAGCTCCAACGACGTGCAGCTATGCTCCAAAGACAAGAATCCTGGAGGCGGTTCCACTTGGCCTCTCCTTGCCATTTAATATCTCTTCATCACTAGTGTCTCCATTAGCAGATTGAAGTATTAGATTCACTTCGAGCTAACGCCCCGCTTGGCTGGACAATTCAGTGATTTTACATTTTTGGCCTCATGTTTCCATACTTGCCCTTCAAATTTTCTGTTCTTCTGGTAAATAGGAAGGGACCCCATTTCCCTGATATGCTCCTGCTTTCCTGCCACTATACTTCTGCCCTTAGCCATCTGTGTGGCTGCGCTGGCTGCTTTCCCATCTCCACGTAAAGGCTCTTCTCAAGCGTCATCTCCTCTTCCATGGCCAAGAGTTGTTGGCCCCCCTGGGGGCTGTCAATCATCCTCCTTGCGGTAGATTCACGTTAGGGAAGTCCCATTTGGACCACAGCAATTTTCTCCTCACTCTTTCTCCTGCCCCACTGGCTTTCCCTTTGCACACTGGTCAATTCAGTCTTCTTGGGTCAGCTTTGGTTTACCACCCCTTACCTGAAGATCTACCATGCCTTAACATTGCCCAGTGCCTCGAATCCAACACCTCTTACCCAAAGCTTCAGAAAACTTCACCGAAATGTCCCAAATAGCCTTTGTTCTCTCATCTGTGAACCACTCTTCAGAGTGATCATTAGCCCATGTAGCTGAAGTCATACAGGGAGAGCCATGAGCTGTAAGGAGCCTGAATTTTTAGTATTTAATTGTGTCATGACTAGAATAATGCATTTACAAATTAGTATAAAATCAGCAAATAAAAAAATGTGCTTAAAAAGACTTCAACTGTGATTATTTTTTATTAAAAATTTGGTTACAATTTTATGGTTGTAGCACATTTAGGCACTTAACAATAGATTTTAGGTAAAATCCATAAACATTTGAATGTATTTATACTCTAGTTCAAGAGCTCTAGTTCAAGACTTGGGGCAAAGTCAGAATCACTTATGTAGATTTTTTTTTTTTTTCTTTGAAAGTCCACATTCCTGATTCTGATTTGGTGGATCATGTCCATGCCTGGACATGAACCCAGGCATCTGTTTTTTTTTTTTTTTTTTTTTTAAAGATTTTATTTATTTATTTGACAGAGAGAAATCACAAGTAGATGGAGAGGCAGGCAGAGAGAGAGAGGGAGGGAAGCAGGCTCCCTGCCGAGCAGAGAGCCCGATGCGGGACTCGATCCCAGGACCCTGAGATCATGACCTGAGCCGAAGGCAGCGGCTTAACCCACTGAGCCACCCAGGCGCCCCAGGCATCTGTTTTTGAAGAGGGCGATGGTGATCAAGCTCGCCGGATCACACGACTCTTGGAATTGTGCAGTGCACCGCTCTGGGCAGCAGCCTGGCACAGATTCCGAAGGCTCTGTCTCTTAGCCTCAGTTAAGAGCTTTACCCAGACTTTAGCACCAGAAACATTTGCATTAGAATCTTAGCTTGGACACTTATTAGTTGTGTGACTTGGAGAAAATTACTTCCTCTCTCTAAACCTTGGTTTCCCCATTTATAAAATGGAACAATGATAGTATTAACTGTATGGAAAGATAAAAGTCAGTTCGAATCTACACAGTATTCAAGACAGCATCTAACACATAGCAATTAATCAATTAATATTAACTATGATGATGACAATGATGATTATTGAAGTCCCTCTCTTCAAATCTAGAATTGGCCATGTAGCTTCAAGACCAGTTTACCTAGTACTGAAGGAATTATTAATATAAGTTAGTTGATCACTCTAAAGTGGTGGTAAAGATTATATCTCTTACATTTCTTATTTATGTCCCTGAAGGTTATTAGAATAAGTTTTAGCATAGATGAATTATATTTTGTCTATGTAATATATGTCCATGTGTGCATATCTGTGTCTGTGTATATGTATGTAATCTCTAATATTTCAAGTGGCCACATAAAAGTCCTTGACCTTGTCTGGCTTTTAAGCCAGATGTGTTTGGGTGTCTTTTTTTGGTGTAGGTAAAAACAAAGCACTATCTGAAAGGTTACTTTTTTAAAGATTTTATTTATTTATTTGATAGAGAAAGAAAGCATACAAGAACATGAGGGGGGAGGGGCAGAGAGAGAGAGGGAGAAGCAGACTCCCTGCTGAGCAGGGATCCTGAGCCAGAGCTCAATCCCAGGACCCCAGGATCTGACCTGAACCAAAGGTAGATGCTTAATCAATGGAGCCACCCAGACACCCCATCCTCAGAGGTTACTTCATAGCCCTTTGATATGTCCACCTTTGGTCCAAGTGAACAGAAGCCTGTGCCAGAATATATTATTATATAGTGGACTTACGTGTTAGTTTAACAAAGATTACATAAATCATTTTTGTATCAAAATATCTTATTTTTTTTCACACTACAGTGATAATTAGATAATTGTTTGCCTTACAATTAGTTTACTGTCTGTTTCCATGAAAGTATCTTGGTGTGAGACTCTAGAAAGACAGGAACTATGTGTGTGTTGTTTACAGTAGAATCCCCTGAACCTAGCACAGTGCCTGCCACATAGTAAATACCAAGAAAATATTTGTTGAGTGAGAACAGGAAAGGAAGATGAGAAAAAGGAAGTTGGGGGGAGAGAGTACTCCTACATACTTGTCCCAGAACCAGGAGCAGTGCACAGAACAAACTTGGAACTACATGTGAAATATAAAGGAGACTATGGCAGCCTCAACTCACCAGAGTTTACAATCTAGCTAGTGGGACCGGACATATTCAGAGATATGTACCATCCAGTATACCTAACAAGTGTTTTTAGGAAGATAATGACTGTCAAGAGGGGTTAACAAATAGAGGAGAGGTAGGACTCCAGACTAATCCTGGAGGAGGGAAGAAAGAGACAGAAAAATGAACAACCAGTTAAGAAAAATCAAAATTATACCACAGAAGCTCCAATTAGAGCCCCCAAATAGATACAAGGGTAATAGTCCTAAGTCCAGATTAAAGTGAGTTTCAGCAAGCTGGGCTATGTGAGGACACATATGTCGTTTGAATAAGGTACATTCAGTATCATCATTGCTTGATCTATTGTAGTAGTGATACTTCATTTGAAATTCTTTACACATTAAAAATTGGCATGAGATTTCTATGTTCAAAAAAGAAAAAGAATTGGAGGTTAGAAAAGTAAAGTTTTCCCGGGAAGCAGGCTCAGAGTTGGGAGTTGAGTACAGAAAGTTTCCTGGGACATGCCCTCAAGATGTAAGGGGGCAGGATTACCCAGAGGGAGAAGTCGAGCTGAGATGAGGTTGCAGCAGAGTCCTCGGGCAGTCCTCTAGGGAGCTCTAACCTTGGGGTGGCCCTCCAGAAGCATCCCTTCGTACCTCAGACTGACTGGTTATTAGATGTAGGTCTTCTTCTCCCATCCTCCTTCCTGAGTGTGACCTTGAGCAAGGAGGCACCCTACAGTTGCTCAGCAGAGTGACTCAACCGGACCCCTCTTTGAGGAGATGAGTGATTCAGTCCCGAAGGTGGGGCATCTGGACAGCATACCATAACGTTCCCTACATCTGGCCAAGAAAGATTCGGTCCAGAAGAGGGAGGGAACAGGCAAGGCTGCCACGTTTCTTAGGAGAGTAACTGGACTTGACTTACCACACTGAAGCAGTGCTACTCTGGGAATGTCCAGCCCTCCCCAGAGGATCCTGAAAATTATTTCAGACTTTATTCTCCTCCTCCTCCCTTTTTTCTCTCTTCTGTTCCACGGGCTCTAGCCTTCTGTCCCATAGGTTCTAGCCTGTTTCTTTCCCATATATATGTTTGTGCCTTTCTATTGTCCCCAAGAATGTTTATACTCTGGTTTTCCTCCACTGTCTTTCACATGAAACTCTGTCTCTCAGGACTCCTCAGGGAGTTACAGAAGAGCCTCGGAATGCTACCACACTAGCACAACTCATCTCCCACACAACTGCATACACTTCCTCCCCTCCTATATTTCTATTTTCCTGTTCCATCGGGTAAGCCTCCTGACTTTCAACACCTGGCAAAAGTCTTCTAGTAGAAACTCACCTCAAAACTCCCTTTTTAGGTAATGTAAACTGATTAGCTGGAAATGAGAAAACAGGCAGTCCCTGGTCATTCACACAGTGCAGAGGTTATCAAATGCCACTTCCTAACCACTCAGAAAAAAATCTAAGTAAAAATAAGTCAGTGAAACAGCAGCAGCAGAGATGTTTTGTTGGTCTTCAACCATGAACTCCTGAAAGGCAGTAATTGTTGCACCTGTTCTGTTCACCTTTCCATTGCACAATGTCTAGCACACTGTTAGAACTCAATAGAATGAGATAATTTTTTATCCAACACTGCACCTGGGAAGACTGGCAAGCTGCCACTGACTAGATGGTTGGTGTACTTGAGTGATTCCTGTGCCTTTTTGTAGAAGTAGAAAGTCATGAATTACAGACAGACTGCTATGAGGATTAGCCATTGAATAGAACAGTTTTTTGTTTGTATTTTTTTAATGACGACAAAATATCCTGGTATAATCTTTCTTTATGAATCAAGAGGAGAATTAAAGGAGCAAGGAGGATTATGAAATTATGTTACTTCTGTAATATCAGTCCTGGAAGGGCTTAACATTCCTTCATTTTAGCAAAGATTCCCTTTTATTAGATAGAGTTCAAAAAATCTGAGGTGCTCTTACTAAGCTTGCAGTAAGTCAGGACTTCTTGCTTAGCAAAGTATTAAGTGATGTGGAACTGAGGGCATCATACAGAGAAAAATCATCTTGCATCCATGCCTTTAAACTGGGAAGATGATGAAAAAATGCAATGTAAATGTAGTAGATTAAATAAAAGTCATCCATTTATTTGGGAGATAAAAAGAAAGTAATACAGTAATGATGATACTTTTTTCGCATTTAAGTTACCTACCGAAAAAATCAAAATAGAATCTATATGTGATTAATGATTGCCTCTGTCTGTTCTGGCCTTTTATGAATAGTATCTAAGGAAATCTGGCAAATGAAAAGGGTTTTGGGGGGGTATCTAAGGTCTGGTTGTCATTTTCACATTTTCCAAATTTAAGGCAACTGAGGAAATAGGGACATGACCATGGTTCTTTCAGGAGCTATTATTAAATGAAATTAGCAACATGTCTTGATTGGAAATAAGGAGAATGGAACTGATTTGAACATTGCAGTGGACCCTGAGTGATAATGAGAGTTACCCAAAATAATTGTGTGAGGCAGGGTCTGAATACTTGGAGAATGAGGAAGGCAAAAAAGAAAATAACGTAGACCAGATTTTTTTTTTCAACCAAAATAGCCACCGTTTATGATGTGCCAGACTTCCCATATGTTATCGTATTCACCGCTGATGCCAAGCCAGTGAGATTTGTTATTTCTATTCTATAAATAAAGAAATCAAAGTAGTTGAAGAATTTTCCAAGGTCACAAACCTTGGAAAGAGAGAGTGGAGAGAGAGGATTTGAAGAGGTCTGCCTGAGTCCTGCTCTTTCCCCAGGACTACACAAAGAATGTCCGAATAGGAACTTTGCCTTAATGTTCACTGTGATGACTGTTTTAACTTGCTTCTAGAAGGTTGAAGTTTTCATTAATGAAAAGTTACTTTTATTTTTTTTTTAAAGATTTTATTTATTTATTTGACAGAGAGAGATCACAAGTAGGCAGAGAGGCAGGCAGAGAGAGAGGAAGGGAAGCAGGCTCCCTGCTGAGCAGAGAGCCCGATGCGGGACTCGATCCCAGGACCCTGAGATCATGACCTGAGCCGAAGGCAGCGGCTTAACCCACTGAGCCACCCAGGTGCCCGAAAAGTTACTTTTAAAAAGGTGGTAAAGGTAATCGTACAATTACTAGAGAATTGTTCAAGCTTTTGCTGGTGTGGAAGTACCCTTGGGGTGAATAAGGCCTGAAGAGTTGAGGGCATGATAAATGCCAGGGGACTGGGGACGGAAGATACTATGGAGTCTGCGTTGTTGTCATTGTTAACATCTGCAGCAGGACTGGCTGGCCGTCCTTCCAACTGTGTCTCTGATTATCATGGTCTTTCTTGGCATATTCAAAGTGGGTTTGTTTGTTGGTTGGTTAATTAATAGTGTCGTTTCCTAAGGACGGTGTTATCTGCAGGTAACTTCAGTGATCATGAGTACCTTCAGAAACTATCTTGGAATGATGGTAAAGATCAAAATTGATACTTTCCATTGGACCTGAAAGACTGGGATATAATTGAGGCCAAATTGGCAGCTGGCATGAAAAGAACATGGACAGTAATTTTAGTTGCCATAATCCTGAACACTAGAAACTGCTGGTTATGTTCATATCATTTCCATGGAGATGCTGGAAGTTCTAGGGATGAACCTCGGGTGAAATCTCTAGATAGGCATGCCCTGACCTCATGAAAATCCTAAGTATTGTTGAAACTCGTATAGCATCACTACATCCAAAAAGGGCCTAGGATCTTATCCGAATTCTTATTAATTCCCACGATATTTCTATAAAATTGATAACAAGTGCTTTTAAAATATTTTTGCTTTTAAAGAGAGCAGGGAACATTATGTTATATTATTGTGTGATAAGAGGGTTAATTTTCACCAGACACTGAGAAAGTTAAAAATTATAATTGAATATTGTGCATGTGTCAGACTGCATCTGCTTTGTTTCTGTATTCCATTGCTACAAATAATGAACTGGTAAGCAAGACATCACCCAAGACAGGTAGGTATAGTTTGAGCAGGACTACTGGTGCACTTCGAGAAATAAAATAAAATGTTGCGTCTTTTAAATAGTAACAGTTGTAAAGTTGTCAAACTGAGGGTCTTATTTGAACTGATTACACTTGATTAAAAAAAAAAAATAACAAGCTGTGACAAATAGAAAGGGTGAGATTTCAGTAATTCACTAAAGAATGTCTCTACTCAAAGCTTTGCAGGGGAAAAATGTCTTGTTTGGGGCACAATTGCAGAGTTGAAATAACAGCCCATGAATACCCTGGAGAAATGACTATGTACCCAAGGTGAATGCTAAAGCCTTCCCTCTTGAATGAGCCTTTTAATGAAGGCATTCTCTAGGCTCTCAAAAAGTCTTCAGTGGTCTTACCTAAAGATTAATGGGAAAAGCCGAAACTGAGTTGGCCTATTTGCAGAAACAATTTTAAAGATTTACTGATGGTTGACAAATGCCATTTAAGCTTTCAAAGCCAGCCATATGCTTTTGAAAAGGATTTAAAGGAAATCCTCCCACTATAGAAGACGACTTTGAAGGATCTCTGTGGTAGACTCTGGTTTTTAGGTGTGTGGATATGTTGTTGAGTTTTCTCTTTCCTGACTTTTTTTTTTCTCCCACATCTTTGCCGAATGCCTAAAATATGTGGCTCAGAAAAAGAAGATGGTGAGCCTTCGTCTAACATATTTCCATGTTCAGAAGGCCCACACATACTTCTATCGGGGAGAATTAGATAAATCCTTGCCAGACAAGTGTGCCTACGGAGTGTCTCTCTCAAATCCCTTTCTACCAAAATAGAAGCTATAAAAAGCACCCCAGAACTGAAAGTTTAGAATAACATTGTTCAAGTATACAATTAAGCTTTTTAAAGGTGTTTGGATTTTTTTTTTTTTTAGTTTTTTTTTTTTTTCTTTTGTCAATATGTATATTACTTTAGACTTCTGGAATGTCATGGCCACTTATACATTATAAATCAGATGTTAATAAATATCGGCATTGTTTTCCTTGCCAGTCAGTCTTGTGTGCATCTTGCCATTGGTTTTTGGCGCAAGGAAAATTTATTCAGCCCAAAGAAGAACATTCCCAAAGAGATTATATTCAAAATGTTTCCTCATAGGATAAAAATCTGAATGCAATTTTCAAATATTATGCAATTATAAAATGCCCAGTCACAATGTGGATTAGAACTGGCCCCATTTCATACTTTGTCATCACCTTCTTCTGCTCACTTCAGTGAACTCTCAAGGGGATTTCACAAACAAGATGACACCTCCCATCTTCTTGACTGATCCTCAGAGAACTGGATGAATCACTTCGTGCTGGGTGCGGCCCGTCAGACTCCAGCTGCCCTCTTGGTGCCCCAGGCGCCGGCGCGTTGGGGAGCAGCACGCTCTGGCCTTGTTTGCCCATTTCCCTGGGTCGCTGACAGTGATCTGACAGAAAGCGACACTGACACAAAGAAGCCGAAAGGGGCAGGAATTGGGGATGAGGTCAAAGCAGAGAAACTGAGAAAATCCAGTGAAGTGGAAGCAGAAAGGATAAACACATGAGGGCTTAGGGCAGGTTTCTGGGCTCACATCAGTTGGCCACACCCCTCCCCCAAACCAAGGAAGAAATGTTCCCTCTTAACTGCCTTGGTAACCATTAAAGGCCCAGTGCCATGAAGGAAGGATTTGTACACAGGAGCCTCCGGTCCCTCCCGACAGCAGCTAGAAAGCCTAGTAGTCAGTTGCCTGCTCTTTTAAAAGCTAGCTCCCAATAAAGTGTCACCCATAACCAGAGTAGCATCACACACACACGTACAGTAAAGACAACCCACGTTTTTCTGTCACTCTTTTCTCACCTGGATTATTGGAATGACCCCCTCTGGGCTGATTGGCCCCAGTTCCTTCTCCAGGCCACACCTGGACGGTCTTTCTAGCAATGTCATCCTAATATCACACATGTTTCTCCCCAAAACTCTTCAGTGACTCCCTGGGTACTCATACCCAGCAGTATCTGAGTGTTGGCGCTTGGTCAGAAATCTAGAACAACGCATCACGTGGTGGGAAAGTTAATCCCTTTTCCATTCTCTTTCACCCTCCTGGCTTTATCAATGCGAAAGTCTCATCGAGGGCTGGTTTGTCTTCAACATCTCTTTTAAGCGCACTACATTCCATTCTTATCAAAGGGAAGAGTTTTCAGGGTCAGTCTGACTTGGCAAATATAGGTAGGAATCTAACCAGAATTTATTATCATTTGGTTTTCAGTGTATATACTTTTAACAGTTTCCTTCTACTTATGAGAAGTGATACTGATTTTCTACTTACAGGTAGTGATATAAACCTTCCATTCTTATTAAACTTACCTAGGCAGTTTAAGTCAATTAATATACCTCTACATATCTGTAGGTACATCAACACATATATATCTACTTATATATGCATATGTATGTATGTATATGTAGATATATACATATGCATATACACGTGTATATATGTATACACATATGTAAACACAAAAATTATATATGTATATACATATGTACATGTGTGTATATATAGATATGTATGCAGATATTTAAAATAAGAGTTCAGCTACTGTCCTTAAATGGTAGAATAATGACTGAGTAGTTTAGGAAACACAGAGCTATGAAATATAGCCCAAACTCCTTCCATGGCCCATAAATCCCTCTATAATCTTTCACTCACTCCTGTCTCCAGAGAGGCTCAACTCCCTCCACTGCCTCATAAACATCTTGTAACAAATCATGACAAATCCTCCATGGTCAAATTATGCATGTACCATGTACCATGCATAGTACCCACTGGGCTCCCTTGTAGAGCATGGGCTGTCTCTGTTTCTAGATTGTCTTCCTCATTCTTCTCTACTTAGATAATCTCTACTCATCCCCTGCTCCAGTTGGAGCACCAGGGCACCCCACAAGAAAGTCTTTCTGCCTCATTATTTTAAATGCTACCCGTGGCTGAACTAGGGTCCCCTCCATTGAGCTCCCGTAATATCTTGGTTACATCTTTATTAGAGCATGTATCATTTCTATAATTTTTTAAAGATTTTATGTATTTATTTGACAGATTGAGAGCACAAGCAGGCAGAGCGGCAGGCAGAGGGAGAAGGAAAAGCAGGCTCTCCACAGAGCAGGGAGCCCGATGCAGGGCTCTATGCCAGGACCCTGGGATCATGACCTGAGCCAAAGGCAGAGGCTTAACTGAACCACCAAGGAGCCCTCACTTTTGTAATTCTTAGGTTGTTTCTCTCTCCTCCAATTCAGTAAACCCCAATGAGACCAGGAATTTCCTTTAGGTCTCTGACACACCTGTCTGGAATATAATGTTTGGTCAATAAGTGTTTGATCAATTAACACCTTATTTTTATCTGGAAGACATATGAGCAGGATAGCTAATAAATAAACCTTAATAATAGTAGAATAGATGATTTATAAATAATGCAGCCTACTTTAACTGGTGAGAATGAGGGCTCTACCAAAATATGGGAACAACCCAAATGTCTGTCAACTAAAAGATGGAGAAATACAGTGTGGTATATCCACATAATGGAATATTACTTGACAATGAAAAGAAATAGTGCTGATATGTGTTACAGCACAAATAAGCTTTGTGTAGGAAGTGTCCAGAATAGCAAATATATAGAGAGAAGGTAGATTGGTAGTTGCTCAGGGTTAAGAGAGGAGGACGGTACTGGTTAGTGACTGCTCATGGGCACAGGGTTTCTTTTGGGGCTGAGAAAAATATTCTAAAATTAGATTTTGGTCATAGTTGCACAACTGTGGATATACTAAAAAAATAATTGAATCGTGCACTTTTCATGGGTGACTTGTATGGTGTGTGAATTATATCTCAGTAAAGCTGTTAGAGTGAAGGCTCCATGTCAGATCGTCAGATCCTCCACAGTTTACCAGGTAGTGATCCTGGGCAAGGTAGTAAGCTTCTCTGTGACTCAGTTTCTCTTCCATAAAACAGAGGTAATCACAGTACCCATCACAGACCTGCAAAACAATAACACTCAAGGGGTGTCTGGGTGGCTCAGTTGGTTCAGCAACTGCCTTTGGCTCAGGTCATGATCCTGGAGTTCCAGGATCAAGTCCTACATGGGGCTCCCTGCTCAGCAAGGAGTCTGCTTCTCCCTCGGACCTTTCCCTTCTCATGCTCTCTCTCTATAAATAAAATCTTTCAAGAAACAATAGCACTCAAAAAATGTCATGTATCATGATTGCTAAAAGATGTAGTATATTCTGAATCATGGGGGGAAAGATGACCTATTTTAACATACTTGTAATATGAACTGTCTTGGTTCTTTCATGAATGGTGGCATGTTTACAGCATATATAATATTCATGGTTAATAGCTATCCTGTATACACCATGGACAACTCATCATAAAATGCACACATATATGCCCATTATGTTCTGGTTTAATCTGCAGAACTATTGTTACCCCGACTTACAGACAAGTGAAAGTGTGCACGGAGAGGGTAACTTGCTCAGCTCCCTGCACCTTGTCTGTGGAGAATGGAAGGCCTCCAACCCCTTCGTCAGTACCGTTTCTGGTACCCGAGGCTGTCCCATATGCCAACGTGCTGACATACACATACCCAATGAATAGGCCAATTGCCCATCAAGAGAACTGTCCCAATGGAGGTGATGGGCTCCACCATGCTTTCTTTATCTAAACACACCTCCCACGTGAAACTGCCCACACAGGTCCTCCTGTCCTGTCTGAGATTGTATGGTAAGAAATCTTCTTTCAAAATGGGAAATAGGCAGAGTCTTTTGTCTCAAGAATGCTGTTAAACAAATAAAACCTCAGAAAAGATAGGCCTGGGGGGTCTGGAGCAGAAAAGTGTGATCCTCTCCTCTCAACACCAACATTACGACATCGTGAAGAATTGTGCTTATAACATCTGACTTCAATCATTGCAGTCAGTAGCAAAGAATGTGTTACACATGGCATGTGCATAAGGCAGCACAAGTGGGTTGTAGGAAGCGCGTCGTCTGATCAAAAAGGACAGGGCAAAACTAATCCCAAGTGGAGAGCAGAATTCTCTTGGAACATCTGGGAACACAGTTTATGGGGCTTCAGATTAAATTCTCTCTCTCCGAGAGTATTCAGTGAATCCATAGGTCAGAGCTTCAGCCCACGTATACGAGATTATAAATTATAAATAATTCATATGTGAGCGGAGCCATATTTTAGTATTGAATTCTCACTAAATCTCTGCTGTCAAAGAGATGACAATCTCATCTGACAGATTTTGAACAGTGTCCGTGTCTTGTTGGATTTTGCATTCCCAGTATTTCCTGTGGATTTGGCATACAGAAGGCTCTCAATAAATGTTGGTGGAGTCAGTAACTGAGTGAGTGAGTGAATTATCACTTGGGGGGGAAATTTCATTGGGTATTTATGAATTAACATCTACTCAACACTTTCAGGAATGTTCATTATTAGTTAGTTGAATGATGAATGAATGGACTTGAAATGCATTTCATAATTCATTTCATAATATATGTAATTGTCGGATTACTGTGTTGTACACCTGAAGCCAATATAATACTGTACATCAATTATAATTCAGTTTTTAAAAATTAAATAAATAAATTGCCGAATGATGGACGAATGGACTTTAAATGAATTAATATGACAAGGTGGGTTGTTCAGAAGGAGACTGAAAGGTGAATAAGGTTTTCATTAATTTCCAGTGTCCTATTTGTTTAATTCATTAAAAAACTTTTAAGATTTGCTTTAAAAAGAGAGGTAAATTTGGGGTGCTAGCCTAAGTCATCCTTAATTTTGAGAAAAGGATTTTTCAATGAAATTGAAGTATGGTTCAGAATATGGCATTCAATTATGAAACAGTTATCTATATCTTCTGTATATATATCTCTTCCATACACTTTGTGTTCATCAGGAGCCATTAGAATTGGGGTCATACAGGGCAGATGAGCAATAACTCGCTTTCTCAGAGGTCAGTTTTCCAGCAACTTTCCCCTCTTTACACAGAGCCAGGAAATGTAATAGAACGCTGAGCATCAACTATTACTGTACAAATCCCATACACTTAAGTCTCTTTGAAAAGGAGGCTTTGACTCTCTTTCACACTCCATTTGGGGTTTTTTTATGTATAATCTTCATAAGGTTGATGATTTTGTTTCTGAATGTATGTTGAGTACAAATAGCAACTACATAAAAAGCTGAACACTAAGAAGTCTTTCACTTTTCACCGGTAACTGTGAGATCTATCAACGGATAACCCAATCAATAACAAAGGAAGAATTCCTAAACTAGTCGCTCCAAATAAAACAACCCTCTTTACCATCATTTGGTTTACAGTTGAGGAAACTTTTGAATAGTTTCAAAATAAGTTTCTGTGTGGATACTGACTGGTGTTTTTATGATGGGAACCAAGAATAATTAAGAAAAGTTTTAATCTGGGGTACCTGGGTGGCTCAGTCGTTAAGCGTCTGCCTTCGGCCCAGGTTGTCATCCCACGGTCCTGGAATGGAGCCCCACATCAGGCTCCCTGCTCAGCCGGCAACCTGCTTCTCCCTCTCCCACTCCCCCTTCCCCTTCTGCTGTTCCCTCTTTTGCTGTATCTCTCTCTAGCAAATAAATAAAATCTTAAAAAAAAAAATAAAGTTTTAGTTTGTTTAAAATGGCATTACAGTATAGAATCAAAATTTTAAAGCCTTCTATATGTAATTTTAACAGTAAAAAAAAATGGACATTTTGAAGGATAAGGTTCAATTTAAGTAGGAAACCCACATGTATGGACTATCTATTCTCAGATAGATCCAGTAAAGTAGGAGAAATTGTTTTCACATTTAAAGTTTATACATGAGTGTTCTTTACTTTCAGAATCTTTGAAAATCCTAGATTAGTAAAAATATTTTAAAGCAACACAGGTTAATACACTCTAGATTATGTCCTCGCCTATCTTCCATTTCACATGACAATATGTAGAAAATCAATTTACTTAACTTGAAGCTTGTAAGGTTTCTTTTAGATGGTGTTAAAAGCTATAAACAATGTGGCGACTGACCATTTACAAGAAAGAGGCTGATAAAAAAGGGAATTATATAACGCTTCAACTTGGGAAAGGAGGAAAAATACATCATAGCATAGAGTTACTTTAAAGCTGTAATGTTGGCCAAGGAAGATTAAATTGCCTTTGGGGTGTACAGATGCAGAAGATTCCATTGGTGTGCTTTTCAAAGCAAAGACAGATGATATTAGGAAGTAAAGCATGAGGACTTCTGCTTTAATCTGTCCACATTAATGTTTTGATCTATGACTAATTGGAATTGCAAGTAGGGTTTGGAAGATTCTTACAGTCAGTTCGAGGCTAGCAGACATGTAAATTCTCCTAAAAATGCAGCTAGAAAGATGGCCTGGCCACAAAGGAAAGAACGTGTGAAGAACTGTTCTAATTTAAGCCCCTTAGTGTGTCTAATTCGAAATTAATAAGGAATATGCACAAAAGTGACAAAACATTCAATGCTTGCTCTCAACAGAGAATAGAAAGCAAAATATACTCCATGATCCCCCCAAAATAAAACATCACTCCCTTTTTACATCTTTAAATAAAAGAAGAAGAGCTACCACTGAAGAGATTTACTAAATCCAAAGACAATTTCTCCGCTCCAACCCAGTCCTGCATTGGTTCTCAGAGCCTCCAGGATGGTCTGAGCTTCTGCGCATGGCATATGAAGCCAGCTTGGTTTGGCTTTGGCCCTTGACGCTCTTGGGGCCTTTGTTGGGTCATATTGCGGCATAAGCACTTCCATTCAACCCTGACGACCCATCTGCAGTTTCTGGAGAACAGCCTACTTTCTCATGCCCCTATGCTTTTGTGCATCCTCTTCTGCTACCGGAAATGCCGGCTGTCTCTCACCTCTCCCTTCGATTGAGCCCTTACGTCTCTCAAAGCCTCAATTTAAGTGTTGGTGCTTCTTAGAACTGTGATATTAGGAACATTGTGATTAACTGTGTTACATAAGTTTAAGAAATAAAAAGTTCTCTGAGGGTTTGTTGGCAGAAGAGATTAATTCCTAACCAGCTAAGATCTTGGAGGGATTTCATGGGGAGATTGGTTTTGTATTGGAGTTTATAGGACTAAGAAACTTTTACCATTTTTTATCTTATTAGAAAATGAAGACTTTTATTCTGTACACGTCATTTCCTCTTTGGTCATTTTACTCCCACCTTAGGATCTTGAGATTTAGCTTGGAGATGCTAATAGGATAGAAAAATCACCAATGTATCAATGATTAAAACATAGCTTTCCTTTGTTTAGGAGGGTCGTTCTCTTTATGCAGGTCAAATGGGAGTCATATATCAATGAGGGGAGATTAAGACACTTGTCTGCCAGCCAGATAGTAAGTGGACATCAAAGTTACCCAAACCTACCAACTGGAACTCCAGCCACTCCATTTGTTGTTTTAAGATTTTATTTGTTTATTTATTTATTTATTTGAGGGAGAGAGAGAGAGAGCAGGAGGAGGAGCAGAGGAGAGAAAGAATCTCAAGCAGACTCTGCACTGAGCACAGAGCCTCTCGCAGGGCTCGAGCCCATGACCCTGAGATCACGACCTGAGCTGAAATCAAGAGTCAGACACTAAACTACTGAGTTCCCCGGGGACCCCAGCACCTACTCCCTTTAAATACCACTTTACCTTACTATTCTGACATGAAAACCACTGCTGAAAACTCAGCTCCTTCAAGAAGCCCTCCCTAACTAATGGAAAATGCATTGATAGCTTTCTGAACTTGCAGGAATCAAGGACATGTTCTTAGAGGTATACAGACTTCTAAGTGGAATCAGTCTGGGTAAATTGCTTAACTTGCACCTACTTTGGGATTCTAGCATGATGGAGGACGAGTTTATTTGCATGGAGGAACCTCCTAGGAAGTATCAAAAAGAAATGGTGTCTAGCTGCAGAGGTTTGGGTCAGGAGCTGGGCAATGGCCGTACTAACATAGCCCTGGGAACTTTTCAGGTGGAACATGCCTGGGATAAGTACCTAGGGCACAGTTAACTGGTCATTGATAGCATTTTGATACAGTGGTGGCAACTCAGGGCAGAAGAAGGGGTCAACAGCAGTTACCATAATGTGGTCGCAAACACTAGTTCTTGCATTGCAGATGAGTCATCCCAGCTAAGGCTGGAATTTCCAGAATGACTGGGGAAGGAAATCTGTTGGAGACTAAAGTTCTTAAGTGTGACTGGGAGCAATACCCTGTAAATGATATATTGTGGCTATTTTTAATCAGGCTGGCATGGGTTGGAGTAATGAGACGTTATACCTAAAACAAGTAGATATTTAAATAATGGGCATGTGGTTTCACCTTAAGAAAAATGTCAGAAACACATAGAAGATTAAACATATGTTAATCGTGAGTGGCAGCAAAGTAATTTAGAAAGGGTAAACCCACAAAGACAAAAAGACTAGGAGAAAAAATTATAATAGAGGAGATGTGTTAAAAATTTGTGAAATGACTTAGCAGAGAAACCGCATAGTGTTAGTCAAGAACCAACCCAATTCCTAAAAAAAGAGTACTTTTGAAGGTCCTACTACTGTTAAAAATAGGGAGATTCATTGAAAGTCTTAATTATAAACAGCTAAATGTCTCCCTTAGCTCACACAGCCAGACAACTATTTCCTCACCACCCAAACTTCAGCACAAACAATAAGCCTGGTCAAACACTGGAAAGTTCCAGTCTGAAGGGAGTGAGCCCTGAGAGACTCTGGGCTAAGATGTACAAATGGCTGCCTCTGGAAAGTGGGAATCAGGGGTGGAAGGGGTATGGTGACTTTGTTTTTGTATTTGTTTTTTCATTCTAAGGCTTGTAGTTGTTTAAACTATATACATAACATGGATGATATAATGCCTATGTATCTAGGTGCAAATATATAATCACTATGCCTATGTAATATAGTGCCTATGTATAATGCCTATGTATCTAGGTGCAAATATATAATCACTTCAACCTAAAATAAAACAGAAATTTAATTTTAATTTAAAGAAGTAAAATAAAAAATAAAAAGCTTCATGTTCAAGAAAACACAATTTAAAATACACAGCATGGTATCAATGAAGGAAATTCTTACCTTATCACTAATACTTTATTCTAGTAGCTACCCAGGGAATTTTTCTTTTTAATGATGACCTCCTCTCTTGACACTGAACTGCACGTGCCATAGTAGGAAGGACTGTCACATAAAACCACACAGTTGGGGTGTCTGGGTGGCTCAGTTGGTGAAGTGGCTGCATCTGGCCCTGCATCTGGCTTCCTGCTCAGTAGGGAGCCTGCTTCTTCCCCCTTCTCTGCCCCTTCCTCTGCTTATGCGCTCGCTCTCTCTCTCTCTCTCTCTCCCCATCTCTCTCAAATAAATAAATAAAATCTTCAAAAAAAAAAAAAAAGAAAGAAAGAAAGAAAGAAAACACACACAGTTGTGCATGCCCCGACTCCAGGGCAGCTGGACTGAGCAATGGGACAGGTGATGGCAAGTATCCATGAGTGTTAGAGCTTGCTTTCTTACTGTTGAATTTATAGTAAGATTTGTGAACTCACTTCCTTACGGCTGGTATAACTCCTTGCCTTTTTGCTTGTTTAGCTTAATCGTCAATAGCCATTTGTTGAATTCCCATGTAGGATTCAGTGCCTTTGACAAGATTCATTGTAAAAATACAAGCATGGGTTTTCTCTTTTTGAAGTTTTCCCATTTTTTTTCCCTTCCTTCTTTTCTAAGTTAATAATTATACCTTTGATGTACCTTATACTGACATTTTGCATCTCTAATGATATAGGTAATCACACTTGGTCTAAAGTGTTATACTTATTTTTACATTTCCTTAAGCTTTGCAACTCATTAACCCATAAGAACAAATAATTATGCCTTTGGTTGTTTTAAAAGTTCATCAGTGACTTATTGGCTCTCGAGGCACTCTGAGCATACAAATGAATGTTCCACAGCAAATGTTTAAGAAAGTCAGGCAGTTACCTTTATGACAGGTCCCGGGGAAGGTAAATAGCTAAACCATGTGATAGGTAGCAAAAATGAAGTCTTCCAGTTTTCTCAAATTGATTTAGCATTTGATCTGGTCACCATCAAGTGTCTGCGGTTTTAAAGTCTCTCTTCTCTAATCGTTGACTCTGACTCCACTCCTGGAATCTTGGTTGAGTGGGAAAACAGTTTATCTGATATGGAATAGTGTCTCTTTAGAGTTGGTCTAGCTGTCCCAGAGAGAAAGGAAGACAAACAATAAGCTAGAAGATGACTCCCATCGAATAATAGCAAAGTGCCGCCACATGAAGATACGTGTTGTCTTTCATCTTTTGAATGCAAGCATCAGTCTGATGTGGGGTTCAGAGGGTTATTCTAGTTTAAAGAAAAGGAATGCTTAAATCAAGCTATTGGGTAGTTGAATTCAATTCAGTCTATCTTGTAGCACTTGTTCTTTTGGAGAATTACATTTCTGTTTTGACTACTTTGTTTTGAGTTTAAAATGCTTAAAAGCATTGCAAAAATAACAGGAGTTCATTAAGTATTAAGTAGGCACTTCAAAGGATCTCAGAATATGCTTTATAAATATTTCATTCACATTCCCCACATCACTGAGGTAAGAACGAGAAAGATTTTTCCATTTAGTGGGAGGAAAAATTCAATTTAGGGTGAAGTGGGTCTATGCAGGTTCACATACTGCTCGATAGCAAAATAAAAATGCAATCTGTGCTCTATTTAAAATGCAATCATGTTTCTACATCTTCCACACTCAGCTAGTAACTAACTCAAAAATTAGCGAGACTTACTGAGTTCCTTTTATTTTTTCCTAGCCGTTGTTCATTAATATCTTTTCGATAAAATAGATCAACATTCATAGTAATGTTATTTTTAAAAGTTATTTTTAAAACATTGTGGCCAACTGTTTATAGGAAACACAAAGTAGGCCCAGTATCCTTTAATCTGCTTGCTGTACTCTCCTCGGAGACCCACAAAAACATACTTAGTAAAAATAATCCTCCCAGAAATAAGAAAGGAAGGGAATAATGCCAGAGAATGAAACATTCATTCAGCTGGTCAGTCACTCAACAGGAGTATTTATTGATTGTCAACCATGTCCCAGATGCTGTGCTAAAAGCTGGTGATTGAACACGCCCTGCCTTCATGGCATTCAAGAAAGGAAGACAGGAAAGTAAATAAAGATGTGACCACAGACAATTCTAAGTGGAAAGAATGGTGGGGGGAAGTAGGAAGTGGGGGAGGAGGACAGGGTGGGCCAGAGGAAGAGCAGGGAAAGGTGGGAAAGGACTTATTCTGGATTGGAAGACCAAGAGGAACATCTGAAACAGTGATAATCTAAGAATGAAGAGGAGCCAGCCTTTGGAAGGGTGGGTGAGGTGCCAATGAGCATCGTGGTGAAGGTGAATGGACAGGACAGGCCCAAGGAAGAAAGTCATTGGGATATGGGGGAACCTCACAGTGGCAGCTGCATCCCGAGTGCAGGGAGCCAAAGGACAGTGAGTCAGGATGAGAATGGGGGGGTGAGGCGCTCAGGGCCTGTCGGCCATGCTAAGGCATTTGGGTTTAATCTAAGAGCGAGCAGGAATCCATTGGAAGATTTCAGGCAGTGCCAGGGAATTATCTAATTCTGTTTTGAAAAGCTAAGTTTGGCCTCCATGGGGAGCATCTGTGGAGGGGGCCAGGAACAGAAGCAAGAAAGGGAAGAGTGGTTAGGAACGAGCACTGAGTAGGACCTAGGCCTAGGTGACTAGGAGGTGATGGCTGCTTCCCCTGGACCAGCCTTGGTCAGGCCCTTGCCATGAAGACTCTCTAGTCTTCACAACCCGGGCAAAGCCCGGGCGTAGGAAAACACAGGATAAGATTCTTCCAAAGCCTTTGCCTAAACAGAAAATTCATTGGACATATACTGCTCATGTCAGTCTAAAAAGCAAAACCTCAGGACACAATAGGAAAATAAATAGTCTGTTATGACTGGAATAGAGTTGACCGTTGGTCCCCAACTTACAATGGTTGGACGTAGTGATTTTTCAACTTTACGACGGGGCAAAAGCAACACATGTTTAGTGGAAACCACCCTTGGAATTTTGAATTTTGCTCCTTTCTGTGCTGGCAACATGGGGTACAATCCTCCCTTGTGATGCTGGGCAGTGGCAACCTGCCATTCAGCCCCGCGATCACAAGGGTCGGCAGCCCATACACTCAACAACCATTCTGTTTCCCACTTTCAGTGCAGTATTCAATAAATCACATGAGATGGTCAACACTTGGTTGTAAAATAGGGTTCGTGTGAGATGATTTTGCCCAACTGTAGGCTATGTAAGTATTCCGAGCACATTTAAGGTAGGCCAGGCCAAGCTGTGATGTTGAGTAGGCTAGGTGTATTAAATGCATTTTTGAGTTACAGTATACAGTATTTTCAACTTATGATGGCTTTATCAGGATTAACGCCATGATAAGGAAAGGAAGATCTGTATTTGGAAAGGTTTAGAGAGGGAAATGTAACCCAGAGGATGAGGACTGGACCATGGAGACTTCAACCCATAGCCCGGAAGCCCTTTCCAGTGCTAGACACTGAGCCCAGGAGGGCCCAGCAAGCTTACCTCATTTAATCCTCACCACAGCAGCATGAAAGATGTGTTAAAATACAACATTAAGAAATTAAGGCCACAAAAGAAAACACACACACACACACACACACACAATCTGATAGCAAGGTAACAGAACCATCATTTGAGACCCTGACCTCTTTCCCAAATCTGTAACCCATTTTCCTTTCCACATAGCTCAGCTAGATAATAGTACTTGGGCTCCATTTTGCAGATGGTGGGTGACCAGCAAAGGCTTTTTGATCCCATGGGCTAAGGTAGGATGATGGCTCAGATCATCAGCCCAGATTGTTTGCATGTGCTCCAGGACAGTAGATGGAATATGGGTGGAAGAGAAAGATTTCATTCTGTTGGAAAGGAAGGATCCCTTAGTCATACCATGTTCGTTGCAAGATATTTCGGCAACTTGCTTACTGCATAGAATAAATA
Source organism: Mustela nigripes (assembly GCF_022355385.1). Lineage (NCBI taxonomy): Eukaryota > Metazoa > Chordata > Mammalia > Carnivora > Mustelidae > Mustela > Mustela nigripes. The sequence continues at coordinate 45,890,092 of NC_081562.1, read as the reverse complement.
AATAAATAACAACGGGAATTTCTGCCTGGGTGAAATAAAATAGATCTAGTTCCTTTAACCAAAGCTTTTGAAAGATTTTCTTTGAAACATTGCCTTGAGAGTCTTTTCAGTGTAGTGATTATGAAACCATCAGACACAACCATGGGTCCAAAATTTGATATATGTACAATGTATGTATATATATTGTATATATATACACACTTGTATCTTACAGCTTTTCACTTGACTTTTTCGTATTTTTGTTGTCCAATGATTAAGTAATGAAGTTATCTGCTAAAAGACATTTATGATGTGAAAGAGGAGTAGGGAGGGAAGGTTTTTCTGAATTTCCTCTTTTGAAGAAAAAAGTCATTACATGACTTTTTCTGTCATCGCAAAAGGCAAAATGAATAGTCTGTGTGTGATTCATGTGTGATAGTTCAGTGATTCTCAGCCAGGGGCGTTCTGACCCTAGGGATCATTTATTTGGCAACGTTTATATGTGTTTTCTTCTGAGGCCTTTCTCCTTGACTTGTGGTTCTTCGTCTTTTCCCTGTGTCTTCACCTGGTTTTCCCTCTGTCCCTTTGTGCAGATGCCCTCTTCTCATCAGGGCACCAGTCATAGCAGAACAGGATCCACCGTAATGACCTCATTTTAACTTAATTGCCACTTTAAAGACCCTGTCTCCAAATCAGTCACATTCTGAGTTACAGAGCACTAAAAGTTCCAGACAAATTGGGGGAGAGGGTGCAGAATAGAATTCACCCAGCAGTCTCTGCAAGTTCTTGGTGGTTACAGCTGGCGGAGTCATGGTGTTCCTGGCGTCTAGTGGGTAGAGCCAGGAACGCTGCCCAGCACCTTACAATACACAGGAGAGCCCCCCCACAGCAAAAAGAACTGTCAAACCCCAAATGTCAGTAATGAATATCAAGATTGAAAAACCCTGTTCTAATTCCAAAGTGGGTTGTTTGATTTTTTTTTTCTAAGCATAAGGAAAAACAGAATCTATTACTCACATGAACATTACTATTGTGAGGATAGCACAGTCTTCAGTAGGACTTTACTCATATCCATATTCAACTGTCTCACACAGAGACGAATTTGTGGCATAAACAAGCTTTGTAAACTGTTTAGACAAACAAATAGAATTATTGTTCAAAGAAAAAATGGAGCACAATATAAGATATTAGCTCCTTTATCCTTCAGGGAAAAAAAAAATCAAGATGACTCCAGATGGACTGGGAAGGGGGAAAGATCGGAGGCAGAGAGGACCGCTAAGATCTCATCGCATTGCTTGACCGCTCACCCCGGATGTGTGAAAGGCCCAGGGTTCCCCCTGGAATTCTGAGATCTGGGACTGGGAGAGAAATGGGCCAGGGGCTACACACCCTGGAGCCAAGAAGGACCCAAGAGATATATCCAAAGGCTAAATGAAAGCAGAGTCAATGGGCTGGAGAGGTGTTCTCGAATAGTCACTCCCAGGGGCTGGCGAAGAGGTAAAAAGCAGCCAGAGATACAACACAAAGGTGTGAACAGTAGAGAAGAGACTTTCCCTGAGGTCTCTTCTTACATACGTGGTACTTAAAAGTCAAAAAGGTCAACCAAATATTAGGACCAGAAGTTAATTAGATTAAGGAATCTAAGGGAATTAGACCATGGATTCCAGTATACAGTGCAGATGCAAAGGGCTGATCCCACAAGCTATAGAGTCAAATGGACCGGCTTCAGACCATGCTTGGCTCTGCCACTTTACTGCTAGCGTCATCCTAGAAAAGCTAAATCTCTGTGTGCCTCTGTTTCTTCATCTGTAAAATGGGTTATTATCCAAAGATTCATTAGATTGTGTCTGTGTGTATGCATGTGTGTATGTGAAAGAGAGAGAGGGGTAAAAAGAGAAAAATGCTAGTTATTGTGATTGGGCACAGACAACTGTTAGAGAGAGAGAGCACCAGCGGTGGGGAGAGACAAAGGGAGAAGGAGAAGCAGACTCCCTGCTGAGCCGGGCACTCCACATGGGGCTCGATCCCAGGACTCTGAGATCCTGACCTGAGCCAACGGCAGATGCTTAGAGGTCTGAGACACCCAGGCGTCCCGACATTCCGGTTCTTAAATCTGCTTTCCCACCTCGTCTTCAACCTTGTCACGTTTGCTTCCCATGGGTAATTCACTGCAGTAGATTTCAAAACAAAGCAAAACAAAAACCCCATCACGAATGCCCAAATAAAGAATATTTCGCTTCTGATTGAGACCTCTTCCTCTGAGAGACGTGCAAACGTTCATGACTAACTCTGTGGGCTTCGACTTTTGACAGCTGTAGAAAGATTTGGTTTGTTGTCATCACTTCCTTTGTCCCTTTGTTTTTGTTTCGTTTTGTCTGCTTGCTTATCTACTTGGGGTGTGTTCCGAGGACACGAGTTTTTGGATAAGTGGTCCACTCACAGAGAACTACATCTATTGTGGTGTCTAAATGGGGTGTCTGTCCGATCAGTTGGGGGCCCCAAATGCGGTGCTACTGACTATTGGGTGAAAGGATTCACCTGAGGCAGGACAAGGGAGATAGAAGTGTATTGACTATACCGCAAGGGAGCAGACGGCAGGACAGCAGAGGAGAGAGGTTGTCTGCCAGGAGGCCATGGGAGGAGGCTGTTTTTAAAAGAGGGAAGGTGAGGAAGTATGGTGAGGTATGGAATTCTCCCTTTTCTGGTAACCGTGCCTGGTTGTAAGTGGCCCATTGGTCACTGGGGGCCTCTGGGTATTTTGAGGAGGGTCCCCTGATAGGCCTATGTAATTCAGTGAGGGGGGTGCTGTGGGTCCCTTCTACATTCCATCGCTCAAGACCATGTGCCTAAAAGTGGCCTCTACATCTGTCTCTTCTCTTGTTTTTCACAGAATGTAAATAAGGTTCATGACTACGCAGTCACATTAACTATGTCTGTTGGATCAGGGTGACAATGTAAAATGTTCAAATGAGTTTGCTTTGAGGCTCTGTCTTTTCAAAGTTTTCATTAAAAATTTAATAAAGCGAAGGGACCCATACGTAAGTACATAAGCCAGCTATCTCTAAAGATTTTTAAAATTATACTGTAATTTTAAAAAGGTTTTTCAAGGTAACCCAATATCAATAAGCAAACATTTCTCCACTCCTATTACATCTCTATGGGTAAAAGTTTTCGTGTGTAAAAACACTAAGAGGTTCTATGTTATAATAATAATCATAGCAAACTATGCAGTGCTTATAACATCCCAGATACTACTCAAGTACCTTCCGTCTGTTAGCTCAATTATTTCTCATAAGAATTCTGTAAGGCAGATAGTATCATTATTGCTGTTTCACAGATTAGGTAACTGAAGCACAAAGATGTTAAATAACTTGCTCAAGTATGTTCAGCTTAGAAATAACAAAACCAGGACTCAGACTAAGTCAGGATACCTCTAGAATACTGTCTCCTAGTTATTACACTGCCAGCTATTTCAAAGAATACCGTTGAAACCTCAGGAAGAATAATAGTATTAGAAAAGAAATGAAAAAAATTGTTAGTCTTTCTTTACATATAAACAAATCATTTCACTTACAACCTGTAAGTTTTATTTTTAACTTGAAGGTCATCAAATAAAATAAAACATTCTTCTGACGCTTTGCACAAAAGAGTATCCTGATGGCTGAAAGTCACATGAAAAGGTATTCGGTTCTCCCAGACATGCAGGAAATGCAAACTAAAACCACCATGAAATGCCATTGTACATTTAGCAAAAATGACTAAAATTTTAAAGAGAAGTAATGCCAATTTTGATGATAATAAATGGAGAAAAAGAGGTATGAAACTACTGGAATGCTCATCCATTGCTGGTGGAAGTATGACCCAACATAACCACTTTAGAAAACTGCTTGGCAGGATCTATTAAAGCTGAGTATATGCATACCCCAAGACCTAGCAATTCCACTCCTAGATATATACCCAACAGAAATTGCAACCATTTCTCATACATACCCAACAAGATATATGTATATATATGTATATACATGAGTATATACTCACATATATACCTAACAGATATGCACATACTTCATCTATGCTCAACAAAAGACATATTTAAGAAGGTTTATAACAGGGATGCCTGGGTGGCTCAGTCGGTTAAGCATCTGCCTTCGGCTTAGGTCACGAACCGGAGGTCCTACAATCAAGTCCAGCATCCAGCTCCCAGCTCACCGGGAAGTCTGCTTCTGCCTCTGCCTGCCACTCCCCCTGCTTGTGCTCTCTGTCTCTCTGACAAATAAATAAATAAAATCCTTTAAAAAATAGAATGTTTATAGTGACACTACTCATCATAGACACAAACTGATCCAAATGTCCATCAATAGCTGAGTTGTGGTATAATAATAAACCAAGATAGTATATTGGATTGAGAAGGAATAAACTATTGCTAATGTAACACATGGATAACTATAAACACAGTGATCGAAAGAAGCTTGGAAAACACAAAAAACTCTGCTCCGTATTACTAAGTGAAAGAAGCCAGTCTGAAAAGGCTACATCATGTATGATTTCAACTATATAACACTGTGGAAACAATAGAAGATTTAGGCTTGCCAGGATTGGGTATGGGGAGTGGAAGGATGAACAAATGGAAAACAGAGGATTTGTAGGTAGTGACAATGCTCTGTCTGATGCTATAATGGTGAATACATTTGTCCAAACCCATAGACTGTACAACAGCATGTGTATCTCATGTAAATTACCAAGTTTGGGTGATCATGAAGCGTCAGTAGGTTCATCAGTTATAATAAATATACCACTCTGGTGGGGAATGTGGATAACAGGGGAGGCTGGACCCGTAGGTAGGCAAGAGGTATATGGGCAATCTCTATGGCTTCCTCTTAATTTTGCTGTGAACCTAAAACTGCTCTAAAAAATAAAATGTGTTTTTAAAAAAAAGAACTATGCACTATACGATTCCATTTATAGAAAGATCGAAACCAAGCAAAACTAATATAAGGTGTTGGAAGTCAGCAGACTGGTTCCCTCTGGGGAGAAGTGGGTAGAAGGGAACATAAGGGAGCTTCTGAGGCAATGATTATGTTCCATTTCTGGTTTTGTGCTGATTTGTGAAGGTATGTTCACACTGGAAATTTACTGGGCTGGACACTTAAGATTTGTTCATTTTCCCATATAGCACTTCAATAAAAATGTTCTTCAAAGACACATTGTTTTGGAGTTAATAATATGAGAAAAGTATGTGGAAATAACATTATTCATACTATCATAAAATGCTACTCCAGCCTGCACCTTTCCTTTTGAAGTTCACAGGACGACTTATCTCTAGAAGTATATTTGAAAAGTGATCAATTAAAAAGTGCTGGAATGGCTCCAGCCTGGATCCATTGTTAACAAAGGTATCTGGCAGAAAGCTAAATGCTACTGGATCTCCCAAGACAAATTTTAAATGATTGTACTTAGAAGAAATGGGAATTGCACTACGCTGCTAAAGAAAAAAATATTTGTCTTCAACTGTGGCGGAGATTAAAGAACCATTTGGGGGGGTTGTTTTCTTAATTTGCTTTATAGTCACACTATAAGGAATGGCCTCTTTGTTCACTGATTCCTGTACCAGGTCTCAAATATTAACCATACCTGGATTTTAAGATGGTGGAGTAAGTACCTAATGCAAGCATTTCTTCCTCAACAAATCCATAAAAATGATAGGAAGGGTGTTTCAGCAAGAGAAAGAGGAGAAAAGGAAAAGTAAAAGGAACAAAGAGGGAAAGAAGGGGAGAAAGAAAAAGGAGGAGGAGGGGAAGAAGAAGCACTAGCGGCAGCTCAAGTAGAGATGCTTGAGTATGGGGGTAGACGGGGAACATTCAATGGACAAGAATCTTTGAAGAATCTCTAGGACAGAATGCAGACAAGGCTGACTGAAGAGAGAAACCATAACCCCAATTCTGAGCAAAAATCTTTGTGAGAGGTGGTATACCCAAAGTGGGTTTTGTTCCCAATAGTGTTTCATAGTAGAAGAGTTTTATGCATCACACTTAGAAGCAGTGTAGCCATTTGATGAGAAACATGATTTAAAAAAAAAAAATGGATTGGGTAAGATCATCTACTTGCTTATAGGAAGGCTGCAGTAGAAGAGAGTTCAAGTCAGCATTCATTGAGTATCTTCTATAAGGCTGCAGTAGAAGAGAGTTCAAGTCAGCATTCATTGAGTATCCTTCACACACTAGAATTATACTGTAAAACAAACAAACAAACAACAACAACAACAAAAAAGACCATGAGGAGTCAGAGCCTACTGTAGAAGATAGACACATAAACATATCACTTCAGTATGATGCCATTAAATGTGTGGGGTGATATGGGAAGACAGGGAACAAATCACTTACCCTAACCTTACAGCCAGGCGAAGGCTTCCTAGAGGAGATGACACCCTACCTGAGTCTGGAACAATGAATGAAAATCAATATGGCAGAGTAGTAAAGCTTCTGTGTACTGCACAATGGAGTTTGCAGTGCCATAGTAAAAAGCGTGGATTTCATTTGGAAAATGACACTCATTGAAAGGTTTTTGGGGTGTGTGGGTGGCTCAGTCATTAGGCATCTGCCTTCGGCTTGGGTCATCCCTGGGATCGAGTCTCACATCAGGCTCCTTGCTCACCCCTCCACCTGCTGCTCCCCCTGCTTGTGCACTCTCTCTCGCTCGCTCTCTCTCTGTCAAGTAAATAAATAAACAATAAAGTTTTAAAAAAAGAAGAAGAGGTTTTAAGTAGGGTGGTGTTTTGTCTAATTCTGCATTTTTTTAAATGGATCTCTCTAACCATTAGAGGGTAGGCCTAAAAGAATAATAAGGCCTAAAAGACTGATAGCAGGCAACCGGGGAGTGGGGAGGCAATTTCGGATGACTGGGGCAGAGATGGTGAACACCTGCAGCAGGGAAGAGTAAAGAGAGAGAAAAAGAGATAGGCAGAGAAAATGCAAGAAAGAAGACTTGAAGGGTATCTAAGATTTGGGCTTTCCTGGAAGGAAGATGTCAATGGCACTAACTAGCAACTGGCACAACAGAAAAAGAAACAAATAGGGAATAGGAAGTAATTATTTCCATTTTGAACATGGTGCATGGTCACGCATGGTGCATTCCTGTAAGATTGCTAACTGGACGTATGCAGAAGGAAGCTAGATACATGGTTCTGAAATTTAGGGGAGAGGGATTAAGACTAGGAAATTAGATATATGGGTCTCAAGTTTAGGAAACAGAAATTAAAACTCTGGTTCTGAAATTTAGGAGAGAAGGATTAAGATTTAGGAGAGAGGGATTAAGGCTAGGATGGGGGAGTTATGGGCATCTAAGAGATACTTAAACCCAGGGAAGTAAGTAAGAGTCTCCAAGAAAGGGCAGAGATTGAAGAGCACTAGGCCAAGGGCAGAACTCCAGAGGACACTGACATTTAAGGGATAAATAGAATAAAATCCCACAAAGGAGCCTATAAAGTAGAAAGTTCGGAAAGTATGGAAAGAATCCTGAGAGAATGATGACTTGGAAACCAATGGAGTACAGAGTTTCCAGGAAGAGTAAATCTAATGCAGGAGAGAGGCCCACTAAGTCCTGTGTTCATTAAATTTGACAATATGGAAGTCCCTGTTTCTTTGGCAAGAGCAATTTCATTGGAGTGTAGGGATGGAAGTCTGTGTATTGTGGGTTAGAAAGGGAATGGGAAGTGGGGGCTGCAACTGTAGACTATAAACAACCCCAAAGGGATTGAGAAAGACTTAGCAGCAAGTAAAGGAAGATATGGGATTGAAAGATCCTGCTTCCTGTCAGTTTTAGTAGAGGAAAAGACTTGACTCTGTTTGTACACGGAAGGGGAAGAATAGGTTAAAAAAAAAAATAGAGGAAGTAGAAGGAATTATTCAGGGGCACCTAGATGTCTCAGTCTTTAAGTGTCTGCCTTTGGCTCAGGTCATGATCCCAGGGTCCTGGGATAGAGCCCCATCAGGCTCCCTGCTCAGCAAGGAGCTTGCTTGCTTTTCCCTCTCCCACCCCCCCTGCTGTGTTCCCTCTCTTGCTGTGTGTCTCTCTGTCAAATAAATAAATAAAATCTTCAAAAAAAAAAAAGGGGAGGTATTATTCATGAGTAATGAGCTATGGCATCCTAAAGAGGATGGGACCCATCAGCAAGGCTAAGCAAGTAGAAAAGTATGGGTATAGTAAGCAGGGGACAAAAAAGAACCAGAATTTGGTTTATTTCATGTGTGGTGGTCTAAAGAATCTCAGTTGTTTTCATGAAGTGAGAAGGAAGATGTAGCATGATGGGAGTCGTTGATTAAGAGGTTTGAAGCAAGTGGTCAAGATTGGCCACAGTTCCTGAGGGAGTACATTGAGCAATCACAAATAACAGAATTGTGCAGCAGTGTTGAGAACCCACAAAGACCATGAATTTATAGTCCCCAGTCGGCACATTTGTGAGTTTCTCTTTTCTAGTAGCACTCAGTACCCTGGGTTAGGAACAGAGAAAATGAATTAGGGTGTTTTTCCAGAGCTGGGATTTTGCCAGGAGAATGAAACAAAAGACAAGGGACCAGGAGGTTGAGGGTGTTGGTGAGGTAGTGATCCAGGTGACCAATGCATGATGTAAGCTAGGTTCTTAGGCTAAGACAAAGCTCTAATACTGGAAGTATCAAAGGACCAGAGATTGAAATAGAAGACTAAGCTGGAAAGACAAAAGACTGGAACACAAGGGTCCGTAAAGCTAGATCTTAAATGGGGGTGAGGGGAGGGTGGGGGAGCACAGGAGTAGGAATTTGGAAATAGAGAAGCTAATGCATTCTAGGGAAAGAGAATCACATGTGAAAAACAGATGCAAAGGGGAACAGCAAGAATTTCAAGTATTTAAGTGGACCACACATTGCATAGAGGAAAGTGACATAAAATCAAGGTGGAAACATGCATTAGGCCAAATCATGAAGAACCTAAATAGTTTGGGTATTTGTTCCTCTAAGAGGCCTGGAGCCAGCCAAAGTTCAGATGGAGGAGGTCCATATGGCTAGAGCTGGGAGGTTTGCCCTGCACAGGGACTCCTCCGAAGGGACTGAACTCCAGGCCAAGCTCTGCTTGCAAACTAGTCACCTTGTTCTGCTGCTTCAGTGCAAAGAGCTTTTCTATAATTCATCATGCCCAACTCCAGAGGAGACCCCTTTTCCTGTGGGTACACCTGAGGGTTTGCCTTTCTTATTGGCTAACAGTTGGTCTGAGTGGAGTGACGATCAGATAGATGGGCTTTTTGGGGTGACCCGTCTGGCCATGGTACAGAAGGTGACCTAGACACAGTATGAGGAGACACAGTAAGCAGGAAGAGCAAAAGGGTTATTCATGTAATAGGGACTTGACCAAACGTAGAAGCCAAGAAGAAGGAAGAGAGGCCAGATCCAGAAGAAAGTTCTATAGAATTAATACTGGGTATCTTTATGGACGTAGGGACAGGAGGAAAGGGAAAAGTTGAAGCTGACTTGGATTGATTCTCCATTGTGTGCCTAGACCTACCCACAATTAATGCTCAACTCAGATTTCTCAAATGAAGAAAAACAATAGAGTTGCAAACAACAAAGACATTTGCAAGAGAGAGAGACTGTCTGCTTGGACAGAACTCTATTCCTAGGAAACAATTAGGCCTCCTAAACTCTGAGTGAGTTGTAGAGCTCAAAGCTCTCATCTGGGAATTTAGGGTTCCTCCTGTGCCGTGGTTCTAAGCCTTGCTTGAACATTCCAATCACTAGGGCAGGTTTTAAACATCCCAATGTCCATACTGGACCCACCAACTCAGGCACTCTGGGGATGGGACCCAGACATCAATATTCCGTAAAGGTCCTGAGGTGATTCCAATATAGAGTCATCTGCTCCCACTGAGCTCTCCAACCCCTATTACAGATTTCCAGACACGGCCATTAACACAGCATCGGCAAGAGTAGGGTCAGAGACAGGGAAGAATGGCCAAACATATTTGACCATCTTGTCACAATGAATCTTCCATGTCTTATGAAATCTTTGTCCATAGTGACCACTTCTTCAAAATTAATTCCAACATTTTGGCAAAAGATGAAAAAATTAAAGAAATCCATTACATTGTTTCACAAATGTTAGGAAACTGAGTCATAGACAAAAATGTGGTGCAACATGAGGCCACCTTTTAAAATCATAGTTTAAAAAATCAGTAATGTACAGGTTTGGAAATTTATCTTACGATCTCCTGATTTGGTGTTAAAGTTATATGCATTCCAGGGGTCAGAAGGACCAAATACTAAAAATAAATGTTTACAAATAATTTAAGTAAGAAAGAGAATATTTTTGTACAGAGTTTTAATGTTCTTACTCTATCATTTTTAACTCAAAATTGACATAAAGGCAAGAAGAGCATTGCTAATCAAAGAGCAGTCCAGGGAAGTGTCCTTCCCAGGACATGGTTGTTTTTTATGATCCACAACAGATAAAAATTTGAGAGTAAAAGGGGCGCCTTGGTGACTCAGTCTTTAAGTGTCTGCCTTTGGCTCAGGTCCTGATTCTAGCGTCCTGGGATCAAGCCCCACATTGGGCTCCCGGCTCAACAGGAGGCCTGCTTCTCCCTCTCCCACTTCCCCTGCTTGTATTCCCTCTCTTGCTGTGTCTCTCTCTGTCAGATAAATAAATAAAATCTTTTTAAAAAAAATTTTTGAGAGTAAAGTTTAGAAACTTTTATAGTAATTGAAAAATTACTGATCACATAACAAAATATTGAGCTCCTGTTTTACGCATTCTAGTGTTTTTATTTCCCTTTTCTAGTATTTTATTTTATTTTATTTTATTTTACTTTTTTAAATTATAAACCCACAGCAAATTCAAAATCTTAAAAAATCAGTCTTTCACCATGGATAGTTTAGTTTGGGAAACTAGAGGACCACTATTCCATTTGAACATCAATGCAAAGGTGAACACAGAGTGAAAAAAAGTGAATACAGACAAATTCCTTTTTATCTTCTCTGCTTGGAATTTATATTTTAGAGGTCTGTTTCATTTTACCTTAGATGGTTGATATGAAAAGTTGTTTTCTGCTATAGGCTTATATGCATTGCTTAGAAGCTCTCTCAAAGAAAACATAAGAGGCGCCTGGGTAGCTCAGTTGATTAAGCATCCAGCTCTTGGTTTCAGCTCAGGTCATACTCTCCCCGTCGTGGGACTGAGCCCCACACTGGGCTCTGACTCAGCATGGAGTCTGCCTCAGATTCTTTCTCCCTCTCCCTCCCTCTCTCTCTCTCTTTCCCTCTCTCTCTCTCTTAGATAGATAGATAGATAGATAGATAGATAAAATCTTTTAAAAAGAAAACAAACTTACTCGAAAACAGATGGTAAAGGAATGGATTAGCAGGATTTGCTCATTTTCTAAGAGGATCCCCAATATCAGGTAACACAGAGAAGTTATTAATTCCTTTTGGGAAAGGGAGATTCCTCTTTTTAAGAAATAAATCGCTCTCTTTTGATTGGAAACAGCTAGTAAGAGTTTAATAGCATAAACTATTAAGGAAGAGACACCCTAGTTTAACTATAGGGAAACCTGCCACATGGAGATCATTTCTCCCAAGATCATGCAGCTGATGAATGAGGTCAGGATTCAAACCTAAGACTCTCTACGCTGACAGTGCTTTGCTCTCTCCACCGTTCCTCCATCACAAGTGTTCTGGGGGGACTCTGAGAGTGTAGGCTTATATAAGCTTCACTTCCAGGAAACTGAGATAGGATAGTGAATATTAAAGTCATGTGGAATGTTTATGAATCTCCTTAAATGTAAATGTCCTCATTCTGTTTAGAGCTTTCGGCATATACACGAGAGGGATGTGTGTCCTGTACTGTTTTGCACATCACCCAGAAAAATATAACAGGAGAGGAAACTTAGTGCTCTCCATATCAGCTGTCTTCATGTTGAAACTGGTTGGATCTTGGTTGCTAATAAACATGCTCCGAAAGCAAACCATCTTGATTCTTTTAGGAAATAAGTGGGATATCAATGAGAAAATAAGTGAGTACCTAAGAAATACCAAGTCTTTGCCCGGATTATATGGTCCCTATGAGGAATCCAGAAACTTCATTGATTAATTTTATACATGTCTGTTCAGTGAACTGAACTAAACAACTTTGCTACTTCAGAGAAGTAACTGCACAACAGATTTAAATTGCTGATCAGTTATTTGCCACTGTTACCTAGAGAGCATGAGAAAACCATCCAGATATTCAATATATGGAAAACCAAAAAATTTTAGTGTATATTTTTGACATCGTTTAATTTTAGCTTAAGAATATAGCATGTTACTCAGCTATATAAGTGTTCAGTGGCAGATATTAAAATGCATAATTGTCTTTTTACCATACTCTGAAATATTTAACTGAATATTTTAATCTTCCTATTCATGCTAGTGACTTTTCAGTCACTTTTTAAAGAGTAAATGATCAATCCCTGCATTCTTAACCATCAGTGATTAACAGTTAATATTTGATAAAGAAACCAAGCACTCTATACTGACAACAGCCGGTTAGATGCTATGGGTGTGACCACTTAAATAATAGGAATAATCCGGATTTTTTAAAAAGCTCATGGGTGAAATAGAGGAAGGTGGTCAGAAGATACAAAATTCCAGTTATATAATAAAAAAGTCCCAGGGAAGTAATGTACAGCAGGGTGAATATAGTTAATAATTCTGTATTGTTTATCCAAAAGTTTCTAGGAGAGTAAATCTTAAGAGTTCTCTTCACAAGAGAAAAAAATGTAAATGCGATGAATGTTAGCTAACCTTATTGTGGTAATCATATATATATATATGTATATATATATATATATATATATCACATCATTATGTTGTACACCTAAAATTACTACCATGTCATATGCCAATTAGGTCAGTTCTAAAAATAATAAATAAAAAGAAAGCTCACTGTCTTATCTTGAGATAAATTTTAAGTATGTACACCTGATCTGAGATTATAATGAATTTTTAATAGAATCTGAACCTTCAGGTTTGAGCAAGCAGTCATGTTTTAAGTCAGTCTTCAGCCGACTATCACATAAAGTTTTAGCTGGTCTTGGTGAAAGTCTGTCCCGCCACCGGTCTTTTGTCCTCTGAGATACAGATGGCATCTATCAGTGACGCTGTAGGGTTATGTGGGAGACCGTCAAGAAATAGAAAAGTAAAAACAGAATAAAATCGCATTACACGGAGTTTCCCTTAAAACAAAAATTGATTGAGTTCTACCCGAAGTGGCTTGTTGTTTCCTGTGCCAGGAACTACTGTGCGGGCCCAGCAGGAAGTGTGCTCCGAAGCGGGATCACATTACACCCTTGTTTTATGGTTCATTTCACTTATTTAATGCAATCTGAGAACCTGCAAAGGGAACATGTTAGAAGGAGGGAATGGGCTTTTTGTCTTGTTTTGTTTTGTTTTTTTAAGTTTCTTTGAATCCAAACATTTGTTTTTACAAGGTGCTTACAGCCCCCAGAAGTGGGACTTGCAGAGAGTTGCAAGGGGAAGGCATTTCTCTTTGTCACAAAATTCAAAGCAAGAACTGAAGTTGGGTTATGTCTAGGGTTGAGTTATGTCTGTTTCCTTTGCTGTCCTACTTCCATAATTTTCAACATGAAATACTGCCATCATGCCCATGAATGGTCTAAATCGTTCTGAATTCATAGGAGCCCCTCCTAGGGGCTCTCATTTGACAGAGAGCCCGAGATGGGCTGGGGCTGGGGTGGGAGCTGGGAGCTGGGAGCGGTAAGGGATATCTTTAAGATGCAAAACAGCGGTTCATTGGTCAAGTGAAAGAACGTATTGCTTGAAAATGTGTGGAGGGAACAGCTAGATTCCCTGGTGGTGGCGGACGCTGCTTCTCACGTGCTGTCTGTTTTCCTCTCCAGAGACCTCAGTATGAACAACATCAGTCAGCTGCCCCCGAATCCCCTGTACAGCCTCCGCTTCCTAGAGGAGTTGTAAGTATTGCGTAGTAGTGATGCGTCCAGTCAACACTGAGCACATTCCTGGGTTTGCCCCTCACACTCACTGTGGGAACCAGATAAAACAAGGCAAAAAAGCTGTCAGCACCAACAATTTTGGCACATGAGGAAACACTTAGTTGGGAGGGAAGAAAAAAAGAAATTGCCTAAGATTCTGGAAATCAACTTATAAAGAAGTTGACCATGAGGCTACAACTTTCTAAGGTGAGACTTGAGCCAAACAAATTAAAATTTTAAAACAAAGGCAATTTAAGAGGCCTGGATGTCTCTTTGGAAATAGTTAAGCGGCAGGATATTAAAAGTTTGAATACCGGTTCATGTTTATTAAAATAGCAAGTAAAGCTATAATCAAAACCAAAAACTGCCGCTTGGTTTGGGTTGTGACGGGGAGAATGAAGTCCACATTCCGTAGCACCAAAACTTCTTGTCCTAATCACTTTTAATTACTATTTTCCTACTTCTTAATTTAGCTTCCCTCAAGGCTTGAACAGAAAAACATGAAATCCACAGAGGACTTCAAACTGGGCTCTCCAAACTCCCTGTAAAAAAAATTAAAAAGGAAGAAGCTAAAATTAGCTAATGATACACAGAGGAGTCTTGATTAAGTCTCGTAATCACTTTCCAGAAGATGAAAAAGAACTGTATAATCCAAAAATCTGTATTTAAAAATTCATTTGTTCCTCTTACCCTTTGGAGTGTTGGAGACGAAGGGAGCCATGTGCCATCGCAGTCCTCATGAAGAGAGTTTGGCACCATCCCTTGAGTACATCTTCTGACTGTTGATTAAAGGAATTGTGTAGGCAATGACCTCTTTTGAAAATACTTCCTTTATAAATCCGAAAGTCAGGGTCCAATCTGGGGAGTAATTTAAATGGTTGATGCACTGCGTGATCCACCCTGGGAAGTGGGAAGAATGTTCCATCATACCCAGATTACAGTGCATCAATCTTTTCCCTTTGCAAGAGGATGACATTCTCAGATTTCTCCCCTTAGGGTTTTATCTATATTTTTGATAGCCTTATATTTTTAGCAAATGCTATTGTCTAACCACTGAAATCAGTTGTCCATATGTCCAGGTTGTTATCCAGGAATATGTTGGGGAAGCTCAGATAACAAGACTGCAGCAAGTTTTGATCAATCAGAGTTTTTCACTCTGGGTTGTCCACGCTCCTCTTTTCCCCTTTTCTCTCTCGCCATTTCCATGGCTAAAAAGTAACCTTGATCAGGGCTGAGTCCTTGTCTATCTTAGTCATGGCTTGTATGTGATAATAATCAATACATTTTTGATGAACAAATGAATACCGAGAAAGCAAAACATGTAAAATGAGCTTCTCATCCAAGTTAGCTGCCTTAGGAAAAAGCAACAGACATGGTAGACATTGGCCAAAATTTCTATTGACACCTTTAGCAACTTTCAGTTAGGGTTTTTTCCTGATTTCCATCCTTTTCATCTTCCCTTCCTCACCATAATTAATACACAAGGCTTGGTCCTATGTACACCCCCAATCCCACATTTTGAAAGTGTGTATTTGCTATGCTTTCTTCTGTCATTTCCTTACACTACGCAATGGTACAAGGCTTCCGTTCTGTGTACATGCACCTCCACTTTAGACCCCAAACTGAATCAATAAAGTCTTTCCCCAAGGACTTTGTTTAATAGAATTCCTCCCTCAGTGACCCCAACTCATTCTAAATAACTCCTCTTTCTTCAGGAGGTAAATGTTAATTCTGTTCCAAGGCCAGTTTTTCAAAAGATCATTGAGAAAAGTCTAGGGGGAAAAAAAAAGAGGGAGGGAACTACCATTTGAAAAAGATATTTTTCTGTATTGTCTTATATTTATATCTGGAAACTCCATTAAGCGTCTTGACCGTGAAATCATAGAATTTCAGAAATAGAGGAGACCCTTAAAGGGCTATTCATTCTAGTTTTTCATTCTCTTCTGGAATTCCCTCTGCTGAGCTGGCCGAGCATAATTCAAAAGCTAGACCACTTTCTCATATATAATTCTGTGTTGCATCTGACTGATGTTTTGAAGACATCATTATTCATTTCGCAGCAAAAGGGGATAGTATTTATAGAATCTGGAGAAATGATCAACTCTGCTTGGTTTATTCTTTTGTTCCCAAGGCTAATTTGGGGGGTGGTGTGTTTAAAACAAAACAAACCATAACAAAAAAGCAAATATTTTGTAGAGCATTGCAATTATGCCTCTGTTATGCTGCAGATAGTTTCTACTAGACTTAGCTACGTATAACTCTTTATTCTCTTCTAGAGTATAAGGTCTTCAAAATAGTATTATATTATGACAACAATCATAGTTTAGTCTGTGCCATGCATGTTCAAAATGTTTTATACACTTTTTCCCACAAATCCTCCTAGCATATCTACCATATAGATAGATATTCTTATTATTCCCATTTCAAAGATTCCGAAGGAAAAAAAAAAAGATGAAGTACAGAGAAAATTAAGGAACTGGTTCAAGATCATACAGTGACAAGAGTCAAGGCTAAGATTCAACCTCACCTTCAAAGCCACACTCAGAAAGTAGAGGGAGCATTAGGAATTATGCGTAGTTCTTCTGTGCTTTTATTTTCCCTAGTAGTACCTGAACAGTGGTTTCCACAGTTGAATTCTTGAAAGTGTTGTTTAAACCAAGTTTTGTAATGACAGTTCTGTCATATATCTTTGCCTGTCTGTGCATGTGTGGAGGGATGAAAAAGAGGGAGTAAGAGAGAGAGCTGTCTACCCAGTGGATGAGATTGGATATTCAGGTTATTAATTTACTACCATAACTTATTGTTGACAATGGAGAAATATCATCAGAATTTTCAGATGTAACGTATCGCCAATTTAGCATTGCTCAACAGATGCAAAACCTTAGTGAATATCTTACAAGAGCATGCATACACTTAAACCATTTGTTTCATATAGTATACTATCAGAACTAGCAAATGACAGTCATACAGCTAAAGATGGACATTATTTTCCCCCAAATTTTTAAAAAATTCTAGTTAGTTAACCTGTAGTGTAAAATTGATTTCTGGAGTAGAATTTATTGATTCATCACTTATCTACAATACTCAGTGCTCATCCCAAGTGCCCTCCTTAATGCCCATGTAACCCATCCCCCTGCCCACCTCCCTTCCAGCAACCCTCAGTTTGTTCTCTTTGGTTTGTTTTCCCCTCTCTCTCTTTTTTCTCCTTCCCATATGTTCTAGATACAGACATTTAGAGGTCTGTCATTGTGTGTGTGTGTATGTATATCTTTTGTTACGACGGTAGAGCACTATTCTAGGAGTATTTTCATTCAGTTTATTCAGCTTGTCTCTACGCTTTATTTAATAGCCATAAAATGGGACGTTGCTACTGATACTATTAATGATATTAATAAAACTCCTGCCACAAAACTCAATTTTTTAAAAATCATTACTAATAAAGGCAAGTTACTCTTCCCATTCGCACAAATCTCCCACACTTAATCATTTCCCTGATTTAATCATTTAACTGTGTTACAAACTGTAGACAGCCATAATTCATCCCTCATCCATCCCTGGAGCTAGACAAAGGTGTCAGGTTTTAAAATCCTCTTAAGAATCCATAAAGCCCTACAGGTACTCACTGAGTCAGTGTTTAGAAATATATGTATATTGTAGCCCTGGAGAAAGTGTTTGCCTGAGGCAAATATTTAGAAGGAATAAGAGGCATCACCTTGAATGGTGTCCTCTCCCTCCTGAGGTGCGGGAATGCTTACTACCTGGGCCATGTATGTTGGCACATTCAAGTCGTGTTTATCCTCTGTTAACTTATTTTTTTAAATCTACCTGGTGACCAGACAAGCATAGGCCAAATGTCCTATTGCTGCAAGGGGAAGGAAAGCCTTTTCTTCCTGGAAAAAACAAAAAACAAAAACCATAATTGAGTGTGGTAAGGCCGCGCCTTATAGAGAGAAAAGCGCAGTGTCTGGATGCCAAGCGCAGGAGTCTCGTCCCGTCCCTGCCGTTTACTAGCTAATAATCCACTTGACCTCCCTGGGCCTCAGGGGATAATGGTAAGAGCTGCCCTGGCTGCCTTTGGCGATGTTTCTGAGAATCTAATGAAAGGATGATGAGAGAACTTTGCTAGATTCTAATCCACGTACCGAGCTCTCTTAGTAAACTGAGAACACCTTCGAGAAGATTCTGACCTCTTCCTTTCCTATTTCCTGAGCCTGATTTTGTGGTAACCCAGGGATCCAGGACTTAGGAAAGAAAAGCTGTTTCGAACTGTGAGCTTTAATGGATGTATACGATCAGCACAGAAGAGTTCTTTACCGAATTTGAACATCCTGAGCACGAATTGTATTTCTCTCCAACAGTGTCTCTCTCGGTTCTGTTGATTCAGTTCTACCAGGGGCTTACGTTAATGTTCGCTATTTAGACAAACAGAAGAGCCTACGTTTGGTCCCTTGGAGTGTGTTCAGATGTTATAGGAGCTAAGGCAGAGCGTGCCTAATGCTGACATCTACAGGCCCCATTAAACTTAGATTCGTGTGTCTGATTAAACCAGAGGGGGAAATGAACTGTTACCATTTTAAACAGTGTGAGTTGGAGGCCTTTGTTTCCGAGTAGTATTTTAAAATCTTTCCAGATTCTGATGCTATTGGAATCAAATACTCGATTTAGCCGTCAAAGAAACATGAGAAGCTCTAGGGAGGTCTGTTTTTAAGTTACTATTGTTCCCTGAAACTATTTGCTCATATTATGGTTGGCCTGGAGGAATCTCTATATAAATAGTAATACCGATTATTGCAGATGAAATTTGTAATGAGAAATACCACCAAACTTCCCGAGAGCAGAATCTACGCTTGTTACTTCTACTTCCTCATCATGTTGCTGAAAATGGTGAGCTCTGTCCTGCCTGTCCTCTGAGATTTTTTTCCTCAGGATCAAATGAAATGATGATGAAAGAACTTTGGTAAACTGTAAGTCACATATTGGATGTGTTAGCAAAGTGAAAACACCTTCATGCCCATGAAGGCTCTCCCTGCCCTTTGGCTTTGTCACAGTGTTTGGTCTCTTGTCTTCATTGATCTGACAAATGATGAAAAACACTGCCTCTTGGAAACTCTTTTTCTCCCATGTTATTTCATGGCAGTTATTTTAGTTCTCTCCCGAACGTCTGTCTGTATAGCTGGAGATAGACATTTAGATATCTGTCCTTGCGTGTGCGTGCACACGTGTATATAACTTTCATTATGACGTTTTGGGCAGTGTTCTGAATGTGCCCTATCTTTCTGGCTCCTCTTCTTTTTCTCTTTAGCATCCTTTCTCCTCTACTCACAACTCCTGTAAAATGTAGACATTCCCCAGATTATTGCACATCATTTTATTGTCTCTTTTCTCAGATACTTTCAGTTCATTCATTGAATACATATTTACTGAGCCACTGGGAACATGGGACCTACTGTGGTTCACTAGCTCATTCAACAGGTCCCCGCTCTAGTCAGAGAGACATAGTAAATGAGGAAACTAGCGCCGTGATATTTGATGATTGTAACGAGAGTGATGACAGACACAAACACAGGTCGAGAATAAATAACAAGAGAGGACAAGGAGGGAAAGTGTCTCTAAGAAGATGAGATCTAAACTGAGATCAGGAGAATGAAGGGAAGTTGGTGGTCCTAAAAGCTGGAGTAGAATGTTTCTGGCAAAAGAATAGTGTGAGTGGAGGTCCTGAGGTGGGAAAGAATGTGACACGTTTGTAGACATGGAAGAAGATCATTGTGACTGAAATTGAGTGAGAGGGAGAGGGACTGACACCGGATGAGTTGGAGAGAAAGGCAAGGACTCTAACCAGTCAGGCTAAGTAGAGAGTTCAAATAAGAGCAATAGAAAGCCATTGGAGGGTTGTGTATAGCTGGTGAAATAATGGGACTTGTGACTTTAAAAGATTTCTGTATGCCAAAGAGACCGGGGACTTAGAGAAGCAGAGGAAACTGATAGGAGGCTACAGACCCATTAGAAAACACCTGCGGTCATCTGGGAAAGAAACCCAAAAGTTGGACTATTTGTGTTAAGATAGATGGTCACCAAATCAATATTTCTAGTTCAGAGTTCTTTTGTCTTTTACTGTTAGACCAATGGTTCTCAAAGTGTGTTCCCTGGACCCGCAGTATTGGCACCACCTGTGTATTTGTTAGAAATGCAAGTTCTGTGCCCCGTTCTAACCTAGTGAGTCAGAAATTTAATGAGCTTTTCGGGAGATTTTGATGCATGTTACATTTGAGGACCACTACTCTAGGCGAGTGGTTCTCGACTTCTGGTGAGATCGGGGTCATCTGGAGTGCTTGCTAAACCACACATCGCTGAGCCCTACCACAGCTGCTTCCGCAGGTTAGAAGTGGGGCGGAGTGCTGGAGAAGTCAAGAATTCGCATTTGTATCACATGCTCAGGGACGCTGATACTGTGAGTCTAGGGACCACTCTTGGAGAATCATCTGCCAAGTGGCATTTTGACCTACCCCACCAATACTTTAAAACTTAACAAGTGCAGAACCAGATTGCCTCGTCCAGCCCCTCACCACGCTTTTTCTCTCGCCTCTCCTACTTGGCCTCGGCATTCGTATCCAAACCTGTGATCACTGTGTCCGTCATAATAAAATAAAATAAAATGTTAGTGGTGTGTAATAAAGAAATCTTAAAATAAACAAGAAGAAAACAGCAGTGTAGAGGGAAGAGGAGGGAGGAAAGAGAAGTTAAGTAGGAAATGTCTGTGGGACAGAAAAACAGCTGGAGGGCAGAAAAACTTGTGTGAAAGTACCTTATCATTTTAAAAGAATAAGTGAAATGGGGCCCAGGGAAGTTTCGGGACTTTTATAAGCTTAATTGCATGCTAATGGTGAGAAGGAAGAAAATCAAAAAGGGAAGGGGTAAAACAAACAACCCACCCCAAGAATTACAAGGCAAAAGTTTCTCAAAAGAACTGACCCAGGAGGCCCGGTAGAACTTGCCAAGCCCTCTCACTTAGCTCTGCAAATGCTCCTCTGCCTTTGGAACTCAGCCAGGGAAACCCACATTGGACCATGGTTCCCCACATGGTAATTTCCCTGCGGCTCTCAGCCAGACAGCAGGGTCGAGCACCCCTTCCTCTCCCGGTACACACCCCATTTACCCAGATGCCTCTCCCTGTCCAGGCCAACATCCAGAGAGAAGAAATAATCAGAGATCACATCCGATTGCTTTGCTCTGGTCCCTCCATTTTTTACAAAATAAGGCTACCAAAAAAAAAAAAAAATCCTTTGGATTTCTTTATTTTAGAGATTCAAACTACTACAGAGATTCAAAGAAACGTAGACTCTCAAAGATATTTTAATTGGTTGTTAAACACCAAAATATCTACTTATATGATTTAGTTGAAGAGGCATGTGTCAACTATAATTTGATTTTTTTGTCTTTTTATGGCAGTCAGTAACACTAACAATAGTAGGATGATATGAGTCTTATATATGTAGTAGTATCTTTAAGAATAAAAACATTTTTATATAAAAATATCAGAGTTTTCCTTTTTAAGTTGTATCTTATTATAGAAAAAAGGATGATGGAAGAGATATTCCCATGAAATAATTTTAGAAACAGGAAAAAAATCTACCTCTCAGACCAATGGTATGTGGGTCTCTGGGGTTTGGAGCATAGTTGCCAAAAAATTTGTTAGTTCAGATCGTTACAGGAAAGATTTGTGTGCAGTTCTAATTATTCATGTATTCATTTGAAAGCCTTTCACCCCACCCCATAGTTTATATGTATTTATTTTTAGAATTCCTAAAGCCATCCCACATGGTAAAGAAATGAGAAGGATCCAGTGATTTCCTTAAACTGTTGTTTTTGTCAATGAGATAGATCCTCCACCAGCCCAGCAAATAGCTAAGAGCACATCAGAAATTCCTTTAAGACAAACCCCCCTAATAACAAAGGTTTGTGGTTCCACAGGTTCGTTCTGAATACAGACTCAAGGGCTATGAAAGTCCTTGCCCAGAAAAGAAAAACAGTGCATGAGAAATAAGAAAATGTAAAGGAAAGTATCTGCCCTCACAATAATTTCAACTAATAAAATACATTCACTTTTCATTTCCAAAGTCAACAAACGTCTCAGGGACCATCGAAGCTATGTGAGGACCCTGGACACATGAGCAGCAGTAAGAGTTAAAGGCATTCGTCTGAAAGCTCTGCCCTAGGACTCTGAAATGCACCGTGAAGTTAGGACCGTGAGCAGGGATAGTTAGGGACTTTTGGTGAAATTTACCATTCTTAGTCAGCCCAGTCTGATTAGTTAAGTCCTATGTGATCATCCACCAAGCCTGAGTCTGCACGAATTCAATAAGCAGCTCTTAGTCACACACTGTTCCTTACTTCAGTGTTATACGTAGTACTTTGGGGAACTAGGCGAATGACTGCAAGTTGTATGTGATATAACCGTAAATGTAAGATGTTGCTCTCTTAAGCTGCCTCCGTGGTGCCCAGTCCTAGTAGGTTGCTGGTTGGATTTTTCTTTCTTCTGCACCAGAGCCCACCACATCTGGCCACCTGTACCCCACAGCATCTCCCACCTGAGCTGCTCCAGTCACCCCTGGTGCTGCCCTTTAAAAGCTCCCATCAGAAAGACCACTTTATTTTTTTTTTTTTTAAGATTTTATTTCTTGGGGCACCTGGGTGGCTCAGTGGGTTAAGCCGCTGCCTTCAGCTCAGGTCATGATCTCAGGGTCCTGGGATCGAGTCCCGCATCCGGGCTCTCTGCTCAGCAGGGAGCCTGTTTCCCTTCCTCTCTCTCTGCCTGCCTCTCCGCTTACTTGTGACCTCTCTCTGTCAAATAAAGAAATAAAATCTTTAAAAAAAAAAAAAAGATTTTATTTCTTTATTTGTTAGAGAGAGAGAGAGAGCAAGAGAGCACACGAGCACAAGAAGGGGGGAGAGGCAGAGGGAGAAGCAGACTCCCCGCTAAGCAGGGACCCCTCAATGCAGGACGCAGTCCCAGGACCCTGGGATCATGACCTGAACCAAAGGCAGATGCTTAACCGACTGAGCCACCCAGGCATCCCCAGAAGGACTACTTTAAAACACAGGTCTGATCGCATCCCTTTTCCTGGCCAGAGCCCTTCCTGTGGCCTCCAGCACCCGGCGTGAAGTGGCTCTGGATGCCTCTCCACACTCCCCTCCTCCTCACCCTCCACAGCCCCCTCACCCCCATGCTGCTTGCTCCCTCCATCATTCCATGCCAGCCCTGCTGGCCTCCATGCAGCTTCCGGATCCCGCCGGGCCCACTCCCACCACAGGGCCCTTGCATGGCTCCTCCCTTCACATACATACCCTCGTGTCTCAGGGCCTCCGCGGAAATGCCCTCTCAGCAGACAGGCTTCCCTGCCCATCTGATCTTAAAGAATAGCCCACTGCCCTCCACATTGCTCTCATTCCCTCGCCTTGATTATTTTTCAGAGTCTGTGTGTGTGGTGGTCTTCCTTTGTGTTTCCATTAATGACCATCTCTCCACATTAGAAAGGGAGCTCCGTGCAGTCAGAGGCTCACTGCTGCATCTCTGCACGGACAGCAGTGCCCACACCGAGCAGGCCCTCTATAAATCCTTGTCGAAGCTGCAAAGATTGCTTGGAGGAATGGTAAAGTAAAAGTCTTCCGACTTTAGCGTGACTGTTCAAAACAGCGACAGGCAGCAGTGGTGAGCATTCAGGGGTGCCAAATGCAACCTCATGATAAGAGGAGAAAAGGGAGATAAAGAGAGGAGAGTGGATGCTGCTGTTTGGAACGGTTTTGCAAGCCTGGCTTCTTGAGCCTGGCATCTAGAAAAGTCTCCAACAGTGAAGGTTTCTTGGTCTCGCCAGGTAATAATCCTTCAGTCCCAGACTTGCTTGCAGATGGTAACGGATTCTGTTAATTCACCCAAAGTGGACGCCAGCGCACGGACACAGCGCTGCTCCCTAAAGTCATCTAGGGGCTCGGGCTCCTTCTGGCTCTTTTGCTGCACGTGTTCTGTCTTCTTTGAAGTATTCTCCACATCAGAATCATTAGCGCTGTCTTACCAGTACCACTTCTGCAGGAATTTCCTGTAATAGATAAAACTGGGGAGTGAGTGGTCCTTCAAAGGAGATGACATGGGAGTTCTCACACTTTCACTTTGCACAGCCAGAGTTGGTTGCATTACCGTGTTCAGATGCAAAGAAGACCGGGAAGTGTAGTCTCTGTAGTCCAGAGTTTTAGCAGAGTATATGGTCCCCCAGCTAGAGACTACACTAGCTGGAGACTAAACTCTGGATAGGGGAAGTATTCTAGAAGGAGGGGGCCATGGGTACTGGGGACAGTTAGTGGTCTCTACTCAGATAATTAGCCGGACACTGCTGGATAGCATATTCTGTTTCAGACACTATGCAAGACCCTATAATAGAAACAGAAAGAATTCCCACTTTGGTGGGGGAATGTGTGCGGCAGGACAGGTAGTCAGCAAACCCACAGAGGAGACACAAAGTGCTACCAGAGTGGTTCAAAACAGACAGATTGCCCATCCGTCTATTTTGACGGATGAGATGAGAAATAAAATTGCTTTGAGAGACAGGAAGGGAGAGGAGAGAGAACATTTTAGATAGAGCCAAGGGCCGGAAGGGAGATGGTGGACGGCACGTCTCAGAAAAGCAAGCCCCATAGTTTCGTGGAGCTACAGCATAAACAGGGATCAGGAAATTGTGGAGAGGGAGCTGAGCACTTCGCATTTCCTTTCATTTGGATGCAAACTGGTAAAGGATTTTGAAGAGGGTCGCGATGTAATCAGAGTTGGCTTCACAAAGACGATCAGCGGCACAGAGTGAGTGGGTGTAGGGAGAGAGTCGGTGTGGAAGACGAGATGGAAGGGTCGTTGGGAGAGTCTAAAGAAGGTTTTCTAGTGAGACAACTTAAGAGGAAACAAACAAAACACCTCTGAAACCACCCTGGTTTAATATTAGCCGAATTATACATTATTGGCATACATCTGTTGGATGTCTTCTTGTGCTCTAGGCTAGTGGCCTTCAAACTTGTCTGACCATATGCAGGAAGACATCCACGTCTTCCCCTCAGTCCAGTTTCACAAACGTGTTTTGAAACAAGGCTTTCCTAAAATGAAAACTTAAAAAATTTTTCATTTAAAAAAAGCTTTTCATAAAGTGATATTTTGCTACTAAAGTAGAAAATGCAGTCTGTTGTTTTTCTGCTCTCTTTTTCTTAATTCTGTTCCAAGCCACTAAACTTATTTAGAGTTTGAGAAAGACATCTTTAGGCACCATGAGGAAAGCAGGAGGAGTACAGGGAGGTACAAGTACAGGAGAAGTACAAGTACAAGAGAGAAGGAAAATAGGCACCAACACAAACACAAGATGAGACCGAGAAGTCCTAGAGCTTAGGAGCTAGAAGGCACCTGAGTAGCTCCTTTATCTTACTGTTCCGTGTAATTAGTGAGAAAACGAAGCTCAGGAGTATAAACTTACTTCACGGCTCCTAGCAAGTCGGTGCTGCAGACCCAGAACAGGCAGACCTTCTTGGCAGTTTCTTGTTACATATTTTTAAATTAAAAAAAAAAATAATAACAATAGTGAAACTGAGATTACAAAAATTGTGATACATTTTCATTTTGTCAATTTCATTTGGATTGAGAAAATCATGCTTTCTAATACACATACCAAAAATGCTATTCAGAGGTTCTGCTTATGAGATAATATTTATTTCGATACTCACAGCTCATTGTTGGTGGAGGCGGACTAGCCCTAGGACACAGATTTGAAGTCATATGCTGAATGGCTTAGTTCAGTCCTGTCAGTGGGACTCGGTGGAACTGAATGACCTCTCATTTGGAGATAATATCAAAATATAAATTCGAAGCTGTTCAGCCCCTCAGGAATAAACTCTGGCCAAGTGGGCCTTTCCACCCTTTTACTCCCACCTCCATTTCCGTCAAGAAAACACGGGAGTGTCTTGATGGCTGGTTTTGCCCACCCTTCTACAATGTGATTAGCTCCTTAAAAGGTCCTGTGCTCTTCTGAGTCTCTGTGCTGTTTTTGGATTTTCCATTTTCCATTTTGGATTTTCCATCTAACACCTGAGGCTATGGCTTTGATGTGACTGCCAAAAAAGTACTGAACCAGATGCTTCCAGTGCCACACCTTGTCGATCTTTTTACGTACATTCTCATCTTGATTGTTTCCCAGTTAGAAAAATATTATACACTCTTTAAATTTTACCAGTTAATGATGTCAAAACTTTCCACTACATAAACCATATTAATGTCTTTGACCCTAACTACTCTCTATTTTCAGTTTTTAAAGGCTTTGCTCAATTAAACCATTGATTAAAAGTACTTACCCTTTTCCGATAGAGTTTAGAAAAAACGGACTGTGATAGTCTCATTCTTTTTTGCCAGATTTAGCAACAAATTTGGGTATTTTGTGGGATAATGGCAACATAAATACTCTTATATGTTTGATTATCTGATTTATTTAGGCTGCTAATACTCTTATGTTTGACTATCTGATTTATTTAGCCTTCGAAAGAAAAATTATAAAAATCATATAGCAATCACAGTTTGACATTACAATTTCTGAAGATTATCATACAATGTTAACATTTGTCAGAAAATTTTTAGAAAGGAGAGCTACATAGTCGAAGCTATTAAACGATTTATGGTATAATAGGTAATTTATTATATTTCTTGGTAGGCACTTCTTTCGCCAGCCTTTTGATTAGAAATTTACAGAAGCTTTTCACAAAATATAACAAGAAAAGGCTCCTTACACAGTTGTTTTTGGCATTTGTGGTTTGTACAAAATTCTGTCGCATTTCTTAACAACTAAATGAATTCCACATGAAGAGAACTTTGCTCACTGTCTCTCCTCTCCCTTGAAACCCGCAGACGTCTTGCCGGAAACGCTTTGACATACATTCCCAATGGAGCATTCGCTGGCCTTTACAGTCTTAAAGTTCTGTAAGTAAACAGGGTCTTATTTATTATATTTCTTTTTTATGTGTTCTCTTTCAGATTTTAGTGTCAAGTGGATGCTAATTAACTCCTAAAGACTGAATCCCTCTAATAAGCTATTCAGAACCATAGGCTAATTCATTTAAATTCAAGTCCACCTTCATTGGTGCTGCAGGACCGCATTATACCTGGCTGGGTCCGTGTGTGAAAAAAGTCCCTCTCTCTTATCCTAATTTAAAATCTAAAATTGCCTCTAAAGAAGCAACTTATCAACTCAGACTTCTAAGACAGTATTTCCCTTTCCTTTTATGTAATGAAGTTGGGGACACTTCCTTGAATCATTTTGATCACCAAGTGAATAAATCATTATGATGCTGACATAATGAGACCGCAGCCTCAAACCATTTGTCAAGCTTATTTCCGTTTAATGCACTGAATAAGGATTAGCTAAAACACTACCAAGTTTATGTTCCACTTGTGAATAGAGAAAAGCCAAGTACGTAACAGATTCAGTGAGTAGTTATTTAATTGAGAATTGTTCATTCATCGGGACTTGTAAGAGTGGTTTTCTTATTATTTAATATCCAACTTCCCAGCTGGTTCATCAGAAAACTCATTATTACTGAATACCTCCTTCTTCTAATTCTCATTGCTCAATTTTCTTTCACTTTATTCTGTGCAGGAAAAAAAAAGTCACCTAGTTAGGGGCGCCTGGGGGGCTCAGTGGGTTAAAGCCTCTGCTTTCGGCTCAGGTCATGGTCTCAGGGTCCTGGGATCAAGCCCCGCATCAGGCTCTCTGCTCAGCAGGGAGCCTGCTTCCTCCTCTCTCTCTTCTCTCTCTCTGCCTGCCTCTCTGCTTACTTGTGATCTCTGTCTGTCAAATAAATAAATACAATCTTTAAAAAAAAAAGTCACCTAGTTAGAGAAAATAGGTAACATAAGTTGAAAGTCATACCAGGAAAAGTTTATCTGAGAGAATATTCTGATTTTATTCCCTTTCTTTGAGATAAAAGTTATAAACTCTAAGAAAGCATTTGATATATTTCTCCATAATGGAAATTGCATTTTATTGACCTAAGGGATACTTAGGCTCTTAGAAAAGCAGTTCTATTTAAATTGAACCTTTTGCTTAAAATCGAACTTAACAGCCAAACCATCGTTTGGTCTGCTTGGGTGGTTGAGTTTGGTCCCCCTTACCCTTAACTTGTTTTGGCTATTAGGCAGAAATATATATTTTTAAATTTTATTTAATTATTTGAGAGAGGGAGGGAGATCACAAGTAGACAGAGAGGCAGGCAGAGAGGAGGAAACAGGCTCCCTGCTGAGCAGAGAGCCTGATGCGGGGCTCAATTCCAGGACCCTGAGATCATGACCTGAGCCGAAGGCAAAGGCTTAACCCACTGAGCCACCAGGCGCTCCTAGGCAGAAATATTTTTAAGTAGTCATATTACTGAATACTAATGTGAATTCATTGTGTGGTAAAATTGTGAGTTGTAGCACGAACTCTTACATGCACCTGTATCTCCATGAACTCAGCAAAATACTTGGAACCATTTAAAATGCATCATAAATAAATCAAGTTTAGATAAGACAAGTAAGGTAATGTTTTTTCAGTGTTGATATATGAGCCACAAAGCATTTTGGATACTTGTTAAATAAATTATACTAGAATCAATTATTTTAATTCACTTAAAAAATGTGTTTTGGGTGTATTGAGCTACAGAGAGAAAGAAAAAAAGTGTGTGTGGTGTGTGTGTGTGTGTGTGTGTGTGTGTTTGGCATTGAACAGATTATTGCTAAAAATACAAGGATCAATAAGTATGACCCATGCCCTTGAAGAGTTTATTTGTAGTGCTAGGTTGTGGGATCAGGATAGTAGGACAAAGACAAACAGATCTCTGATTCATCTAAAAAGTATGATAGACATATTTGTAGGACACTGTGAAACTCCCGAGGATGGGGAACATTTAGTCTGGTCTGATAGTTTAGAGTTGGCTTCCTGTAAGACATAGAAAGGTCCCAGAGATCCTTTATGTCATGTCAAAAATGCACGGCCATGATCCTGTTCTGGGCACGCTGGGGAACCAGGGGAACATTGGAAGCATGGCAATGGCAGTTTCGGACTTGGAAGTTTAGCTAGATCGCTGTGTATGTGAAGAGGGATCTGGAGGAGCAAGACCCCTACCAGGAATTGAATTCATGCTTCCATTTACTTTGCTGACTTAAACACTAATATTCAATGAGCAAATTCAATTGTCAAATATTCTGAAAGTATTTTGGTAGGAGAACAATGGTTCTCAACTGCAGTCATTCTGCCTGCCACACAGTGTTTTGGAAATTTGGGGGGACATCTTTGTTTTCCAGATGACCGACGTGAAGTAAATTGTCCTGTGATGTGCTACTCAGCCTAGTATAAAAGATTCTCCCATATCTAACCTGACTTCTGTCTGTCCCTCCAGGACAAGTGCAAATCAATAATATTTTCATGCATAAGAATACTAAAAGGTTTTACAAGAAGTTCTGCATAAGCCTTATGATTTGTACAGGAAAAGTTAAATGGAATAAATATATTCTGTTAAAATCATTGAACAATTCAGTTTATGTATCCTGTCTATTTCAGGTATTATATGATTTCTAACTACATATTTTTTTAATTTTTTTATTTTTTTATTAACATATAATGTATTATTAGGCCCAGGGGTACAGGTCTATGAATTGCCAGGTTTACACTTCACAGCACTCACCATAGCACATAGCCTCCCCAATGTCCATAACCCAGCCACCCTCGCCCTACCCCCCTTCCCCCGCCACCGGGCAATCCTCGGTTTGTTTTGTGAGATTAAGGGTTTCTTATGGCTTGTCTCGCTCCCAGTCCCATCTTGTTTCATTTATTCCTTTCCTACCCCCCAAAGCCTCTCAACTTCCTCATATCAGGGAGATCATATGATAATTGTCTTTCTCTGATTGACTTATTTCACTAAGCATAATACCCTCTAGTTCCATCCATGTTGTCACAAATGGCAAGATTTCATTTCTTTTGATGGCTGCATAGTATTCCATTGTGTATATACACTACATCTTCTGTATCCATTCATCTCCTGATGGACATCTAGGCTCTTTCCATAGTTTGGCTATTATGAACATTGCTGTTATAAACATTCGGGTGCACATGCCCCTTCGGATCACTACATTTGTATCTTTAGGGTAAATACCCAGTAGTGTGATTTCTGGGTCATAGGGTAGCTCTATTTTCAACTTTTTGAGGAAACTCCATGCTGTTTTCCAGAGTGGCTGCATCAGCTTGCATTCCTACCAACAGTGTAGGAGGGTTCCCCTTCTCCACATCTCGTCAGCATCTGTCATTTCCTGACTTGTTAATTTTAGCCATTCTGACTGGTGAGAGGTGGTATCTCATTGTGTCTAACTAACCACATATTTTGTTGAAAATTGTGTTAGTGCAGTAGAATTACTTCCAAAGCCACACACACACACACAAAGTTAAAAAGTATGGAGCGCCTGGGTGGCTCACTTGTTAAGCATCTGCCTTTGGCTTGGGTCGAGATCCTGGGGTCTTGCAATCAATACCTGGGTTGGGCTCCATGCTCAGCAAGAAGCTTGCTTCTTCCTCTTCCACTCCCCCTGATTATGTTCCTGCTCTCAGTGTCTCTCTCTCTATCAAATAAATAAATAAAATCTTTTTTAAAATTAAAGATATATAATTGTGGAAGCATCAGACTTCTTAAAAATAATTGCCATGAAATTAGCAGAGAAACATGAAACGTCAGGATAAGGCTCTCTTGAATTTCATTAACAAATGTTGCTTAATAAATACTTTATATTTCGGCCTTTAAAAATTTTTGGAGAGTGGTCCTAAAAATCCTATCATGATTATATAATGATCTATTTATTTGGGGATGACCTGATGCTTTTTTAATCTTGCTCTTCCATTACCCAGCAGTGTCTACCACCCGACTGCTATGAAGGCAATGTTGTCCTATTTCTTTTTCCAATTTGGCTTCAATTCACTGTTGTCTATATGCTCTCCAGGACCTCTTGAAGTACTGGGGAATGAATGCTTGCCTTAGCGTATGATGGGGCTTTAAGAGGATGAGTGTTCACTTCAACCCTATCTTGTCCTGGAGGAGAATTATTTCGACACTACTCTTCTCTATAAGGAAGTCATTTGTGAAAATATCCATGCTCATCTGCGAGAGTATAACACTTCCTGATTTTCTCTCTTATGACGTCTAAAATTTGCCTTAGCATGTTATCTTTATTTTAATAAAGGTTGTTTCCTTCTGTCTCATATAAGTACAGTCTGTTATCTATCTTAACTCTAGTTCTTCTTCTAGTATGTACCTAGACCTCTAATCTCATTTCCCTGTTCTTGTCCAAAATAGCTTCTGATCATGGGGTTTCTCTCACACCCAACCTTATTCATTAAAAGGAGAGACAAACGTCTGACTCGTTCATAAAGATGTCTCCAATCCGAACATCATGTGTGTAACGACACGTGTATCACTTTATTATACATTTCTTTTATTGGTCCTTCATAATATAGTTAAGGCAGTATCTTATATTGATTTTTTTCCTTCAAAATGATGTGTGTAGGGGCGCCTGGGTGGCTCAGTGGGTTAAGCCGCTGCCTTCGGCTCAGGTCATGATCCCAGGGTCCTGGGATCGAGCCCCGCATCGGGCTCTCTGCTCAGCAGGGAGCCTGCTTCCTCCTCTCTCTCTGCCTGTCTCTCTGCCTGCTTGTGATTTCTGTCAAATAAATAAATAAAATCTTAAAAAAAAAAAAAAAAAAAAAAAAAAAATGATGTGTGTAAATAGGCTATATTTTTATGAATGTTATCTAAATAAAAGAGATAAGGCATTATAAAGTATTGGGATTAAAGGGAGAATTGGGTCCAGTAGTGTTGAGACCACAGTGCTAGAGGTAAAATGCAAAACAAGACAACCCAGTTTCTATGTTCATGGCAACTCTTCCAAATGTTTTGTAAAGTCCAAAAGCCATTGGAAGAAAGAAATAACTGATTACAGTATAGCATGGTAAGAAAGGTAATATAAAAGTTATATCCATCTGGGTCCATGAGCAGCATAGAGAGGGAAAGGAGAGAATTTGACCCCCCCCCCAAAAAAAAGAGAGAGAGACAGACAGACAGACAGAAGAGTAATCTAGTCCACTGAGCAAATTAAGACAGCAACAGCTCTCATTGGCTAGGACTCCGTTATATCTGAAATCTTGCTACTGTGAACTCTGGAAGTTCACTAATATTTAAGATTACCCCTGTATACTGGCCTCATAAAAGAATAATAGTAAGTTATTCGTTCTGCATTGCAAAATACCTAGTCCAGTGGAATTCTGAACCAGGCTTTCTTCAGCCAAGGTTCATTTTATCATGTAAGCCATTCAGTCAAGGAACAGCTTCTCATTCTACCCCCCAGCACCAGAACCAAAGCCGTGGAGGTGATGGGTAAAACTAACTGGAGAAAAGTATAAGGAGCCCAAATTCTTTCGTTCGCATGTAGACCTATAACAGAGTCTCAGCGGCTACTTGATCTCTAAACACAAAACAATTAGGCAGAAGGAATACCAAAGGATCAAGCCATCAACTGTGATGAAGTCCCTTTGTAACATATAATTTCATCTCCCTGTGCTGCGCTATACCTGTTCTCAATTAGTCCTGTTGGCAAAAAAGATAACCAAACATTGTATTATTAAGAAGCTCGGGATACTGTAGGAAATAGTGAATATTTTAAATTTTTAAACTTTAAATATATTTAGATTTTTAAATACATTTTAAAATAAATTTTAAATTTTTAAATATTTTTAATTTTTAAAATTTTTGATATTTTAAGATCAGGGAAAGAAATTAAGAAAATATGCAACCATCCTTTGTCTCTAGAGAAAGTGTTTTCTTTTCTCGCCCGTATGCAAATGATAAATATGAAGCTAAAATTGCCTAAACCCATATCCAGTTTATGGTGCTTTCTGCTTATATTCAATGCACTGAATAAAGGAATATTTGCAAAAGAAATCAGCAGCCGTGTTGTGAATGCTTTCTGTTTTAATTGCACTCCATAGTGCTATAAACCCTTTAATTGTTTTGTCTCCCACTAGGATATCTTAAACAGAAACAGAATTTTCTAATTAACTCACTGGAGACTTATAAGGCTATAATGGAGATAACTTGCTCATGTTTTGTCATTTAAAAGTAATTAAACAGAAGTTATTTTAGGAAGAGAATCAGGACTTAAGTGATTTTTTAAAATTATATTTTTGTATTTTACTGGTAGAAGTAATCCAAAAATTAAATTTCCAAGAGGTAGTTCAGGAGTAGTTTAAAAATTAGCATCAGCAAAGCTCACTTAAGTTCTGTTTTCTGAATGTATAAAACCTCGGAGATGTTTTAAAACTTGTATAAAGATGTATAAAGATGCATAAAACTTTGGAGACAGTTTGCAAATACTTAATGAAGGAAAACCACCTGAATATCTCTTATTCTCTACTCCAATTTTCCAATTTTTTAGGAAGTCCACATTTTAATAGTTTCACTGTTTGGTTAGCAAAGCATAGAAAGACTATTCAATAAACACTTTGTACAGTAATGTATTACCTACAAAGTTTAGACATCAATTAAGTCCATTATCTGTGTCTTACCATCATTTAAATGTGTCACTCAATTAATGAGTGACTTAGAAAACGTTTCTGTGGAGTTAAACTTATATAATATATTAAAACTATATATAATATATGTTATATATATTAAAACTACTTGGAGAAGTGTAAAATAATTGAGAAATGTGAAATTTTAATATTCAGGCAAATTATGAAATATGGAATTCAAGCTACAATTTTCCCAATTCCCTGACAGGTATGTGAAGTGTGAGGTCTTCTTAAAACTTGACTTTGTTCATAAGGAAGCAATACATTTGACAC
This sequence comes from Mustela nigripes, assembly GCF_022355385.1. Classification (NCBI taxonomy): domain Eukaryota; kingdom Metazoa; phylum Chordata; class Mammalia; order Carnivora; family Mustelidae; genus Mustela; species Mustela nigripes. The sequence continues at coordinate 45,856,174 of NC_081562.1, read as the reverse complement.
TCTTAATTTATGAAATGTTAGTTGAATTCAAGTTCAGTAATGAAATTCTTTTGGCAAACTACTGGACTATAAGTGACATAACTCTGTTCTTTCTTTTTTTTTTTTTTTTTTCTTTTAAAAGCTCATGTTTTACTTCTTTTTTTTTTTAAGATTTTATTTATTTATTTGACAGAGAGAGATCACAAGTAGGCAGAGAGAGAGAGAGAGAGAGGAGGAAGCAGGTGCCTGCCAGGCAGAGAGCCCGATGTGGGACTCGATCCCAGGACCCTGGAATCATGACCTGAGCCGAAGGCAGAGGCTTAACCCACTGAGCCACCTAGGCACCCCAATTCTGTTCTTTCTTAAACAGAATCTCAGACATGATAAGAAAAGTGTAAATTTTATGACCTTAAGTATTTTTTGTGTCTCATTTGTATACGAACTCACATTACATATTTTAATCCTCGAACACCTTATCAGTCAGATGATCTTATTATATTCCCATTATACAGATAATTGACCAAAGGTCAAAGAGATTAAATGGTTTTAAATTAAAAGACATAAAACTTTGGCCTTATCTCCAAGCTCAATGTAGCCCCAAGTTCAGGTGAAAATATTCTACCAGAAATCACTTGGTCTAGCTTAGGGTAATTCTCAGTGTGTGGCACCTTGCCCTTCAGCACTAGAATCACCTTGAAGTTGGTTAGAAATGCACATTCTCTGGCTCCTACCCAGATGTACTGAACCAGAAACTTTGAGGGTGGGCCCAGCACTCTGGGTTTTAATAAGTCTCCCAGTGGATTCTGATAAACACTGAAGTCTGAGAACCACTGGCACAGATTTTATTTTTGCTCATTTTATTTAGTGGTTAATTAAAATGTCACATCCAATATGATCTCATTACATTGTTAGTTTTGACAAGGAGTCTATCAATTCATACAAAAAAGGGCTGACCTTGGTGGAATGCTTACCGTACAGCACGGATTGTTCCCTATACGTTTACTCATCAGATCATCTCAGTAAGCCCTCGGGTGGGTATTATTATTGGTTACTGAGATGTGGAGAAACTGGATGATTTCCCCGAGGCCACACTGCTGGTGGCAGGGAAAAGGCAGACCGATTCGAGAACCCATACTCTTACCCATACTGTAATCATTCCAAACACTATCCAACGAGAATCTGGACATTCAGCCAATATGCCTCAAGAGACTGCTTGCAGTGCAGTGGAGCGTACACCAAGTTCAGAGTCAGACATACACGTGGGGTTGGATCCCAGCGAGTCATCTCATGAAAAGAAACTTCTTCGGTGGAAGGAGAGAAACAGGAACATTTTTTTCAGAGATCCAAATGTAAAGCGGGCGACCTCCTCAGCAGAAATATTTCTGTAGAATATCTACTTTCCTAAAATAGTCTTCTGCCTCTGGCTTACATAGACCATGAAATATAGGCAGAATGGCTGCGAACTTATGGTGTTATAAACATTTATGAATAAGCTAGCAAAGTACAAGGGATCTAATGGGAATTTTTTCCCTTGCTATTTCCCTACTAACAGTGATATATTTTTATTTCATTGTTACCAGGTGTTACTGTTCTGTAGTCCTCATGTTCTGAGAACTGTTGAATCCAGGCGAGCAAAAGCACAATACTTCACCAAAAGAATTTAATTGCTATTAAAATATGACCACACACAAGAAGAGAAAAGATCTTTAATAGCTTACTACTGTAGCCATATTTCCATTTTGTATAATTTATATAGTCATCAGAGGGATCCTTTAAACCATACATAAAACAAGTGTTGGTGAAGGTGTGGGGAAAGGAGATCCCTTGTACACTGTTGGTGGGAATGTCAATCAGAACAGCCTCTAGGAAGAACAGTATGGAGGTTCCTCAAAAAATTAATAATAGAAATACCATATGTTCCAATAATCCCACTAGTGGGTATTTACCCAAAGAAAACAAAAACACTAATTTGAAAAGATATATGCATCCCTGTCTTTATTGCAGCATTATTTACAATAGCAAGATATGAAAGCAATCCAAGTGTCCATCCATAGATGAATGGGTAAGGAAAATGTATGTCTGTGTGCATGCATATGTGTATGAATATTATGCAGCCATGAAAAAAGATGAGATCACGCCATTTGAGACCACATGGATGGACTTAGAGAGTATTATGCTAAGTGAAATAGACAAATGCCACATGATTCCACTCATAAGTGGAATCTGAAAAAATGAACAAACAAAAAGCAGAATCAGACCTATCAATACAGAAGAAAAACTGACGGTTGCCAGAGGGAGGTGGTGGGTGGAGATGGTTAGCAAAATCAGTGAGAGGAGGTAGGAGATAGCGGCTTCCAGTTACAGGGTGAATAAGTCACAGGAATAAAAAGCAGAGCATAAGGAATACAGTCAATGATACTATAATCGTGATGTATGGAAACAGATGGTTCCTCTACTTGTGATGAACATAGCATAATGTAGAAACTTGTACATCAGTAAGTTGTACCCTGAAACTAATGTTGCATTGTGTATCAACTATACTCAAATTTTTTAAAAGGATAAAAACATAAATTAGAGCATATCATTTCCCTACATAAACCCTCCAGTAGGAGTTTCTCACCACACTTAAAAAAAGCCTCATTGTGGCCTGCAAGTCCTCCAAGAGATGGTCTCAGTTTCTCTCAACTCTTGCTCTCACTCACTCCTCTCCCATGATCCTTGGATGCTCCTTGAATGAGTCAAACAAGCTCTGGCCTTTGCACTTACTCCTCCCTCTTCTCAGATGTGCACAGGATTTGCTCCATGACTCCATTCTCACCTCCTAAGAAAGATCTTCCCTGACCACCTTTAAAATAAAAATCTCACCCCTGGTAGCCATCCATCCCAAATCCATGTTTTGTTCTTTGTTCATGGTACCTATCACTTGTCTGATGTTAAAGACTCATCCATCAATTTTTACTTATCATTCACTCCACACAGGAACGTTAAGCTCCCCAAGGGCCAAGACTTGGTCTTATGCTCTGCTGTTTCCCCAATGCCTAGAACAGTGCCTGGCACGGCTATGGCCAATTATTATTCGTTATCGTGAGCCTTCTTTAACGTTTTTCTTCATTTGTTTTCATGGGCAGTATGCTGCAGAATAATCACCTGAGACAGGTACCAACGGAAGCTCTGCAGAATTTGCGAAGCCTTCAGTCCCTGTAAGTATTGCTTGCAAATGTTCTCAGGATCAGTGTGGGAAGGGGCACTGAAATGTCCAAGCGGCCACTTTAATCAGTGCCTCGTTTGGGGACCATACCTAAATAAGTTGTGAAGGAGACTTTTCATGAGAGCAACAATGCTTTGAGCCTCATTAAACAATACATGCGGGAGGGATGAGTGTTGGAGTTTGGACACTGACTCGGGTCAGACACTTAGGCACAGCACCTGCAGTGACAAGTTCTTAGATATACTGGTATCACAGGACAGAATGTCTAGGATCTCACCCTGCCTTCCCATGTAATATTTTCATTCCAGAGTTCAAATCAGAGAGAATGCTTTCTCTTTTTATCTAGAAAAAGGGGTATCACAGTCTAGACATCTTGGCATCTTCAGTTTATTCTATTTTTAGATCATCTGAGCTGCCTTATAGTAAAATGTTTTCTGGGTCGAATAAAGATTTAATTTTTAAAGTTCCTTATGGACATCAGGAGTCCTCATATCCATAAACCGAGATCTAACGGTATGTCTTAAAGCCTTCCTGCATAACTTCCCCATCCCCAAACAGACATACAAACATACCAACAATCTCCAGGTAGACTCACCCATACCTCGGATTCACACACAGACACACCCATAGACATAACACAGCGGCGGTGTTATTGTTCCTTATTCTGAATACACAAGTTTTCTGTCAGGAGTTTCCACTCTCCATTGATTTAGACTCTCTGAATAAATAAAAATCAGTTATTTCTCACAAAAAGAACTTTCTTACCATCTGGATGTTTTAGAGCTTGGGTTATAAGCAATTGTTTACAGTGATTATTTGTCAAGGTTATGCCACGAGCAGTTGGCTAGTAAATCTTCCTCTCGTCAGAATGTATCAGTGTTTATGGTCTGTTGCATAATTTCCAATATATGCTTGTGTAATCTCTGCTTTTATCTTACTTACACCTGTCAAGCAAAATACTGGTTTCTGGTCTAGACTGCTGAGGGAGATAAATGCATAAAAAAGCCAAATAAATATTGCAGACTCTAGCTGAAAAGGATTAAAAAGATTCCAATAATTGGGGCGCCTGGGTGATTCAGTCAGTTGAGCGTTGGACTCATTTTCAGCTCGGGTCACGATCTCAAGGTTGTGAGATGGAGCCCCATGTCGGCTCCACCCTCAGAAGGGAGTCTGCTTAGAATTCTCTCTTTCTCCCTCTGCCCTTTCCCCTCTCCCTTTTAAAAAAAAAAAAAAGAAGAAGAAGAAGAAGAAGCAGAAAAAAGAATCCATCAGTTAATAATTACATATGGTTTGCTTAATGCCTTTTACTGAGGCAATTCAAGAGGAGGAGGAATGTGAGGTTGAAGATGATACTTTCCTCCTTTGATCTTTTTTTTTTTTTTTTTTAATGAAAGCAAATCTGTGCTTGAGACCATTTTAAGCTTTTTAGTCCAGTCAAACAAAGTGACTTCCTAGGTTTTCACGGGCCTATAGATAAACAAGCCCACAAGGGCCCCTTTGTGGCCTGGACCAGTCTGTTGCATTTTCAAGGGCTCCCTAAAGCCATCCGAGTATCACTCCTCCTTTGTTGCACCAGCATTTCCCTGAAGGAAAGGAGCGCTCAGAGCGGCCACACGCTCTCAAGTGGGGCCGTCTGTGTAAGGGCACAGGGTCTAGGGGCTGCACTGAAAAACGAGATAATGGCAGTGGCCAATGGGAACTTTAAACAGCTGTGAGGCAGAAGATACAAGGATAAGAGTTTGTAACCAAAAGCCACTATCAGCTGAAAGAAGATCACAAACAGAACACACACAGAAGTGAACTCTTTGAGAAAGAGAAAACCAGGAATCTTTTGTTCGCTCAAACTGGGTGGTGCCTCCCTGATAAAGGTGTCCGGATTTGGTTTCTTACCGTTTCCATATTTACTGTTCACCAGGTGTCTCTTGCGTGATGGTTTCTGATTCACAAAAAAACAATTGTGTTTGAAACTTTATAAGTATGTGTTCCCTGTGAAAAAGCCAAGGGTTAACTTTCTATTATGATGGTTATCGCATCTAGATAGACCATTCGGCCCGCAGTGCTTGCTGAATTTTATCGGGCGGCTGTGTGATGTCTGTCCCGCGGTCCCTTTGCCCGGAGCGCACAGACCCATGCGAGGTGTTGAGCATTGGCAGTTCGGGCTACCATGCCACGTCTACTCACATTCTTTGTGCTGCTATGATACAAGAATTAAGATTTGGCAAAAAGTATCATAGACAGAGCCACCAACCACACAGACACTGTATTGTATCCGACCAGGTCTGCAGGTTGCAGGGAGGGGGGCACAGCGAGCCCTTTTCCTTAAAGTTCTACTGTTGTCCCAGATCCAGACTGTGGAATAGTCCCTCTCCTGTTTCCTTGAAGCAGATCTGAAAATGAAAGCACTAGTTTTGAGAGGAGTGGTTATTACACACATAACATTCCTCATCCGCTCTCCATTCATTGCCCTTCGAGCTGCATCCATGTTGATGTCAGCAACAAAGAGGGTGACAGCTATCTCCTGCCTTCTGCCCACAACCGGGAGGTCTCCACTCAGACCCCCGGCTCTTCCTGCGCTGCAGTCCAGCCCTTAGCCTACCCCTCGGCCCTTCTGGTCACGGTTCCTCTTCTTTCTTTCTCTGGAAGTTACTCTGGTTCTCTTCACTTGCTCATTTTCCTTGTGTTATACCTTCGCTCTACTGGGCGCTGGGCTGTGAGCGTATCAGCCCTGTGGGGGCGCCGCCTGGTCATTTCCAAGGGGAGCTTCTCAACCCCAACTGCAAAGAGGAATCACAGGGGGGTGGGGGGCAGGTGGTGACTCCTGAGGCTGCACTCTCCGAGTGTTTTTCTAACTGGTGCAATTATATAACGTGAAGGGCTTTTTAAAGGAGGAATGGGAAGACTGGTGTCCCCACGTTCCTGCAGGTGTTGGGCAGATACTCTTCCTGAACCATTTTCAAACCTGAAATCATAACCTTATGCATTCCAGGATGAACTCATGGTGTCCTTAGACCATGCACTAAAAGTCAGGGGTTGCAATGTTTGTGTTTAATTGAAATAGCTCACATCTGCCTATTAATTCTACCAACAGACTGCAGCCAATAAAGATAGGAGGCCACATACTGTGTATTACCCACCCCCACCCCCCATTCGAAGGCATCTCCAAGATCCACAGAGTGGTGGGCCCCATCTCAGTCTTACTTACTCAAAAACTCCATTTTAGCAGAATCCTCCAGGGACTGGTGTGGCCACTGCTTTTTGAGAAATGAACATTTTTGTTGTTCTATGACACTAACAAGTGGTCTACAAAACCGGTTGATTACGACCCAAGTAGATCTTTGGTATGCTTTGCTTCACCGTATCGAGTAAGCTTCATCAAAGATAGTTTAAGAAACCTGACAGGCTAAAATTGGTAACATTGCTGAGCAAGAAACAAATTGGACTCATGTTTCAAGAGATGTAGTTTTCATTTCTTTTACCTAAACAAAATTATTTGGCTTTGTTCGTCGGGAAAACACATAGGTACTTTTGTGTTCTTGTAACTCTGTCCTGATGCTTGCAAATTGCTTGCATAAAGAACAAGAGGTCAAGCCCACGTGCCAGAGCTCAGTAGCCCAGAGCTTGCCCCTGTACAGTATGGCCATTTCCCTCGGGCATGGTAATGACTGCCCAGACACCAGTTGGCTTTTTTGTAATGTAATCAAATATAACTTAATTTCCTTTCTGTTTTTTTTGGAAGGGAATAGGAAATGCAATCAGAATTCACAATGAGTTGTATTTCACCAAGAAACTTTGGGCATAATAGTCATTTGAGGACCAGGTTCAGATTACAGTGATTTGATGGAAACTCAAACCTTAACCCTCCCATGCCCTCACACCTTTGTATGTGTAGTTAAGAAATCGGTCTTGGGGGATGGGGGGGGAACCACTGCTTCATTTGTGGACAGTCCTTAATGATGTTCATTCATCTCCCTGTCATCAAGTCTAAGATGATCAAAGAGAATGTCGTATTCATGTTTGTCCTGTATTGCATTTAATACATGTTAGTTTTCATTCCAGGTTTGTACCAGAGAAACTAATTGGGTTGGTATATAGGAAATAAGAGAATGAGACATATCTTTAGTATTGTCTCTACTCTCCAATCAGCTGATGTTCTTCTTCAGAGTGTAAGACACCAGAAGAAGAAAAACTCCTGCCTGGAGAAGGATCTGCCCCGGCATCTCCTGATCTAACTTCAGGGCTTCCCACTCCATCCCTGAACCCTTTGAAATGTTAATAACGTCCCCCACTCTTTTTGGTGGGGTTTTGCTTATAACAGTCCTAAAACAGAGTAAGCCAGAGGAGGAGACAAGGAGGAAGAGGGGGAAGAGAGAGCACTCACCGCACTGAGCCAAAAGTCAGGCAAGCCTAGAACCAGCCACAGTTTTCTCCCACTAATACCCAGGAGCTTATTCGGTTTCAGACCCTGGATAAAGAATGGGAAGGAAGTAACAAAAGACAAGGTGGTGTCTGCGGACAAAAAAAGCAGTGAGGTAACCAAGAAGCTAAGTTTAAAAGATCAAAGGGGTTTAAAAAAAATGGTTTTAGTATTAGTGACATTATTCCTTCCACTAAAACAGTCTCCAGAAAGAGAAATGACAAGCTTACACGATAAAAATGCATGTCCAATAAATAAAAATTTGATTTAGTTTTGCACCAAATGCCAGCGTATCGAGTCAGTCTTGGGATGGGGGTGGACTTAGACGTTCTAGAGGCCAAGGGTTTTGCTGTAGCAGTCTTGGGCGTTCACTTCATAGAACCATGTGCAAACCTGCACCCATGAAAATTTTATTGTCTCCCTCCCCCCACTTAAACAGGAGATGAAAACTATTTTTAAAGATAAAGCCCTTGCCATGCAATGTTTATAGTCAGTCGGAGCACAGTCCTCAGAATCATATATGAAAAAAATGTGAATACTTAATGCAAGACTCCATGCACGAGGCTTTCTTACATCAGGTTACCCTCCAGTGCCCTGATCAAGTCCCGTATAGGACAGCCTAGCAGATCAGTAAATAAGCGAGAACACAGATGTTATCAATGAGAAGTCAAATACCACTTTTCTCAGTCTTGTGATGAGAAACGAAGGTTCCCTTTGGGAAGCAGATTAAACTCTTTGGAGAAGCTAAAGGGATAGCACCAATGGGAAGGTGCCTTGTGAAGGGGGCGAAATGTGTCCCCCTCTCCAGAGTAGGTGAAGTCTGTGTGGAGTTGTAAAAAGGCACCGGAAGAAGCAGTAAAAGCATGTCATGTACCAGGATAAAATCATAAACACTCAGGGTATTTAAACCTCTGTGGTTATAAAAGCAACAGCCCCTCCTATTTATGAAGCACTTTTACCTGCAATGTTCCCCTCATCCTCATGATGTTGTTCCAAACATCTGCTCAGGATCAGCTCATCTCCTCTGGTTTGTCACCCACATTCACGGATCGAAGCAGTCTCCTGGGGAAGGAGCTGAAGTGATCCCTTCCCTAGCGAGGAGGAGGCAAAAGTTCAAAGAGGTTCAATGACTTCCTCAAGGTCATATGGCTTGTAATGGAGTCAGGCTAGAGATGAGTCTGGGATAAGAATTCTGGTCTCGGGGCACCTGGGTGGCTGAGTGGGTTAAGCCTCTGCGTTTGGCTCAGGTCATGATCCCAGCCAGCGTCCTGGGATCGAGCCTCGCATCGGGCTCTCTGCTCAGCAGGGAGCCTGCTTTCTCCTCTCTCTCTGCCTCTCTGCCTACTTGTGATCTCTGTCAAATAAATAAATAAATAAATAAATCTTTTAAAATTAAAAAAAATAAAAAATAAAAAGAAGAACTCTGGTCTCTTCAACTCCAAAATCTGCCCATTTTAGCGTAGTGACACTGTCTTGCCCCCGCTTCAAAGCCACTGTGGAGAATGGGCACACAACAGATAACACTGATATGAAGGAAAGGAGCCTGACAGAATCACATCTTCCTTCTAGACCTATGTTGTGAAGCTTTACAAAAAGAAAGAAACTAGTAGTGATGCAGGACAGAAGTAAGTAAGTTGAAGAAGGAAAGAGAACTCTATTATTAAAGATGGGCCAGTCAGCCTTTCGTAGTGTTTCCCTATGCATTCGGTTGTCTGTTCCCTCATCACCCGTGAGGCAGAATTTGTCTCCACTTTCTTGATAAGGAAACTGTAAGTAAGAAAAGGGTATCTTGTCCCTACTGCAAAGGTGAAAGTTGATTAGACAAAGACAAGAGGGAAGAACAGTTCAGACAGAGGAACTATGCATGGGCTACCTTGTTGTGGATTGCGGGGGGAGGCGAGGGGCTAGTAAATCAGGGAACAGATACAAGGTCCATGTGGCTGAAGCAGGAAGAGTGAGGTGGAAAAAATGTAAGAACAGTTTAGCGAGGCAGTGAGGGGCGAGGGTCAGACACCTTGAAAGCCATTTGGGACTCGTCAAGGATTTTGGTCTTCATTGTGAAAGCAATGGGAATCCACAGGAGGAAAGGGCATGATCTGATCTGTGTTATTGGAACAGCCTAGGAGAGAAAGGAGAACTTTGTCAGGATTGGGACAGTAGGAGATGGTGAAAGGGAAATGGATTTGAGAAATCTTTAGATGAAATTACCAGTATTTGGTAATGAAGTGGCAATGGAGAATGAAGAAGGGAGAGTTGCCAGGGATGATCACAGTTTATATAACCATGTGCTTAATGAAGCCCATCCCAAGGAAAAGAAACACAGGTAGAGGGCTGCATTTGAGGAAAATAGTGTGGGAAATAATGAGTTTGGTCTTGAACGTGTATATTTGTGAAGGAATGACTACGTAAAAATATCACATGAACAACTTGAAACCCAGATCTGGGTCTCAAAGAAAAGTGAAATTTTGGTCAGGTCATCCTACCATACATTTCCGTTCACCCAACATCTCATTACAATGATTTGATTGACTACACTTGAGAAAACGTGCTCCATAAATGTTGGATCAACATGTTTAGAAAACATGTTCCATGTCTGCCTGGTTTGCTGTTAGCTCTCCAGCACCAGGAGCAGGGCCTGCAGAAAACACATTCAAGAAACTTTAATTGAATTTATTGAACTAAAGCCTCAGACCGTAAGTGTTGTTCCAAACATCTGCTCAGGATCAGCTCATCTCCTCCGGTTTGTCACCCACATTCACTGATCTCTCTGGCTCCAAACTCTTTATCTCTGGACCTGGCTTCTTCTCCCTGCCCTTCCTGAGCTGAGAGTTGGACCCCAGTGGTTCCTTCAGGGATTTTTGGTATCTGCAAGATTTAGCTTTCCATTGTCTTAGCTGAGGACTCTGCTCTAAGAATTCAAGGGTTCAGAGCAAACTGGTGGTTGCCAGAGGGCCGGGGGTGGGGGAGGGGCTGGTGGGGGCAGGGATGGGTAAAATAGGTGAAAGGGATTAAGAAAGACAAATTTCCAGCTCTAAAGTAAATAAGTGGCATGGGGTGCCTGGGTGGCTCAGTGGGTTAAGCCGCTGCCTTCAGCTCAGGTCATGATCTCAGAGTCCTGGGATCGAGCCCTGCATCGGGCTCTCTGCTCAGCGGGGAGCCTGCTTCCCCATTTCTCTCTCTGCCTGCCTCTCTGCCTACCTGTGATCTGTCTGTCAAATAAATAAATAAAATCTTTTTTAAATTTATTTTAAATAAATAAATGACAGAAGTGAAAAGTACAGTATAGGGAATGTAGTCAGAAATATTGTAATAATGTGGTACGGTGACTACAACTTACCATGGTAAGCATTGAGTACTGTGTAGAACTGTTGAATCACTATGTCATACACCTGAAACTAATATAAAAGATCAACTCTACTGCAATAATAATTAAAAAAAAAAAAAAAAAGGAGTAGGTTTCAGGGAAGAACCATAAGGTAAGTATTGTAGGGTTGATGAGATTCAGACTGGCAGGAAGTAGGAGATGGCCCAGGAGTACCGTGGGAGGGAGCCAAAAAGGGACAACTTGACCGGGACAGAGAAATAAGAGAAAACTGTGGCTAGATAAGGTGGATGGTAAGCTTTGAAATCAGATGGGAGGTTTGGGCTTGAAGGGACAGTAATGTAGCAGAACCATGGATTCCTAACAGGGGAATGACATAGAGCACAGTCTGAGGGAGACTAATCTGGCAGCAGTCTACAGGATTAATTGAAGAGATAAGAGATCAAAGGCAAAAGGACCAGCTCAGAGACTGTTGCAGTAATGCAGGTGTTAAGAGATAAGAGACTTAACTAGACAGTGGAAGTGGAGAGTGTGGAAGATAAAGATAAATCGAGAGGACTTGATGAATGATTGGCCTGAAGCCTATGGAAGATTCAAAAAATGACCCCCAGATTTCAACCCCAGATGGTACCTGGGAGACAAATGGTGCCCTTGACAAAAAAAAAAAAAAAAAAAAAAAAAAAAAAGTCTTTGTTTTCTGTGGAGAAAAATGGAACTGAAGAAGTCAATGCTTGTATTACTCATGACTCCTCTCCCTGTTACAAAATTCACAGCAGCAATGACCTCTGAGAAACTGAGCAACATCGTGTAAATTGATTTTAAAATATATTTCTGATTGAAGTCTCGCACTCTCCAAAGATGCTGGAGAGATACAGGTTTGGTTCATGTAGCCATTGGTCAAGCCAACTGACTAGGTTCTAGATTACTGTTGGTGAGCCTATAGACTTCATGTCTCCCCACACTGCAGAGATGAGAAAACTTATTTACCTTTTCATAGGTAAGTTTAAAGCAATAATTTTTCTTCCTGGTTTAAATTAAGTTTACCAATGAATAAGATGGAGAACAGAAAGGTAGAAGCAGAAATTCTCATATAAACAATCATGCTGCTTCTGTGAACTCTTACGCTTCATGTCTTCCAAAGATATGGAGGGGAAGTTTGATTAAAAGGTAGAATCCCACATTGTGGTCACTCCATAAATATTAAATAACAGTAATAACAATAAAAATGACTCATGATTATGAAGAATTCATATAAATCAACATGAATCCAATATATGAGAGTTCATATAGAAAAAGTCTATCCCAATAGTATTATTATAATGATCTGACGAATTTGATTTCCAGTGATCCTCTGGTTCCCCTGCAATGAAATTTCCATGCAGTAAAATTTCACCATAACAAATGCTTCAGATACATCATCAAATTGTATTATATAGAAGCTTGGAAGTATGTGGGTTTCATTTCATAGTCAAAGCAGGATAATAATTGAAAATGCTTTCATTTTTTAAAGTTTTATAAATGAACTAAATAATTATGCTCTTCTGACTATTCATGATTTGTTCGAAATGGTCATACAAGACATGCAAATGTATGTACAAGTGAGTTGGCCATTTCTTTAACACTTATAAAGAAAAAGTGTTCATCCAAATATAAAATAGAAATGACAGTAATGAAAATGCTATGCTTCGTAATCCTGTTTATTGAAAGAATCCCCATAAACTGTATCATACCTGCAGCTGCAACATTCTTCACACCTTTGACTTTTTTTTCCCCTCAAGTCATCTATGTTAATAATTGACATCAGTATAGTCATCTGAGATATGGAATTAGCCAAGATCTATGGCTTATCTTTTGACTAACGCTTTCTTCCTTATAGTTAATGGCTTATCAAAGACATTCTCAAACAAAGATACAAGTCTGTGTGATACATTGGCAAGGTATCATATAAGAGATATATGTAAAGGGCCTTTTTCTGGAAGAACAATAGCAAGAATGATCTCATAGCTTCTCTAATCCCTGCAGTCATGCCACTTTTAAATCAAAAATTCCTTTCAAGAGTATGGAAGAGATTGGCAAAATAATGCTTTTAAAAGAGGAAACTTATAAAATTAAGCTTTTATAGATGAAGACATTATGGAAGGATCCTTAGAGATAGAAAGAGAGCTTTCTAAGTTTGCTTTTTGTGTATTTTGTTTCACCATTGCCTGACATAAAGGATTGATTTTTTTTTTGTCCGTTACCTTCTCAGTCTTCGTCACATGGGACACAATGATATCGTAGAACTGCAGTCACAGTGAGCATGCAGTTTTATTTTGTTTTTAGTTTACAGAATGTCAGGTAACATTCAACCCAGTCCCCATTTGCCCAAGATGGAAAATGGAGTCACCACCGTAGGTTCCTTGCCTCCCCCTGTGGCCACAGCTGACAAGTCACCGCAGTCTGTTGGACCCACTTATTTAGTGATCCTTGTGTCGAGCCTTCCTGTCCATCTCCACGCTTCTCTCAGGCTCTCGTCTTTTCTCACCCTGCTGACTGTGACTGCCCCGGTCACTTACTTTCCCAGCAGTCCTCCGGAGTGTTGCTCTCAGAGAGATCTTTCTAGAGCACAGCTAGATTAGATTAGATTATCTAATTAGATTATCTATTAGATTACCAGGATACCCAGTCAGGAGGTTGTACAACCCCCCACCCCAGAGAAACAATTGGATGCAGATTTTGAAGATGATTTGGAGGAGAATGGGACATGACTCATAGGGAGATAACCCAGAGATCTGAGCACAATTATCCAGACTCTAGATGCTTATCTTGGACTCAAAAGTCCTAAAGCCTGTCAGGGTGACCTGGATGGCCCTGACAAGTTCCCAGTGGTGAGGAGAGACATCCCCAGGTCCATGAGGGACGGTCCCATTGGCCAAGCAGTTTGTGCCATAGAATCCCTTTGGTCATTATGGAGTTCTCCAACCTCAAGCCCTCCCTCCAGAGAGGGAATTATGCCAGCATATGCCCCAAAGTCATGACAGCACCATTTCTCATCATTGGTAGTCCTCTAGGTAACACTGCCCAGACTCCTACTTGATGAGAATTCTCTTCTTGCACCCAGTGATGTCACAGTTTTCCTCAACCATGTTAGCCTTTGGGGCCTTTTTGGACCTTTGTTGGCCTAACACCCAAAATATGTGGCTGTTTCTTTTCTCTGTGATGGGAGGCTTCCCAGGACTCTAATCAAAACATGTAGGGTAGCTACTGAACTTCCATACAAAGGGTTTCAGTGCGCAGAAAATCAGCAGTCCTGTCAGCCCCTATGTTCCCCTCAAAAAATGTCAATCTCCATTAGAGAGGTTTGAAATTGCCAAGAGTTAATAAACTTCAGAGAAAATGAAAGAAACTTTTGTTGGGGAGGGGGAGTGATATCACTTCCTAAATGTGAGAGTTTTTCTCAAGTAATAACAGATCACTTATAGAGTGCTTTACTGTTTACAAAACACTTGCATATATGTTTTCTTATTTAATTCCCATAGTAATTCTGTGACCTGTTACGATTCTGCTTTACAGATATGAAAACAAACCCTCAGAGAAATTAATCCGTGTGCCTCTAAATCTCAGAATGTGTCTTGATTTTTCTAATTCAGTGCACTTTCCAGTTACCCTATGCTCATGACGTAAGTGGTTGTAAGACTTAGAAAGTAGGGTAAAGTCTGTATCTATCAGTTTGCTATAAATTACAAGTAACAGAAGGAATATAAGATGGGTGCCATGAGCATGGAGGTTCCTCATAATAGAACTACCCTGTGACCCAGCAATTGCACTACTGGGTATTTACCCTAAAGATACAAACGTAGTGATCCAAAGGGGCACGTGCACCCGAATGTTTATAGCAGCAATGTCCACAATAGCCAAACTATGGAAAGAATCTAGATGTCCATCAACAGATGAATGGATCAAGAAGATGTGGTATATATACACAATGGAATACTATGCAGCCATCAAAAGAAATGAAATCTTGCCATTTGCAACGACATGCATGGAACTAGAGGGTATCATGCTTAGCGAAATAAGTCAATCGGAAAAAGACAACTATCATATGATCTCCCTGATATGAGGAAGTGGAGATGCAACATGGAGGGTTAAGGGGGTAGGAGAAGAATAAATGAAACAAGATGGGATTGGGAGGGAGACAAACCATAAGTGACTCTTAATCTCACAAAACAGACTGAGGGTTGCTGGGGGGAGGGGGGTTGGAAGAAGGGGGGTGGGATTATGGACATTGGGGAGGGTATGTGCTTTGGTGAGTGCTGTGAAGTGTGTAAACCTGGCGATTCACAGACCTGTACCCCTGGGGATAAAAATATATTATATGATTATAAAAATTAAGAAAAATTTTTTTAAATTAAAAAAAAAAGATGGGTGCCATGTCCCATAAAGTAATTACTTTTCAGAACTCTTCAAGATCATAATTAAGAGGTTTTATTTGTCTAAAAGATGAGGGGGCCTCTCCTATTGTTAGTGCTTTATTTTGCTGCCGCTAACAGTGCGTAGGCTTTGTGCTACGTCTGTGATATTAAGGTTAGATACTTAAATGCCAAGATTACCGGTAAGAATTGTCTCTAAGAATGTGCTGTCTATTCCATGTCACTGCTTCTCCTTTGCCTTTGGATTACAGACATGCATACCCGCACACACATGTAGTTGTGATGCTGGAGGCTGAAAGGGTGACTTCTAGTCAGTCTAATTGCAGACACCTCTTAGTTATTTCTGTTGTGAGGGATGAAAGAAGTAGCATTTTTCAGAACCGAAATTGACTGACAACACGGTACTCCTTTTAACCAAGTTTTGACTCAGGCAGTTTGAGGTTACCTCTCCCCCCACCCCGAATGGTTTCCCTGGTCAAAAAAAGAATACAAACTGTTAACCAGCCTCAAGTAATAATAATGTAAAATCATGAACGTGATTTATAATTGGTTGTATTCGTTCCTTTAGTTGTAAAGCAAGCTTATAAAATAGAGAGGTGTTACTCCCATTTTACAGGTGGGAAGTCTGACGTCTGTTGACTTGGTTATAGTCACACAGCTACTGTATACTGAGCTTTGGACCTGAGATTTCTCATCCCAGATGTCTGCACTGATTCAGATTCTAAACTGCCTACATACACACACACACACACACACACACACACACACACACATACCCTTACACCCTTTGTGACTTGGCATGGAAAAGAAATGATAACAAAGAAACCCTTAAAAAGTGGAGCCCTATAACAGAGTTTTTTTTGTTGTTCCTGATAATATTCTAGACCCGCACTTTTCTTTGTCTTTGGTGTACTCTGTAGTGATGTTTTTCTTACACACCCCTACTTAAACATTGCATTTTCCAAGCATATGAATAGAAAATGCCCAGCTGCCCCAAAGGACCGGATTGACATAATATGAGCTCTTTGTTTACCCACTGAATAGGGACAACTTGTCCCCTGCCAGCTGCTTTGTCCACAGTCTTAACCTTGTTCTGTGGGAACCACCTGTAAGGGTGGCTGGGTAATTAACTCCATACTCCGGTGTTGCCTTCCGATCTTCTGTTAGGAATAAATCAGATAATGCCTCTGAGTGTGAACAATATACCACTCTCTGAATTAGGTTTGGACCACTGAGGCAGGTGGACATGGACTGAAGAATACTGCATTTAAGAAGAAGTACAGTTTATTGGGAGCTTCTTAGATAAAGGAACTATTGAAGCAAAGACACATTTTAGTGCTGCGCTCAGGATACCTGACTGGGGGGTCTGGGTGTATCAGGACAGGAAGTGATAGAACTGGGCTGAATTGCCCTGTCTTACTCATTTCATTTCAGACAGTGACTTGCCCTAAGATTACAGTGTGGATTACATTCTTCTTTCCTAGGGAAAAAAAAGTGATTCCAAAATCATAAATCATAAATTACTTTTTCATACATTCATTTATCCTGAGAAATGGGTTTATCAACATTGAAAACTGAGACCAAGGTCACTTCAACACCCAGCAGTGACATCAGCAGGAACTTAAGTAGAGAAGACGACAAGCCTCCCACTCAGGGCTGAGAGAGCCTTTATTGTAAATCTACCCCAACACGTGTACCCAACTTAAGATGAGTCACCTTCAGGACTCTTAGAAGCCACTTGTTATTACGTAAGCAACTGGCAATAATCAGATAATATGTCACCGAAAACGGGGAAATTTGTATTATTTAAATAAAGTCCTCATTCTTTAATCAGTGCTGTCATTAAGGAGAGTTTACATACATACTTCACTTCCAGTCAGAGGAAAACCATCACTTCCTCACCCCTGATGAAGTTATACCTTATTGGAACCTGGGCCAAGCACTTTGTCACCAGAACAAGGGGGAAGAGGTAGTCCTGAGTTTTCTTAAACATTTCCAGTTCTTTTTATTGATGAAACCTTGAGATAACAAGGTGGAATCTGTGTTTCTACTGCCTACAATCATCATCGCCTTACTGGAATTTTTTTTTTTTAATTTTCTTTATCTTAACCAGAAAACTGTTTTTGTTTTTTTAATATTTTATTTATTTGTCAGAGAGAGAGAGAGCCCACAAGTAGGGGGAGGGGCAGAAAGAGAGGGCGAGGCAGGCTCCCCCTGAGCAAGGAACCAGTGTGGACTCGATCCCAGGACTCTGAGATCATGACCTGAGCAGAAGGCAGACACTTAACCCACTGAGCCATCCAGGCGCCCCAACATAAAAATTTAGTTGTGAGTGGGCTCTGACACCGAACTCTTAAAATTCATTCCAGGTGACTTTATCTCAGTTATTATCAAAACCTGGTCTGGTCTGGGGCCTTGAAGGTGTCACTTGTCCCCATTCGGTCGATAGAAACAGGAGCCAAGGAACAGGTGAAGTACATATTGTGACCAAAAGTGAGGAAGCTGCTTTCCAAAGAGATCAGCTCCCTGCCACAGAGAAGTCTATTTCTAAATTGTTTAAATTTGCTTGGAAAGGGATTATTGCATCACCCTGGTGTACTTCCTGGATCTGTTTAGTCTTCAGTACTTCCTAAAACATTTTTCAAAATCACTCGTGATTTTCTAATCCTTCCTAATACGTGGACGCTTAAAATGCAACTCTTCTTTCTTTTTTTAATCCTAGCTTTGAAAACACAAACAAATGCCCGAGCCTTGAGAACTGACTGGAAAAGTGAGCGAGGGCCATTGGAAGTATAGCTGGCTGCTGGTGGTTCTGGTCATTTACGCACCTTACAGAAAATTGCAGTTTCCACTAAGAAAAGTTCAAGCATCCTCACTGCAGCTGCTGCTTCTGTTGGACAGGGGCGACATAAATGCACTGCACTCCCTCTGCTGGCTCTGAAATTGCAACAGCTCATTACCTACACCTACATTTAGATGTATTACCACACTTTTAAAAAAAAAGAAAAAAATATGTATGTACATATACATACACACACACATACATACATATATGGAGCAAAGGCTGGGAACACTGCTGATTCTATTATTTGTTTAAAATGTTAGGGAAAACAAATTATCTGCCTAATGCAAATGGTTGGATGAGCAAGAAAGCTGGCAGTTTTTAGGCTTTCTATCTGCACTGGACTGAGAAAAGGGGAAGGGCTGCCTCTCCTCTCCCTGAGGCGGATCTCGAACAGCCTTTAAAAATGACTCAGTTCCTTTCAAACACCAAGAAGATCTTTTCCCAGAGCTCAGGGAGCCAATTAGTAGAATAGTAGGTTTTTTAGGTTCAGAACAGTCCAGAGAAAGCATGGGGCAGTGGGGGGCACCTGGGTGGCTCAGTCGGCTAAGCATCTGCCTTCGGGTCATGATCTCAGGGTCCTGGATTGGAGCCCCATGACTGATTCAGACCTCGGTGGGCGATGGGGGCTTTGCGGAGGATGACTGCTTGTCCCTCTCCCTCTGCCCCTCCCCCTGCTTGTGCTTTCTCTCTCCATCCCTCTCTCAAATAAATAAATAAATAAAATATTTAAAAAAAAAAAAAAAGAAAAAGAAAGCAAAAGCATGTATTTGGCTTGGGGTGAGGGGGAATAGAAAGGGTATCAGGAAAA
The DNA here is from genome assembly GCF_022355385.1 of Mustela nigripes. Classification (NCBI taxonomy): domain Eukaryota; kingdom Metazoa; phylum Chordata; class Mammalia; order Carnivora; family Mustelidae; genus Mustela; species Mustela nigripes. The sequence continues at coordinate 45,837,189 of NC_081562.1, read as the reverse complement.
CTGAATATCATCACGCTGAGGCTTCAGACCTCCGGGGAGGCCACTTCTGTGCATGGAGGCGTGTTACCCACAAGCCTGGAAGGGAATCATAGCTCCGTGGAATTTTAATAGCTAACTGGACCTAAGAAGCCATGGTTCAACTCACAAGTGAGGAAAACCTCTCAGGAGAACAGAATGTTCCAGATGCCTTGGGCATCCGGAGGGCCCTGAGCCCTGTTTCCCTCCTGCTCATCAATACACTGAGAGTCTTCCTGCAAGGCCGATCTTCTACTGGGGCTTTGCCCCCTTTACCATCCTTGCTTGTTTGCTTCCCCAGGCGTCTGGATGCCAACCACATCAGCTACGTTCCCCCGAGCTGTTTCAGCGGCCTGCACTCCCTGAGGCACTTGTGGCTGGACGACAATGCCTTGACAGAAATCCCTGTCCAGGCCTTCAGAAGTTTATCGGCGCTGCAGGCCATGACCCTGGCCCTGAACAAAATACACCACATACCAGACTATGCCTTTGGAAACCTCTCCAGCTTGGTAGTTCTGTAAGTTTTATTGATTTTCTTTCTCTCTCTCTTTTTATACTTGCTACAAGGGCTGGCTCTTCAAGCCTTGAATGGGGACATTTTCAGAGAGGAAAACCCCCTGGACTTCTCCCTCAAATGACTCACGAATGTAGAATTCAGCCACGTTCAGCAAGCACCCGCTAAGTGCCAAGCACTGAGAGGCACTCCAAGATAAACTATGGCCTCTGTCTCAGGGACGCCCGCATGTTATTTTTTAGGCAATCGCCAGGCTGTACAAAGTTAGTCCAGTAACTCAAATAAATAAATTTGGACTAAGTCCAGAGAATAAAAATTCCTTCTTTCTGGTAATAATTTATAATTCAGGTCAAATTGAAATATGCCCTTCTTACTATTGAATAAATTTTTTTTGAACCCTTACCGAGGGAGGAGAAGTAAGGACAAACCATTGACCAGGCGGGACCTGTGCATTCGTGTGGCTTTTTTCCCCAATGGGTCGAGATTTCATTATTTGAAGTAAACCAAAATGATTCTCAAGTAATAATTTGAAACATAATCAGTCTCCTTTAAGGCTGTAGTTCTGTGCCCCACGTGTATAATATAACGGTCAACCAAGGCGGATAAAGGAAGAGAAACCCTGCTTGAAAGGCTGGAAGGTCGGTTTGCAGAGGAACTCTGAGGAAGGCTTCTTCCCCCCATGGGCAGCATGTACAAGATCATCAATAAATGTCACCAAGATCTCCCATGAAACCAACGTAGATTCATTAGAATAAACACCTTCATTGCAGTGCTGGGGTGGCTCCATGGGTGGGGCGGCCACCTCTTTGTTTCAGCTCAGGTCGTGATCTCAGGGTTGTGGGATCAAGCCCCAGGCATGGCTCGGCACTCAGTGCTCTGTACAGAGTCTGCTTGAGATTCTTTCCCCCCACCCCTCTTCTCCTTGCCGCTCTTCTTCTCCCCCATCACTCACTCTCACGCTCTCTCAAATAAAATTAATTAATTAATTGATTGATTGATTGATTGATTAAAATCTTTGAAGAGACCCACAAAACTTAGTCTAAAGAATAAGAAGTTTCGGGTGATATTGACAAATTCCTGTACTGACTCACAGGTACAAAGAGGGTGCCACTGACCCACCGGAAGCTGGTGTGTGCATTAACTTTTCCTCCATTTGAGGGAATGGATTGACGGAGAGCAACCTGTTTGTCTTCACCGTCTTCCCCTTATGGCCATTTTCCAAAAATCCCTTGGGACTTGGTCCAGTGTTCAGTTATGTGCACAGCTGTTCCCATGGGCCTGGACTTAACTGACCTACCATTCAGCCACAGAGGATAATTATACTCGTTAATACTACGTCAAGATAACGAATCTCCTGGGGCAGCCAAAAAAATCTAATCACTGTTCTCTGTGGCTAAAGTTGTGGTTGCCTGTAAACCTGTGGTCCCGCCCTGGGAACAGAGCCATTGTAAGCCAGCAGCTTTAATAGAAAATGTGTAGTTCACTAGGACCTTCCCTCCATCCTTCATTGGTCACTGATGACCAGAATCTCTGCTTAACCCCCTACATCCGAAAGCCAGGTTAACAACCTGAATTTACTTTTATCAGTCACATTGCCTGTATTATGATACACTCCCGGATATCTCAAACCCTAAAAGTAAAACCGTCTCTGCCTATTCAATTCTATAGTATAGGACCATCTATAGTAAGAGCGGATGGATCAGTTAGCACTGGGGGGGAAAAAAAAGTTAAACAAAACATTTCTTATATACAATTAGTGCATTCTTTTCTCTAAGTTTCTTTGGATTTAAGCAATTAGAATGCTGTGCCTAAGTTTCCAGGAGCAGCGTGCCTTCGTGACTGTGTCTGTAATGTTCTCCTGCAGGCATCTCCATAACAATAGAATTCACTCCCTGGGAAAGAAATGCTTTGATGGGCTCCACAGCCTAGAGACTTTGTGAGTTGACCTTTTATTTGTTTCCCTTTTTTCAGTGTTTTCATGAGTATTCTGAAGGAATCAAAATAGCCTTAAAGTCAAACTTGCTGTTTGGTTTGGTTAATTGCCTGAGCTTTTGGGGATACCTGGGTGGCTCAGTTGGTTAATTGCCTGAGCTTTAAACAGATATTTACAGTGGCTTTATCTTAAACACACACACACACACACACACACACACACACACACACGCAAGCTAATAAAGCTGAGATTTTATTTTAATCTAACAAGAGTGGTAAATTAGAAACATTATAAGCTAAATGAGATGTTCTCTACTGAGCAGCAACTGTTTGCTTAGGAATGTGTACTCTGTGTCAGGGATCAATTCTAATCTGTCACTCAGGCTCACTATTCATGAGTCTAGTCTGCTGCCCCCCCCCCCGCCCCCTCCCCTGCCCATTGAGAGGATACGGACCAGGCAAATGCTACACTCTCCAGTCTGAGATGAACAGGCATCCCATTAGCAAACAACAAAGTGATTCCAAAAACTAAAAAGTATTAATAGTTACCATTTACTGGGTACATGTTTATCTAAATACTGGTCCATTCGGCGTGCGTGGTTTCAGTTACTCCTACACCCATTCTATGAGAGCAACCATCACCATCCCACTGTAAGCCCTAGTCGGGTTGAAGTTATTTTACCAACATGAGAACCATACCTGAGATTTGCTTCTTCTCTAGTTTGATTCTGAAATCCGTGTTTACCAGTGCACGCGACTTCCAAAAAAATAGGTCAAAAGCTCAGGTCTGAACTGGTACCTATAATAAAAATCGAGTCCAGCCAGCTGACTGCCTAGAGCCTTTCCCAGAGCCACGAAGAGAAGAGTTCTCACGTTCTCGGCACCACCACCACCACCATCCCCACTCCCCACCCGCCCCCTTACCAGGCCCCAGCCCTTTCAGGGGAGGAGCCACTCTTCACTGCCCCTGATGAGAGAGAGGGGTAGACTGAGGGTGAGGTGACAGGCAGTGGGGGTCCTGAGTGTTCTGGAGGAGAGGAGCTGTTCCTGCTGGGCCCCCCCTCACCCCCATATTTTTAATACTCAAGTACAATAAGCCACACAGGGCCACTGAATCTGCAGGGGTGGCTCTACAGAAAAAGAGACCAAAGACCACCTCTCCTATGGCCTTGGAGCTCCATTATGCCTTTGCCTCTGGAGCTTAGCATTTGTACTGTTTAGCTTCTAATCAGGTCTGGGTGTGAGGATTTCCTGACTGCTGTCTGTGGCTGGCGGCTCAGGTCAGTGAGCACTCCCAGCTCTCCTTCCCGGATTACTTAAGTCACTCTGGGTTTCCTCAGAGAAGGGAGGCATCATACTTACGAGGAGATGCCAAAGACGAATTTCTCCAGGCAGAACTTTGAAGTCAACTTAATGGCAGAGGCAAAGCATTCTTATGAGGTGCTTGGAAGAATTAGAACTTCTCCCTTATCTACACAGGGCTGGGCTTGAGATCTTAGTAACGGAAAGCACCTTCCAGTCCTTTCCAACACAAGAGGAACAAAGAACAGTATTGGCTTTGAAGGGTATTTCCGCAAACAGTCTTTCTTCCTTTCTTTTTTTCCCATGTCTGAGATGAGAACCCAGGATTTCATGTAAATACCGTGGAGTCCAACGTTTCAGGGCAAATTCATGTGAGTCTCATTGTCCTCCATCCTTCCCTCGCTTTGCCCAGGGCTACAGAGGATCAGTAAATTGGTTACTCCCAACCTCTTCCTTTCCCTCACTAGAAACCCAAGTAATTTATAAGGACCCAATCCTCTGTTTAATCAAAACAGAGCATCTGGAGAGATTTACAAACAGGAAGAAAATTTATGTCCACAAAAGACACGAGTTTCCTGCCTGCAGTATAGCTTAAGGATGGTCTGTGCCAGACAAGTAGGAATCTTGATTCATGTTTAACTCGGTCAAATTATCTCTCTTAAAATTAAAAAGCAATTCTTCTCCATAGAGGAAGATCTAACCACAACGGATTGCCTGACCAAAAGGTTTTTCTGCGTCATCTGGGACATCTACCATTCCCTGAGACTAGGAGGCGATTACTTTTTCATGCAAAGTTGTAGCTCTAAGGTGGAGTTAGTCTGAGTAATGGAATTGAAAAGCCATTTGTGTCATAACAGATAGAGAAATTAATGAGTTGAAATGGTTCGGCCATGCCATCTCTGGGCATGAAGGATGATGTAGAGCTTTGCCTCACAGACCGAGGTAAGCATACTCTTGGTCTGAATCATTATTTGTGACCCTGAAGAAATTCTAGACCCGAGGCCCTTCCTGAGGGAACCCTGTACCACACACGCCTCTCCAGAAGCAGGCCATCATCCTGGAGCTCAGGCTAGGAGAATCGCAGGCACACTTCGGGAGTCAGAGATAAAGCAACTCTCCAAGACGCCCTCTCAGGCGAGACTCTGAAGAGCAGGGGGAGACCTCAGAGTGTGAAGGTGGGGACAAGAGAGGGGATGTGATTCAGGAGCCAGGAGGAACGCCCACACGCCAGCTCTCCCGGTGGTGAGCCAGGTTCAGGTGAAGAGTTACATGGTCAAGCCACCAACAACCTAGCCAAGTGTCTCTCCTACTTGGACATTAACACAGCTCTGTGTCCCCCTCCCTGTTTTTAAATACCTCAGTGCCATTGAGACTTGACTCTTACATTTCCCATGAGCAGTCTAATGACCACGTTAACGCAGATACTGGCAGAATAATGGTGGTCAGCAAACCTAGAAATCTCTCTCCATGAAAAGAAGGAAGAAGAATTTCGATCAGTGATCCTGGTCCATTGGAATAGGATGTTAACTTTCTCTGTAAATGTAATATATAGGAATTTTTAAATGAAAAACTGAAAATACTATTTACTTCTTTTCAGAGATTTAAATTATAATAATCTTGATGAATTCCCCACTGCCATCAGGACCCTCTCCAACCTTAAAGAACTGTAAGTATTTAGGACAAATTTAATAGAAGAACTCTCTTCTTCGTGAAGTCACTTTAAAATATGTTTGACTATTGCACATAGTATGACCAACTGGAAAATTTTAAAAGTTGGTATAAATAATAATAGTTTGTATAAATATAAATAATAGCTAAGTACACTTGAAATATATTTTAATTTATTCTGTCACCAACAGACATTAGATAATCTTTTTTAACTTTAGAATGGATTTCTCTAAAATACGTATATTTGAAAAAATTTACATAGTTCTCTAACTCATACTCCTTTCCTAAGCTATATTCCCCCCAACATCTACACACTTCATATATTTATATAGAATTGTCACAGAGTTCCTTTATTTGCTGAGCATTTTGAAGAACTTTCCTAGGTCGTGTAAGTCTAGGACTAGAGAAATAAAATGCATGTGCCTAGTACCGTGCTAGATTTTTCATGCACATCATTTCATATTCTTTAAATACCTTGTGCACCATATTTAATTTTTTTAAAACCCACAATTGTACTAAAGTAAAGCTGACTTTCAGCTCGTAGGTTGCATCCATTGTCTTTTATATACTATAATTCAACTAGCTTTTCTTTGTACCTAAAAATATGAATAACGTATGTAAGAAATGTTCCAAGAATCGGAAAGGGAAATAAACATAGAGCCAGGAGAAATGAAACACACAGCTAAAGGAGGGCTTGTTTGGAAGCAAAAGACCTGAGGAGGGGTCTCCCTCAGGAGCCCCCACCTGTGGCTTAGCTGGGAAATCCTCACAGTCTATGGTCAGGCAGACGTAAGGCACCTCATCCAGCCACCGACCCACATGGGACCCATTCCGCCACTCAGACAACGTTAGCACTGACAGCGGGGAATCAGTTTGTTATTACAGACTCACTGAGTACCTTCCTTCAGCTCAGGCAATCTTGTCCTCCTAAGGAGATTACGTAAATCTCTCCTTTACAGCAGCTTAAGTCCATTTTCTCTTCTCCTCGCTTCAAATGGGGTCAGGAGGAGTGACCATAATCCTCTCTCCAAAGATGGTTTCCTCTGTGTCAAGTTGTTATACAGTGGTGTTCTATTGGATATTAACAGATGGCTTTTCTTTTTATAACATCAAATTTGTAAGCTTCCGTAAAGCACAATTGTTATTTTTCAATTTTTTTACTCCTCTTTCAAGAGGCCAGCTTGTGATTTCTTTTTCTCCTAAAGAGCACGTAAGCTTCAAAACGCATAGAGGAATTTAATCTTACCATCTAGCTATCAAAGATGTTGATCACTGCCACGGGAGGGGAGTACTATTATATAATGTTACCCTACAGGTTATTTTCCTTTAAAAATGTTTCCCTCTCTTTCTAGAGGATTTCACAGCAACAATATCAAGTCAATACCTGAGAAAGCATTTGTAGGCAATCCTTCCCTTATTACAATGTAAGTGGCCATAGTTCTTTTTGATTTTTCCATCCTGAGATATAATATGTATTGCATTTTTAAATATAATAAAATGAATGTCCTATAGATTCCCAAGTTTTGTCTTTGTCAATTTAAGATTCTTTACAGAGAACCATATATGGAGATGTTTTGCCAGCTTTCAGCTGACTGCTGAAATGACATAAAAGATTCTTTTTTTCTAGAACCTACAAGTGTGCATTGCCTCATGCTTCATATCTTCAGAGACCTTGTCTCACTTCACAGTACTCTTGTGACATACTTTTGCCTATCTCTATTTTCTAAGGAATAAAACTGATTTTTTAGAGAATCATTGTTAAAGTCACAGTCACTCAGAACTTGAACCTAGGTATACTAGAAATATAAATTTTTTTTTAAAGATTTATTTATTTCAGTGGGAGAGAGAGAGAGAGCGCGCACGCAGGGGTGGATGGGCAAAGGAAGAGAGAAAAGGGAACTCAGGCAAACTCTGCGCTGAGTGCAGAGCCTGATGCAAGGCTTGATCTCAAATCCCTGAGATCAGGACCTGAGCTGATTCTAAGAGTCAGACGCTGAACTGACTGCGCCACCCGGGTGCCCCTATAAATTATTATAATCAAATAGGAGTCCTTTACAGCAATCGCCTCCATTGATGGTGGGCGTTTGGGGGGTTTACCATTTTATGTGAGGTTTCTGTATCTGTTTGTTATCAAGTCCAAGCATTGAGTCACATTTACATAATATACAAGCGCAGTTGTAATTCTAGAAACATGCTTATATTCTAAAAAGATGTATGTGAGGGTTTATATACCCTATAAGTGCACAATAGAGTTACAGCTAAGGCATATAACTAATGAGTTATGTGTCTCACATTTAGCACAAACAGAAAACCAATCCCATGTAGATGCACCGGAAGATGAAAACAGGTGTTAGGATGTTCTTTGATAAAAGACCTGGCAGACTGGGAGAACAGTACTGGCCTGAAGTCTTGCAGGAGGGGTCTCAAATCTGCAGGAGAGTAAGGATAACTGTTGAACTTGACCGTCAGAGCATTTCTTGGCAGATATTCATCTTGTGCCAACTTGATTAAGAGGCTTTCTGGAACCGTGTAGTAGTGTCACAAATGAGCTGGAATCCCAGTCAGCCCTGACAACTGAAAAAAAAAAAAAAAATACCATTCATCGTTTCTGAAATAGATTGACAGTATGTTGGCAAACTAAGGGTTTTAAAGTTTATTGCCAACAAACATTAGGCCTCATTAGAGAGTATTTACATACTAAAAGTTGGCAAATTGCTTTGCCTTTGCTTCTTTTTCCTTAGAGCCACAAGACTGGGGTTGGTTTTGTTTTCTCTCTTTTTTTTTTAATCACTCTTTTGATATGCTAATACCACTTGAGAAAGGACTAACAGCCCCCCAAATTTATAAGTGCTTCTGTCCAGTATTTTATTGCTATTCGCTATTTTCTCCCTGAAACTCTCCTCCTCTTGCTTCTGCCTGTTTCTCTCTCGTCAGTCCCTGCCACCCCCTGGCAGATCCCCAGTTCCCAGCTTCTGTGAATGCTTCCCCTGTCCCACTGGCCACCCAGCCTCCATTTCTCCCTCTGTGGTCCCCGTCGTCCTCGTAACTGCTTCTCAAGCCCACTGCCACCCGCCTCTGCTAGCCACTGCCTCAGCATTCCTGCCGATGGAAGGCTCATCCCCTGCCTCCGTCACGGGAGGGTGGAGGCAGAACATCCAACTCGTCAACATCTTGCTGTGGATCATACGGAGATGCAGGGTTGCCTCTCGCCTCATCTTCTGACCAGTTCTCCACAGCTCTCCTCAGTCACCCGATGCCATAACCCAGATTGACTAACCTGTATTCATAGAACAAAACTTTGTATTGCCTTTGCTCCTACAAGTCCATCTCTCACGATGCTTATTGAAATTCTGTGTCCCAGGGCCCCTTTCCAATGACATTACATGAAGTTTTTCTTGACCTCACAAGAAAATTTCCTGAGAACCCTATAACTCTTTATTTGTGAAACTTACATACACAAGCATAGGAATTCCTATCTGCCCAGTGTACTTACGTATACATATATGTATGTGAACATAATTTTATATATATATATATATAATATATATATATACACACACACACACACACACACACACACACATACAGGCATATGACATAGATAAGGGACAGTGTGATATTATGGAAAAACTCTCCATTTTTTAATCATAAGACCTATATTCTAGCTCTAGCTCTTTCTCTTATCAGTGTTCTAATCCAAGGGAAGAGGGCAGGAGGACAGAAGGGGACTTGGGTTTTTATGGATGATGGATCTAATCCAGATCCCAGCCAGATGTTACACAAGCATGAGCTCTTTTAATTTGTACATGAAACCTACAACTCAGATTTATTATCCCAGTTTAACAAATTAGAAAAGTGAAGCTCTGGGAGTTACTGAATTTACCAAAGTATTAGAGCCTTACTTACCTCCCCCCAAAATGAGATAAATGTATCTAAGTATCTGTGCTGTGGATAATTTAAAATTTAAAAGCTGTGGGGCTTTTCAAGCTGTTGAGTGGGTCCATTGAGCTGCATACGTGAAAGAGCTTTATCAGCCAGAAAGTGTTAGGCTGTCACTCACTTGTTCTATCCCAACTGATTCCAAGCTTCTTTAGGGCGGGGACATTGTGTCCATCTTCTTCAAACTCCCAGAATCTAGCATAATGTCAGGCATGTAAGAGATCGTAATGATGGCTTCCTTAATGACTCAGTCTATGAACCCCCACAGTCCCTAGTCTCATACTTTGAGTGCAGTAACACCAATAAGTATTTGTTGAATTTCAGTGAACTGGGATGTCTTCTCCACTAAGAACTATTTGAAGGGCTTCATTGACCAGACAGTTCAAATACCATTCCATTGAAAACATCTGTAAAACAAAATATTTAAGTTCTAATAATGCCTCATCATTTAAAGCAGTATTTAACTTTTTTAGAAATCTAATGTTACCAAAAAAGCAAAATAGCAAATTTCCTCTCAACTAATTGGAAAGAGTCCTTCATGTATGTTATGATAAGATTTGACTCAAGGATCTAACCTTCATGTGTACCTGTAGAACTTCATCTTTCTTTATTTATTTAATGATGCAATTGCCAGGACCTTGAATTACCTTTTTGCCACTTGATGGATATGCCACAGATGTTGAAGGCAGAGGAAGCTTTTTAGATATACCTACAATCTGTTCACTTGCTTTTCTCCTTAGTATCTGTTCTTATATCTTATATCTTATATCTGCCTTGCTGTCAAAAAAATTTTCATTTTTATATAGTATGGATTTCTTACCGGAAGTCTCCTCCTGGGGCACCTGGGTGGCTCAGTTGGTTAGGCATCTGCCTTTGGCTCAGGTCAGGATCCCACAGTCCTGGGATGAAGTGCCGTGTTGGGCTCCTTGCTCAGCGAGGAGCCTGCTTTTCCCTCTGCCTGCTATCCCTCCACCCTGCCCCCATCTCTCTCTCTGACAAAAAAATAAATAAAATCCTTTTTTTTTTTTTTTAAAGTCTCCTCGGGAATCAAAACATTTCTTTCGTGTTTTACCAAGTAACCAGGAATATTATACAATAGAGTACAATCAAGATTGCATACATTTAATGTATTTGTTGGAATTTTGAACAGGTATTCATTTGTCCTTGAGCTTTTATACTAAGACAGTGGTGTTTGGATTTTTTTCAGACATTTCTATGACAACCCCATCCAGCTTGTTGGAAGATCTGCTTTTCAACATTTACCTGAACTAAGGACACTGTAGGTTTTTCTCTTACAGATCCATTTCCCCTTGCAGGGGTCCTGTATAAACCAAATGAATATTTTAAGTTAAAGTGCTTTGAAAATGGCACGAAAATGACCTCTTTCTGGAATCTTCTTCCAATAGTACTCATGTACCCCTCCTTCTAGGACTCTGAATGGTGCCTCACAAATAACTGTATTTCCTGATTTAACTGGAACTGCGAACCTGGAGAGTCTGTAAGTACTTGAATAGGCTCTTGACTTTGCCCAGAACACGCACTGCCCTAGAAGCCTGACCAATCTTAAAGCCAGTGAATAAAAATATGTACTGTATGATGCCTGAATAAAAGAATTATGTCTGGTTTGTATTTCAACAGGACTTTAACTGGAGCCCAGATCTCATCTCTTCCTCAAACCGCCTGTGATCAGTTACCTAATCTGCAAGTGCTGTGCGTATCAGGAAGGCAGTGACGTTGTGTAAACAGGCAACTTCCATTTAAGAGCGAAATGGCAGGCGTTCTTTCAATAATCCTTGAAAAGGGGAGAAAGTTTTTTTCCTTGTAGGGCTACAAAAGGTCGGTGCTCCCTAGCCCCCGTGGGCCGGGGAAGTGGCTCTCTGATGTGACCCTGGTAATGGTGGCAGCGCACCCTTTGTTCCCAAGGTCCAATCAGTCTCCCGTTAGAGTTTCAACTGGCACACGTTTCCTGTCAGAAAAAGGATATGAACAAGCCTAGATAGCTTCGTTTCCCCCCTCAAGGCTTTCCAGAGCAGAAAAAAATTACGTAATGAATCAAAAACCCAATATGGTTGCCAAAACAAAAAATTAAGTTATCAGACCCATACAGATCTTGACAAAGGTGACCCTTCTTCTGGTATAGTTGGTAGGTGCCATGTTGTAATGTTTCCAACTAGTGGTTCAAATGCTTGCATATGTGAATTCTAGTGACTTCAAGCTTTTTTTTTTCCCTCTGCCTTTTCCTTTCTGAAAAGTAGCTTATAGGGATTTGAAGAGCAGAGCCTTGTTTTGACCTTCCATTTGCAGCCTTCTCCCTCAACTCCCAACCGTATTATCGTCCTCTCATGCATTGTGGCAACTTAATCAATGAACCCTTAGTCTCTGGCCATGGCTCCGTTCTCTCATGGGAGACATCTGTGTCAGTTGAATGCCTGTACTTTCACGACAGGCTTCACCTCATGGCAGAACTACAAGCAGCACTACGAATGTTAAGTGGAAGGATGGGAATGTCTGCCACAATAATTCTGCTTCCTTCCATCCCCAGCACCCTGGCCACTTCAGACTTCAGTTGTTCAGTATATGGGGTTGTACGAACACCCCATGAGAGCCTCGGGGTCAGTCATTCATGCATAGAGGCGGGGGGGAATATGGAGTAAGTCTCTTCTTCACTCTACATTGCCCTCTGAGGTGTGGATACAGATGGGAAAACTGAGAATTACGGAAGTGAAGTACATTTTTAGAAGTCACGCTGCAAGAAAGTAGCAGAGTCCAAATTCAAATACAGGCAGTTTGATTGGATAACCAGAAGAAAGTGGATGTATACCAGGTGGGAGAAATCTTGGGCACCATCTTAGAATTCCACCTACCACGTCCAGGTATAATTATCTTCATTCTTCGAGGAAACTGGCTTGATGACATGACTAGGATTTCACATGCTGTGACCAGTACATAAGAAGCCAGTATTTAAACTGCATCTGTCTCCAATATGTGACATGGAAAATGGTAAACCAGCCAGAGCTAGAACTGCATAAATGGAGGCTGACTGGCAAATTGGTTAAGAGCAAAGGCTCTGGGGGTCTGTGTTTCTGGTTCAAATCTAGTCTCCCTATATACCAGCAAGATACCTTGAGCAAGTTATTTATCCCCTCTGGGGCTCCATCTCCCAATCTATAAAATAGAGATACAGCCACTTCCTCCAGAGGATCATCATGAGGATTAAGTGAGTTACTACATGTCAAACGCTTATACACACACCTGGAACATTGTAAACTCTCAGGCAGCGTTAGCTCTTATCAACTTCTTTCTCACTTCCCTTGGACCATTACTCTCTCTTCAAGCTCTTCTTTTCTCCATTTGAAACTTGAAAGGTCTGAAAGAACACAGATACATTAACCACAGGAGCTTGTCAGTTTCAAAGCCCTTCAACCTCTAACTTCGATTTGTTCTTCACGACACCATGCCAGTTCAGCAGAATGAGTATCTTCTCCTTTAAAGAGAGAACTGAAAAAAGGCATAATGTTTGGCCAGTGTATCAACCAAGATGAAGAATCAGTTGAAGTTGAGAGTAGAACTCGGAGTGCCAAGCTCTACTACAATCTAATTTATGTTCTGGATGCACAGATCTGTGAGCTCCCCACCCCCCAACCCCCTTTGACTGAATCATCCACGGAGTGCCTGTTACATGGGGAAACTTCACTGTTGAAATTGTGCCCCAGGTTCTTCACTTTCATGGGAATGATATTGGGAATCCAATATCCCCACTAAGTAGCTGGTGATCTGAAGAAAATTATTTCACATCGTATGATGATAATCAGTGTCTTACTCATAAGGTGACCACAAGCATTCAATGAAATAATTTAGGGAAAGCTGTAAACATGGTGTCTATATTTAAGAAGTGCTTGAAGAATGAAATGAAATGAAAATCACTAGGTAGAAAGTAGCAATGAAAATCACTAGGTAGAAAGTAGGCACAAGTGCCCCTCTGTCTTTGTGTCGAAGGTGTTCTGTATCTTCTACTAAGAGGTACACAGAAGGATTTGTCTCCTTGCAGTCTGTGAGAACAAGTGAACCAAATTATTACCAGCTGTGACGATATGTATGTCCATTTTCTCACATACACTCTTTTTTAAAAAATTCACACCATTTTTGTTGACCAGGTATATTTGTGCCCAGGTGTGGGGTATGGTTTGGGGTTTTTTCGTTTTTGGTTTGGTTTGGTTTGGTTTGGTTTGGTTTAGTCTTTCAAGCCTCTAGTATAAACTACAAATTTGTGTTTGCAAACAGCTTCATCGACATTATATATGTGTAGTAAATGAACTGTCTTTCTATATAAATTCCATTCATTCAAAAAATGTAGAATGGAGTGCTCAATGACAAGAACAAAATAATTTAAAAGCCTCTTAGAAAGCAGTATGGATTTTCCAGTTGCATAGTAGTGATCTGGTTTTAAGAATTAGAATCAGGCATGAAAGTGTGTTGTTAGCTGATTAGCTGATAACTTTTTAAACATGAGACAAGATATTTTTTTAAGTATCTATGTTACTTTATCTACCAGCTTTCTTTTTTTAAGCTTTCTGCAAATTACCATGGCTTGTTTTAGATTAGTTATATTATACTATAAATATGTCCAGATGTTTTTGTTATTCTGTAATTTGTTGAGTTTTGGCTGAAGACTTTCTTAGATTTTTTTTCCCCCTTGCCGTGATTGATTTCAAAGTTAGTGCTATGTTTTGAATTGTTGTTGGTTTTTTTTTTTTTTTAGTTGATTAGAAAAGAACCAACAATGATTCTCTTAGCTGTAGAGATATAGCAGCTCTTAGAGAGGCACAATTATTTAATTTAATTTGTACTCATTTCAGTGAGATAATAGCTAGGACATTGGAGATCATCACTAACAAAATATAAATAAATTCACTAAGTAAATTATTTAAATCAATTAAAGAAGCACAACAGCTACATTTCAGTAAATGTTTGGATCTATGCTTAATCCAATAATGCCTGCGAATACCTGCTCCATGTCGGGGCTGGGGAAACATTCAGAGTCTGCCTTTGGGAGATATATCATCTTGGAGGGGAAAGGAGAGCAAAGCATGTTTCCTTAGGATTAATATGTAACAGATTTTCCCTTTTGTACCTTCTGTTTTCCAGAGATCTATCTTACAACCTGCTGGAAGATTTACCCAGTTTTTCAGTCTGCCAAAAGCTTCAGAAAATGTATGTCTATCAGAGTCTCTAAGTCACTTAACAAAAAACAAGAGCCAAAACTCACATTTCCAGGGGTCACTGGTTTGCTTGCCCCGTGGTTCACTGGGGAGACATTTGGTGCTTTCCCTTCTCATACACACAAAGTGTGACTGTGTACGATGGCTATTGAGCTGGGAAACATAGATAATATTATTTTACTATGCACTGTACTGTCACTGAAGCATTTGTTGTGCTTTTTCCACCCCAAACTTGGTGTTCTAATAGAACTTCAGTGTTACTGGAGCTTTGGGGATTTTTCTAAACTTACATATCCAATGAGGAGTGTTACTTGTAAATATGGGAGGGGTTTGTTTGTTTCACAGCAGCCATCCTTAGAGGGGGTACCGTGTTCTTGATTTTCGAGATGCCGTTGATGACACTTAGGCAGGAAACATTTGAACATTCCTTTCTTAAAATTGCCTCCACAAAACATGAGTCTTACTGCTTTAAAGTCATACTTTGGTTTTGATCAAAACGATATTAACCATCTATCTTTTCCCACTTCGTTTTTCTTTGAATGCCTTTGGGCGATTAAGAGAGAAAAAGAAAGGCAAATCTGTTTTTAAAAGGTAAGGATTTGACAGTCTTGAACACCCTCAGAGAATTCTAGAAGGGCCCGGAAGGCAGAGCCAGGTGACTGAACGAGGCTGACATTCGGAATACAGTCTTACGCCCACCCAGAGGAACTTGTTGCTTCAAAAGAGAGGCAACACTCCAGTATATAAATTGGAATGTTCTTCTTTAAGCAAAACAAAAAATTTTTCATCAGTCACTTGGTAGTCACACTTCATGTGTTCCTTTGATTGAGGGCAGGTAATCCCTCTGTACAAGATCTCTGAAGACTAATCTTTGAAACCAATCTTTGGAACTCTGTCATTTCAGAGACCTGCGACATAATGAAATCTATGAAATTAAAGTTGACACTTTCCAGCAGTTGCTTAGCCTCCGAACTCTGTGAGTACTGCCTCCCAGCGTCTTCCCCTGCACAGAGCACTCTCTTCCCTGGTATTTTCTTTCTGCTGTATACGGGTACTGTTGAACCTGTGTGCCTGTTTTTGCTGTGAAAAGGCAAATCTCTCGCTCATGGTGATTTTCGGGAATATATTCAAAAGTAGTAAATTTGCCATCTGCTCTCTGACACGGAATTTGGATAAAGAAGGAGGCCAAGCTGTTGACTTGCCTATGAAACATGTTTCTGTCAGCAGCCTGGAATGGGTAGGGATCGTTTTCCACACAGAAATGGGACGACTGCACAATACTTCCTGCCCGTTCGTTTTTCCTGGGTCAGCGGTTCTCAGTCCGTGTCTCAGAGAGCTTACGAATCCTCTGGGGGCCACTGCAAGGAATGCTGGCTTCGGGTCCTCACGGGCTTCATCAGTTAGAATCTCTGAGTTGGATCCTGACGATCGCCATTTTAACAAATACACTAAGGTTTGAGCACAGATGCCCTGAAAAAGGCTTCTGTCGATCAGATGACTAAGAATTGTAAATATGGTATCTAGTTCCATTTTATGAGTGAAAACACCATATACCAGCCATAAATTAAAAAAAAAAAAAACTTGATAACAGATTGTTTTCTGTGACAGATCTTTTTCATCTTGAAACCAAATTTCAATGTAATTTTGATGAATGATGACAGTATGTAATGCTTAAACTCTGGTATATGTTGTTCAATACTACTCTTTTCCTAAAGTTTTTCTTTTCTTTTCTTTTCTTTTAAGATTTATTTATTTATTTGAGAGACAGAGGGGTGGGAGGGGCAGAGGGAGAGGGAGAAAGAATCTCAAGCAGACTTCCCACTGAGCGTAGAGCCCGAGGCAGGGCTCAGTGCCACGACCCTGAGATCATGACCTGAGCCAGAATCAAGCATTGGTGCTTAACTGACTGAGCCACACAGGCACTCCTTAAAGTTTTTCTTAATACTTAAGAGACTATATCATAGTAAAATAATACCACTCTTCAAAACATTTTAAATTTACCCTTAAGAATCATCTCCTCCTAAAAACTTACCTTGAAAACTACCTTGTTCTGAATTTAAATATATTGCCCTTTCCTTATTTTTGGTATCAGCTTATGAAGTTCTTCTACTTTTTTTTAGTAAATGTAAAACAAAAATACATTACCTAACTTCATTACCTGACTTTTTCACCCAGTTGGAGTTCTGGCTGTTTCCAGAAGTCAGTTTCCCTGTAAAAGGCTGATATAGTTGATAATACTCTATTATGTCATTGAAATTTGCTAAGAGAGTAGAACTTAAATGTTTTCACCAGAAATATCTATATATATTTTTTTCATATACACACAAAATGAAAGACTGACCTCTAACGACACCAGAAGAATGAGACACAGACCCAGAAGGCTCCATGTCTGAGTCTCCCTGATTCCTCCGACCCGTTAGACTTCACATCTGTCACCCACCAAACTCTGCCACCTCCAGTTCATCCACTCTTCTGCCACAGGCCCACGGAATGACTCCTGTGGATTGCCACCAGCATCGTCCTAACCAACCTTTCCACCGTCCGTCTCCACTCACTCATCCCATTCTCTGAAGAGAATCTTTCTCAAACAGAAATCTAATCATGGTGCTTCCCTGCTTCAAGAATCTCGTTAGTCTCCTATTGTCTTCAAGTTTGAGACTAGACTTCCCAGCACCGAACTTCACAATCTGACTCCAGGGGTGCCTGGGTGGCTCAGTGGGTTAGGGCCTCTGCCTTCAGCTCAGGTCATGATCCCAGGGTCCTGGGATCGAGTCCCGCATGGGGCTGTCTGCTCAGCGGGGAGCCTGCTTCCCTTCCTCTCTCTCTGCCTGCCTCTCTGCCTACTTGTGATCTCTCTC
This sequence comes from Mustela nigripes, assembly GCF_022355385.1. Classification (NCBI taxonomy): domain Eukaryota; kingdom Metazoa; phylum Chordata; class Mammalia; order Carnivora; family Mustelidae; genus Mustela; species Mustela nigripes. Next base: position 45,819,742 of record NC_081562.1, on the reverse strand, counting down.
TGCATCAAATAAATAAATAAAATCTTTAAAAAAAAAAAAACAAATCTGACACCAACCTCATAGTACAACCTCCTGACTCTCACACACGCGTTCCTAGGCCTCTGACATATGGTGGTTAGCTCCCGTGTTCTCGCTGCCCATTGGGTTCCTCCCCACTCTCGACGTCCCCCTGCCTGGGCGCTTATAAGAACAAGATCTCCTGCCATGAGCCCATGCCACTCTGATGCATTTTGCACACTCCCTGCCGCAGGACTCAACCCTCAGCACTGCCCTACCCAAAAATGACAAGAACATTTTATCATCCCCCCCACCCTGAGGGTCTAGTGCAGTGGCTCTCTCATTATTTACTTAAGAATTTCGAACATGTTCTGAGCAAAAGATAGGGACTCTGATGTCAGTCAGCTCGAGTTCGAATCCCAGCTCCTGAGATGATTCTGTGATTTGGAGCAAGTTCCTTACTGCTCCTCCATCACTCCTCACCAGTAAAATGGGGCTAATGACAACACCCACCTCTTAGAGTTGTGCTGACGGTTATGAGAGCAAGTGAGGCATGGGTAGGCAGAAACCAACCATGTGGCCAAGGCTGAGGCTACAGAGACACAGAGAAGGGAGGCCGCGGTTGAAAAAGTGTGTAGCTGCCACCAGAGACAAGATTCCCAAGCAGAGAAGGAGGACCAGTGCCTAAGTTCTCTCTCCTGGGCTTCCACTGGGAATCCAGCTGCGACCAGGAGGGAGCCACCTGCAGGGTCAGCCCCAGGCACGGAATAGAGCTGGAGAGCAGAAATGGCTCCTCGGGGGCTGCTGGGAGGACTCCAGCACACAGGTGTACAAGCAGGAGAGGAATTACAGTCCTTTGAACATACAAATTCTCCCATATTTACTCGAAAACTCGCCAAAGTGCTATAGGGACCCATGACCGGACTCAGCCTGCATTCCTGATATTTTGCTCTGTGAGGCTCACTGGGGGGCACCCATGTTCCAGCTGAAGCCACCAGAGACTTGGACAGGTGGTAGGACCTGCTCCCCTCGAGGGACAGAGACGTTAGGAGCAGCTCAGGAGGAGACAGCCTCCTCACTCAATTTACTGAATCCCCGTTTGGAGCTTCCTCACTCCTTCCCTGCCATTTCCTCCCCTTGTTAGCCAAAACTGTTTTCTGTCCTGGGATCTGTGAGGGATCAAAATAAAAAACTTCCAGTTTCATCCAGTGTAGGGAGCCTTTCAAATGAGAATATAAATATTCTGTGAAAACCATTTATCCAAGGTAACTCAGGAGGCCCAGTATCCTAAATAAATCACTCCTCTGTGCTAGAGAAAAGGTGACCCAAATTCCTTTCAATTTCCTCAGTTGTCTATACTTCCATTACATTTATTAGTCAGGTATTCTGAAAGGACAAATTTTAAGTTCATTGCACCTTTTGTGAGATGTGGAAGTCCTATTCTTGCTGAATCATCTACATTTCAGTGTGTGTGTGTGTGTGTGTGTGTTGAGTTAATCTTATTTCTCCGTAGATTGTAGGTTTTCTTTGTTATTAAAGGATTTTATTTTCAACATATTAGCCGCTTTTTTATTTATTTTGCAGTTTATTTTGCATCTCCTTTACTGGGGATTTTTTCTTTAATACTTCTCAGTGTTTCTCTTGCAGCCTGACCTACCCGACAATGTACAGAAAGCATTTTTGAGTTTCATTACATATGCAGGACATTTTACCCACTTCCAGTTCGTCAGAGGAGGACCCTCGGAAGTCCTGCGTCTTAACTCCTCCTCCACCTCTGCTCATCTCAGAAGTGCCCCTATAAAATTTCACGGTCATGTTTTAGTCAACATTTTAGCAGAGAATAAAATCTAAAATATCCACTTGCATGATTTTTCCTTGATTGTTTTAAAACAAGTTTGATTTAAAGTTCCCTCTTTAAATCAAACTTGTTTTAAAACAACCTTTATCTGAAAAATACCTTTCAGATAATACTAATACCTTTATCTGAAAGCTGATTTGATAAGTTTATTGCTATGTCCTGAATGGAAGTTAAGTTTTAAGGAATATATGTGGTAAAACTTCACACAATCTTTTTTTTTTTTAAATATATAATCTTCTCACTTGCCTCATTATTATTTTTTTAATAGGAATTTAGCCTGGAACAAAATTGCCATCATTCATCCCAATGCGTTTTCCACTTTGCCATCTCTAAGAAAGCTGTGAGTATTTTCGTGACTTGTTTATGGCATATTTTAAATAATTGGGGGGCCACCTAAATTCATCAAAAATGTTGGTTTTCATAAGTGACTCTTAATCTCACAAAACAAACTGAGGGTTGCTGGGGGGAGGGGGGTTGGAAGAGGGGGGTGGGGTTATGGACATTGGGGAGGGTATGTGCTATGGTGAGTGCTGTGAAGTGTGTACACCTGGCGATTCACAGACCTGTACCCCTGGAGATAAAAATATATTATATGTTTATAAAAAATTTTTTTAAAATGTTGGTTTTGCTGAAGTGCATGAATTGCCCGGCCGTTAGTGCTCTGGACATTGGAGCTGAGTCAGACCAGAGAGGAGCCCCCCCATACCCCGCCCTTCCATGGCCACAGGGGGTGGCGGGGGGCTGACAAGTGTAATTGAAGATCTGGGTGACAGCTGGTTCTGGTTATTGAGGTGAAATTTTCCATTTTAGCTGAGCAATCAGGTGGGGTAGAATAAGATGTCATTTCAGTTCCAAGCATTTTCATTTCATATTTGCCATCCTGAGAGAAAACTTTGCTGTCCTGTCCCCCACCCCATGCCACCTCCCCTCTGCATCTTACACCTTCCTCTCCCTCTCCCTTGTCAAAGGAGAATTTGCTGGTCAGACAGAGTTAAGGGGAGGAAAGAGAATAAACCCGACAGCGTCTTCCCCCTCCTGCCCAACTTAATCCATTCAATATCACTTTTTAAATTAGCTTCAGCACCTCCTTCCACTGATTTTTGATGTCCCCACCTGGCAAAATGAAGCTGAATGTAGAAATTACAATTTGGATGTGATTGAAACAAGTCTCCGCTGCAATTCTGATTTTAAGTCGTAAAATGATCAGAAGCTAAACCTAAAAGGTTGCCTTTTTTTTTTTAAACATCGATGCTTTCTGCAAACACAGACCAAAAGCCAATTGTTGTTTGATGTTTTACAGGGACCTATCCTCCAACCGCCTGTCGTCTTTTCCTGTAACAGGGTTACATGGTTTAACTCACTTAAAATTAACAGGAAATCATGCCTTACAGAGCTTGATATCATCTGAAAACTTTCCAGAACTCAAGTGAGTTTGTCATTAAAACTAATAAGATACATTTGTGGTCATGCGAAATAATAGACGTGTTATAGTAGTTTTCAAAATTTATGAGGTCATGGGACTCTTGAATTGCATTTCATGCCCTCAAGTCCCCCACCCTTAGGGCATTGTTACGACAAACCCTGAAGGGGGAGACTTTGTCTTCCTGATCACATTTCCTTTCTTCCTCAAAGATTCCTCCAGAATCCTAGTGTTCACGGGAAGAGTTTGAAAACCATTGATCCATGAGAAAAACTAGGACACGTAATTAAATAACGTGATAATATTATTATAGTTAAAAACTGCTTACGTTTTTAATTTTATCTAGCTTGTTATATGTTCTAATAAAATGTACTAAATTCGTATTTCTTTGAGGAAGTAATGCTCTTTAAAATCTGTTATGCTTATTACTATTAAAAATATATGTGTATATATATACATATATATGTATATATATGTGTGTGTGTATATATATATATGTGTGTATATACATATATATGCATGTAGGTATGTGTATGGGTATATACATATGTATATGTATTTTTTAAACCACAGGACATTCCATATACTTTTAAAACCATAACCCCAAAAGAGAGTTTGGAAAGTAAAAGAGAGTAAAAATCTAAAAATACCCCCTAAACAACTTTTTATTTTATTTCCTTTTAGACTTTGTTTCCAGTGTATTTTTAATCATTAGAACTATGGTACATATACGAACTTACATCATGTTTTCATTACTTTACATTATGTCATACCATAAGCACTTTTTAATGGTGCTACAATTTTCCTAGCAGTCATTTTTTTAACTTCCCTATTATGGAAATTTTCAAGCACGAAAGTAGAGAAAATAATATAATATATGCATCACTCAACCTCAGCAATTATCAGCATTTCATGGCAACTCCATTGTTACTATAAATAGTACAGTAATGAACACCTTTGTGCACAGTTAATACTTTAGTTTCTTAATTAAGGCTAAGATCCAAAGACAGAATTATTGAGTGAAAAAACATGAACACTACCTTCAACAACCTGTGTCTTTAAGTATGTGTTTTTTGTTTGATTTCGTTCATTTAAAGGGTTATAGAAATGCCTTATGCTTACCAGTGTTGTGCATTTGGAGTGTGTGAGAATGTCTATAAAATATCTAATCAATGGAATAAAGAGGACAACAGCAGTACAGATGACCTGCATAAGAAAGATGCTGGAATGTTTCAAGTTCAAGGTAAGACTTGCTATGTCACAGTGACGATATTGTATCTAGAAGGGTCTTGAAAAGTCATCAAACAAGTCATCTGAACTCCAGACAAGTCCCTATGTAACCAGCCCCAGCAAGATGGCCATCAATCTCACTACTTAAAGACTCCCAGAGAAAGAGAAATATCCCTTAGGATTCGTTCTAAAAGTTCATCTTTTCCGTAAGTGATTCCTTCATACTTTTATTTACAATTCAATCCCCCGTGGCATAGATTGTCCTCGGGGGTAATTCTTAATATTGATGTTAATATTTCCATAAGCTTTTAAAAAGGGCCTCATCCTTATGGATATCTTTTTTTTAAAAAACGTGTTTCTGAGTGGTTTTCTCCAGAAGACAAAATCCTCTTTTAGTCTTGGGACCTGAGAGGAGTAGCCAGTACAGGCATTTAGATGCTTCCGTATGTCTGCAGAAGGGCTGAAGAATCCCAATTCTCATCCAACTAATTCTAAAACATTCACTCCTCCCACCCCGCCCTCCATAGAGGTATCTGTCAGGAAGGTGAAATGAGATAATGTCTGTAAAGCACTTGGCTTTCCTTGAAGTAAGACCTTACTTAAACTGACAGCAATGCCCCTGAAACCACACCTGTGGTAATGAGGAGACGCCATGGCAGCCCCCAGTTGCCTTTCCCTGCCAACCCTGCAAGTTTGCACAAAGTCTAAGCAGACTGGCTTCTCTTCCTTTGGGCCCTAATGATTTGTTGATTCCCAGGCAAGTGTGATTCTGTCTGTCTGACTGTTAACTTACCATCTCTGTATGTACACACATGAGTTTCAAGAGCTGATATGTTAGCTTTGGCTTTTTTGTTTGAGGTCACAGCATGTATCTGGCTCTTGTTTTTCCCTTAGTTTTTGCTCTCGCTGCTTCATCCATGTTAATTTCTACTATACTCATTCACTCAGGGAAAAAAAAAAAAATTAGTGCCTACTATGGACCAGGAGGAACATAATGGACAAGAAAGACAAAGTTCTTCGGGGAATTCATGTTTTTTACGGGCAGTAATTCTGTATGTTAGGTCACTAAACTCCTGTTTCATAAATAGGTGCTACACTGAGCACTAAGCGGTAACTTGATTTGTGCTTTGTTAAGCAGAATCTCCAGTAAAGATAGAAACTTACTCTTCTTCTCGTGCTCAGAGAACACAGCCCAGAACCTGGGCTCTCTAGCTATCTAAGCTAGAAAATTGGATAAAGAGAGGCCCACAGCCTCTCTCCAGCTTAGGTCAGTGCAATTTGGGACCATCCTGAGCTGCAGGGAACAAGGACAGAATAAGAGAGCTAAAGTGTCATGGCCCGGAGCCTGGGGTTACCCTTCCTCACCCCCACTTCATCTGGAATACTATGTCACATAGTGGCTCAAGTAGAACATCCAAAAGCAACTTTATAATACATTGCCAGAAAGCCGGAGCTCAAGAAAAAGTGGCACGTCTGGGCTTCAGTTCCCTTTGTGACCTTTCATGTCTTGAGGATGTGGTCCTGGGATGTGATCCCCAGGAAGGAGAGACAGAACCTCATTCCAGGGCCTCTCATTCCTGCAGATGAGCGGGATCTTGAAGATTTCCTGCTGGACGTTGAGGAAGACCTGAAAGTCCTTCATTCGGTGCAGTGTTCACCTTCCCCAGGTGAGAAGGGTGCACAATTGGGCTGTCCGGACGCACGCTGACTCTGAGGCCATCAGTGACATACTGGTCACCCTTCAAAGCAAAATCTGTGCTGCCTTTGAGGCTCTTATATCCCTCCCTGTGGGGACCTTTAAAATAGAAATGTCCATTCTCTAGAGTTGGTCCCCCCCTCATAGACAGGGTTTCTGTGAAAGACTCGATTAAGATTAATGAAAACTGAAGAACCAATCAAGCACATGCAGTTTTTTAAAAGATTTTATTTATGTGTTTATGTATTTATTTTTAATTTTTTATTTACCTGAGTGGGGGAGCATGCACAGGCTGTGGGTGGGGGGATGGGGAGTTCTCGAGGAACAGATGGGGAGGGAAAGATTCTCGAGCAGACTCCCTGCTGAGCGACGTTGATGACTCAGGGCTCTATCCCATGACCTTGAGGTCATGACTTGAGCCAAAACCATGAGTCCAGTTAACCAATGGGGCTACCCAGATCCCTTATATAGGCAATTTTTTTAAAAGATTTTATTCCTTTATTTGACAGACAGAGATCACAAGCAGGCAGAGAGAGAGGGGGAAGCAGGCTCCCCGCTGAGCAGAGAGCCTGATGCAGGGCTTGATCCCAGGACCCCAGGATCATGACCTGAGCCGAAGGCAGAAGCTTTAACCCACTGAGCCACCCAGGAGCCCCTATATAGGCAATTTTTAAATGATATCAGCAATCTAGCCTTAACTAGTACATAGAAGTCTTGCTTCATGTAATCATTTATTTTTTAAAATTTCCGGGGCACCTGGGTGGCTCTCTGCTCAGCGGCGAGCCGGCTTCCTCTTCTCTCCCTCTCTGCCGGCCTCTCTGCCTACTTGTGATCTCTGTCTGTCAAATAAATAAAATCTTAAAATAAAATAAAATTTCCTCTTTCCTAAAGAGCTATTTGATTAAAGCAGATAATTGTTTATACAGACAAGTAAAAAGGTGTAGACTGACTTCATGTAATTGTCCCATTCCCAGCAACAGGATGGGCCAGCTCGGGGCATGGGAGTTGGGTGCAGGGTGGAAGGCAGCGGAGAAGGGTTGATACTTTATTTTCAGCAGTAGGATTCTGTTACTCTCAAACATCAAACCTAAGATGAAATTTCCATGAAATGCACTCTCATCATACCCATACTTCCCCTTCTAATATTATGGAGTATTTCCCTGGGATTTTCTTTTTCTGCTTCCAGAACATTTTTGAAGCATTCTGGAAAACTACATAATGAAAAGCCCAGGAGATCTGGCTTTTCACCTGGCCCCAACTCCACTGTATTTGGGGGAACATAATCAAGTGATTGAAATTCCCCATCTCCGTTTCTGTGTGTTTAGGTTCAAAATATGAGCACCTGCTGTTCATGTTTTCACAGTAGTTAAAGAAAGTAGAACACTCCACAGGGGAACTGTGTGCTAATCTTGCTGTGACTGGCCTTTCTCTCGGCGTCCTAAGAAGAGAAACAAAAAGGTAATGTGGCAGAAGTTGTGAACCCTGATTTGATACCCAGTCTTTTTCTTCCTTGGACTTCTAGGCCCCTTCAAACTCTGTGAGTACCTGTTTGGCAGTTGGCTGATCAGAATTGGAGTGTGGACCATCGCCATTTTGGCGCTTACTTGCAATGCCTTGGTGACCTCGACCGTGTTCAGAGCCCCTCTGTACATTTCCTCCATAAAACTGTTAATTGGGTTAATAGCAGCTGTGAACATGCTCATGGGGGTCTCCAGCGCTGTGCTGGCGGGTGTGGATGCGTTCACTTTTGGCAGCTTTGCCCAGCATGGGGCGTGGTGGGAACAGGGGGTCGGTTGTCAAGTCGTCGGGTTTTTGTCCATTTTTGCTTCGGAATCATCTGTTTTCCTGCTCACTCTGGCGGCCTTGGAGCGTGGCTTCTCTGTGAGATGCTCTACAAAATTTGAAAGGAAAACTCCTTTCTCCTGTCTGAAAGCAGTCATTCTGCTCTGCGCGGTGCTGGCCTTGACCATCGCCACAGTTCCGCTGCTAGGGGGCAGTGAGTTCAGCGCCTCCCCGCTCTGCCTCCCCCTGCCCTTTGGCGATCCCAGCACCACGGGCTACATGGTTGCGCTTGTCTTGCTCAACTCTCTTTGCTTCCTGGTGATGACCATTGCCTACACCAAGCTCTACTGCAATTTGGAAAAGGGAGACCTAGAGAACATGTGGGACTGTTCTATGGTGAAGCACATTGCTCTCTTGCTCTTCACCAACTGTATCCTTTACTGTCCCGTGGCCTTCCTGTCCTTCTCCTCCTTACTAAACCTCACCTTTATCAGCCCTGAAGTAATTAAGTTTATCCTCCTGGTGATTGTCCCGCTTCCTGCCTGCCTCAATCCCCTTCTCTACATCCTCTTCAATCCCCATTTTAAGGAAGATCTGGGGAGCCTGGGAAAACAATCCCACTTCTGGACCAGATCGAGAAACCCAAGCCTGATGTCTGTTAACTCTGATGATGTCGAGAAGCAGTCCTGTGACTCAACCCAAGCCTTGGTAACCTTCACCAGCGCCAGCATCGCCTACGACCTGCCTTCCAATTCCGTGTCACCACCAGCTTACCCGGTGACCGAAAGCTGTCACCTTTCATCTGTGGCATTTGTCCCATGTCTCTAAATCACCTGTGGGAGAAAAAGTTTTTAAACATTGAAAACCCAAAAACATGAGAGTGGGAACATCAGAGCAATAACTAAGAATGACTGGTGGAAACTTTGTTTTTGGTATCTCTCAGTGTGGAAAAAGCTGAAAACCTGTTGATACTGGAGAGTGAAAAGTAAGTCTAACTGCTGCTTGTATAACTCATTCAGATATAAAAGATCAGTCACACTATTTAGGTATGCCCAGATTTTTAAAAAACAGATTTGAAATGTTCAAAAAAAGATTCTCCATGATTTCAACCGGATTCTTTTTCAACTCACCAATCTAATTATTTGGGGAGAGAGGCAGAACTACTCACTTACAAAAGAGGTTTTAAACCTGAAAACCCCTTAAAAAAATGGTGAAATGTTTGGAAAATAGGGTTCTAAATGGCCTACATGATGAAGTCGAGGCTGTGACCAGTAGGATTTCATTTTAATGACCATGTGGATGTTTTAGCCTTCCTTCACCTTTCCTCACAAAGGATCCTTCCAGTCACCAGTCCCCTCCTGAATGGATAATGTAGGGCATTCCTAGTTAGATTCACATCCTTTCTAGACATGCCAGATTTTTATGTACCAGCATGAGATGGTTCCACTTCAGTGAAGTAAAACTGCCTACAAGTATTTTGAAAGGAAAATAAACTTAAACTCTTAAATTGGCATGAAGGCAATCATGTAGACGTGAAGTTTGCTTTGTCTAATTCATTGTTAACTCCTTGCTGTCCAGCACTCAGAAGAAAAGTCCGTTGCTGGCAATGGATATACCTAGAAAAGATGGTGAGCAATCTGGGAGGTTTTGGGGTTTTTTTGTTTGTTTGTTTTGTTGTTGTTGTGTTGTTTTCAGGTGAGTGCACACTTCTTGCAGGAGGTCTTTTCAGTCGATTCAAACCAATGTGCATCTTTAGGAAATGATCAAATGCAGACCGACATAAATTAAATGCACAGGCATAATCACTTCACACATGTGTATCTCTAGTAGTTCTAGCAACAGTGTCTGAAACCACTTTGGACTCAACAGGGATTTGGTAACATATCCTGTTTATTTAGCTTGGTTTTAGCTGTGTTGTCTCTGGACCAACCCACGTGATGTCAGGAACATGACTTCTGTGCTTATTCCATATGTAATACATGTGTTAAGTATTTTAAGAAGCAAAATTATTAAATACTAAAGGTCAAAGGATTAATTTGTATCTTCTATATACTACATTAGCTTCAGTACATCCAAATCAAAAGACTGTTAGGTAGATTTATTTTTATATAAGCATGTTTATTTTGATCAGATGTTTTAACTTGGAATTGAAAAAAATACATTTATGAGATGTTTTATAAGATGTGTAAATATAGAACTGTATTTATTACTACAATAAAGATTCAGTAACACTAAGGACCATGATAATAAACCATGTACAGTGGCATATTCTTCCGTATATATTGTGTTTCTCAGCCCATTTTCTTTAAATTCATTAACTGTATATAATATGTGTAAATGTATAGTACTTGTAAATAGATTCCAAACTTGCTTTTCTATTGGGTACAAAATAAAAGAAATTTGTAATAAAATGTGTGACTATAAAACAAAGTATCTTCAGCTCTTTTTTGAGCCCACAGGCAAATATATGGTCTCCTAAGTGTTTTTTATTTCTAATGTATAAGTACATTTGCTGTTCAAGTATTTTCACCTCAATATTTTAGGACTTACCATAAGAAGTAAACACGTCACAAGAACAAACCAAAATATCTTTACCAACTCCTGGATTGTGTTAAGTAGGACTAATAAGCCATTTTGTCAATGCAAATGACTTGGTAAAGTTTATTGTCCCCAGTGAGGGTTTGGATTTCATAGCCAGAACCTATTTCTTTTGCAACATAAAAAGAAAAAAAATTCTGCAACTAGAAAGAAATATATAAATAACAAATCAATCTTAAAATTATTCAACATGAACATGAGTTTTCTATAAATTCTTCCTTTAACTAAACCATATTTCATGACCATGTCAAGGCCAAAACGTTTTCTAAGGACATGCAATTCTCAGGGCACAAAGAAATGCACTGTTCCCCTTCAGCTCCCATCCCCCAAAACATAAGAAAAGAAATGATTTTCCTAACATCTTGTGCCAAACCCTCGCAGCTTCAGCAGTGATTCCTGCTGTCCCCATACAGGTCACAAAATGAAACTGTCAAGTCTGGTTGGAGGCCCAGCATTATTGTTAAGAGGACCCATACTTACTGAGCACCCTCAGGGTAGCTGGCACTGAGATCATCACCCACTCATCAGCTAGAACCATATGCTTCAACCTAACCGAGTTAACAGGCATCCCAGGATGCTACTGTGCTGGCCGCCCTTGGTTTGTCTTCAGCTGAAACAAGGGCTCTAACACGATCTCCTTCCTCTGACCCCAGATAGTGGATACAAAAGTTGCTTCTAGAACAATGAATCTCAGTCCTCCTTCTCAACATACTTGCTTTTGGGTACCTAAAGTTAGGAACGAGTCCTGACAGCCCACCTCTTTCTATCCCACTCAAGAAAGCACAAGTCAGTGATGTAACTTTTTTAAAGGGGGAAAAAATCCACTCTAATGCATTTCTTTAAAAATCCACAAACTCTATTCCTTTATTAGCAAAACCTGGTTATAATACACCTCACAGCAAACACTGCTTTGTTAAGTGTCTGATCAATGCTCTGCACTGTATTACAGTAAGTCAGAACGGCTGGAATTACATCCAATAATAAACAAACCTACAGTGAGAAGAAGAAAGGCTATAATAAGCTCAACAGACAGAACAACGAAAACAAAAACCAAAAGACTGTAAACTGGTGGGCTAGCCTAGAGTAAGTGGTTAACTTTACGTTTTCAAAATGGATTCATTCATTCATTCAACAAATACCATGTGCCTCGTATACAGGCAGTGTTCTATACTTGGGGGTTTCTATGCAAAACATGGACTGGAATTTGCACTCGTGAAGGAGAGAGAGACAATAAGCAAATCTACACAAGGAAATACGTGACAGAAACATGAATGGAGGAAAGGAAGCTTGAAGAGCGTGGCAGGAGTGACTAGCATGTTATTTGCGACACAGAGCTTAAGAAAGGTTCTCTCTGGAAAGGCACCTTTAAACTAAAATACTATTCAAAAAGGAGTTACCTTTGCTTTAGCATTCAACTAGTTCCATCAGAAAAACTCATCATCTTTAGTTTTCCTCTTCCTATGTCGCCCACAACAAATCATGTTAGATGACATTTTAATATACAAATATATTAGGTGGCTGTTACTGCACATAATTTTTTCTTAGAATGGTTACTAGAGAGAATCATTCTCATACAAAACAGAAAGCATCATTTTGTTTTGGCCAAAAGTGGAAAAACAAGGTAGTAAAAAGTAATAAAATTAGCAACAGCCTGCTTATTTAGAACCTGAAAAGCTTCAACAACTGAAAAAAATAAGTGTCTTGCTCTTTTTCTTTATCTTATCACTACATGTAGCTCAGGGGCCCCTTCGCCAACAAAAGAATAAGTCCCCAAGAAATAGACGGGGCTCCCTGTGATCCCACTGGCTTCATTCATGCTCTTCAGTATTTGGAAATTGTATTTTACAGTTGAACTATGTAGATGAAAGAGACCATTCCCCTCCAAGCCACTAAACACTGACAATTTTCTTTCTTAGGTCTCAGAGGCCCGAAAATATAGTTAGGTTTGGGTGGCATTTCCTTGCAAGTCAGGCTCTGTAACCATACCCCACTTTAGTGACCCCCTTTATGAACATTTCTAAAGATGCTGGACTCAGATTTGACACTGACTCATTCATCTCAAACCCAAGTTCCAGCATGTCTGATCCTCGAAGCTTGTTGGGGAGGTGATAACAAAGCTTTAGCTTGTCTGGATGAAGAAACTAGAAGAAAATGAATGTGATACGCTGGAGAAGCATTGTGCAACCTGGGTTTTCCAACTCTAGCCACATTAAGACATGAATTCCCTTTCTTACCACATTTTAAGTAGAATGTTAAAAACCTGCAGTCAGTACTACCTCTTGTTTTCACAAAAAAGAAAGAAAGGAAACAAAACAAAAAACCATCCTAATCCATGAGGACAGGGAATCTAATGATATGGGATAGGGAAATGATAGCTCATCAAATTAAGAACAGGGGTGCCCGGCCAGTTCCATAGGTAGAGCATGCAACTTTTGACCTTGGTTGGGCTTGTAAGTTTGAGCCCCACATTGTACTGTATAGAGAGAACTTAAAAATAAAATCTTTAAAAAGAAAAGCCTGAGAATGTTTCCCCCAGAGAAAAGAAAGCTCAAGAAGACACTTGAAAATTCTGAATAATTGAAATTTATTAAGTGCTTTCTTAAGTACCAAGTCATAGCAGTCCAAATAGAATGGTTAAGCCCAGGGATTTGCCACTAGTCAAACCTGCATTCAAATCCTACTTCTATTACTACTTGTATTATAATTGGGCAAAATATTTAATTTTTCTTAGCCTCTACTTTGTTCTCACTCAAATGAGAAAATATCATCAGCCTCATATGACTGGAAGTATTAATAGCTCAGTGTATTAAATCTCTCATCGCAGCACCTGGAATGGAGCAGATGTTTAATAAATGATTGCTGTCTTTTCCCCCTTTCCTAATGGCCCTATGACATAAGCAAAGCAGGACTTGCTATTCTGTAGATAAACTGAGAGTCAGAGTGAGAAGCAAATCCCTAAGATCAAAAATGAGGAGCTATGATTAAAACTTGGGTTTCATTTAATAGCAATTGAAAGGCTGTCACAGGATGAACCAAATTACTTTTTTAGAGAAGAAAGACCAATTGGCAGATTATTCAGGGAGACAGAATTGGGCTTAACCTAAGGAAGATTCACTTCATCAGATGTCTTGGGTACCAAAGAAAGTCTATTACATTAAATGAGAAGCTAGATTAAATAATGGTTAACTAACCAATTCTCAATGTTTTAGATGAATTCTTGGAAAGTGTGGTATTATGATTTATAATAAGAAATATGTATTTGTTCTTGTTCCCCATTCCCGACAGAGTTCTTAAAACCCTTGGAATTTCCCAAGTGATGAAAACCATGTAGGTGTGAGTTTCTATGTTAATGAATGACTTTGGGGAGATCCCTAGGTCACCTAAGGATGGAAGCTGATTGCCAGGGGAGCCAACCCTGTGATTAGAGGGTTGGAGCTTTCTGTGTACTCCCCCCACCCTCCCACCCCCTTCTATCCCCTACCCCAAGCCCTGACCCTGCCCTTGATCTCCTGGGAGGGGAGGGGACTAGAGATTGAGTTCAACCACCAATGGCCAATGATTTAATCAATCGTGTCTATGTAATGAAGCTTCCATGAAAATCCAAAAGGATGGGATTCAGAGAGCTTCCAGGTTGGTGAACACATGGAGATTTGGGGAGAGTGGCTCCCATGGAGAAGGCATGGAAGAAGTGCCTTTCCCCATATTTTGCTGTATGTATCTCTTCCATCTGGCTGCTACTGAGTTATATCCTTTTTTTTTTTTTTTTTTTAATTTATTTAGTCAGAGAGAGAGAGCAAGAGTGAGCACAGGCAGACAGAGTGGCAGGCAGAGTCAGAGGGAGAAGCAGGCTCCCCGTGGAGCAAGGAGCCCGATGTGGGACTCGATCCCAGGACGCCGGGATCATGACCTGAGCCGAAGGCAGCTGCTTAACCAACTGAGCCACCCAGGCGTCCCGAGTTATATCCTTTTATAATAAACTGGTAACCTAGGTAAAATGTTCCTCTATGTCCCATGAACTGCTCTAGCAAATTAATTGAACTCTAGGAGGTGGCTTTGAAACATCCCATTTGTAGGAAGTTTGTCAGAAGGTAACCACCTGGGATTTGCAACTGGCATCTGAACCAAGGGGGCAGCGGGTGGGGGAGGGTTGAATTGTGGTTGTTGGAAAGAAACCCACACATGGGAATTGGTGTCAGGACTGTAGAGGATATTTTGGAGACTTAGGAATTTGTTGGGGGAAGGCAGTGAGATCCTAAATCAACATCCTGAAACCTAGAGTACATAGCTCTATGTCATGAGTGATGGACATTCAGACCGTTCATTTAGTGACGATGAAGAGTAAAGACATGGGATTTAAAGTGCCTTCTTAGAAACCTGCTATGGAATCCTGGGCAAATCTCTTAATTTCTCCAGCCCTTCACTGTCTCTCATTCTTCCTCAAACTACTAATGAAACAGTATCAACTCCCCAAGGTTAAAGTAGGTTTGAAGCCTGTGAGAGGGGCCGGTAAAGGCCAAATAAGCCAGAGAGCCACAGCACAAAGTCCCAGAATGTACCAGCCTGAAGATCATGGGTCACCAAGTTGAAGCATCACATATCAAATTCTCTCTGTAGTTAGTTCAAGTCCTTATACTTCCCTTTTTGTCTTTCTTCTTCCTGCCCTGTATTTTCGCCCTAAGCTGTACATATGAAAATACTGAGGTGACAGAGTCAGCGATAGTGGTAAATTAGGCTCTTTCGATCATATGTAATGAGGGAGAATAGAGAGTAGTTGGGAGGACACCTGTGACTCTAAGGAAAGCAGGAGTCTTGGGGCGCCTGGGTGACTCAGTCAGTTGAGTGTTCAACTCTTGATTTCAGCGTGGGTCATGATCTCAGGATTGTGAGGCTCGCATTGGGCTCCACACTCAGCAGGGAGTCTGCTTGAGATTTTCTCTTCCCCTCCCCTTCAGTCCCTGATCCCTCCGTGCACCCACACTATTTCTCTCTCTCTCTCAAATATATAAATATATTTTTTTTTAAAAAAACGGAATCTCATAGGAGCACAGGGACAATAAAAATGGGCTTTAGAACCTTAGTGTGGTGTTGGAGAACTAGAAACCTTCAACTCAGCTCTAGGAATGGAAATTCTTGTTACTCTTTAAATTTATGGATCTCTCACCTTCAAAGTGACCCAGTCTTTGTGCTTCAACTACTTCTATTGTTACCAACTGACCATCTCTAGTCTGTAAGTTCTCTTTAATTTGGTTATTTATAACTTGGGATCATTCATGACTTCAGCCTAGTATCTCCCAAGAAGACCCCACCATCCCCTAGGTCTCACTTCAGGACTCTCACTTGCTCTCCTTGCCTTGGCTCATTCTGTGTCTTCCACTCCTACTCTACAAGGTAAAGATTGATCACTGTTGTCCCTGTGGAGCAGAGCTTTGAGGGCTAGGCAATCTCAGAGATCACTACCCAGATGAAGGAAATGATGCCTCTGGATCATGTAACCCTTTCTGACCCAATTAATCATGGTAGTGATAAGGAAAAGCCAGGGTCACATGTTCAAAACCCTGACCATCAGTACTTAAGGAACAAGCCAGAGTCACCTCCCTCTTGGGTAGCCATGGGCAGATGGGTCTTTTAGGAGAGTCTGGGGGGCTCCTGATTGGCCTGTTCTATAGATGTGACAAATTTTTATTTTCCTTCCAAAGGGAGAGAGATTGGAGGTACTTGTCCAGCCCATGAACCATGTTTGCAATTGCTTCCCAGTCACCACCCCTATCACATTCTCCTTGACTCAAGACAGATCAATCAGATGCTCTTTCCAAAGAATTTAGAATTAGGACATTAAGACAGTCTAAGTCAGATGATGATGGGATGGGCGCTTGAACTGAAAGCTCAAACAGAATTTTGGCTAGCACTGGCACCCCAAGAAGTCAAAACCATATGTAAGGTTAAGTTTTGGAAAGAAGAAAAAGGCACTTTGCAGAGAAAAACAAAAGACTGGTATAGTAAGCAGAAAGGGAAAGAAGTGGCTCAGTCATTAAGCATCTGCCTTCGGCTCAGGTCATGATCCCAGCGTCCTGGGATCAAGCCCCATATCCGGCTCCCTGCTCAGCAGAAAGCCTGCTTCACCCTCTCCCACTCCACCTGCTTGTGTTCCTTCTGTCCCTGTCTTGTTGTCAAATAAATAAATAATCTTTTTTAAAAAAAGATTAAAAAAAAACTCTATTAGATTTTATACCTTGAGATCAATAATTAATTAAATTTTTAAAAAATGATTGACTTTCTGGAAAGTTCCATTCCCGGGATGGCCTGATTGTGCCTTTTGTCCTGCTTTTAGATGTCCACGAAATGGTAGTCCTCTCAATTAACCTCCTTTTTCACTTGAGCTAGTTTCCCATCTCTCACACACAAGCCCTCCCCAACTAAAATGCCTACCTTCGCTATCCAAAATGTTTTTAAATACAGCTGGATTGTCTTTCCTAAGTTCCTAGCAAAGATCTTCCACCACCTTCCCCAGGTTCCACTGACACAGGGGGAAATACAGCAGTGAACCACCAACCCTTCCACAGATCCTTATTTTCCACTTCATTTGGTTACTCACTGGTTTATTGGTT
This sequence comes from Mustela nigripes, assembly GCF_022355385.1. Taxonomy (NCBI): domain Eukaryota; kingdom Metazoa; phylum Chordata; class Mammalia; order Carnivora; family Mustelidae; genus Mustela; species Mustela nigripes. The sequence continues at coordinate 45,802,556 of NC_081562.1, read as the reverse complement.
ATGTTTATATAACTTCCAAAATGAAGCCTGCATTTACATAAAACATATATATATTACATAGAGGGGGTTTTTTTTGTTTGTTTTTTGCCTAATACTCTAAACCATATTTTTTAAACTGCCTTTCTGTTCTCAAATAGGAAGTCTGGACAAAGGGAATGGCAGGGCCCCTGGCCAGACTGTCCCACCCCTGAGCGCCAGTGCTGCCATTTTACCAGCCAAAGGAGCATATTACTTCATCCTGGATGGGCATATTCTTTAATTAATCATGAGCATATTCCTTAGTTCTTCTATACAGCCATTTCTTCATCTCTAAAATAGAGATAATAATAACATCTACCTCACAGCTTACTCTGAGGAATTGCTGTTGCACAAAGTGTTTGGTACTTCATAAGGTCTCCATAAATGCTTAACTATTGTTTGGTGTTTGGGAAGTTTCAATAAATAGAAACCTTTTTCCTGGCCTTTGTTTGGAACCTGTTGAAAACCAGGACAAGGAGTAAGGCAGCTGAAGGTCAAACATCACCTTTATTGCTGATAAAGCTGAGGAAAGACAGCAGGGCTTTCATCTGCAGACAAGGAGGCTTCCTAATACCTAAGGCTTCCTAATACTTCCTAATACCCGCCTAGTTCAGACTTGTCCACGGAGTCACAGGCCATACTGGCCCGACACCGATCTCCTCACGTGAGGGTGTGAAATAAAAGCACGGAAGAGCAGAACCTTCTTGAGGGCACTAGCTGAGGGAAGAAAAGACTGAGATCTCATAAGTTCTACTAGCTAAGTCATTTACCCTCCCTCCAGGACAAGGCAGTGAGAGGATGGAAGGCTGCCAGGAGTATGTTCTGTTCGTGCCACTCACTCCCTGCATGTGGAAGGAAAGGGCAGGAGGGGGCTTAGGATATGATCCCCCACCAGCCCCAACCCAGCCTTCACCATTTCTTTTAACTCAGTCCTTTTGGCTTCATCAGCAGGGTTGTGACCAAAAACACCGTGTGGTACCCTCAGGAGAGGGTATCAGTTATGTGTAGCTGGGCAGTTTTATCCACCTTTGCAAAGCTGTTCCCCTATGGCAAGCACAGCTTCTGGAAATAGTCCCAGGACCAACAGGAACAGAAGCAGAAACCAGAGGGCTCTGTGATGCCATGATTCCAAAAGACCAGGCTTTCCTCAGCCTTCAAACACCCCATCTTGCTTAACATCAGTGCAGCCTGCATAAAAACATTTACTTGTCTATAGACACAGTCTCGATGAACCTTGGTAATGGGGCCATGGCCAAAACACTACGTAGCTAAAGGCCCAGCCCTCACACTGCATTTGAAGAGTTCCAAGGAGGGCACCCTTTCTCTCAGCTTGAGTTCTAAGGAAGTGAGAAATAAGAAAAAATAAAGCAGATATGGATCAATCTGTCACAGTTTTTAAAAATAAACTTAATATTGCAGATGTGTCTTAAGAATCTCAGCAAGTGAGCTTTCTAGAATTAGCCATATTTTTTTCCCAGATACAGGCAGCGCTGGGTGACCACAGCCTCCCCACATGGAGAACAGGTTTTCTATTACTTCAGGGAGCAGCAGAACTGATGGTTCCTCTGGACAGACTAGTTCCAAATTTTTTAAAAAGAGAGGAAAGGGATTACACAAGCTGGCCAGATGCCTCTCCTGGACTTTCCAGTAAGATTTATCTCTCCTACTCTCCTGAGAGAAGTAGGCTGAGAGGCCAGGATCATGACAGAAGAAAAAAACTTCCCTACTGAGAATTATCAAGAAATACTTATTTTTTTAATTGCTAACAACTATTATTTTAGTATTAAATGTGTTTTAAGGGTGAGTACATCTGGAAAAGCCGGCTTGTAACAATAGTTAACTATTTTTGGAGACCCGACTACGCCAGGCAGCATTTGGTACTTTTAAGTATAATACCTCATTTAATTAGGAGATAAGCCTATGAGATGGGTCTTGTTGTTATCACCATTTTATAGATGAGGAAACTGTAGTACAAAGTCGTTGGGTTTTTTAAATTTTATTTTATAAGTAATCTACACTCAACATAGGGCTTGAACCTACAGCCCTGACATCCAGTCCCATGCTTATACCAGATGAGCCAGTCCGGCGCCCCACAAAGTTCTGATCAAACAAAGGTTTGATCACTTGCCTAATATATAGTAAAGATAAGTCTCAGAGGTATTTCTTTGAATAGTTACACTAGTGATTTTCAAAGTATGGTCTCTAGGAACTTTGAAATTAATATTCTCAGGCCTCACCCCAGACCAAGTGAATGAGAAACTCTGGGCCTGGAGTCCGTCCATCTGTGTCTTAACTGGCCTTCCAGGTGATTCTGATGCAGGCTCACAAGCTCACGTTTGAGAACCACCACCCGCTACTGCCCACGGGAGCTAGGTCTTTAGGGGGAATCGAACGATCACTGCTAGGGCAAGGGAGAATGGGAAACAAAAGGAAAAGGAAAGTAGCTATCCTGAGTGCAGAGAAAGGGGGAGTAATAGAGGCAGACAGGAGAAAATTTATTTCAAATTAAAGAAAAGTGACTGAAAATGTTGGCTAATGCATTGACTAAGAGAAATATTTATAAAACCTTATAGACATCTTCATCCTTTGTTTAACATTTGTCTACAAAGAATTTGTGTAGCACACATTAAGTCAATTATTTAGTGAACCATGCATTGAGTGGCCACGTGGAGGAGTGGTGTAGCAAAGTGAGCATTCAGATCCTGAAGCCAGGGGGCCTGGGTGCAAGTCCCAGCCCTAATGCTTAATAGTGGGCAAGTTTCTTCACTTTCAAGACTACTCACTAAAAAATGGGGTTAATAAAATACTCACAGTATAGTGCATCTGTCAACAAAGTGCATTTTCTGATTAACTGTAAAAATCGAGAGTAAAATGGGGCACAAAGCTATATTCATTATTGGAAAAGTTGTTTTCATTGGAGGGATTTGCAGCTCCTGTTGATCTGATACCTATCTGATTAAGTCCTCAAAGTTTAAATCTCCATTCCACAGTAGAAAAAGACCTTGCTTGACATTTTGGTCAAAACTTGCTAACCACTGAGAGATTTATTGGAAGCCACAATAAAGAAATGATCCACAAAAAAGAAGAAAAAAAAACACTCTCATATTTTTTTACCCAAGGCTTTTGTCTTAACAAGAGTAGAATTGGCCCTCTGGGTTATGGAGGGGCCTTTGATCTAAAGTAGACCAAATTGTCATTGTTTCTGATTAACGTAACTTTATTTTCCAATGGAAAAATTAGAATAATGAGAATTTTTTTTTGACAGAGAGAAAGAGCAGAAGCAGGCAGAGCAGCAGGCAGAGAGAGACAGAGAAGCAGGCTCCCCGCCAAGCAAGAAGTCTGATGTGGAGCCTGATCCCAGGATCCTGGGATCATGACCCGAGCTGAAGGCAGCCGCTTAACCAACCAAGCCACCCAGGTGTCCAATGGAAAAATAAAAATTCCTGATGTGTTGCTTTGTTATAATTAGAAAAAGATTGCGTAGTGGATTTTGCCTGCTACAATCTCTGGAATATCCCGTTTTTCTTCTGAACACCTTTGTAATGAAAAATAAAGTTTAAATATTTAAATATTTGTCATGTGTGTCTAGAGGCATATATCCTGATCAAAATTTAGTGGAGATGGACAATAGCTCCTCTATAAAGCTTTTTTTTAATTTTTACAGTTTATGGACAATGGGATATAAAGTAAGTTGAGTTGATCATATGGTTGGTCCAATGTAGGAGATTGCAGAAAGATACACAAAGCTGCTTAAGAAGGAGGTGGCATCACCTGAAGCAAAAGGATATAGTCTCATTTTAAAGGGAAATGATACCAAAGTGACATTTTTTTTTTTTTTCTCATATGCTGGCCTGCTGGTAAGAGGAGTTGCAGAAGTTTCTCCATTTGGTTATACTCATCAATCAATGCTTCTTTGGCTCTAGATCAAAAAGGCCAACCTTTGATGTGGGAAGGTCATTATGCATGATGAGTATGGCCTATTTGGAGGAATCAGTTTGGCTATTTTCAGGTAAAACATTCCTCCCCACTTTTTGATACAATTATGAATTAAAGAACTGCTGGGACCACTCTGGATCCAGATTTTTTGGAATGTAAAGGCTGTCTCAACTGAATAGGTGTTCTCTGCTTCTATAGACCCCTCTTTTCCCCGTCCAATTAGGACAAAAATCCATTTGTGCTTGAATCAGTAGCCCTTGAAGTAGTTCAAACATGGGTGTGAGATCTGCAGGTCATTTATTGTTTGTGCTCTCTCCTATCCATGGAGACTGCAGAGGCTCCTAGTTGTGTAAGCTGTACCCAGAGCTACTGATGGGTTTCACTGCTCATACGGAAGAACTTCCTTCACCACTGTAGTTGCCAGGCTCCAAGATGGCCCCTCAATGATCTTCACCTGCTGATATTTACACCCTTGGATAATCCCCTCCGTACTGCACCAAGGTTGGTCTGTGGTACTAAAGAGATTGCAATCTCCTTAGTACCAATAGCATATGGCGGAAGTGATGGCACGTCATCTCCAGTGTTGGGTTATAAAAGACTTCAACTTCCATGTCTGTCTCTGTCTCTGTGGGTCACTCTCTTTCCTGGATCATTCATTCTGGGGAAGCCAGCTGCCATGCATGAAGCCACTCAGGCAGTGTATGGAGACATTCAAGTGGTAAGAAACCTAGGCCTGCAAACAACTGTGTGACCAAGCTTGGAAGTAGATCCTTTAGCCCTAGTTAGGCCTCAGATGACTGACTGCAGCCCCAGCCAACAGCTCAGTCCAACTTCTTACGAAACCCTGAGCCAAACCACCTAACCACCCAGCTAGGTCCTGATGGACCCCTGATCCAGAGACACCATGATACAAAAGTCTGTTGTTATAAACTGCTTGCTTTGGGGGTAACTTGTTGCATAGCAATACATCGCTAATACAATGTTCCTGTGAATAAACAAGGAATTCTCTTTCACTTAAATTTCTAGAATACTTAAAGATTTAAGTACTCTAGAGAGCGGAGCCAGAATTATTCCTTAGCAAGTTCTAGAAAAGAGCACTGATGACGATGTACATCCATGGTCAGTACTGTTTTCTGAAACCTGGTAGGTACACACCTCATAATGACAGAGCCTGAAGAAAACTATGCAACTTGCAGCCACCATATTCCAGATATTTAAATAGATATTCCAATGATTTGACTACATTTCTTATTTTGTATTTTAAAAGATAAAAATACGTAAATTTCTCTCTACCCTAGAGCAGTGCTTCTCAAATTTTAATATACATAAAATCACCTTGGTTTCTAATTAAAATACGGATTCTAGTTCAGTAGGTCTGGGGTGGGGCCTGAGATCCTGCATTTCTAACAAGTTCCCAGATGTTCCTGATGGTCTAGATCTAGAACCACACTGAGGATCACTGCAATCTCTTTAGTACCTTTCCCATGCTGGGGAATCTCCAACTGAAAAAGCCGTGCTTTCTTTTCATCTCTTTGCAAGTCCCAGCCCCATCCGTCAGCACCATTTTGTTTCCAAGCCTTCATTAGAACTTTATTTTGCCAAATAAATAGGTCCAAATTAACCTAACAATAATAATATAGATAATAGTAATTTACTTCATTATTCCACTTTCTTTGTCCCAATATGCTCTTCACATCTTCCTTACTCTCAGGAAGTTTTATCAAGTAATTAGACCACCCCCAACACACACAAACACACACATACACACAAGCTGCCTTCTTGTTATGCTGCACTGCTGCCCTACCCCACATTGCTGAGGCTTCCTCTTCAAACTGACTCTAAAATCACATCTGCTCTGGCTAGCTAATGCTATTATTTTGTGTTCTAGGCACTGTTCTAAGCTCTTAACCTGTATGATCTTATTATCTTTATGAGCCAAGTAAGATCACTACTAGTATCAATCTCATCTCACAAATGAAGAAATGTTGGCCTAGAGGAGTTAGGTGAATTTTCCCAAGATCATGTCGCTGGGTGTTGAATTCGGAGTACCGAGATCTTACACACTAAGACATAATTTTCTCTCTGAAGAGTCTGTCTTCTCACCCTCAGTCCCTCCATCTCCAAATATGCAAATCTCCGGCTCTCCATTCTTCCGGAGCCCTCAACTTCAACATAAAGTTACTGCTTAAGTTGCTTCATTCATGTGGCTGTGAACCTACTCTATTTTCTGTCCTCAGTGTTTTTAATCAGTGATGCTACTTAGGTTTTCCAGGAACAGGTTCACAAGCGCTTAGCTGAATTTGGTTAACCTGCTGTTGTCAGAGGAAGGGAACCTCTACTGAATTTCAGAAGTTCATTTTAAAAAGGTGTGGGGAGTGGGGGAGGAAATGAGAATGAGAAGTTTTAAATACCTGAAAAATCCAGGGGTATCCAGTTTCAGGCACAGTGAATCCTGTTGGCACATCGAATAGCTCTCTTTCCACCCTCAGCTCAGACTTCCTCTGGGCCCTCACTCCCCGTGGGCCCTCACAGTGCTGTGCTGAGGTAGCTATCACAGCTCCAGGCTTACTTTCTACTAGCTTAGTAGTAAGAAGAAAGATCTCTGCTCAATAATTCCCTCAAAGGCTCCAACCAAGACTGCTTCTCAGGGGACCTACTAAATTCACATTATCGCTTTCAATTGCAAGTTAAGGGCACGTACTCAGGAGCTACCTTCCTGGACTCGTCATTTACTGTGTTGGTGACTTAGTCATTTAACCTCCCTTGACTTTATTTATCATCTATAAAATGGGGATTGTAACAGTATTTCATAGGGTTGTGAGAATTTTAAAAAGTTCATAAACCTCAAGCCCTTAACGAAGTAAGGTCTCAGTTAACCATTAGTTCTTATTGAATGCCCTGAACGTACATTGACCAGCTAAGTCTGGGAAACATACTTTCTGCTTTTCTATACCAAACTGAAGATTTTTAGAGTAGGACTGTAGAACCGGAAGGGATTTTAGTGGTCTGCCACTAGACAGTTTTTGCCATTAGAAAGTCACTAACCTCATCCTATAGTCTGTTTACTCTTTCATCGTGGTGTGGCAGAGATGCTTAGCTGTCCCCAAATATGTATTCTGTTCTTTATGCTTGAATATCTCAGCCTCCCTTGACGTGGCCAAGCGTCTATGTTCTAAACAATAAGATAGAAGCAGATGTGGTTATGTTCAACTTCTGGGAAGTACCCTGAAGATAGGAAGTTTGTTCTTGTTTTTCTTTCCTGCTACACGTAATGTGAACAAAAGGGCTGTGACTGGAAAAGCCATCTTGAATTAAGACCACCACCTGGAGTGCTGCTACCCAGTTTAGAAAAAGGCCCAACTTCCCACAGAACTTGGGGTCCAGCTGATCCCTTTGTGTGAATTAGAAAAAGGTCCTCCTTTCTCCAGGCTGACTCTGCCAGTGCCCTAGGATGCTTGGGAAGCTGACCATGGCTTAATTCCAACCCCTATTATTTCAGCCTTTTGGCCATGTGCAGGAAATGACCAGCAGAATTACATGTGGCAGCCCTCTTGAAAATGGAGATCACACAGGACAAAGCAGCAAGAAGGAAGGTGTCTAAGATTCTATCACCATAGAGTGCCACACCTGTCAGCCTATCTCCTTGGATTTTTACCGAAGAAATTTCTACTTAAGTCGCTGTTATTTTCATTTTTGTCAGTCCTGACGCAGAAGGCTCATTTGCAACATATTGAAAGTCCTGGATTTTGTTCTTGGCTACTTTGATTCATACTTTTTATTACCCCACTACATCACATTGCTTTGATTTGGTAGTGCATTTATCAATGGCCTAAAGTGAATGCTACCAATTACCCTCTGTTACACATTCTCTGATTTTTTTTTTCCTCTTTCCACTACTGGGACCAGAGCTTCCACCAGGATTGGGTTCATTACAGTAGAGGGTAAAATTATGGTCAAAGAAAAAAGACCATTCCCTTCTCTTTAAAGTATGTTCCTGGAGGATCCCCCAGCTTGGGGATCATGCAGACTCTCGCCTGATTAGGTCACTTTATTACTCCTGGCCTGCAAGAATAAGTAAGCTGAAACTGGTCACTAGTTCCACGGCCTTCATAGGCAACTCCAATAAAAAGTAGAAGGTGGCTAGATTAGCTAACTATACTTAAATTAGCAGTGAATGCTCGTTCTACACCGATCAAGAAGTGAAAACAGGGTCTTGAATTAAGTAGTCTTTATCCCCCATTACACCACCAAAAAAGCCCGCTAGCATGCTGAGAAACCTCAAAACCGAAAAGGACAGGATCTTCATATTGATCTCTTCTGACTTAACCTGAAGTAAAGACCATTTGCTAATGGATAGTTTTTTTAACCTGTTATTTTGGGCAGTAACACCACTGAATTTAAATGGTAGTGCTTTCTATTGTGTTGCTTAGAGACAACTAACTCATACTTGAGTATTTGTATGGTCACATGCTCCAACGGACAGTAACGAAATTACGTCCAAAAAGGCAAACTTATTTTGTAGCATCTGTGCCCTCAAAATTTTGGATAATGATCCCAAACTCAAAATATTACTTGTTTTTAAAAAGATAATTTCTACTATATAATCTCTCAACACCCCTGAAGTAAATGCACATACTTCCATATTTTGTACATGTGGAGACAGACAAGAAGAAATGAAATGACCTGTCAATGATGACGCCCCTAGTTAATGGTAGAGCTAAATCACATCCAGATCTTTTCGATATGTGTTTTTTTTCATTACTCACATTGGTTAATACTCTCGAAACTATTTCTTTGTAGCTCCATTTTGACCAATATGAAATGCCAAATCTATCCACAGGCAGTCATAATTTTGAGTGTATGATGTTCTAAGTTTAGTGTTTGTTTTGGCCTTGGCAACAGATGTCCTGATTACCTCCATTAATGGAAACAGCTCCCAGTCCTCTCACTCTTCCTAATTGGTGCAGCTCCCTCAGGCAACTGGCTACCATTCTCTTTCATAATGCTTACATCACTAGGTAAGAAGAACATCTGCAAGATTTAATTTGCTTGACTGACCAAACAATATTGTGAACCTACTTTTGATTTTGGCTGCAGTTGATAATCCTGAAGTTTTTAAATTACCAAGGGCAAATGCAGCATTTTCTTTTAGAAGAGCTGTGCGAAGTTTTCTTATGGGGAGTTAGGCCTTTACTTAATTCATAGAAGATGGCCCTTTGAAGAGTCGCATTCATCTATATTTTGGGTGGCCCCTCAAATTTATTAACATCTTCCATAAAAGTAAAGTATTTGTTATTCTATGGTGTTTGTGAAACAGCTGACACACATTCTTAATATTCTCTCCACTTTTTTTTTTTTTTAAAGACTCTATTTATTTATTTGACAGAGATCACAAGTAGGCTGAGAGGCAGGCAGAGAGAGGAAGAAGCAGGCTCCCGCAGAGCAGAGAGCCCAATGCAGGGCTCTATCCCAGGACCCCGGGATCATGACCTGAGCCGAAGGCAGAGGCTTTAACCCAGAGCCACCCAGGTGCCCCTCTCCACTGTCTTCTATGCAGTAAGTTGTACATTTAAACGGGAGGGAAAAAAATTCCGGCCCACCAGCACTCATATCGAAGTCACAACACTTAAGACCAATTAAATTTGCTTCCAGTAGTACAGATCTCCTGCTTTCTTGAAGAAAACCAGGGAGCACATATTTCTTCCAAGCTCATGTAAAATTTTTTGCTCCCCAGCTGAACTATTTCATTCCTGGCATTACTGAGTTTCACGCTGACTGAAACAGTTCCTGTGTTGGGCTAAAATGTGTCATTTGGAAAAATCAGTTTAAACCATTAAAAGCTGGGTTATCTCCAGGTAGTTCTTTTATAGATAGAAAAACAGCAGTGAGTCTTAAAGACAGTCATGGCAGAGCTTTGTAGCCTTGACTGGGATTGGAACCGGGCTCTGCAGTATTCGCAGATACTAGTCTTTGTTCAGAGTAACATTTCATTCATACATTACTGAAGGAGTTGAGAAAAAGAAAAAAGGAAACCAGTAGCAGCAGTTTTGATTCCAGACTCCCCACATCGAGGCTGTTTAAATTGGGCCTGATAAGCATGTTTATGCGAATTTGAAAGCACAACATGCCCCAAAATGGACAGATGTGGTTAGTATGGAGTTTTACATGTCCTACCTGTTGTCATGTCTAACAAACAGTTGTGAATAAATTAGTACAAAGTTGAAGCAGCTTTTTAGAAAGTTTTTAAAAAAATGGTACAGGTTTTGGGGCACCTGGGGGTTCAGCGGTTAAGCATCTGCCTTCAGCTCATCCTGGACTAGAGCCCAGCATTGGGCTTCTTGCTCAGAGGGGAGTCTGCTTCTCCCTCCCCCTCTTCCCCACCTCTTCCACCATGCTCTTACACAAATAAGTCAAATCTTTTTTTAAAAAGATGCTTCCTTAGCACATACTCTTGTTAGATTTAGTGGCCTCTTTTTTCATCTTTGTATATCTAGCACAAAGTTCAAATTGATTTGGGGGGGGGGGGCAGGGAGAGCAGAGAGAGAGAGTGAGAGGGAGAAGCAAACTGCCCGCTGAGCAGGGAGCCTGATGCGGGGCTCAGTCCCAGGACACTGAGATCATGACCTGAGCTGAAGGCAGACGCTTAAATGGACTGCACCATCCAGGCATTTTTTTTTTTTTTTTAACATTTTATTTATTTGAGAGAGAGCACGAGGCAGAGGCAGGGAGGAGCAGAGAGGGAGGGAGAAGTAGGCTCCTTGCGGAACATGGAGCCCAGCACAGGGCTCAACCCCAGGACCCAGGGACCATGACTTGAGCAGAAGGCAGACAACAGAGCCACCTAGGTGCCCCTCAAATTGATTCTGAAATGAAAAAAATGTGATTCTGTTCTGTGAGGTCTCTGAAAACTTGTATGGTCCCTCATGTGAAGATCGAATGAAATGAAGAGTGGAGACAAATTCTACAACCATTTTACTATCATGAAAGACAGACACAGCTACCATCTACCTCAAAGATGCCAGAGAAATAAAAAAGAAACTCTTTTCACACTGACTGCAGACACCTCAGTCATGTCGCTCACAAAGTGCAGCATAACTGTTACTGAGAAGGCGGAGTGAGTGGTGGCGGGGCATGGGAATGAAGGCAGGGCAGCAATGTCCTTACATGGCTATCCACTGTCTCCCAAAATAATAAACGCACAACTGAAGAATACCTGCAGAAAGTGAGGAAGACTTCTTGGTGGTAAATGGAATACAGCCTAAAAAAATAAAAGAAAAACTGTTTTCCAGCTCAGGTCTACCACCTACATTAGGAACCACAGCTTGGGAAGACAAAGGTAAGAGATCCAACTGTGAAACTGTGACGTTGGACAAAAAAGAAACGATGTCAAAAGTGCTCCTTGGAAGTCTGCCTTCTTAACAGTTGTTATTCCAAAATGCTCTGTATAATTACTGTTAATTTGTACTGAGGGGCCAGGATACATTTGCAGGCATAATACCCAAATCTAAAAGGTTACTAAAATTGCATTTCCCCATTTTTCCCTCACACTGATGTGAACACACAGATATGGATGCGGACTAAGGAAATTGTGATTTATCTGTGAACACATGACAACTTTAAGCAAGAAGAGTGGCCCTGCTTTGTATTATAGCCACATGTTCCTACATTTTCAACAACCTTGAAAAATAAATATTTGAACTACAATCTTCAATAAAGTCTCCCTACATTTGTTGTCAGTCTTAATCACCTTTTGCTTGTCTGCTTAGTGCCTTTAGCTCTTAGATGTTGCACCTGGAGATTCTTGCTTGCTTTATGATGTAGGTTTATATGCCCTTTAATTGAAAGCAAACCGCCTTAGATAATCCAGTGACAACAATGTTACAAGGTCCACTTTCCGTTAAAAGGCAAATAGAAATATTAAGCTGTTCTCTAAAATGAAGGAAAACACATAAAAATACACCGCAATATGCCCCACCACTTTCTTTACCAGAGATAAAACCCCAAAGTCTAAAATCCCTCTTTTGTATTTTGCTCCCACTCCCACCCCCGGTGGGAGTAAGGAAGTGCAAAGAACTGCAGTCCTCAATGACTAACTTGTCCTCACTGTATGTCACTTCTCTGCCCAAAGACTTTTTAAGTCATACAGCATCTTAAATATATTTATCCTACCACAGAACCTTCATCAACTTTAACCCCAAGTTTTAATATTCTAATTATTTTATGTTGAAAGCACTTAAACAGATAAAAATGAATATGGAAGGATGACCAAAACATATACATATACCTCACCTATAAGAAGTGCTTACCTTTTTTTCTTTTTTTTTTTTTTTGAGGTTGAAGTGGATTTGTAAGATGACAGGTTGGGTGACATAAGAGGGTATCTTAAAAGGAACAGAATTTCTATATAACAGCTTCTTGATTTATTTATGTAAAATACTTTTATTTTTTAAAGTAAATTCCACCCCCAAAGTGGGGATTAAACTCACAACCCTGAGATCAAGCATGCTCTATTGACTGAGCCAGCCAGGCACCCCAAGCTTCTTGATTTTAAGTATAACAACTAACATATGCTAGGTCCTCTGCCTGCATGACTAAGCACAGTATGTGATGGTGACCCCTGGAGTTGTTATAGTGTATAGCCTGCATGGGGGGACCTTAGATGTGATGCACCAAAGCGTTCTTCACCACCACTCCCGCCCCCCAGGGAGAGAAAGTTAGATAGAGAGGGGCAAAAGGAGAGGGATAAAGAGAATAATAAGCAGGCTATTGGCCCACGGCAGAGCCTGACACAGGGCTTGATACAATGATCCTGAGATCATGACCTGCGCCAAAATCAAGAGTTGGTCACTCAACTGACTGAGCTACCCAGGTGCCCCCAAAGTATACTTTTCTTTTTCTTTTTCTTTTTTAGACAGAGACAGAGAAAGAGACTAAGCATGAGCAGGGGGGAAGAAAAGAGGGAGAGGGAGAAGCAGACTCCCCACTGAGCAGGGAGCCCAACACAGGGCTCAATCCCAGAACCTGGAGATCATGACTTGAGCTGAAGGAAGATGCTTAACCAACTGAGTCACCCAGGTACCCGTAAAGTATTCTTTTTAAAAAAGATGTAAAAGTTATTGCTGATGAGTTGTTAATGCAACAAATGATAGTTTAAGAATATATAAAAGTTCAAAAATCAGCACTGTCTCAATAAAAAAAAAAAAAACACAAAAAACTATTGAGATACTTCAGCTACTAACATCAAAGCTGTTACCCTATGTGGGAACAGACTGGAAAAATTTTTCTAATCACCTAACAATGGCTTTCAAATAATAGAGCAGGAAAAGCTTTCAAGGTTAAATAGTTAAATGCATAAAATGGAAGAATATAATCTTCTACCCAACTTTCTTTGGTTTTAGAGAAAAATCAATCAGCCTCTTTTTGATTTAATGAAAAACACTAGACAAGTGGGTTTCGTTCCTGACTGCACCCAACAGCACTAACTCGCCAAATATGTACCATCTGGTTGGCACACAGTGGGGCCTCAAAACATGGTTTTATTTTGACTAAGCATTATACAAATGTACAAGATGTACAAATTTGCCTGCTATTTCAAGGGGGTTGCTGCTCTGCCTCAAAGAGACTGAATTGTGGCTATAACAACAGATTTGTGGAAGAGTGTGTGTGTGTGTGTGTGTGTGTGTGTGATTAACCAATTTTCTACCAAGTGCAAACCATGGACTAGAGATGAGAAAAAAAAAAGTGCAAGGTCTTCTTTGTATTTGGTCACATTGATAGTGAATATAAGAAAGCCTGTCACTAAACAAATCATTCAAACTACAATTGGGAAATACTTTCTAAACACTGGGTCTTGAGAATGAGGAAATAGTAATGCAAATCTATGTGTTCACTGTCCTTAAAACAGAACAGAACCTATCCTGTCATGAATGAAAAAGTCACAAGACTGTTTTTATAGGAAAGCAGGTTAGGATATAGTTACAGTGAAAATCCAGATTTCCTACTTCAACCCTTTCCCACCAGTGTGAAAAGTGAATAAAGACAGCAACATTTTTTAGAAAGTTAACTTATATTAAAAATATTTTGTTTATAAACAATTTTAATACTACAAAGTAGTATTTCAATACAAAGCAGTTCAAATATTAACTGTTCTTTAAACTGTTAAACTTTATTATAAATTAAAATTTCTTTACAAAAAAATTGCACATAATATTTGACCACTCTTAGGTTCTGATGCACTGGCATTTGCAATAGTTTCTTTAATCTTCAAGTTAAACAGTCTCGGCAAGGAGTCCAGAACGTAGAAAGGGCAATTAACAACCCTGTTAGAGCATTCAAGTGCAACTAGCAGACTTGTGGCCATGGCAGTTACACTTTCCTTAAGATGGACTGCTTAAGTTTTAAATCCTGAAATGAAGAATCTCAAAAGGTTTAAAGAAGAACTAAAAGGGACTGCCTGCATTTTACTGTAAACACAGCCCTGGAAATTAAATCCCAAACAAGAATCTCTCAGGCATCAGAGAGTGTCAAGTGAATCAGGAATAGCACAACGTAAAGAAAGGGGAAAAATAAAAATAAAAACAAAAACAAAGCAAAATTAAAATAAATGTCAGTCACTTTGAGGAACTATACTTACGTACATGATGTTATGAGAATCTGGCAGGGCCCAGAAGTAGGCCAAACAGGAAGTTCATTTATCCAACCGAAGAGGGTCATGTTCATTGCTTCCGGTTTTGAGAATAGTATATTGTAGGGGACTTGATATGATCAGTAATGCTTGTCTGCCTTACGCAGACCTTAGCCAGGGATCAGCCTAATCTTGAAGGATCATTCAAATAATTTTGGCAATTATTATAAGGACTTAGAACTGACTGCACCCAGTGTTCAGTGATTCTTGCTTTCTGTTTTGTAACTGTTTAAATTTAAGAGCTCATTTAGGCTGACTCCAATCTCTTGGCACTTGGAAACTAGTTTTCTCAGGTTATCAGTTTTACCTCCTTCTGATGCTTCAAACAAGAGTTGCTGTAAAAGACAGGGAAGCACAGAAGTAAGACTTAGCTAGATTTTGAGCATCACCACATCAATGGATATGGCACATGCAGAAAATTTATAGGAAAACTTCAAGATGAAATAAAAGATAAAAAGCATTACATCTTTCCACAGTGATGCACAAAGAGGTAACTTCTGTAAGGCTCTCTGATATAAACGGTGGACCTATAAGATAGATATATACACAATTCCATCAGGAAACATGAAAAACACTTTTATAATCCTAATTATTTAACTGGGACCTCATAATATACAAAACAGGTTTTCAAGTTTCCAAACATTTAGGTTCTTAGCATGTAAATGTTTTTGTTTTAATCCTTTCAAACTGAGAAGTCAACAAAAGGGGCCGAACAGCTTAAAAATAAAATGACCCATCTGATAAATCAATCATAGCTTACCTCTCTTTGTCCCTTTAGAACAATCTCAGCAGCAATGGCTCTAAGAAGAAAAAAGGAATATAGAAAAGGGAAAAGAAAAATTTATATATCTTTGAATGAAATGAGATACTACCACTGGCAGAATACTGACTGTGGGAATCTGAGTACAAAACTTCCTGAAAGTAACAGGCTAAACTTCCAAGGAGGGTAACCTATAGTGAAAAGAAAAATTCAACAATTTTTATCAACTTTACAAGAATTAAGCAGACCAGTGTTTTGAACATAGATAACGTTCATGAAAAATAATTACTAGTAAAAACACCTGACACTAATAATACCTTTAAAAGAAAGAGTACATCAGACTATAAGAGGGGGAAAAACCCCGCATTTAAGAAAAAAGATGGTCTTAAAATGTGCATAATGATTTGTTTGATAACAATACTGTTATCTAAATGTTCTGCTTCAAAAAAATTAAAACTTCATCCACTCTGCTTTTAGAAGCAACTGTTAATGAGCATGCCCTTACTCTCAGGAGAAAAGCTCAGCAAATGCCAAAAATAAATCTAAATTAGAGTAGAGATCTGTCCAGGAAAAAAAAACAGATGTCATTTCAGATTTACCTGTCTGGAGCAAACCTTACAAATAAAAGCAAAAGCTATAAAAACATGTACATGATTGCTGCATTACATTTTCCAGGTGGCCAGGCATGTTGGAATATTATATGTAAACATCTTGGCTTGAAGTTTCAGAATCTGAACATTGCTTTCTTCCCATTCATGTTGAAGTAGCCTGCAAAGTACATTCAGGAAAATGAACAAAGCATTGCAAGTGTAGGGAACCCCAAATGTGCTCTATGAGCAGAATGTCTGCTGAGGTTTAAGTTTTGAACAGTTTAATTCCCTCAAGGTCATTCAGAAAGAGACTGTAGAATGCCTCTTACAAAAACTGCCCTGGGACAGGAATAGGCAAACTATCAAGATGCCCAGTCAAGGCCCATGCCACATTCAACAAACTAAAATAGGTCCGTATATTCCCATTAAAGCATTCACTCCATGTGCTTCCCACCGCACAAATTTTTGAAAATAATGACTTGATATGTTAATACAATTTCCTTGTATTTTTCTTTACTAAACAGAGTAAATATGAAATGTTTCTTGGGTTAAAATGTAAGCACACTAATTATTAAGTTCTCTATTCTGGGGAGGGGGGTGGAGAAAAAGAGAAGAATGACCACAAGGAAATAACTATCAGAACACAGAAAGAGAGCTATACCATCAAAACCAACAATTAAACAACTTGTATTCCTAAATGCCCATCCTAGTCATAATAGTCAAAATACGACATTTTCAGGTTTTCATGTTTTACCAAAAGTGATGCTTTATTTATTTATTTTTAACGATTTTATTTATTGGGGCGCCTGGGTGGCTTAGTGGGTTAAAGCTTCCGCCTTCGGCTCAGGTCATGATTTCAGAGTTCTGGGATCGAGCCCCACATTGGGCTCTCTGCTCAGCAGGGAGCCTGCTTCCTTCTCTCTCTCTGCCTGCCTCTCTGCCTACTTGTAATCTCTGTTTGTCAAATAAATAAATAAAATCTTAAAAAAAAAAAAAGATTTTATTTATTTACTTGACAGGGAGAGAGCATGCTAGGGCACGAGCCAGGGGAAGGGCAGAGGGAGAGGAAGAAGTAGACTCCCTGCTCACAGGGCTCAATCCCAGGACCCTGAGATCATGACCTGAGCCAAAGGTAGATGTTTAACTAAGCCACCACCCAGGGGCCGCAAAGGTGATGCTCTGTAATAGAAATTTCCACATTAGCTTCTGCAGACTGGAATGCTTACTAAGAATTTTTATTATGAAACACTATTCTTGCCATAGCCTTAAGCCTTTCCATTTTTTCAATCTCATACCATTTTCCCACATACATGCTAAGCAGAATGTAAATAGAACACAAGGAAATACTTGTATTTTAGGTACCTTATGATCCACAAAACAAACTTAGAAACATAAGACACAACTGATGCAGTGGTAGTGACTGCACAATTAGAAGCCAAAGCATTAGCATGGAGGGTACTGTTTTGAATTAAAATGCTCAATTCTTGAAGGTGAGAGTAAGTTTACTCTGTCAGAGCAAAGAAATGCTCAGAAATCTCCCTCTAATTCAATGTATGAAATCCCTAAATAAGTGTTTCTCAAATATATTTGAGGGTTCAAGCTCAGGAATCTGTATTCTATTTAATTAATAAACTGACATTTAAAGTAGGGTCAATGCCCAACATAGGGCTTAAACTCTTATCTCTGAGGATCAAGAGTCACACACTCTACCAATTGAGCCAGCCAGGTGCCCCCAGGTATCTGTATTTTAAATGGGTATCCCAGGAGACTCTGATGCATAATAATACTTGAGCGTGACTGATCTACATGAAAACAAGTCATAGTAACCAAAATATAAATAGTTAGCTGCTATCTCCATGAACACTGCATAAACCTTTTAAGTAACACTCCTTTGCTATATAAAACATGATCATTGCTTATAATGCATGTGCCAAGGACAGATAGTGTGTGCTTAGTGAATGCAGATGAACTTTCCTTGAATTACATGCCCCTTATAACCTGCAGTTTTCTTTTCTTTTTTTTTTAAATTTTTTAATTTTTATAAACATATATTTTTATCCCCAGGGGTACAGGTCTGTGAATCGCCCGTAACCTGCAGTTTTCTAAAGTGACCAGATATTTATACTCTTACATGAACAGCTGTATATATTGCTCAACAACTCTGAAACTGAAGTAGTATGTATCAATGAGAAAAGGCTAAAGAACAGACAAATCTTATCAAGTTTAAGAATAATTTTATATGAGGAGCTATATACTAGTAGGCTGAGACCAAAAATAATTTTATTTTTTCTTACCTCAGTGCAAGTCCAGAATTAGTTGGCATAATTGAGCAAAACCGTTCCAAGGTTTTGGAATGCTGAGTCTTTGGAACACAGCTCAAATAAAAGAAAATAACCTGTAAAGGTTGGGGGGGGGATGAATGCAACAAAATGTGAAATCCAATTACCTATGTGTTTTAATGAGAAAACCAAAATGGTCTTTAAGACATGAATGTATAAATTATAACAATGTATGATGCTGTGAGTTACAGTTCCTACCATTAATTATATTAGTGACTTTCCAAATATGAATTAGGTAATATGATCTAGTGATGACAGCCATGGACTGAGAACACTGGCAAGAAGCCAGGAGTCCGGGTTTACATTCCTGAGTCTACCTTTACTTGCTGTATAGCTGGGCAAGTCATAAGACTAATAATACCTGCCACATCTTGCTCATGGAATGCCCGTGTGTAAATGACTTAATGTCCATAATGTGGTTTGAGATCCTGGGATAAAGAATGGCATAGAAGTACAAAGCATAATTGGTTATCCCAAATGCAACAAAACCATCCCACCAAAAAAGAAAATAAAACACATTTATGTTTTAGTCTACATGGAGCTTTAATTGGAGCTCTTAGCCTGCACCGCACTGAATGAAAAGTGTCTCTGAAAATAAACAAAACCAAACCTGTGCTTCCCTTCCTGTAAGAAAATAACCTTATAAATACATTAGTCATATTCTACTATTAAAAATCTAAACTGTGTAATTTCAGTGTATAGCTAATATTCACCTGACAAAACAGTAACCAAAAGAAGTAGCTACACTGTACATTATGGAATTTTTCATTGAGTAAAATTTCCAACTAATCAAGAAAAACATTACTGATACTATAATTACTTCTTTTGATCTTTCTTCTTTAATATGTCTTAAACCTTAACATCTCTTCAATTCTACTTAACGTTAAATGTTCTTAAATATAATAATCAATATGCACATTTTATCTTAACTTAAAGGGTTCTGTTCCTAGATTTAAGTCCTAAGTAGGAAACATAGTCAAGAATAACATTAGATGCTACAAAAGTGGTCCTAAGAAAAGCTCTCTTGATATAAAAAATTGTTTGGCTGTCATTTTTGAAGTCCCTTTCTTTTGCAAATATAAAAAGAAAAAAAGTTTAAGTTCTTACCCTATTATGAAATTCATAGTTGGACCAGTAATCAGCACTGCTAAAAGGAATGGGGTATCGGGCAGGGACTGTAACCAAACATCTATTCACTAAATCAGTAAAAAATTTGAATTCTTGGACTTTGTTTCTGGATCCAGCAGCTCTATTATTGGCAAAGACAAGATAACTGCCAAAAGAAAAATATTGTAATTTAGAATAATTAAGGCAGTGTTTTTCTCCGAAAGCTGATCAGCCCTTTCCCCACCATATCCCTTTATTCCCAAATCCCATTCTTATTAAGAGGAACTAAACTTACTCCATCCAAATCTTCTGCACTATATCAGATCTCATGGCCACCCCTAATGCTGCCTCATATGCCTCCACTGTCTCTTTAATACTTGATTGAAGAGGATGACAAAGGCTGTTTAAAAAATGAAGGAAAACATTGTATGTCTACAGCTCAATTCAATTAGGTAAAGGAATGACAAAGTATTATTTTAAACATTACAGGTATTACTACAATGGAATCCTTCTTTTGAGGTTTCTTCTTTAATAATGTATAAACCTTAGCATCCCTTCAATTTTGCTTCAATGACTTTAAGATCAAATTAGTTTTAATATAGTGTAACTCAGTAATAAATAATAAATACAAGTCTAATATGCAGTATTTCTCTCCACAGCAGATAATGTCTCACCAGTAAATCAGCCACAAATAAGGAACTTGGTAGTTGAACATCTCATCATCAAAATTCCCTTTACATAAACGGGCTGGAATGTCAAGTGGTCCTGGTATATTTAAAAGATACCTGAAAACAAAACAAAACAAGAAACCCCCTCTGTTTGAAATTATGTCTATGCACACATGGATTACTAATACTTAAGAAAAACAAAAGCAAAACAAAACAAAAACACCTCTGCTTCAACTTAAATGTTTTTTAAATATTTTGAGTCTTGAGACTTTGTGTTCACATGTATACCATACTGCTTTGGTCACATCTCTAGCATCACACAATCTATTATTTTATACCTACATAAGTAACTCCTTTTCAAAAATGAATTTATTCTATCCCCCAAATTAAACAAACTCCATAATCATCTAACTAAATCTAATTAAAAACAGAGAACACCAAATGGGTTTACCATGTCTCTAAAACTTCCCCACAACATCTATACTTTCTCACCAAAAAAAAAAAAAAAAAGTTCTTTAAGAGCTTGATGAAACTTGACATCTGAAAACAATCTTTCTCAAATACATACATACACATACATACCATGATAGTTTTCATTTTAGATATGATATCGAAGTATATTCTGTAACATACTGGTCCATAGGCACTTGTCAGAAGAGGTCCATGATCAAATAAGATTGAGAAATACTGAAAATTACAGCCCTCTCTTAAAAAGCCACAGTAGGATATTTAATAGGATATTAAAGGCTCTATGAAGTCAATCAGTAAAGAAATCTATTTGACTCTTACTAATTAAGATTTCTCCCTAATGTATCTGATTTTGTGTGTACAGCATTTACTAACATCTGCAGGAATCATGAGCTAATCACTTAACTTCTAAAGATACTAGATTTGTCACCTGCAAAATGATGTAAGAGATGACTTCAAATCTAATCAATGAAGGACTCCATCCCTAGGCTAACTTCAGTAAAATGAAAAAAATCCCAAAGTTAACTTCTGTAGCTATCTACTAAAATTCGAAATGACTTGAGATGCATGAAAATTACCTTATCTAGTTTTTCTTTTTTTTAAAGATATATTTATTTATTTACAGAGAGAGAATGCAAGGTGGCAAGGAGGAACCGTAGAGGAAGGGAGAGAAGCAGACTCTACCCTACATGTAGAGCTTATCACAGGACTCCATCTCACAACCCAGAGTCAGAAGGTTTAACCACTGACACACCCATACACCTCTCCTCCTCTCTGTCCTTACACTAAATGTTACACGGGAAATGACAGAATCCAACTCTAGGTAAATATTACAATACATACAAGGTTCTAAGCATCTTGCTTTACAGTTTCTACTTATGAAGTTGAAAAAAAAATTTTTTTTAACCCTAGTAAGAGCACTGACCAGCACCATTAATAAACCTTGGCTGTATTTATAAATTTTTTTTAAAAAATATGTATCAGTAAGAAATATGACAATGCTAAAAACTCTCTCACCTATCGCCATTCTCATTTTCCAATAATTGACTCAAAAAATATTTCCTAAATTAACAAAAAAAGCACACTCTGTATGAATAAGGTCTTCAGTATTGTCTAAATAAACTAAGCACAAGAGACTCTTTTTGTCAGCTCTTAGTACACTGTGAATTATGACTATTCCCATGAAAATCTGAATAAAGCAGTGACTTAGTAAACAATGAGAAGATTATATGGAAGCACCGCATTTCCAAATTCTGACTGACAGTTATTTAGTCTGCTTCATTAAGCTGACATCCAGAAGATCTGAAGATCTTTGATTAGCTACCACAGTAGACACTGGCAGCATCTTTTAAGCTAAACCAATTACCTCCATGCCCAAGGGATGATCAGAACCAGCAAAGTCTGTAAAAAGGTCAGCTTTGGATCTGTCCTGTGCCTAAGTTTGGGACATTAAAGCACTCTAATTTAAACATGGACAAAGTCAGCATGGGGAAGCTGAACAATCTCTAAGTTTCTTATAGAACAGTTTAATTCTTCTCCATTAATCTGTATTTTAAATTGTTCTTTTGTAATTAACTTTAAGGTATTAACCAAGATGTTAGAGAGCAGAAAGAATTTCAGAAACAGTACTAAAATCACTATGTCAATAAACTGGTTATCATTAAGGACAGACATAAACACTCAAGTCTAGGAAAAAACAGTGACTCCAACTTTTGCCGAATCTAAACTAAAACTGGAATGTTCGTAAAATATTCTAGGGTAGATGGAGTACCAAATTAACAAAATGTGAATTACTTCTGTTTTTATGTAATACTGCTACACTGTGGGGTAGGCTGAGTGAGCACCTAAATTAAGAAAACTATTTCTAAATATTAGACTTGCATATATAAAACCAAAATGTTATCTGTACTATTTTCTACAGTAAAAATTTTTGGGAGATATTCAGCCTAGGCCATTCTTTTTTTTTTTTTCTTTAATTTTTAAAAAAATATTTTATTTACTTATTTGAGAGAGAATCAACCACCAAGAAAGAGCATCAGCAGGGGGAGGAACAGGGGGAGGAACAGAGGGAGAGGCAGAATGCCCACAGAGCAGGGAACTTTAGGGAACCTGAGGCGGGGCTCAATCCCCTCCAGGGTCATGACTTGAGCCACAGTCACCCAGGTGCCCCAGGGCCTTCCTTCTCCTAGTTCTTCCTAACATAAAAAAGTAAAGTATGTAATGATAAAGTATTTTCCTTTTGATGCTGTTTTACCTGGAATCAGCAGACTATGCCTATTTTTATAAATAAGGTTTGTGGGTTTTTTTTTTTGTTTTGTTTTGAATAAATAAGGTTTTATTAGAATACAGCCATGCTCATTCATTTATATGTTGTCTCTGGCTACTTTCTTCCTGAAACAGCATAGGTGATGGTCAGTGATAGACCATATGGCTTGCAAGCCTGAAAGATTTACTATCTGGCCCTTAAGTGAAAAAGTTCGCTGATGCCTACAGGAAGATGGGAAGAAGGAAAGAGAACCCCCCCTCCCACCCCCAAATAATTCTTTACGACTTTCTGTGGCCTCTTATTGTTGTTCTCTGGTTAGAGTAAGAACTCACAACCAAACAAAGGCAGTAAACACAGAGCTTTACATAAGTTACTGAGAAAATGATGCCCAGAAAAGACTGCTTGAAAACTTCTCACTCTGTATTTCAGAGGCTAGAGTGGTTCTCTTCAGACTTAAAAAAGGTAAAACGTGTATTATTTACATCCCTTTGAGGTCAACAATCAAATTAAAATTCATTTTTTTCAAAACTTACTTGAGATTGTCTCAGATAATTGCTATAGTATTAAGTGCTAAAATTAACAATAACAAATGAATTAAAAGCAGAATGAGTCACCATGATGTTAATACAAGCCTTCTTCCTTTGTCAGTGCCTTTAATCCAAAGAATGCAAAGCATATTACACCTTTTCTCTGTTTTTATTCAGTTCTACTGCCCTCATAACAGTTCTGTAAGAGTTTTCAAGTATTTTTTTTACATTAGTCTTAAATGTAATCCTCCCACAAAAAAAAAAAAAAAAAAAAATCTATAATCTTTCCACTAAACTATACTGTCCCTTTCTTCTATAAAATCAAGAGTTCAGGGGTGCCTGGGTGGCTCAGTCATTGGGCATCTGCCCTCAGCTCAGGTCATGATCCCAGGGTCTTAGGATCGAGCCCCACATCAAGCTCCCTCTTGGCAGGAAGCCTGCTTCTCCCTCTCCCACTCCCCCTGCTGTGTTCCCTTTCTCGCTGTGTGTCTCTCTCTCAAATAAATAAACAAAATCTTTTAAAAAAAAAGCCAAGAGTTCAACAAACTTACCGAAACAGATCCAAGTTACTATACTTCTCAAACCCAGGTTTAAAGAAGGATGCAATAAATTTCCGCAAAAATGGAAGAAGATTATCTCCTTGATTCTATTTCAAAAAGAGAAATGAAGGATACACATTAATGTGACTTACAATGTTTAATTAAATCTTTCAAGGGAGGAAAAAGCCCTTAACTGCCCCCTACTGATTAAATTAAGTTTCTCTAATAGATGGGGGTAGAGATAACTTCTATATTCTGATCTCCAATTAAATCCAATCAACCATTAAACAGTTTAGCACCCAATATGCCACATCTAACAACTGTCTAATAAGCTTCTATTACATGTTTAGCGCTGGTGCTAGGTTTGTTGGGGGCTCTCAATCTGATTAAGACATGGTCCTAGCCCTCACAAAGTCGTTATTACATTATATAAAGCAGCTACAAATAAAACTACGAAGCCACAGAATAAGTACAATGGTAGAACTATGCACAGAGTATTTCTAGCAAAGACAGAAGGAATACCTAACACAGTCTCCAAAGGGAAAAAGACTAGGAAAAGCTTCCTAGAGAGGCTGATGTCTGAAACATCGTGAAGAATGAATAAGAAAATGTGAAACACAAAAAAAATATTTAAGAATTGAGGCTTTTTACCTGTAAGATGAAGAATTTGCACATATGATAAAAAACCTCTGCATTCTGAGGATTTCTTTCAAATGCAGTAAGCCACACTGCCCTGGCTTTATCATGCTGATTTGTTTGCAAATATAAAGCAACAAGGGCTTCCAACAATTGGCAGTTCATGGGACAGGTTTCCAATAAACATTTACAAAGCTCCACTGCAGCCTCGTACCTTAGTAAGAAAAAAGCAGGTCTAAACACATGAGTAAAAATCATTTTTAACACAAGGTTAACTGCTTGCCGATTAAGTTTTACCTCTCTAGAAGCTGGTGCAGAGCAATCATGTTTGTGTAAAGTGGAACGCAGACCTCTACTCTCTCCTCAACAGTAAGGCTCTCATCTGTGCAAGCTTTCACGGCATCTATCGAAAAACATCACAATAACAGAAATAAAACATAAAACGAATTATGTGACTATGTTATTTCAATTCTAAGAGACCAATGAAATATGGTGGCCTACCCTTTCCTTTTGCCTGACTATCATCTTACTATCTTTACTGAACTCTATCTTTACTGAACTTACTTATTACCTGAAGGAGGTATTTTCAGGTATCTCCAAACTCCCTAAAATTCATCTCTTACCTTCACATTCCCAGTAATAAAACCATGCTATGTAAGCTCTCGCATGGATCAACATTTTCACTTAAAAAGTGTCTCTGCATTTACCTAAATGCCTTAAAAATGATCTCAAAAAAGAAAATCAATGATTTCTCTTCATCTTTCTTTCACCCAATTCAAGAGGCCCTGCTTTCTGTTCTACAGCCATTTAAATGTCTCCCCTTAAACTAGATCTTTCAATACTCCTTCAAAACACTCTTTTCCGGGCACCTGGGTGGCTCACTGGGTAAAGCCGCTGCCTTCGGCTCAGGTCATGATCTCGGGGTCCTGGGATCGAGTCCCGCATCGGGCTCTCTGCTCAACAGGGAGCCTGCTTCCCTCTCTCTCTCTGCCTGCCTCTCTGTCTACCTGTGACCTCTCTCTCTCTGTCAAATAAATAAATAAATAAATAATCTTAAAAAAAAACAAAAAACAAAAAACACTCTTTTCCCCTTGTAAAATCCCCACTCTGCATCTCAGAAAGTGGGCCACTGTTTCAAACAACTGCCACCATGTTCTCCTTGCTCAGTGGTATCAAGATTGCCCAGATTTAGAGTTTAAAAGTGAATGTCATTCTGAAACTGCACTTCTGACGTTTACTTATAAAAATCATCTAAATAAACCTAAAGGCCCAGCTCTCCATTTATTTGACTAGCATTTGATAATGTTCTTCTTCTTCATGTCCTCTTGGTCTCATTCATTGACTCCTCTCTTTCAACTTCTTACTGCTATATTCTTAAATGCCTGTTACACCTCAGAGAAAATATCTCACTGCTTCAACTATGGAATGATTTCTTGCAAAAGCATATTAAAAACTGTAAAGCATTTTTTAATACAATAACTCCCTATGTTAGTAATTTTCAAATCATTTCTCTATCCATAATCACCCACTTAAGGTCCAAGGTCTACTTATCTCCTCTGCAAACAAGCATTTCCACTTGGATGACCAATTACCACAAATACTACTCCTACTACCAAAATCAATCTTCCCAAATTTACTTGTGTTCTATCCATACACTTTCTTTCTCCAAGTCTCAAAACCCTGAAATCATCTTTGACTATTTCTTCTCTTCTTCCCTGACATTTAATCAGTCCCCACATCTCTATGTGATAAACTCCAAATAGCTCCAATAAATAGTCCCTCTTTCCTGGTTACTTTTTTTGTGCTTCACTTTTGGCCATCAGCTTCTGGCTGTTTTCATACCTTTGCGATCATTCCTCTTCGGCACATTCTCCCTTTCTTTTTTTTTTTTTAAGATTATTTATTTATTTATTTGACAGAGAGAAATCACAAGTAGATGGAGAGGCAGGCAGAGAGAGAGAGAGGGAAGCAGGCTCTCTGCTCAGCAGAGAGCCCGATGCGGGACTCGATCCCAGGACTCTGAGATCATGACCTGAGCCGAAGGCAGCGGCTTAACCCACTGAGCCACCCAGGCGCCCGCATTCTCCCTTTCTTCAAGAACCACCATCAACAAGTCTACCACACTTACAAAGTTCTTGAAAATCTGGTATCATTCTACTTAACAAGCTTAATTCCTACTATTCTCCAGCATAAACTCTGACTTTGGTAAGGACTCTCCCTTCTCCTAATCTCCCTTCAAGTCCACTATACCAATTTCTATGTTGCTTTTTGTTTACTTAGCTCCTCTACCAGGAATATCCTTCTTTTCCTTCCTTTCTTCACTGGTTTATTCAATACGTATTTACTAAGCACTTAGTATGCTGCCAGACATTATAGGTCCTTGGGACATACAGATGTAAGTAAGACAAGGATTCCATCTTTAAGCAAGCCATATATGTCACATTAGAGTCAAGCTTCAAAGTCCAGCTCCAAGTCCTAATTCTTCTATGAAGAATTCCTTCATCATGCCAACCTACAATAACCTCTTTCCTTTGAGTTTATGACCTGTACGATATAATTCTATAAATAACAGATCTTGGCTTCTTCTGTAAGCACAGAATTTAAACTATATACCAATACAGTTACATGATCTCATAATTTAATAATTATATCAAATGTATAGATTTTATCTTCTGAATAGGCTATATACTTCCTACAAAGAGAAAATAGGCTTTACACCTTCCTGTTTTCTAGTTATTAGAAAAGATAAGATATAGGGACGCCTGGGTGGCTCAGTTGGTTAGGCAGCTGCCTTCGGCTCAGGTCATGATCCCAGCGTCCTGGAATCGAGTCCCACATCGGGCTCCTTGCTTCGCAGGGAGCCTGCTTCTCCCTCTGACTCTGCCTGCCACTCTGTCTGCCTGTGCTCGCTCTCTCTATCTGACAAAAAAAAAAAATAAAAAAAAAGATATAATCTTTAAATGTTCAGCTTGATACACTGCTTTAAAAAAACTACCTCATTCTCTAATTTAATCAACTCATTAAACCTATATAGAATCTCTATTACCTACATATTTAGCAAGTATCTTTTTACCATAATCAGAAAAATTGTGTAATGTAGCACAGTTCCTGGCTTTCATATATACCAAATGTCTAATAACTTATATGGCTCAATTCCTAATCATCTTCTTTTTTGATCCTTAATCTTCCAAGCACTTACATAATAATGTGTCAAACTACAACTTGCAATATATACATACAGATCTGTTTCATTTAATTATGAAGACTCACAGTAAGGGATAAGCTTACGTTCTAAATAACTTCTAAACATTTACACTTACCTTCAAAAACTGCTAACAACATGTCAGGATTAGTCTTGACATCTTGAACTGCTTGCCATGGCATTACGAATGATTCTGTGTTAACGATTCTTGAAGGATTGGCATTAGATGGATCATAAAATTTTGAAGGGAGAACGTTGAATTCAATAAGATGTACGTAGGCCAGCCATGCCAAACATCGATCACTTGTTTTAAGGTATTCAGCTACTATTCCACTATTAGCTGATTTCAAAGCATTCTAGGTAAAATGAAAAAATAATCTGTCTTTTTAAAAATAATGACTCCTATTTCTCCTAAGATTCAAATGTGAAGGCAAAGAAGAATGCAAACTTCCTACTTCTTTGGAGTGCTTCTTAAATACCTTAGTCAAAATAGTGACAGTCAACAATTTTTTTAATAAAAAAAAACTCGACATGTCAATACCAGATTTTCACAGTGCTAAGATTTATAATAAAATTTGTGAAAAAAATTCAACTTATTTGTACATTTTAAGTGTCTTGACATTCAAAATCTAGTAAGATAAAAAGAAAAGAGTGAAACGAACAAATCAAAAAAGGCCCCGATACCCTCAGAGGAGATTTTCAGTATAGATTATTTTCCCATATGTCTAAATATTGAAGTTTATTCTGGTGGGTACTTTTCATATATTATTTTCATTTAAACCTCATGAACACTCTTAAAAACGCATTATCTCCACTAAGCAAATGAAAAACAGTCATAAACTGACCCAACTTACTAGTAAATGGCAAAACAAGGATTCAAATCTGAAGTCTGGGTTCTTATTAAACAATGCTAACCTATAGTGTTTTAGACCTCTACAAAACTCTTAAAGTGTAACTAAACGCTGTAACAAATGTTTACCTGTAAAACTGCAAGTGCACTCTGGCATCTTCCAGTAAATATGTGGAGCTGAACTCTAAACAAGAGGGCCTCTAAGAGCTGAAAGGACAGAATATCTGATGCTTCCCGCTTGGCTGCTCCCATCAGAAACTCCACCATTCTTTCACATACGTAATCCTTTTCTTCAAAGGTGCTTTCTAGGTGGAGAAACTGCCCAAAGAGGTTTCATATAATTATATTTCATAAAAATAAACTGTAAAGCTACAGATTTTCCACATTTCATTAAATGTTTTATTAAATCTTCAATTTCTGCAAGAAGGATAATTATAAATATGTATAAACCCATCTTCCTGGGGCATCTGTCTGGTGCCTCAGTCCATAGAGCATGAGACTCTTGATTTTGGGGTCATGAGTTCAAACCCCATGCTGGGCACAGAGCTCCACTTAAAACAACACACATCTTCCAGTACTATAACCCGTATTTCCCTTTCTACAAGTTGGAAAATAGACTCCATTGAAACTAATACAGATGTATTCTTAGAATAACCCTGAAGCAATTTCATCTCTCCTTTCCTTGAATCATCAAATAAATGGCAGTAAGACCACGACAGATTTTCTAAAGTTCAGGTTTATGATCACATACAATTTATATTGCTTAGGTGTACGAACATATACAAATTAAATATATGTGGCAAAACAAAAGAGCCTAAAAAATTAAGAGATCCTTTATAGACCAAACAACTTTGAGGAAAAACATTATACCCTATAAAATCTTACGAGGATCACTGGCATTAACTATAGCACAAGGCTCCAGGTAAAAAATCAAGCACCTTTCACTTCCATACCTGAGTTAGGAGAGTAAGAGAGTGGCAAGTTCATTCAGTAAGGAATACCATGTTATCCAAATCTATTGGTTCTGAATTTCAGTTAGCAAGTAAATGATGGATCTGACAGTAACAGATTAGCTAAATCTTATGGTTGTTGAGTTTGGCTGGCAAAAATTCAGATATTAATGAATACTTGTTTTACAAGTATAATTTTATGTTTAAGCATGGGTAGGAAACACCCCATTATCTCAGAAAATAAAGAAGAAGGGTGCCTGGGTGGCTCAGTGGGTTAAGCCGCTGCCTTCGGCTCAGGTCATGATCCCAGAGTCCTGGGATCGAGCCCCACGTCGAGCTCTCTGCTCAGCGGGGAGCCTGCTTCCTCCCCTCTCTCTCTGCCTGCCTCTCTGTCTGCTTGTGATCTCTGTCAAATAAATAAATAAAATCTTAAAAAAAAAAAAATTTAAAAAAAATAAAGAAGAAAACGATTTTTTTCACCAAATCTTTGTATTTTGGCAAGTTCAATATTAGTATGGATTATAGATTATTTTCATAAGTAATGAGAACAGATAATAAAAACAAAATGTTTCTCAACATTCATGAAAATGTTATATAAACATAAGAAACTTTAAAAAAAAAATTCTTTTCATGTGCTTTACAAGAAACAATTCACTTAACTTTCGCCCAAACTTTAAAACTGCCTCTGAGTAGTAAGTATAGAATGTTTTAAAATGTTCTAAAGTTAACAAGAAAAATTGCTTCTTCACTAAATATTTTCTTCTTGTTTATTCTGAATTTAATCCTGACCCAGGAGTGGTTTTGAGGTTATGCGACAATGAAAAATTCTTGTATCTATGTACAGATTAAGCATATGACTTAAGTTACATAACAATACTTAAGATGATCCAAAGAATTATAAACACACACATACACACACACAGAACTATGTTATCTTTTCTACTCACAGTCCAAAAACTCTGATAATCGGGAGCATATTCAACAGCTGTTTCACACATTTCCTGCACCTCTTCCTTGGTTCCTCTTTTTGAAAATAATCTGAGGTAATGGCACCAAATCTCTGGATTGTCTTTGTTGTTTTCCAAAGCTCGAGCCAGAACATTTAAAGCAGAATCCAAGGACTCTGAACAAAGCCTATATGTATAAAAGAAGAAACAAGAACATTTTTTTTAATGTTTTAAAATATTCTTAAATCAGGCTGATATTATGTAATGAGTCCATTTTAAAGTTCTGTTTCTACTGGAACCTACTGAGGAGCTAGAATCGCCTATGACAAAAATAGATTAGGATTTTAAAATCACATCAGTCCACAAAGGGTTCTAATTTCCCACAGACCTAACAATTCCTTTTTAAGTTGATATTCAGTGAGCATTTACCAGATAAAAACACAATGTTATAAAACCCTAGATTATCAACTTCAAATGCACTTTATGTCCATGTTCAGCAATACCTTTTATGAGTTACACTTGTCTGGGAATGGGAAAAGTTAAACAATTCCCCCTCAAGGCCAGCTACTGCCAGCACAAAATATCAAAGCTTTCAATGTAACAGTTTTTTCAACGGTCAAAAGCTTGCTATCTCTTGAAGAAGATAATTGTTTCTCATGATCCTATTCATAAAATAATACAGTTCTTTTGGCCTTCACTCAGTAAGTGAGTCAGAAAAGAAAACAGTGTAACTTATCCCACATGGAAATGACACACAAGGCAAGTTAAACGAGCACCATACTCAGGTATGTGTGATATATTACCATTCTATATGCTGCCTTACTGAAGAAGCTTTTATACCAAGTTTTCAGACAGACATTCAGAAGGCCTTTTTTCAAAGATTAATTTATAATTTTAAATCATAGTAATAAAAGGTTATTCCTAGTAATAAAAGATTATTCCTGCTAATACTATCAAAAAGTAGGAGTCAGAAAATGCAATAGGTTAGTGAGAAAAATTACTATTTACCTTATTTGAAGGCATATAATACCACCCACAGAAAAAAAGTCAATTCATCAGAATTTAATGTTCCTATACAAGCTTTAAATCTCTAAATAAAAAAACTAACATATTATTTAAGTTGTTCTATTGTGATTTTATCATAATTTTAAGAGACTATCACTACTGGGGCACTTGCGTGGCACAGCCAGTTGAGTAGCTGACTCTTGGTTTCAGCTCAGGTCATGAGCTTGGTGTCATGAGATCAAGCCTTGTGTAGGGCTCCGTGCTTAGCTCGGAGTCTGCTTAGGACTCTCTCTCCCTCTCCCTCTGCTCCTTCCTCAGGTGTGCTTGCACACATGTGTCCTCTCTCTCTCCAAGAATAAATAAATCTTAAAAAAAAAAAATGCTACTAACAAAACCTGCCTTTTAAAAAGAAAAACCAATAATCAATCTTTATACCATCAGAATTTACTGTTTTAACTAATCCTACTTTGAAATAAGAACCTACTAGAGTTAAAAACTGGGGATAATTTATTACTCACACACTGAACCACGCAAACCAGTCAAGATTTAGAGTTTTTCTACTAGCTTTTAAACAATAAAGTGCTCCTGGCTTTGTCAAAAACAAAGACTTCATTGATACCATGATGGAAACGTGAGTACCATAGATGAAACAAACTTCAAACATAAAAATATAATTGTGCAACAGATGACACAAAGTTTAGAAGTAGACTTACCCCTCATTTTGATTCAAGTACTTGTATGCAAGCTTGAGCCAAAGTTGTACATGAGAAGGATTTTCAAGCACGCTTGCTTCTAAATTAGCAATGTCATCAGTCTCATTTGTAAAGTATCTAACATCGTCTGGAGTGACAACCGTATCTAAAGCTGGAACATTTATTCGGTTCTCTGGCTGGAAGGCTGGAAGGGAAAGTATCATTAGCTTTATACTTTCTCTTATCCACAGACCGAGGAAAACAATAACTGGCTTCATCTTTAAAATAATCTAAAAATCTAAAGAATCAAAATAAACACATCAGCTCATAGTTTTAAAGTAGACTGTAATATAATTTACAAACGGACACTTCTAAAAGTGAAGGGGGTGTTATTAAAAACTACACCAGGATAACAAATATAAACCAGGATTCTGCTGGGCAAACCAGAAATATGGTCTCCCTACTTCGAAGGTAAGTGGCTTCACCTAATAATTCACATTCACTAAACAGTAAAATAAACAAAATTATCATTTATGAAGATAATTTATTCCACTATACTTAAAGAAAAAGTACTATATTACTGTAAAAAGCTCATGGGATCATGTATCTATTAGATATCAAATCCACAAATAGTGAACAAATTTTGCAAACTTTAATAAGTAACACAAATTTACAATAATGTAAGATGTGCTTGACAATACAGAACTCATTCATATTCACTTTGTTCATTATTTATTCATTCTGTGATCCCACTGCATGTTAGAAAGCACAGACTAAAAACAAAATAAAATACTACACCTGCCCTCAAGGACACAGGCCAGGCAATGGGCAATCCTGCACAATGAGGAACAGCATTAAATGCCAAATGGCGTCACTGTTCTAAGAAAAAAAAAAAAAGAAAACAAAAACAGAACAAAAAACAAAACAAAACAAAACAAAAAGCCCAAGCTAGCAGATACACCAAAAAATTAGTACTGTGTTAGACAAAGATAGAACACCACAATGTAATGATTCAAGGCCTTAAATTACTTCTTACCATACTTAATTGGTCCTGTAGACTGTTCCTCATCACTACTGAAGCTATTCTCTGAAACAGGTTTCCTCCAAAACTTTGGCTTCCACTTTCTTTTATCTTTGTAGGTTGTAAATGGAGGTGCTAAAGTAGATAGGAGATTATTACCTGATATAACTAGATTTTAAAAGGGTACCCAAACAATACTCAAAATGAGCTAAAATTATTGTTAGTCAGAAATGACATACAGATGTATTTTCTGCCCTACAGAAAAAGATGGTTATTCTATTCTTTGAGCATGTTACATACATATATATACACATGTGTATTTATTTTGGAAAACATAACATCAGAAAATTTGCTATCATAAAGAAACTACACGGTCCTTGTGTGTGTCTGTGTGTGCGTGTATGCGCGCGCGCCAGAGAGAGAGAGAGAGAGACTCACTATGGCCTTTACTCTCGTTGATATTGCTAACAAGGAGAACAGCCATCTGGTCCATTGACATTCGATCTTTATTTACTCCAAAAAGTTTCTCAACATATTTTTCTGAAATTAGAAGAATATTATCTTTATTTATAAAAAGCATAAAAAACATGGATTACAGAGACAAAGCCAATTAAAAAATATAAAGAGAAGAGTAATTTAAAAATTAAAATAAAGTTTATGTTACCAGTCAAAAACATATATGCCTCCTAAAAGGCAAGGCTTCCATTACCTTAACTACTATGGCAAATCTTACCACATCATGCACCCAAGCTGGGCTCAAAAAAAAAAAAGTATTTACTGAAACAAACCAAACAAGTGAAAATTAAAGTCCCAAATTGAGAAGGACTATATAGATTCAGTGACTTCATGATCACTCTGGGTTGCGGTAAACACTAAATTTAATAAAAACCAATTCCTTTACTTCTAAAATACTTGCAGTTTAAGGTTGGATATTTGGTAACAAATCTAAAAAAAAACCTTATCAGTATTTACTTACAATGCCATAAAAATCTATGCTTTTTATAATATCAAGGTGTATAAAGTCTTTTTTATTTCTTTGTAGAATTTGAAACCACAATTTCCAATCCTTCTCTATTTATTAAAACAATAATGAATAAAAATAGGGCTCTACTTAAAAAGCAATAATAAAATTGTTACTTAATAATAGTTATTAAAATAAGAAAATAGTTAAAATTAAATATTAATATTAAAAATAATAGTTAACAAGTATGTTACTATATTCCTCTAAATAAACTGAACTATTAAGATGAGTTCTGTCCAAAGAACTTCACACAACAATGGAATATCTTCTATCCGCACTATCCTACTGGTAAGGACTTAACCACTAATGAGCTACTGAGCTCAAAAGCAGCTATCAAGCACCTAAAATGTGGCTACAGCAACTAAGGAAGAAATTTTAATTAATTTATATTTGAAAAGCAAGATATGGCTAGTGACTACTGTATTACAGCAAATCTAGATAAAATGCCATAGGTGAATGTATTGAATTATTATTACAACTCCTTAAAGACTCAACAACTAAACAAATCTAATTGCCTACATTTAAATTTTCTCTTGGAGAACAGTAAAACTCTTTCAATACCTGCTGCAGCAGCAATTTCGTCATCAGTGCTCGTCTCCGAACAACCAATCAGAGATAGATTATACGACAAAATGTCCTGGAATAGCTGTTTTCGGCTAAGTGTATAGTCTTGTGTATGCTGCCTAAAACAAAACGACAACACACAAAAGATCATCGTGTAATATGAAACCAAACTGTCTTTCAAATTATAAAATATTCACAAATAAAAGCTACTCACCACTGACAATCATCATCATTACATGTTCCTGTTAAATCAAAACGGCAGAAACACTGATCCGGTTCAATCATATTAC
Source organism: Mustela nigripes (assembly GCF_022355385.1). Classification (NCBI taxonomy): domain Eukaryota; kingdom Metazoa; phylum Chordata; class Mammalia; order Carnivora; family Mustelidae; genus Mustela; species Mustela nigripes. The sequence continues at coordinate 45,767,476 of NC_081562.1, read as the reverse complement.
TGTATGATACTGAGCTTAAGGGAAGTTTTTCCTTGGTTCGATAGTATGGACTAAATCTAAGGAGAAGAAAGGTAGACAAGGACATTATACTCGACAAACATTCCCTAGAAAATTGGGAAATTTTTCATTTTTCTTAATTAAAATTTCTAAGCTTTCGGTTTACTATTTATCTAACAATATCAAAGTGAACTCTAAATAACCAGAATATCAATGACAGGGACAACTTTTTTATGTCTAGAACACAGAATATCCAAAACAGAAAACAACAACAAAAAACCCTGTATTTCAAAAGCTCAGTTGGTTAAGTGTTTGACTCTTGGTTTCAGCTCAGGTCATGATCTCAGGGTTGTGGAACTGAGCCCTGCTGCAGGTTCCCTCTGCTCGAGATTCTCACCCTCTCTCTTGGCCCCTCCCTGTGCTTGTGCTCTCTCGTGTTCTCTTTCTCTGTCTCACTCCCTAATAAAATCCTTAAAAATAATGTTTTGTATCACATAATAAAATGGTATATAACACTGGGGTTTTTTTGTTTTTTGTTTTTGTTTTTTTTAAATGATGTTTTTACATTTTTAGGGATATTGGTGTCACTCTGTTGTTTTTTTTTTTTTTTATTTAAGATTTTATTTATTTATTTGAGAGAGAGACAGTGAGAGAGAGTATGAGCGAGAAGGTCAGAGAGAGAAGCAGACTCCCCGTGGAGCTGGGAGCCCGATGCAGGACTCGATCCCGGGACTCCAGGATCATGACCTGAGCCGAAGGCAGTCGTCCAACCAACTGAGCCACCCACCCATGGGGTCCCATGCTTTTTTGTTTTTTGTTTTAAGATTTTATTTATTTGACAGAGAGAGAGAAAGAGTAAGCATACAAGCAGGGGAGCAGCTGCAGGCAGAGGGAGAGGGAGAAGCAGGCTCCCCACTGAGCAGGGAGCCCAATGTGGGGCTGGATCCCAGGACCCTGAGAATCACAACCTGAGCTAAAAGCAGACGCTCAAAACACTGAGCCACTCAGGTGCCCCAACACTGGTATTTCTTGCACGTTACCAGCCAACAAAAAAACTAAGGGAAAAGCCTATAGTACCTGATATGCGTTTTACAATTTTATCCCACCCACTTACAGTCTCACAACTTCCTTCTGGAAGTAGAAATCTTTTTAAAAAGACAACCTCAATAAAGTCACCATCTTTATCAATCAATTCAACCATATCAACCATAAAATCAATTTTATGGAAGCTGGCCAAAGCATTACTTAGAATAATGGTAAAATTATTTTTAAACTTAAAAATTCTTACTTGGGGGCGCCTGGGTGGCTCAGTGGGGTAAGCCGCTGCCTTCGGCTCGGGTCATGATCTCAGGGTCCTGGGATCGAGTCCCGCATCGGGCTCTCTGCTCAGCAGGGAGCCTGCTTCCCTCTCTCTCTCTCTCTCTGCCTGCCTCTCTATCTACTTGTGATTTCTCTCTGTCAAATAAATAAATAAAATCTTTAAAAAAAAAAAAATTCAATGGGGCGCCTGGGTGGCTCAGTGGGTTGGGCCTCTACCTTCGGCTCAGGTCATGATCCCAGGGGCCTGGGATCGAGTCCCGCATTGGGCTCTCTGCTCAGCGGGGAGCCTGCTTCTCCTCATCTCTCTGTCTCTCTACCTATTTGTGATCTCTCTCTCTCTCTGTCAAATAAATAAATAAAATCTTTAAAATAAATAAATTAATTAATTAATTAAATAAAATAAAAAAATAAATAAAAATAATTCTTATTTGACTCTAATCATTTTTCCTAAAATCCCTACCAGAGATAATTCAGAGCTCTCCACAATTCCCCCAATAACCAGAAATTAGAACTTGGTAAGAATAAACCTAGTATGAGCTAAACCTTACTTCCTGATAAGGTTCAAATCTGACAATAAGACAATTTCATTTCCCCTAAAAGGACAATTCATTTTTCAGTCACCATGACGCCAATTATTTTTTTCATTATCATGAACTAGCCAAGATTATACTGTCATTAAGATCAAGGAGCAGTCCTGAAATTCAAGCTTGTCGAGTCTTTCTTTCATACCTGTAGGACTTAAAAACTAGAAGAGGACTATGGTAGGGTCTAAAAGGACACGGCTTCACTTCTGTTGTTTTACTCTGTGCTGTCACAAAATCCACATCCACAGAAATCTCCTGCAAAAGAAATCAGTAATTGCATAAAGCAAAGACAGCTAGGGTAAATCCTAGACTTTATAAAACGTATGAAATGTTCAGTTACCTGACCATGCAAAGTCTTTTCCGTAATGCCTGTAGTGGTCTTTAAAATCAACTGTTTTAAGCTATCAGCTTTTGAATATAATTTTTGTAATTCACCGATTTTTAACCCTAGAAAAAGTTCTGGTTTTTCTACTGTATTCTTAGTAGGTTTGTTGATGCATTCTTTGTTAGGCGTATCAGTGTGCTTAAGGTTAGGTTTAGTAAAAGAATTTGACTCTAAAAATGATCTTCTTCGTTCCCTGTTTGAACCTGACAAAATCTCATCATCAACATCATTTTCCTCAGTGTCCAGACTTAATTTATCTTGAGTCAAATCGTGAAGTGACGGTTGAGGTAAAGAAAATTCAGGTTCCTCTTCCACAACTGGAGCAATATTTAGTTGTTCCTTTGCTTTAAGGGCCCGGGCTTCTTTTAGTTTCTGAATTTTCAGGGCATATTCATATTCTAGCTTTTGTAATCGTCTTTTTTCCATAGCAATTAGTTCTGCTGAATGTTTTCTGGGACTTGATACTGGAGAATTGTCCAGTCTCATCATTTTGTTTGGCTGGAGAAAAAAATGATATACATATTTTACATCACTATGATTTCATAAGAATTTTTTGGTTAAGATGTGTTACCCCTACAATACAGTGCCAATATTAAAAAACTAAATCATTGACAAGAATATAATAGTTTGACAAAACTCCCCAATAGTTATGCCAGTTAATCTATAATCTATGAAAAACAAAAGACAAAGCCAAAACAAGAACTATAAAATAAAGCTTCCAAAAATGTGGACATCATTTAAAAACAAAGCTTTAGCCTGTGTGAATATGCAGGAAAAAACCCGAGTTATTTTATACATCTCTTACCCTCGGAAGTATCATGAAAACTTTTTCCTTTGCAAAAATAAAATATTCCTACAAACAACTTACTCCAAGGCGATCCTGTTCCAGTTTACGTTTTCCTATTTCTTTACTAGCCACTGCCTTTGCCCGCGCAAGCTCTTCCCCATACTTTAGAGTCAAAGCTTTCTTAATGGTAACACGTTGCTGAACTTTGTGAATCTGAAAATACAGGATATTTCTGGAAATGTAAATGTAAACCTTAGGAGAGAGGAAATACCTTCTTAAACACAGAGCAGCTTTAGGGTATGCACCTGAAAATAAAAATATGCCAATATTATGTCACAATGGAAAACAGTACAAAGGTTATACATTTTGAGGTCTTTGGTTTAAGGTTTTGTTTTAAAAAAAATCTGGACCATAAAAATGTAGAGTAAACATGAGACTACAATATCTTAAGGTAAAAAAAAACACAAAAAAAAACAGTATCTTAATGTAAAAAAAGAACATTACTTGTTCCTGAAGCTTCTTTAAAAACATTCTGTTGACACTGAGAATTTTCTCTGTTGCCTGAAGCTGTTCTGTAAGTTTTGTAATCTTTGTTTCAGCATTTCGAACAGATTCTTTCTTCTTAGCTTCTTGCTGTACGAGATTCTTTAAAACAGATTCATCTTTCATCAAGAGAATCCTAATTGAGAAATAACAAAACTCTTATTAATGTCTTTCTAAACTAGTAGGCTAACATCATCAGAATAAAAAATTTACAAAGCAATAGCTTGATTTACAAAATATACTGACAGGGCACCTGGGTGGAACAGTAGGTTAGGCATCCAACTCTTGGTTTCTCCTGAGGTCATAATCTCTGGGTGGTAAGATAGGAGGCCCACGATGGACTCTGTGCTCAGCAAGAAGTCTGTTTAAGACTCTCTTCCTCTCCCTCTGCCCCTACTCACTGCATGTGTACATACATTCTCTCAGATAATCTTAAAAACATATATACTGATATTAAAAGGATGGCTATTTTCATATGCACTAATCACACAGATATTCAAATAAACATTATTCCATTTTATGAAAACGAGGAGTCTGATCTTTTTCTTAAAAAAAAAAATCATTTAAGTCTGAGTAATGTGAATTACAGTTGAAAAACCACTACTAGATATGACTGAATCTGACCATACAAGACTCCTAAAAGATGAGGACTTTGGACAGAAAACTGCGATGTTTAACATCATTTATAATGCTCTTAATATACACACAAATAAACATCTGATTAACATAATCAAGCACACTTCAAATCTCTAACTCATTTTATCTAAAGCAAGGCAAGCAAGGGGAAAAGGAAGTCTAAATTTTTAAACAATATACAGATGTAAAGTTGGAAATGAGAATAAAAACAGAACAAAAAATAAATTTATAGATACAGATTTTCATTTTCTCAACTACTAAATATTATAGTTAAAAAAATGATGGCTCTTTCCCTGAAGATATATTTCAACAATCACAACAGCTGATATCTAGAAGGAATCATAAAGACAGAGAATATGTGATGGAATGGGGAACAGAAAGACAAAAAATTTTTGAAAACCTTTTCACTTTTTTTTAAACTTTTTTTTTTTTTTTTAAAGATTTTATTTATTTGACAGAGAGGGAGAGAGAGATCACAAGTAGGCAGAGGCAGGCAGAGAGCGAGAGAGAGGGAAGCAGGCTCCCTGCCAAGCAGAGAGGCCGATGTGAGGCTCGATCCCAGGATCCTGGGATCACGACCTGAGCCAAAGGTAGAGAGGCTTAACCCACTGAGCCACCCCCAGGCGCCCCTACCTTATTTCACTTTTTATTGAACCTACTAAATAAATGGAACTTAAGTGAATGTATTTTAATCTCCTTTAAAACACACACAATATCATTTCATACTGATAACACTGGAGATTTACAGTCACCACAGCATTTCATTTATGAAGCACATTTTTCAGATCTTCAGTATCAGTAATGTCTTAGCATCACTGTGTATCATAGTTTGGCTAGCAGCAGGTTTTCTTAGTGCATAAAATAATGGCATACTTTAGATGTATAAAATGCTGAAAACATTTATAAAGACTATTTTTAAATGTATTTTATTTTGTTCAGAATACTTAATCTCCAATGTCTTGTAATGAAATGAAAAACAGAACATATTTCTGTTTACTTATAAAAAATTTCCAGTCACTAAGTCCTTGAGCTATCTATGGTGCCTTACCAAAACATTTCAAATTACATTGTTTTTCATGATTTAAAAAAATAAAGAGTACCAAGATGGTTATAAATTTCTACCTTTTTCCATTAACTGTGGGTAGATGAACTTTTGAAGCTTATTTTAAAAATCATTAAATTATTTATACATTGCTAATTCATCACTGTGATCAACTTTTACAATCAAACTTTGAAGTTTAAGAACAAGTCAGTTAGTTAGTAACAACAGAATAAGGAACGTCTTACTTGAACAGAAACTCCCCACCTTACATATGTAAACCTATAGGGGGACTAGCGGAAAACTCACAAGTATTGATGTTAACACTTTGTTCTTCACCAACCATGATTTCAAGGTGGGTGGAGTGAAAAAGATGTATAGCCATAATCAAATATAATCATTTCTATCAAATATATGCTAATGGTCCGTATCACAAGAAAAAAATCTTTAACTATATATGGGGACAGATGTTACTATACTGTGGTGATCATTTCATACAGTACATAAATACCGTATCATTATGTTGTACACCTGAAACTAATATAATAATATATGTCAATTATACCTCAACAGAATAAATAACTTCCCCAAATATGTGAATGAATTCTAGGATTCATTATGTTCATCTTGTGAGGTTCTATTTTTTTTTTTTTTTAAGATTTTACTTATTTGATAGAGATCACAAGTAGGCAAAGAGGAAGGCAGAGAAAGAGGAGGGGAAGGAGATGGAGCAGAGAGCCAGACGTGGGGCTCGATCCCAGAACCCTGGGATCATGACCTGAGCTGAAGACAGAGGCTTTTAACCAACTGAGCCACCCAGGCGCCCCGAGGTTGTATGTTTTCAAAGTTTTGAAACACCACTCAAAACACAGTGATTTCACAAAACGTGTTAAGTTTAGGATTGTAACTTAATATTCACACATACATAACACCATATTTGATGATGTGTATTATTGAACAGACTGGGTAATGACTCTCTCCAACAAAGCAGCCCACCTTTAATAACAACAATATGGTTCCAATGAAGGTATTTCAAAAAGATGTCAAAGTTTTAAAGAAAATTCCAAAACAAAGAGTTTCATACATGTTTTTAGCAATGAATAAGCCATGTGTATATCTGAAGGGAAACAAATCTCCTTTGAAGTCTTGAAATTTTCATTTAAATATTAATACTATTATTTTATATAAACATACAATTCAATAAAATGATAGTCTTCTATGGTTTTACCAAGTATGAAAGAATCTGTAATCATATAGTATACTTTTTATGACATACAGCCACAAAAATACATCATTCTAATACAGGAACATTTAAATACATACCAATATTTAATCAGATAAAGAGGCTCACCTATGTTTTTTAAGTTTTGCTTCTGCATCTGTAACCTGCTTAGTAACCATTGCTATTCTGCCAATCCCATCAATTTCCACATCAGAGTTTCCTGGGGATGATGAACTTGTCTTCAGCTGATCTGATTTAATCAAACGCTGTTTCTCTCTACTAAAATAACCAATAAAGGTAGAAGAATTATACCAAGAAATAAATTAAAATTATTTATCTTCAAAGCTCTATTCTATTTCATAAAATAAAAATATTAATCATATTGACTAATAATGATGACCAATATGCATGACCAAGCTGGCATTCAAAGTTGAAAGTCTGCGTAGCCTGAGTATAGAGTTGTCAAATCACTATGTTGTACACCTAAAACTCGTGCAACATTATGTGTCAACTACACTTTAATTTAAAAAAAGAATACTGCTGATTCTACTAAGTATTTTTTCAGCTTTACTGAGGTATAACTGACAAAATGATATATTTAAAGTGTAAAAATGACTTAGTGTAGTTCTCTTTTATAACAGCTTTCATCTCTTCTCTAAGCTGTTTATATCTCAGTGCACCACTGTATTCAAGTCTATAAATGATTATCTGGCTCCCCCTTCTGTGAGTTATAAAAACATTAAGTCTGGATCTTGGATAAAACCAGCACCACTCATCTCCCAATGTCAATAAACTGTATAAAGACTAAGTTAAGTACTGAAATAGCACATACCTTTAAAGCTAATTACAAAAAATGCTACTCACTTGGCAATCTCTTCCTTTAACAATCTATATTCAATCTTCTTTTCTTCAGGCAAAGCTTCAGGTGTTCGCATGGGATCATTTTCTTTTTCAGATTTTGGAGGTACTTTCGGTTTTGAAGCTTGCTAGAAAATAGTTAAAGTCAACCAGATCAACAGCTTCCAAAAGAACCACTGAGATTTATACTTCACAATACAACCCGGTGCACATTTATGTAGTTAGAAATAACTGAATAACTTCATAATTATTTTCTATTTCTTTTCTTAAAACAATGCAGCCTGTTAGCAACAACTTAACTGTATGATCCACTAAATTTACAGTTTTAAAATAATTGAACTAAATCATATGTAACCTACATACATATAGTAAAAGTAGGGGTAAAAGTTATATTTAGATTTTATGTTTAATAAAAACTGTTTTCTGGTAATGTGATACAATTTTCAAAGCAATACATTTCTTTAGTACAGAGGACAATTATCCACTCAATTTTTACTAGTTTGAAAAAGGGACTAGTCAGTTGGGAAAAAAAAAAACGGATTTTTGATAGTTAAATCTAATTAAATTTGCATATTCTTCACTCTGTAAAGTCCTAAATAACACAAATACTTAAAATATTTCCACAATTCAATATATTAAAAATCTAGACCTCTAAGGTCTAATTTTTGGGGGAGGAAAAGAAACCTTTAATGACTATCAATAAATCACCTTTTAATCTTTCATTATTGCACTGACCTCAGCAGTTCGTCTTGCTTCTTTAATCATGGACTCCAATCCACCAAAAACACTATTTGTTGACTTGGAAGCCTCTCCATCAGACTCACTGTCATCTGAATCATTCAGTGTTACAACTACTGACTTATGCTTTGGAAGCTGCAAAAATAATATATTTGTTTCTTCTGATGACAAAAGTAACTATTTTTTCTTGGTTCTACCCCCAACTAGATGTGTTGCATTGGACAAGTCATTTAATCTCTTGAATTTCAATTCCTAAAAATAATGGACTCCAAGTAGAGACAGTCTATGGTTTCTTATGGTTATGCTGAATATCTAACTTAGTCACACTTCACCAATATAAGTTATTTACCCACCACATAAAATACTCTATATTTTCTATATTTCTAGAAATTCCTATGATCACCTTTCCATTAAGTTTTATTTTCCCCAACTTTCTTTTTTTTCTTTAATTACTCTGGGGCAGGGGAGGGGGGGCAGAGGGAGACAGAGAAAGAATCTTAAGCAGGCGCTCTACCCCACAACCTTGAGATTACAACTTGAGCTGAAACTAAGAATCGGATGCCTAACCAACTAGCCATCCAGGCACCCTATTTTCTCCAACTTTCTATAAAGAACCATAATGCCACCTAAGTTAGCTATCTTACCAACCAAACAAAAAATTAATAATTCTATATAGTTACTGACAAAACTTTTTTGGGGCTTTTGTGGTTATATAGAGAGGGTAAGTAGCCAAAACTGGTTTACCTAACTGAGGCAAGATTTCAACTTGGCTTTGGCTCCAATTATTTTATTTCAAAACCATTGAAAAACAAGGTAAAAAGAAACTGTCATTTCAATTTCTTTAATGGACATCAGTAAACATCGTAAATAAATCCTGCCATTACAATATAATCAATAATTGAAAAAAATACTAGCAAACATAAACAAAGGTGAAAGAAATAAAAACTAAAAGTAACTCTAGAACAAAGAAAATCTGAGTGGATTAATTTATATAGAAAAAAATGAAAAAAAAAAAAAGGCAAAAAGAAAATGCTTCTCCAAAACATTATCGCTAACTCTAATAGTTTTCAAGCAAAGAAACTGCTCCCATTTCACTATTAATAGTTTTCAATTAGCAATAATCGCGCCTCGGATAAACCTCATTGGCTACGATACTGCCACTGCGCCAAGCTGCCATTTCACTATTAATAAATAAAAATTGTTTTTACTTATATATGAATATATGTAACATATTCAAATGAACTAGGAGTTAGGGTATAAGACAGCAGCAAAATTTCATAAAAATTTCTCACAAACTGTTTAACAGAATTAATTATGTTGCTTTTTTTTACCGAGATCACAGTTCGTGGAAGACGAGGTCCTCTGTGAAACTTTGGATTCTGTATTCTAGGCTGAGATACTGTATTAATACTGACTATCGATAGATTGCTTCTTGGCACAGGCTGTGAATTGTTCAGAACTGGAGGTGAAGGTGGGTCACTGTTACTGGATGTTTCCTAAATGAGGAAAAAAGAAATATGAAACATTACTAAATAAAGAAATTTCTGTCATCTTGAAATGTCCTGAGTAAATCAGCTTCAGACTTATCATTACTCTGAAAGGCCCAATGAAACCCAGAGAAAAGCAAAGCTAAAACTAGGTTCAAGTGCACCACCTAGAGGTTCAGGCACCTAAATTACCTCTGGCTTAAAAGCTCTTTTATTTGCAAGAGACTTAAGGAGCTCTTCTCTAAGCAGCATTTCTTCCTCCTCTTCCTCATCTGCAAAAGGTGGTTTTGGAGGCTGTTCTGGATCTTCAGGCGGGAGAGGTGGTAAAGGTGGTAGAGGAGGTAGAGGTTCAAGAGAAACACACAAGCCTTCCACATAAGGCTGGCTCAAAGGTGGCATAGACTAGTTTTTTTAAAAGAGAAAAAAATAGTAATTACAGCCAAATTTTATAAATTTCAAATATTTATCTCTGGAGCAACATTAAATTTAAAAAAGATAAACTTTAGGTTACTACTTTAATTGTAAGCATAAGTGAACTAAGTGTCACTTAGTAGATCTTAAAACTAAACCAAATTCAATATTCAACCATAAAAAGTGTAATTTTTGCAAGTAAAAAAAAAATTTTTTTTGAAACATCTAATTTATGAACTTCAGGGTAATTATACAAACTTCTCCATCCCCCTTCTTATTTTCACTCAGCTTTCCAAAAGACAGAAATCAAAGTTTACAGGGTCTCTTCTCTAGATAATTACCTGAAAACAAGTGAGGATACTGAAAACCAAAACATATGATAGATATTTAAGTTAAAAAAAAAAAAATTAGGCACCAAAGGAATTCTGGAAAGAGTCCAGAGTATCTCAAGAACTATCCAAAAGAATCTCTTAGATGTTTGAGTAATGGTTTCTTAGAAAGTACTTATGAAGAAAACTAAATTTATACAAATATCGGAGTTCAGATATATTTTTGTTCCAAAGAACTGCCAGAATTTCTCTCGCCATTTAGTTCATCTATTTTCCATTTCCCAAAAGGAAACATTTCAAGCAAGAAGGGGAAAAAAAAGTTTTTTTTCATTCTGTGCTCTCAGATTCCCCTCACCTTAAGCTTCCAAGGAGGACACCAGATGTCCACCTAGGAACTGTGAAATGACAAAGAACCCATTAACCTACTGAGAGATCCGACTTGGTCTGTAGGTTCTTTCCAACTAGAAATAACCTCAAAACTTTTACTTTATGATTCTCCCACTTACTTTTTTCTTTCTTTCTTTTTTAAATGAGGGCCTGCTGTACTCTTAAAAAGAAGCTGGGGGAAAAAGAAACTAACTTCTACATACAACGTAACATTCTTTAGATGAAATTTCAAATTAAAAATAACTACTCATCAAAAGAGGAAAAAGGAAAAGAATTCATTTCTGAAAGTATCCTAATGCACTTAAGCCCAAATGCCAAAGAAGATAATGCAAAACAGCAGATAATCTTATTCTGCTTTAGAGTAAGTTTTTGGAATAGCTACCAGCTGAGAAGTAAAATGGAAACATGCTAAGTACTGAAAGGAAGTACACATAAGATTAAAAATTAGCTATGAAAAAAATCTCCAAATGGACAGCCTGCCAATATTTAATTAACTATTTATTCTATAGGTTTCAGAGCTACTAAATTTTGGTAAACAATTCTACTTTAAGCTCTCTTTAAGTATTAACTACTTTTAGTTACATACCAGTTTTTCAAAACAAGTTAGAAAAGACACAAAACAACAGAATAATTTTCTTAAAAATCACATCAATTCACACTTACAGAAACCTGAGGTGGTGGAGGCAAAGAAATAGACGGTGCTGGAGAAAAATACCCCAGGGAACATTCAGAGAAGAATGGTGGCTGCACCGGTGAAGGGGCTGTAAAAAATGTTAGGAGTTTACAAACAAATATACTTTGAAAGGAATAAATTAAGATTATGATATGCCTGAAGAAATACAAATACATCTATCTAAACAGAGTGCAAATTAGTATCTTTAACCTCCATGAGACCTCCCTACCCATTCAATAGTGTCCCTTGTCATCAGAAAGCCAGCCTTCCAACTTAAGTTGACAATTAGTGCCTTAAAACATTTTGTTCCACTTCCACTCATCTTCAGGAAAGAGAACAAGAAACACAAGAAAAATACTTTTTTTTTCTTTTTTACAAACTATTTTTAAAGGAATAATAAAACAAAAAATTCCTGAATTTGCTGAAGTGTTCTAACCAAAGGACAAACAAAAAACAAACCACTAATGTGGTAATTCCATTCCTCCCTTTATGTGGAATGAAAAAATGAACTACTTAAGTTGTATAGAAAGCAAATTGCGGGAATGAAAAGAACTGCTTCCTGCTGTATTTATCAATTAAATGTACACTCTGTCACATTTAATAATTCTGAAATAGTTAGAATCAATGCCTCTCAATGAAACTGTTAGCATTTTTCTCTTCCCTGGTAGCAGATAAAAATAATCATGCATTTTACCTTCAGTGGTTTCTTAAATCAGTGAAATACGGCAGATTGGAAACTACTCTTGCTACCCAGTAACTATAATCCTCAGGTAAAAAAACTAATGCTTCTTTATCCTAGCTGTCTCACAAGTCAATATGGTCATTACCCACATGATTTATATGGTTAACTTGTGCCTGTATGATACTAGTTGAAAATTCAATTGGCCTTTAGAACATTTTACTTCTTAAAAATAAATACCGGTAGTGAATATAGCAAAAAGCTATAATTTGACAAAGGTGAGTAAAGAGTACATTCTCTACTAATTTTTTACAAAAGTTTTTGAAAGCATAGTATGTAAAATTATTTTATAGAAACAAAGTATTAATAATATTGTTAATACTTGGGAATACAATGAAATATCTTGAAGAACCTGGAAGCAAGAAAACTTAATACTGACCAAAGAGAGTTAAATTCTGAAATCGAAACATAATATTCTGAAACAAAACATAATATGAAACAAACATAAGCCTAAAGAGTAACCAAAAAATAAACACTTTTGGTAAACATAACCCAAATCATATAGATTTTTCTGTTTCTGTCTAGACACACTAAAGTAAGATTCTCATTTTGTTTTGTTCTAACAATATGACCACAGGGAGCAAAACACTGATGATATGATCTTTCAAGTAAGTGTTCCAGTTCCTAGAATGCCAACTGCATTCAGTTATCTGCTTGTTTTACATGTTTTAATTAGTGAGAAAATAGGTCTCCCACAGAATCACCCCTGAATAGCAACTAAAGCAAGTCTCCAGCCCTCAAGAAGAATCACATCCTACAATATGCAATCTAACTGAACATTGCTCTGAGCAGTTCTAACCAGCCCCTACCGAGATGCCACTAGTAGTACCACTTACCATTTCCAAATTCCTACAAAGTAACATCACTGGAAGGAGAAAGGAACCCAAGAACACGGAAGATTTTTTTTCCACTAAAGCAGAAATTGTCTATGATATAAAGATAACTTGAGACGAAAAAAAATTTTTTTTTATTTAAAAGCAGTGTTCTCATCTTTCCCACAATCTTCATTTTTAAGAACAAACAGTTAATAGCAGACTTTAAACACTGCCTTTTTATTTAAATGCTATCTAGAAAGAAACACCTGAAAGAAAGGTTAATATTATATATTTGAAGTTTGCTTTCAAAGTATCTCCACTAAATGTCTACGGTTACCCAATTCACCAACTAACATCACTTTCATTACACATTTCTTTCAAGCTTTTGGGTAGCTTTATGATCATTGTCCATTTATGAAAACTTGTGAATATGTGAATGTTTCCAATTTGGGCTCATACCTGGAGAATTGGTTTCACTGTCTGTATCCATAGCAACTTCTTCATAGTTATCGTACTGATAAATGCCACCTCCACTATCAGTAGGTTGCTTATCTAAGGATCGTCTTAGGTCAGGATCTGAAGACTAATAACACAAGATATTTTTCAGTTTCAAATCATTTTCTGTCTTAGTCTATTCTTAGGCTAGAAATTACAAAACAATGGACAGTTATCCTCTAGGTAACAGCATCAAAAATCATATTCCTCTATAAAATAAGATGACACCAAGTTCCTGAACACTTAGAGCCTCTCTGTATGAGAAACTGGATGAATAAATTCAAGTTTTCTGCCGTCAAGACTGTATTTTAGAGGCTCCGTGGTAGCTCCGTTGATTGAGCATGTGACTCTTGGTTTCAGGTCATGATCTCATGATTGTGGGATCAAGCGCTGCACTGGGCTCTGTACTCAGTGCAGAGTCTGCTTCAGATTCTCTGTCCCTTTCCCTTACTTTCTCTCTCTCTCTCTCTAATGAATAAAAATCTTTTTTAGAAAACCCTATATTTTAAAGTATTTTGAAAAAAATACATTAACATCTTAGTTATGAATACACTGATGACAGCTGAAAACTAGAAACTCTTAGGTGATGTGTCTGTGTGTAGTTTTCTTTTTGTATTTCTTACATTTCATTCAGAGACAGTTTATAGCTAACAAAACTTATCCAGATTGGTAAGAGTAATGTGCAAATACATACTTTTCTCTTTAAAAAGATTCTAACAAAGTACTCTTTAGAAGTTCCAAGTATTATAAATTGCTTGCTTAAGCAAACCTAATTTCTAACTCCTTAAAATTAAAGAGCTCTTATTTTTTAATATCCCTCTCTTCTTCAACAGTTCATTCACAAGCATAATTTCAAATCTCAAAATCCTGAAATTTGTCACTGATAATATATCACAAGATTAATTATTAAATCTCCAGTTTACTGCCTGACACCATCCATAATAAACAATGACAATCATTATCAATGACACTACTTAGTAAAAGTTTACAAATGCTAAATAAGTAACTAAAATAAGCACAAGCACTAATGCTATGATGACTTAACTTTCTTTAAAATAGTCCATACCAATTAGTTGTGACACACTTTTAATTCTACAATACTAAATAAATGCTAAAAAAAAAAAAGAAAAAAAAGAAATTCTGCCCCTATACTTAGGGTATGGCCATTTTCCAGATAAGTCCTCACTACAATTTAGTAATCCTATTTTTTTTTTAAAGATTTTATTTATTTATTTGACAGAGAGACACAGCAAGAGAAGAAACACAAGCCAGGGGAGTGGGAGAGGGAGAAGCAGGGCCAAGCAGGGAGAAGCCGGCCAAGCAGGGATCCTGATGCAGGGCTCGATCCCAGAACCCTGAGATCACAACCCGTGCCAAAGGCAGCCACTTAATGACTAAGCCACCCAGGCGCCCCAGTAATCCTACTTTCATCTAAAGAGAAAGATGAAAAAGCCATAAGGAGACTTCGCTAACCATACTTTTTATTTTTCATTTCTTCTATTTCTTGTATCTACAACAATAGAAAACTCATTCTTTTTTTTTTTATTTGACAGACAGAGATCACAAGTAGGCAGAGAGGCAGGCAGAGAGAGAGGAGGAAGCAGAGAACAGAGCAGAGAACCCGATGTGGGGCTCGATCCAGGACCCTGGGATCATGACCTGAGCCGAAGGCAGAGGCTTTAACCCACTTTAACCCACTTTAACCCAGGCGCCCCAGAAAACTCATTCTTAATTATAATCAAACCTCCCTCTTTCCCCCAAAAGTTGTTAACAAGTTCTATTGAACACAAAAACTCTACAGTTTTTCTTAGTTGACTGTATTTATGAAGATAATAAGGACACTAAAATTTGAATAATGTTTTGACTTTATATTTTTACACTCTTTACCTTACTTCTTGATCTCCTCTTCCCACCAACCAATTTCATGAATCGATTGTACTGCTCTTCCTGATTTGAGAGATCTCGAATTTTTCTGATTTCTTCTTCTCTTTTCCTTCTCTCTTCTTCTTCAGCTTGTTTCCGCTGATCCTCTTCTTTCTGTCTTTCCTGTTCTTTTTGTTGTTGTAGTTTCTTCCATGCTTTTGTTTGCTGCTTCCTTAATGCTTGTTTAGCTTTAAATAAAAATACAGAAACATTGGTATCTATTAGAACTTTCTAGATAAAAGAAAAGAAGAGCTTTATAATTTATTTTCATTGTCATTAAATCAAATATACAAATGCTCCTCCAAGTTCTGTTTATATAGGACTGTCCCCCATTCGGGGCCCTAGAGTTCCCAAACTCCAAACTTTCTGAATTAAAATCAAAACTGTATTGATATATGAAATCAAAAGAATTTGACAGAAATGATCACCTGTAGTGCTAACTTTTTTGGCTGAATGTGTTTTCGTACTGGTTTTAACTTTTTGCTGTACAGTTTTCGTCTTAGTCAACTTTTCTTTGCTTTCCTTCATCACCTGCTGTTCTTTTTGTTGCCATTTTTTACTGGCTGACTGAAGAGCCAAAAGACGAAGTTGTAGTTCTGACAGTTCCTCTTCATCTTCACCAAGTTTCTTTGAAAAAAGAAATAGTTGTAACTTTTTAGTTTAGTTTTATTATTTGACTTTAAACATCTCACCAAGTCAAACCTTTCCAAGGATCAGAATTTAGTTGTAAAGCAAATACTTAACAGCAATATAAGTAAAATAAGGAAACTGCACTATTTACCACAGCCCTACACCTCCAATCCCTATAATACAGACAGATCAACCTGTGGAGGGTGTGTGTATATGTAAAAGAGTTAGAGGGGATGAATACAACTGATGGAATAGTATGATGCAAAAGGGAAGTTAAGTGTCAGAGATCAGCATTTAACTGAGCCTCCCAAGCAAGAAAGTAAAAATCTGATTACAGCAAATGCAAAAAGAAATCCACCCAGAAGAGGTCAAGAATGAAGAATGAAGTGGTTCCATAAACATGTGATTTATTGTTTTACAAGTAATACAGAGAACAGGTACACTGAATGTCAAGATTGAAATTTGCAAACTTTTTAACAAAATATGTATTTTATAATTCTTTAGATTTACTTACTTTTAAACAATATATGTTCTAAAACTATTTTGAACTCCCAAGACTTTCCTACAGGGAAGCTAAAACAGGAAAACAGGTTAAGGACAAATGTTTGGAAGCTTTTTTCCAACTGAAATATCTTAAATTTTTTTCACCCTACCTTTTTTTAAGGTAATTTTTAAAATCTATTCTCTACATTTTAGCTAAAATATAATTTAAAATGTCAGGTAAACTAAGCACAGATAATTTTTTTGAAGATTTTATTTATCTGACAGAGAGAGAGAGAGAGAGACACCTCACAAGTAGGCAGAGAGACAAGGAGAGGGAGAGGGGGAAGCAGGCTCCCTGCAGAGCAGAGAGCCTGAGGCGGGGATGTGGGACTCGTTCCTAGGAACCTGAGACCTTGACCTGAGCTGAAGCTGAAGGCACACGCTTAACACACTGAGCCACCCAGGAGCCCCTAAGCACAGATTTTTAATTGAAGTACATGGATATAGTGGGGACAGACATATTTGGGAGTCCTCTGGCTTCCCCATCCTTTGAAATTAAATGCAAAACTGTTTTTCTTTTATGCATATGTATAAAAAAGGAGGGAATCAGAAGAGACTAAGAAACTAAGACTCAAAAAGATCAAGGCTCACTTACCTAATAATCTTTGCTTACACATGAATTATAATCACATTTGTCTAATATCCAATTAAATTACTTAACTTCTTAAGATACCTTAACCATAAAGAAAACAGTGGGTACTTCCTACTGGTTTCACTCTACTATGAACTATTATAAATGCCTAACTGAATTGCCACCACATATTTCAGTATTTCAGTTTATCCAAACCAGGCTATAAGTACCCTTTCCACTGCTGGGAAATATATGTAACAAACGAGTTGAAAAAAATTATCTTTTTTTAACTCTAAGTCACTTAAACATACCAAATTCTACTACTTGGTCCTGTAGTTCTAGAACTGTGCTATCCAGTATGGTGGCAATGAGCCCCATGTGGCTATTTAAATTTAAATTAGCTAAAACTGAATAAGAAATTTAGTTCCTCAGCCACACTAATCACATTTCAAGTGCTTAAAAGCCACATGTGGTTAATAGCTACCATATTGAAAAGTGCAAATAAAGAATATTTCCATTATTGTAGAAAATTCAATAGGATAGTGCTGATCGAAAGCATTTAAAATAAAGCTAGATCATCACTGTTCCATGGAGACTTAAAAGTCTTTGATTACTTTTTGCAACCACTCCTTTTGGCATAAAAGAAAGAAGTTACTCGTTTAGTCATACAACTATATCCTACTTAAAGCTGCTACCTGATCAGCAAGATTACTGAACCCCATTTAACTTCTAGCTCTAACATTTAAGTCCTACATAACTTCAGGTAACTCACTTAACCTATCCATATAAATCTTCCCTCATTTGTAAACCAAATAATGTCTCCCTAATTTATGAAGTTATTTTAAGGACATTAAAAAATATATATACATGCAGACACATATGCATGTGTGTGTGTGTTTTTGTGTACATGGGTATATGTTGTATTATCAATCTTAAATTCAGGATCATCTCTTTTCTAAAGCTTCTAGGCTCTTTGCTTCATTTTAATTTACTCATAAAAACTAACTGAAATCTTAAAAGAAGGAACTGAAGGTATTTCAGATCTCTAATTCAACAAAGAAAAGGCTTGGGCTATTGAGACCTACTACATGTCAAACACAGTGCCAGGTGCCTCTGTACTTTATTCTGCTCAACCTGGCCACAATCCAGAGAACAGATGATACCACACTCATTCTGTAGAAAAGGAAATCAAGGCAAGCAAAGGCAAAGAGCTGGCAAAGTGGCAAAGAACACTCAGCTATTAAGAGGAGCTAGAACCGAAGAGCAGGTGAAGGTCTAACTCCAAAGATTTCCCATACAGGATAATCCCCCAAAAGCAGGAAAACAAACTCTCTGGGTGAAAATTAAAAGTTTCAAAAAACTAACAAAAAAGATCATCTATGGATATATATAAAAAACACTTCAATTAAATTCAATTTAACTGAACCCAGCACAAAGATACTGAAGGACATCTCTCCAAATTTTATCTTTAAGATTTATGTCCAGGGCGCCTGGGTGGCTCAGTGGGTTAAGCCGCTGCCTTCGGCTCAGGTCATGATCTCAGGGTCTTGGGATCGAGTCCCGCATCGGGCTCTCTGCTCTGCTTCCTCCTCTCTCTCTCTCTCTGCCTGCCTCTCCGACTACTTGTGATTTCTCTCTGTCAAATAAATAAATAAAATCTTTAAAAAAAAAAAAAAAAGATTTATGTCCAAATGGAGGTAATGATGAAAGAAATGACATAAAAGAAATGAGTAGAAAGCAAGACAGAACCTTCTTTCAAAAGAACAGAGTAAAGCAATATAAGAATCAGTCTTACAGAGACACCCAATTCCAGAAAGCAGAATCTTACCTTTTCAGATAGAATGTCTGAGGCACTAATTCTTCTTGTTATATTTTGTTCTTTATCTTCTAATCCTTTAAAATAAAACAGCATACTTTCAATACTCCAAAAAACAGCTATCATCAATTTAAAATAAAATGCTGTATGATATTTAGTAGTAATTATTTTAAGAAGTCTCTCGTTTTCAGAATCACTAAGAAGGAAAGAATTCTATTAGAATGAAAATCTGACCAATCTGACTTTTCATATCAGCCTCATTTCTAAAGTTATCAGGCAAAATGATTCAAAATATTAAAAAAGTTAAAACTGTACTTTGATAAAAGGACTAAGAATTAAAAGTAATTATTTCAATAACAAAATTTACATTAAGTTGGCAGCACCTTATGAGCACAAATCTACCTTAAAAAACAAGTATAAACCATAAATTTCAGACTATAAATCTAACTTTACACAAAGTCTATAAAAGCAGGTAATTGTTTAATTCACCAAACTTGTAGTTAGACACTGTCCTACCACTGTTATGGGTCTCTACAATATAGTTATTTCAATTCTGACTCAATACTTCCAAGATCAAAATTGGTTTTTGCAGTCATGCTGTATTTTTAAAATTATTATCCAGGGCGCCTGGGTGGCTCAGTGGGTTAAGCCGCTGCCTTCGGCTCAGGTCATGATCTCAGGGTCCTGAGATCGAGTCCCGCATCAGGCTCTCTGCTCAGCAGGAGCCTGCTTCCCTTCCTCTCTCTCTGCCTGCCTCTCTGCCTACTGTGATCTCTCTCTGTCAAATAAATAAATAAAATCTTTAAAAAAAAAAAAAAATTATTATCCAGAATTCTAAACTGAGCTAAAGACAATCATCAGGACACAGGTGGTAGTTAAAAACCATGTAATGAAGAACACCCTTGGAGAATGGAACAGAGGGCATTCGACAGTTGAGCAAATACAAAGGAAAACTTCAAAAAAAAAAAAAAAAAAAGGGGGACGCCTGGGTGGCTCAGTTGGTTGGACGACTGCTTTCGGCTCAGGTCATGATCCCGGAGTCCCGGGATCGAGTCCCACATCAGGCTCTCAGCTCCATGGGGAGTCTGCTTCCCTCTCTGACCTTCTCCTCGCTCATGCTCTCTCTCACTGTCTCTCTCTCAAATAAATAAATAAATAAATCTTTAAAAAAAAAAAAAAAAGGGAAAATCAGAAGGTTGTAAGAAATTCTAGATGTGTATGGTATTATTGAAACCCCCAAATTTCATATTTATCAAGAAGAACATCACTAAATATAGTAGATATGTCTACTCCCTAGAGAATATTCTCAACATTGTGGCCTGAATGGTCCTTTGAGAATATAAATTAATTATACCAGTTCTTTTGCTCAAGATCCTGCAGTAGTTCACATTTCATTTGGAATAAAAAACCAAGTTCTTATGAACCTCTATGTGATCTACCCAACCCATCATCTCTGACTTCTTGTCTTCCACTACTCAGCACCCCCCTCTCTTTTCTTTAGGGACAAGGCCTGTTATTCCTCAAATATGGCAGGTACTCTTCTGCCTTAACAGTAGTTATTCTAGTTTGTTGATTCTCAAACTTTACCAGGTATTAGAATCAACAAGAAGGCTTGTTAAATACAGATTCTTGGGCCCCACTTCCAGGGTTTCCAATTCAGTAGATCTAGGATAGGGCCTGAGCATTTGCATTTTTCTCTTTTCATTTTTTTTTTTAATTTTAAACAATTTTTATTTATTTGAGAGAGATCGCACATGTGCTAGAAAGAGAGATCGCACACATGAGAGCGAGCTAGCACAAGTGGGGTCAGGGGCAGAGGGAGAAACAGACTTCCGGCTGAGTAGACAAAGGATGACAGGCTAATCCCCGGACTCGGGGATCAGGACATGAGCCCAAGGCAGCCTTAACGGAATGCTTAACCAACTGAGCCACCCAGGCACCCCAGCATTTGAATTTGTATCAAGTTTCCAGGTAATGCTGGTCCAAGGGCCAAAGTGAGAAAATCAATACTCTAGGGGTACCTGGGTGGCTCAGTTGTTAGGCATCTGCCTTGGCTCAGGTCATGATCCCAGAGTCCTTGGACTGAGGGCTGCATCGGGCTCCCTGCTCAGCAAGAAGCCTGCTTCTCCCTCTCCCCCTGCTTTTGTTCCCTCTCTCACTCTCTCTTTCTGTCAAATAAATAAATAAAATCTTAAAAAAAAAAAAAAAATCATTACTCTAGCTATTTATTATGTGCCTAGAAAGCTCTTCCCTTGCATATCCATTTGGCTATTCCCTCATGGTCTTCAAAGCCTTTTTAAAAATCCCACCTTCAAATTCAGGCCTCTCCTTATTACTAATTAATACTGCAATCTATATCTGCCATCCCTCTACTTACCCTGCTATACTTTTTTCCATAACTGTTTTTTACTAATCATATTTATTCTCCCCCCTTTCTGAAACACAAACCCATGAAGGCATAAATTACTAATCTGTTCATGGATAGATTTCCCAAAGCCTGAAATAAGGTGCTCAATTTCTGAATCAATGGAAGAATGAAATAAAAAAATGAAGGAAAATTAAAATTAATTTTGTAATTACTTCAAAGTAACTCTGCCCTGACTAGTTTCAGTGAAGAGCAGAAAAGCAGATGGCGTTGGATTGAGAGGTAAAGTGGAAAGTCAGCCTGGACCAGCTTTTCAAGGAGTCTGGTTGAAAAGACAGAGGTTAAGGGAGACTACAGACTGGGAGAAATCCAAGAGAGTGATTACATTTTGGGAAGGAAAATGCAAATATGTTTATACTAAGAACCCCTTAAGAGAAAGTGGTTAAAGATGAATCAAAATAAACAACAGACG
Source organism: Mustela nigripes (assembly GCF_022355385.1). Taxonomy (NCBI): domain Eukaryota; kingdom Metazoa; phylum Chordata; class Mammalia; order Carnivora; family Mustelidae; genus Mustela; species Mustela nigripes. The sequence continues at coordinate 45,745,711 of NC_081562.1, read as the reverse complement.
GGGCAAGGTTTCAGAGAAGGTAGAGGTCAGAGCCAGGAATACAGGTTAATACGAAGTGGCCATAAACAAAAATGAAATGAAGTGAAAATCGATACAGTTATAAGTTTACAGTAAAAAAGTGAGAAACTGATAGCTGAGTCAGATCACCTGAAATAGGAGGTACACCCATAGGCTGAACAATAGGAATAATAGGAATAGGAGTAAAAGCCTGAAAAAAATAATAAGGTTTAGAAGAGTTGTTGAAAGAAATGGAAAAGCATTTCCTAAAAATGCTTAAAAGTTTAAATGCTTGATGGCAGAGCTGAGAGTCTTGCTGAGGACTGGGGAAAGCATACAGTAGGGGGTGGAGAGGATGCATATGAAGAAACTAACCAATATAATTTATTGAGATAAAATTTTAGCTTTTTCGGTTTTCTTCCAACTCCTCTTCCTTACTGCTGTCAGTTACATTTCTAAAACAGATACCTGATAACATAATTTTCCTATTTAAAAATATCTGATGTCCCACCTGACATTTAAGAAAATCTATATTCCCTAGCCAAGACATTCAAGGCCCTCTGCAATGTGATTTCAATCTACCCTTTTATAAATTTATATCCAACTCCTCCAAGAAACATACCATATATCCCACACTGCCCCCAATTCAGATCAATCTCAATTAGCCTTTAAAAGTTCTCTGTGCTTTTTATCTGCTCATCTGTTTCCTTCATACTTCCCAAGTTGAAAAGACTAATTTTTTGAGCCACAAATCAAACATTTCCATCACTATGAAAACTTTCTAAACCCAGGGAGACATATTTGATCCTTTCCCTGTATTACTGCAGGCTTTCATACATAACTCTTATACTCTATAATAGTTATTTGTGTTTTTTTTCTATCCCACTGAGTTATACTTTTTGAAATTTCCTACCTGGAATCATGGTGCTAAACTGAAGAAGAAAAAACATGTTCCTGAGAGTATGTAACCAAAAACAGTCACCACTCAGGTTTGCAATACAATGTACACATGGAAGGCCTTGAAAACTTCAAATATAAAGCGGTCCCAGAGCAAAAATATAAAGCCTGGCAGTGGCAAAAGCAACCACTCTCTTGGAAATTCATCTTTGTCCCAGGCCTCAAAAAATTCCCACAAAAAAAACTGAAACTAAAATAAGCACCTTAAGAAACAAAAAAGGAAGAGAAAAAGAAAAGAAAAAAAATCACTAAGCATTCAAGAAAAGGTATCAAAAATGGAAACCAGAAATGAGACCCATAAAAAACTGAGTTACTGAAAATTAGCAAACAAGGGAAAGAAACAACTAAAGCAAACCTATGGTTAACATGCTTAAAGAAATAAAGATAAATTTGAAAAAATAAGCAGAAAAATCTAAAATTGACCAAAGTAATTTGAAAAAAAAAAAAAGCTAAAATAAAAACTGTAACTGAATTTAAAATTCAATAGGTGAAATTAAGACAAATCAGACACAGCTAAAAAGAGAATCCATGAACTGAGAGATGCATCAGAAGAAATTATTTAGAATGGAGCAGATTTACAGAGAGATATAAACTTAAAGGAAATTAAGAGAAATGGAAGATAAAGTAAGATGATTTGATATACATACATAATTCTAAAAAAGAGAATGAGAAAACATTTAAAAGATGACAATCTTTCAGAATCAATGAAAATAAGAAGCACAACAAATTGCAAGCTATTCTGAATAAAAAGAAATCACAATCAACACATCATAAACTACAGAATATCAGAAACAGGGGCGCCTGGGTGGCTCAGTGGGTTAAGCCACTGCCTTCGGCTCAGGTCATGATCTCAGGGTCCTGGGATTGAGCCCCGCATCAGGCTCTCTGCTCAGCAGGGAGCCTGCTTCCCTCTCTCTCTCTCTGCCTGCCTCTCTGTCTACTTGTGATCTCTGTCAAATAAATAAATAAAATCTTTAAAAAAAAAAAAAAAGAATATCAGAAACAAAAATTAGATTTTTAAAGCAAGCAGAGAAAGAAGATAAATTAACTTCAAATTAGAAACTATTAAGCCCAACAGCTGACTTTTCACCAAAATCAATAATGGAAGCCAGAAAATATCTTTAATATGTTGAGAATATAATTAGCCAATCCAGAATTCCAAACCTAGATCGCCTCTCGGCCTTTTGGCTAAGATCAAGTGTAGAATTCCAACCCTAGAAAATTATCTTTTGGGCGCCTGGGTGGCTCAGTGGTTAAGCCGCTGCCTTCGGCTCAGGTCATGATCTCAGGGTCCTGGGATCGAGTCCCGCATCGGGCTCCCTGCTCAGCAGGGAGCCTGCTTCCTCCTCTCTCTCTCTCTGCCTGCCTCTCTGCCTACTTGTGATTTCTCTCTGTCAAATAAATAAATAAAATCTTTAAAAAAAAGAAAAGAAAATTATCTTTAAAGAAAGGGCAAACAGATAAGTTTTCTATCCAGCAGACACATCTAAATTCTAAAAGATGTCTTTTAAGGATAAAAATTCTAGCCATAGAAAAGTGAGCGAAGAAAGTGTTAAATTATGAGCAAAGATAGGCAAATTACTGGCCCTTGTACAGGAGAGGATAAAGACCTTGATTAATTTTAAGCACTGATAAGAAAAATTCATGTTACAATTCTGAAAGGAAACAATATGAGACAAGAAACTTAATATCTAACTTCCAAACCAGTAAAAGGAAAAAAAAATTGTAATTGGGGAGGGGAGGGAACACCAAAGAGGCATGAAAGAAAAAGAAAACAAAAAAAATCCAACTATCAGTAATAATGATAAATGCAAATGAGCTATATTATAATAAAGGACAAAGACTGTCAGACTAAGTTACAAAAGAAATCTAGTTCTATACTATATACAATTGACATTTGAGACTTGAGAATATGGAAAGACTGAAAGAATGGAAAATAATATTCAAGGCATTTATACTTATTGAAAGAAAGATGGTGTTAACTATTGGCATAAGATAAGTCTTTCAGTCAGAAACATAACTAGAGAATAATGAGTCAATCCTCAGCCTGAAAGTATTTAAAACAAAAACTGAAAACCATAAATCCACCACCATAGTGGCTGATGTTAACAAACCTTTCAGAAATAAATCAATCAGATCAAAAAATGAATAAAGATGTGAACACACAAAGAACACTTATAAAAAATCAACCATACAATAAAGCAAGTCTCAAATAAATATGACAATATCTATATTCTCATTCTTTCTCTAATAGCTCCTTCTCTGACAGTATGGTTGACTTAGAAACCAGTAACAAAAACTATAAAGAAGCTTCATGTTTGGAAGTTAAGAAACATACTTCCAAATAGTCTACAGGTCAAAGAAAAACAAAAATTAGGAAATATTTAGAAATGTGTGGGAAAAAATTATATATCACAAACAGCTAAAGTAAAAACTTCAAAACCCAAACCAATCTTAATAGGAGAGAGACTGAAAACTAACAAGTTTTTTGTTTTTGTTTTTTTTAAGGTTTTATGTCTTTATTTAACTGAGAGAGAGAGAGAATGAGAATACAAGCGGGGGGGGGGAGGAGATAGAGAAGCAGGTCTCCTGCTGAATAGGGAGCCAGCCCAATGTGGGGGGGTCAATCCCAGGACCCTAGGATCATGACCTGAGCCAAAGGCTTATTAGCTTAAGGGCTGAGCCATCCAGGCACCACCAGTTTTAAAAGCTATGTACTTATTTCTAGGGAAACTAAAAACTGGGGGATATAATTTATAAATGCTGCAAATAATAGAAAAGTGAGATACTTTTTTCTTTTTTAAGATTTTATTTATTTGACGGGGCGCCTGGGTGGCTCAGTGGGTTAAGCCGCTGCCTTCGCTCGGGTCATGATCTCAGGGTCCTGGGATCGAGTCCCGCATCGGGCTCCCTGCTCGGCAGGGAGCCTGCTTCCTCCTCTCTCTCTGCCTGCCTCTCTGCCTACTTGTGATCTCTCTCTGTCAAATAAATAAATAAATAATCTTAAAAAAAAAAAAAAGATTTTATTTATTTGAGAGAGAGAGAAGTGGGGATACAGGGAGAGGGAGAAACACACCCTGCTGAGCAGGGACCCAGGACCCTGAGATCATGACCTGAGCCAAAAGCACTTAACCAATTGAGCCACCCAGGCACCCCAAAAAGTGAGATTCTTAAGAATTTTTTTTATAAGGGCACCTGGGTGGTTCAGTGGGTTAAAATCTCTGCCTTCGGCTCAGGTCATGATCCCAGAGTCCTGGGATCGAGGCCTGCATTGGGTCTCTGCTCCTCAAGGAGCCTGCTTTCCTCCTCTCTCTCTGCCTGCCTCTCTGCCTACTTGTGATCTCGGTCTGTCAGATAAACAAACAAAATCTTAAAAAAATAATAATAATAATTTTTTTAAATAAATTTCACAACTTACAGGAATCAGACACATTACTAGAAAAATAAATTTATCTAAACTGTATTAACCAAAAATAAAAAGCATGAACAGTTAATAGTATAAACCTCCTCAGAAAAAAATTCCATCCAGACCCAGACACTTCTACCAATAATATCTACCAAATAATCCAGGACCAATTCTTAACTTTATTCTTGAGAATAAAGAAGAAACCATTCCCCAACTCATTTTGACCATCATCATAACCTTATACTAGAACTTGGCAAGGAAAAAGGAATAAAAATTATAGGCTCTTAACCCAGATAAAAAAATTCTAAATAGCAAATCTTTATTTGTGAAGACTTTTTACTGCCCCAAACTGGAAGAACTCAAATATCCTCAAATGGAAATGGGTAAACAAATTGTACCATAACTATACAATGGCACATTCAGCAATAATGAACTAGTGATATATACAACTACATGATGAATCTCAAATACATTATGCTAACTAAATGAAGGAAGCTAGAATCAAAAGGCAATAATACTGCATGATTCCATTTATACGACATTTTGGAAAAGGCAAAACTATAGAGAATGAAAACAATCAGTAATTATATGGTGGGGTGAGGGAGGAAGGGACTGATTACAAAGGGGCATGGACAATCTGTGAGAGTTAACAAAACTGTTCTAGATCTTAATTGAGGTGCCTGGCAATGGTTACCCAACTGCCTGCATTTATCAAGACTTAAAGCACTACATGCTAAAAAAGGTAAATTTTACTGCATATAAATTATACCTTCATAAAAAATGGAAAAAATTTAACAAATCAAATCCATGATGTACAAAAATGACATAATAACTACCTGGATTTATCCTAAATACACAAGAGTAGCTTAACACTACAAAATTAACTAACACAATCTATTACACTAATACATTTAAAGAGGAAAAATAAGATGTTTTTCTCAATGAAGAAAAAAGATGTGATAAACTTCAACATCCATTCATCCTGAAGATCTCAAACAAGGAAAAGGAAGGATAAAAACTTTCTACCCAACAAAGGATACCTCCAAAAAATCTAACATCACAAATATCCAAAGCATTTTGTAAGTTAAGAAATGAAGGTCCACTGATACACATGTTAAAAATTGTATTAGAAGGACAAAAAGATCAGATTGAAATTAAATCTATCATTACTGAATATGTCAATGTAGAAAGTGCAAAAAGAATTCACAGATAAAGTATTAAAATCATTTCAATGAAGCACACTACCAAAATAACTAGTTACCTCGTCGAGAAAGAAGAATCTTAGTACTAACTGAAAATTTTAATTTCATTACCTTGACTAGGTTCAGTAGTGTCAGATTTCAGGGAAAGCTGTTTTGTTCCATCTTTAACTTTTTTCAACCTGTTCTTATCCCCTGGTAAAGTCAATTTTTGCCTGAGTGGTTTTAATTCAAATGCCTGAAAAGTTTTGACCTGTGTTTTCTCCTCAGGAGCTACTTCTTTACTTGGGTCTTTTGTAATACTGACATTATCAGTGCTTGTTTGGTCCTCAAAGTTCAATGTTTTAGCATCTTCCTGCAAGTTCTCTTCTTTGCTACTCAAAGCTAGTTTTTCATCTTTATTGATGCATTCTAGTTCCAACTGTATTTGCTTATACTTCAAAAGTAAGTCTTCAAAAGTTTCTTCTCCACAGTTTTCACTTTTTGATGAATAATTTTGTTTTCTTGATGGAGATCTTCCAAAACTTTTGGCTGAAAAGCATATTAAGGAAACCAGCTTCTGCAGATTTTCCAGTAAATTTAATAAAAACTCATTAGGTTATAGATGACTTATCTCCCTTTTAGCATGTATTTCAAAAAAGACGAGTTAGTATTTTTAATTACTAAATTACATTTACTGTATGCCCAATTTCTTAATGTGCCTGTATTTCAAATTTAACAAGTAACATGTGCCTGTATTTCAAATTTAACAAGTAACCATACAGAACAATCCACTTAGAAAATCACTGGTATCAGTTATTATCAGCAGTACCTACAGGTATTCCACCTAATTAGGTTAGGGCAGCATTCCTTCTATTGTTATCAGGAAAGCCTATATAAGCTGTATCTTAAAGATTCCTTTCTAAAGGAAGAGAGGAGAAATAGAATGGTTTGTCAGATATGGGTAATTTACATTTCAAATAATGAGGAGGAATTCATTTCTTCTCGAGTCTCAAATTTAAAAAAAGAAGGTAAAAACACTGACAACTAATAGTTAAAACTAGTTTATAAATAGGAAGCATTTTCTTAAAAACCAAATACCTAAGAATCTTGAAGCTCAAGTATACTAATATGCAACATATGCACAACAAAAAACGAGGGAATTACATTATTTTTAAAAAAGTAACTTCCATAGTATTCAAAATGTATATCTTATAAACTAATTTGTCTCTGAAGATAGGGAATAATACTACCAAAAAATGTTTTCCTCCTCTAACACAGTGATACATCAAACATAACTTTTTCCTTAGAAATAAATGGCTACAAAATTCCAAACTATAATTTTTACTCAAAATAATTCACACTGGCAAAAATTGTTACACCTCACTTCTCCAGCCTACAAATTAACAAGATTTAAAGACAAGTACTTTATGTGACAATATGTCATTTATGGAAACTGGCTAGGATATCATTACAGTTCCCTAAAGATGGTTCCTCTGTTTAACAACCTACAGTACCAATCAACCTTCAGATATTTTAAAATTTCCCTGATGACTAATAGAAAGAATGGGAATCACCACCAAATTTTTTTTCACCACCATTAACTCCAGAAACTAAACTAGCATTACAACTGAAAATCTTAACAGTTCTGCAACAATGGGGCACCTGGGTGGCTCAGTGGGTTAATCCTCTTCCTTCAGCTCAGGTCATGATCTCAGGGTCCTGAGATCAAGTCCCGCATCGGGCTCTCTGCTCAGCAGGGAGCCTGCTTCCCTCTCTCTCTCTCTCCCTGCCTCTGTCTACTTGTGATCTCTGTCAAATAAACAAATGAAAAATCTTTAAAAAAAAGAAACCAGTTCTGCAACAAAACTGTTTTAGTAAACCTCTGATTCTGTGACCTAAGCTCTTCAGAGGCAAGTTTCTGGAAACAGTATTAGTCAGTCTCTCATAACCTGTCTTAATTCTTCAACCAAACAGAATCTGGCTTCTGCCAGCTGAGTTTGTTTATCCACCATGTTTTCAAACTATTTTACCTGACTTCTCCGCAGCTTTGGACACTGCAAACAACTTCTCTCTTGGCTTTTCTAACTCCACTCTTTTTTCCCTACATTCTATCTTCCTTTAAGACATGACTCCTTTCCAACTCCTATAATAATGGTGTTCTCACTATTTAGCCTCTTTCACTTTTCCTTTTGAGCATTCTAGTGCACTCCTGTATTTTACGTAATACAAGAAGTTTGGCCTCATCATAGATATTCTGGGTCTTATCTTCCACAAGCCATCCCCTACTCTGCTGCTGAACTAATGTATCTAGAAGACAAATCTGATCAGATCTGTCCCCTTGTTTAAATCTCATTAAGAACAGAATCCAAAATACTTACAATGGCATACAATGCCTTCATTTGACCTGTACTTCCTTTCCAATCTCACATTTCCCCTGTTCAATTTATGCACAGCTTTATATTTAGGTTTTTCTGTTCTTCAAACTGACCCCAATCTAAAATTCAAATGAACCTCTATCTGAAGCCAGAGCATTACTTGCTCCCCTCACCATTATATACTTTATACATAAATTCTGCAATTATCCTCATCTACACATCACTTTTCAATGGAGCCATCGAAAGGCAGAACCAGTGATTTAAAAAAAATAAAACTGAAGACTTTGACAAGATTTGTAGAGAGAAAAGATTCAATACACTAACAGAAAAGACAGATAAATGAGGAAAAGCAACGGAGTTACAACTGTAACTAATCTCTGTCAAGGCTAAATAAGATCTCCTATTTCTGTCTAATACAGGACAACTAGGATGAAACCAACACTTAGAGAAGATTTAATTTTAAACTAGTTAAGATGTAATTTCTAAGTGAAATCTGGTTTAAAAAAAAAAAACGCTTTCCAACTGCAGATGAAAATGACTTTCTACTGATGAGAGACACTGGCCTAATTATGTTACCTCTCATATTAGAAAGTTTAAAACAGTAATCAACCAAAGGAAACATATGCTAAGAGGGGATGACAAAGTGTCTATCACTAAGAAAAATTTTAAATGAATGATAATGGAAATAAGTGCCACATTGGAATCTGTTTTTTGGTTGTTTTTTTTTTAAGATTTTATTTATTTGTCAGAGAGAGAGTGAGCACAAGGAGGCAGAGTGGCAGGCAGAGGCAGAGAGAGAAGCCAGCTCCCCACTGAGCAAGAAGGCTCCATGTGGGCCTCGATCCCAGGATCTTGGGATCATGGCCGGCCGGAGCAGAAGGCAGCAGCTTAACCGACTGAGCCACCCAGGTGTCCTGAGTGGTTCATTTTATTTCTTTAAAGCTGCACCTAGCTTACCTTAATCATTACAGAAAAATAAGTCAAAAACAAAAAAACAAAGAAACAAATACTACTACCCATGTTACTTCACTTCTAGATTATGGAAATGAACCACAGTATATCCCTTATTCTTTCTTTTCTTTTCTTTTTTTTTTTTTTTGGAAACTCCACCCCCAATATGAGGCTTGAACTCACAACCCCAAGATCAAGAGTCACATCCTCTACTGACTGGCCTAGCCAGGTGCCCCACAACTCTTATTCTTTCTTAAAATAATTATTTATAAAATAAAACTGTCATTATTGTAAGTGCACAGTGGATATACGAATAAGCCTGAATACAGTCTTGGTATTAAGGAATTTAAATTAATAAAATTTTGTATTTCAAATTTTGTTAGCTCACATTATATAAGAGTAGCTGAAAACTATGTTTTCCTTCACAAATTCTTACAAAGAATACCACCTCTAGGATGGATTAAATGAGCAGAGGATTAAAACAACCATCCTTTTCTCAAGTGCAGCATCTATAGAAAAGAAAGAGCAAGAGAGCTCATTTCTGCTAAGTTACTACAGAAATCGGATTAGATATATCCCTGTACTTTTTTCACATCATACGCCTGTTTATTAAAAGAAACATATAAGCTTAACAATTAACAAGTATACATATGGCAAAGACCGAACTGGTATTGAATGAATGGACAGAAAGAAGGCAAAGGCAGGAGCTAAGCAAATTCCCTCATCACCACCTTCTCTAATACAGATTAAATGAAGAAAAAACTCTGCTCCCAGAGTACTTTATACGTATCTCATTTTGAAGTTTTTACATTAAACTATATATTTATTAAACTATATTTACTCACATCTGTCTCTCCAACACAAATTCTAAGCTTCCTCTTTTATGTTCTTAAAAATATATATATGTGCTGAAGCAGCCTCTTTTTAGAATCAGAATCAACAACTAACAAATCCTTCATTAAAAAAATATCTTGGGCAGAGTTCTTCTTTTGAAAGAACATCATTTACCTTTTTAAAAGTTAAATCCCTACTTGATTTTCTTTGAAACAATACTAGGTGCTCCTAATCCAACTTTTGGTTGCAAAATTAAGTTTTTTCGGGGCACTAGCACCAGAAACTGCCACTTTGTACCTAAACTTACATTTCTTGCCCATTTGTTATTCTGTCATCTGGAAAAGACCATTTGATCCTAAGTATTCTATAAAAATAATGTTGAATGTCTCCCAAACAAATGTCATTACATGTTAAGTTTCATACATAATATGTTAAAAAATCAACATACCATAGAAATTACAACCAATAATAACTGTACTTATGATTTTTATGCAGTTATCATGAAATAAAACCTAGGTCTACAAAACCCATCATAACCTAGCAAACCTTCAGATGACTGATTCCCCAGTATAAATTTTAAGTAAACTTAAGAATTACAGATAATGGGATTAGAGACAACAAAAATCAGATATTTTTGCTATTTTCCTTTCAACCTCCCCATAATCTCACCCTTTCATACACTCCATGGCTTTCAATGTATTGAAATTAAAATAGTGTTTATCTTTCTCTAACCTACATTTGAGTTATAAAATGTTCAAAAACTGAACATAAGAAATAAAGAAGGAGGTAAAGTTTTGCAGAAGGTTGTATGAATTCAACAGAGTTGGTAAAGATACGGATCTTTCTCCCCTCCCCCACTTTAAAAGGCAGCATGTGTAAAAATTAATCAGGAAAGGTAAAAGCAGAATCACGAATAAAAACTATAGCATTATGTAGAATGGAACTTCACAATTTTCAATGTCAAAGTTCAATACTGTATAAGCAACAGTATTCCCCAAATCGTTTATGATTTCTTTCTCTCCTTCTAACAATCTAAGTCAACCTTACATTAAAAACAAAGTTCTTGTACCGGTGAAAGTCAATACTATTGAAACCTGGCTTTCCGATGTACTATTGCAAATCTGATCTCACTAACCTGTCCCCAATCCGTAATACCTTAATGTTAAAAAGCAATACACACACACACACACACAAAAACATCTTAAGAAACAGGTCTATATAGTGTGACACACGGAGACTACCAAAGAACAACTTAAAAGTATACTGACACAGTGACAAATAAGCGGTTCTGATGGTTCAGAAAAGTTACTCATCTCATAGACCTAATAATGACGCTAAAGGGAACTTTAGTAAGTGACACACCCAGGGCGGACCGCCACGTTAAGGATACAACTCTTCCGAGGTGGAGAGGGCTCTCGCCAGCTCTGACTGCTGCTGAATCCGGATCCTGCTCCTCCCAGAGGAGGTCTGCCCCCCGGCTTGCCTCCTCGCTCACCCCCTCCTCGCCCCCGACTCCAGCGACTTCCACCCCGGTAAGGCCTGCCTCGAAAGCGGAAACGGTCCAAGGCGATGTGGCTCCGTTCCCAAAAGGACGGCCGGGGGCTGCTTTCGGACAGTGAGCTCGAAGGCATCCGTACGGAGGGCGGGTGAGACCGGAACGGCTCTTTGGGTCGGTAGCTGCTGTGTCCCCTGAGGTGGCCCCGCTCCGACGCGTGCCGCGAGCGTGAGAAATTCCTCAACTGCTGCTGAGAAGAGGACGACGACGAGGAGGAGCCACCGCCTCCGCCAGATCCACCGCCCCGGGCCGGGTGAGGAGGCCTTCGCCGCGGATACGGCAACAGCCCGCCGCCACTGCTGCTGCTGCTGCTCCGGCTCCGTATCTGGCTGTTGTTATCGTCGTCGCTGATTTCCCCATCTTCTAGCTCCCCTTCTTCCTTGGGCGAGAGGCCGCTGGAGGCCGGGGCCGAAATATCTGCGGTCGCCATCCCGGGAGCAGCGCCTTCCACACAACCTTAGCCCTCCGTCCGGGGATCCGCCCGACAATTGCTCTCCTCCCCGGTTCCCTTCTTTTCTAACGGACCCGGTCGGTGCGGCCTTACCCTACTCGGACACCTAGCGGGCTTTGCTCCCCAACTTCCCCGCACCCCAGCTCTTTCTCGCCGGACCGTCGCAACCCAGTTCCCTTCCCTAGCGCCCCCTTGCTCCTCCGCGATCGGGGCTCTTCCGCCTCGCGAGAAAGGGCCTCTGGAAGTGGCTCGGCCCGTGACGTCACTTCCTGCGGCACGCAGGAAACAAGCGTCCAGTTCACGCGATAATAATTAGGACAAAGCGATGCTTAGTGGGACTTGTAGTCTTTTTTCCCCCTCTGTCTTCGGGTTTGTCGTTCCAACCTCTATCTCACACCCACCCCCGACTCCAGATTGAGATATCTGGGTGCGTGGCGGGGTGGGCGGTCCCATTTTTAGTCTTGGCCGCAAGAGTTTCATAGTGACAGAGGGGTGGGGGAGAGACACTTTTTTCATTGCTCCGAGGACCGCTGCCAAAGAGACGCAGTAGTCCCACTCCCTTTTTGGAAGCCGGGAGAGGGCGGCTTGTGTCCGCCATGTTGGTGAAGGTAAACGTAGGCGACCGGAGTTCCAGGACTGTCTGCTTTGCTGGCTGAAGTCCGCCATATTAATAAAGAGACAGGGAGGACTGACACCCCCCCACCCCACCCCCCCATTGACAAACCCGTTTATCCCACTCGGCTTTCACGACTCCTCTCGGTGGGCCCGTCCCCTGCCTCGCTTGCCTAGCGTTTGCCCGAAGGAAGCGTAGCAGCCGGCGCCTCAGAACAGGCTTAAGGCAGCGCCGAATGAGGGGGAAAGGGAAATGCCGACCAATTGCGCCGCGGCGGGCTGTGCTACTACCTACAACAAGCACATTAACATCAGCTTCCACAGGTAACCTGGGCAGGGAGTGGGGGTGACGGAAACGGGAGTTCCTAGATTGGGTGTCGCTTGTGTGGAAGGAATAAGAGGATCCTATTAATTCTAATGACTTCACTACCTAGGTAGTAGCAAGGAAGCATCAGTTCTGCCCTTTGTGTGTATTTCTCAAATCTGTCCAATTTTTTTCTTCTTCGGGGAGAGTTAACTCACTTTGTCAAAGAAATCCAAGTTCTGTATGGTGGTTACGCCTTAGAGAAAAAGTAAAAGAACATCTTAATTTTCTATTCTTTTGTGTTAGGCTGGGTCTTGACCTGAATGATGCCTTAAAAGGAAGCGAAACCTTCCTGTTCAAGTCAGCAGTCGCCTTAAAAGCCTGCTGTGCTCCCATCAATATTAGGAAATTCTCACTAGCTAAATTGACATGGGAAGCATTTAGATTTCTGATAGTCACATACAGTTATTGCGGAGGAGTTGAGTCATCATTGGTATCCATGGAATGAAGAGATGGTAATGAAAGTGCAAAAGATGAGCCTTCTGTTCTTCCCAGAATAGAGGAATGAAAAGAACTTAGGTTTCGTTTTTCCTCCGTTTGTTGGAAGAGCAGTCAAAAGTCTTTAGTCCTGTCAAATCAGAACTTTTGAAAACATTGTGAACACTGCATGAAATATAGTAAGTACTCGGTAAATGTTTACCTTCTGTGCAAGTGCCTGCCCTGTGCCTGAAGAAAAGAAGCATTGAAAAAAAAAAAGCTATGTGCAAATAGTTCTGATTTTCTATATCTAGCAACTTAGTACGATCTTAGAATGTGGGGAAAAAATTATATCCTTAACTATTTCCTTGCCTAATTATGACTAAATGATCCCTTATAAAAAACCGCTACTTTAAAAAAAAAATCCTTGTGATGTTTGTTTTTCAGGTATTTCATGGAAATGTAGTGCTTCATTCATTCATCCATCAAATGTGTACAGGGTTCTAATTTGCCTGACGTTGTGCCAGCGATCCAGAAAATTTTCTTTTCTTTTTCTTTTTTTTTTTTTTTTTTTTAAGATTTACTTGAGAGAGCTCGAGCATGCAGGAGCGGGGGCAGGGGCAGAGGGAGAAGACGACTGAGCCTATCCCAACAAGTGGGGAGCGCCCCTGGCTGTTAGAACTCGCTTCCCTGAGATCATGACCTGAGTCAAAATCAAGAGTTGGGGGCCTAACCGACTGAGCCACACAGGCGCCCTCCCACCCCCTAACCCCGGAAAATTCTTATACTTCTTGAATTTAGTAGGTAGTGAGAAAGAAGGATAATTATGGTTAAGTGCCACAGAAGAGACACCTCAATACCTAGCCTGTAGCCTTGTAAAGTCAAAGAATATTTCTCAAAAGGATGTGAAATTTCAGATGATACTAAAGGATGACATAGATTTAGTCCTGTATGCTACTTTACTGATTTTCTCTTTTATCCAGTGAGTATTTGAGAAGACACAAAAGTTTTTAAAAGAACAGCTTGATTAGATTTGCATATTAAGAAGCCCTCTGGCAGCAGTGTGGAGAATTACGGTGTTACTTAAAGTGTTCAAAATGAGCTTATTACACAATATTAATTTATCTACCACTTCTTTCACAGAGAAATTCTCCTACAGTGTCAACTAAGCTAAATTATGTACTTCATTGCTGGCACAACCAGCACTAGATTGGAAGAGGTGAGAGTTAGTAGGGAAAAAACTGGAACTTAGAGTAAAAGAAGGGAGCATCTACCAGTAACCTGGAATAGAGTGATACTGACAGAGATAGAAAGACGTGAACAGATTTAAGAAATGTTTGAGTAGAAACTACTGTATGGTCATTTGATATGGAAGATGAGGGAGAGGGAAGAGTTGAAGGCACCAATAATCTTGAATGTTTAAGAGATACACAGTGATACAGTAACATGCATACTTGACCTTTTGCCTCCTATGAAAGTAACCTTTTTATGGAAACTTAGATCTTAACATTATAATAAATTACATTCCTATTTCATAAATACAATGTTTGACTAATTCTTTCCTAGGATGTTGATAAACTTCTTTATCCCTGTGTACAATTTATGTTCTCTAAACTCACTATCCATTTTTCTTATCTCTTAGCCCACTCCAGTCTAAATCCCCCAATAATCTTCTGAAACTGCTGTTGCTATGAGTTATCACTCTTGTATTTCTTTTCATGGCATGTCTTCATTTCCTCCTTGAAATACTCTCTACTTTTGAATTATTTGACACTAATTTTGTGATTTTCATCTTCTTTGACCTGTCTTCAGTTTTCTCTGCCAGCCTCTTCCCTTCTCAGTCCTCTGACTTAGGTCTTATTATTCTTGCCAAAATGATTTCAACTGTTCCTGTGGTCTCAGTTTAACTCGTTGGTGTCTTAGTATTTCCCTAGTCTCTCTTCAGTTGCTCAGGCTCAATGTATCAAAATTTTATAGTAATGAATTTGCTCTTACCACCATCTCACCCCCTGTATTCCCTTTCTCAGTAAATGAAAACATCATCCACCCCAAAAGTGGGAGGTCATCCTCCCTTGACTCCCCAGTGCCTCAGTACACAGTAAATACTAAATAAAGGCTATTTATTAATATAAAATTATTTGACAGAGAGATCACAAGTAGGCAGAGAGGCAGGCAGAGGGAGCGGGGAAAGTGGGCTCCCCGTTGAGCAGACGCCCAGATGTGGGCTGGATAACAGGACCCTGAGATCTTGACCTGAGCAGAAGGCAAAGGCTTAACCCACTGAGCCACCCAGGTGCCCCTCCCATATTTCCTCTTAATTGGATTATTACAACAGCCTCTGAACAGATTCACTGCTTCTATTGATGGCACTCCTAGCCTCTCTTCTATAATCAATGGTTTGGGGGCGCCTGGGTGGCTCAGTGATAATCAAAGGTATGTTCTTAACAGGTTTAACAGCAGGATCTCCAGGGAAAGGGGAAAGCACTGATCTGTAGCAATTGCCCAATTTCCACAATATCAATTCTCTACCATGGCTAGTTTCAAGTTATCAGTATGACATCACTAATCATACAATCAGGAAGAAATGTGCAGTACCACACACAAAACAGACAAATAATTTTCAGATACTATTTACTATTATAGATAATAGTAAAGTAATTATGAAATGATGGGTTTCAGTATTTATTATCTTTGGTCTTCATTTCATTTCAAATGTACATTTTTAATAATGGCTGTGCTTAACAGCTTGTTAAAAAATTTTATGTTAATCAGTTCTTTAAATTAGGCCTTTTAATGGACTTCTTAAACCATTTTGGATGAGTTCAAAATTACTCTTTAACTTAGAAGCCCCTCCAGCATCATTTCATGTCCTAACACTCTTCACTGTCCCCGTGATAGTTAACACTCTTGCCACCCCCATCCTACCTTCTCTAGCTAATGCCTACTCTCTTAAAACCTCCTGACTAGATTAGCTCTTCCTATTTTATGATCCCCTGCCACCCTATATTTACCTTTTGATAACACTCATGGCATCTGTAATTACTTTTATATTAATAAATAGCCTTTATTTAGTATTTACTGTGTACTGTGCACTGGGTGAATTATTTACTTACATTATCTCATTGAATCCCTGGAATCCTACTAGGTACAAATATTACTCCACTGTATAACTGATAAAACTGAACCCTAAAACTAAACAGTTTGCCTAATGTCACTCAGGTATTACACTGAGGGAACCAGGACTGGCACCTTGGTTTGACTCCAAAGACCATGTTCTCAGCCATCCTTTCTAACTGCATCAAGCCATTTGATTCTCTGTCCTTCCCATTACAATATATCCTCATGTAAAAAGTAGATACCCTAAAGCATAAAGGTAGGTCAGTTTTGTTCACCACTATGTCTTCTGCACCTAGGACAGTCTTGGAATAGAAAAGGCATTCAGCTATTAATAAAGACTCAAGCAAAGTAGCATTATTTTCCAAAGCATCTAATGTTTCTGAAAGCTTGGTTCTATTATTGGTAGACAAATCCATCAGTTAACCACCATGTTAATTTTTTAATATTTATAGGAGGATTTATTATTACTTAAATTCAGTTTATGGGCTACATCTCTCACCTGTTGAATATGCTGAGAAAAATCCAAACTCATGAAAAACAAAATATAAGGTAAAGGCTGTATAAAAGCATTGCTTCAAATTAAAATGATTATTTTTATTCTATTTCAACACAGGTAAACATTAGTAATGCCAAACTAATCTCATTAGTTTGTTCATTCGTTGATTCACTGAGAAAGTTCATTGAGTGCTTACTTCACAGGATAAAGTAGTGAAAACCATAGCTCATACACAGGAGAAACTTATGATCTAGGGGTGGAAATAGAAAAGTAAACAATTAGAATACAATGGTATTCTATATGATATAGGAACATCTAGTCTAATCCATGGAATTTCCTTAGGAATATGGGGTTCCTAAATTGAATCTTAAAATAAGCAAGGAAAATTGGCTCAGGTTAAGGTTCAATTAGGCAATGGTTTCATAATGAGTTTTAAAAAGAGCTAGGGGTGCGCCTGGGTAGCTCAGTGGGTTAAGCCTCTGCCTTCAGCTCACGTCGTGATCCCAGGGTGCTGGGATCGGGCCCCGCATCGGGCTCTCTGCTCAGCAGGGAGCCTGCTTCCCTCTCTCTGCCTGCCTCTCTGCCTACTTAAGATCTCTGTCATATAAATAAATAAAATTAAAAAAAAAAAAAAAAGAGCTAGGGATATCTGGCTGGCTCAATTGAAAGAACATGCCACTCTTGATTTTGGGGTCGAGCTCAAGCCCCACACTGAGCGTGGAACCTACTTTAAAAAAAAAATTTGGGGGGGGCGCCTGGGTGGCTTGGTGGGTTAAAGTCTCTGCCTTCGGCTCAGGTCATGATCCCAGGGTCCTGGGATCGAGCCCCGCGTCGGGCTCTCTGCTCAGCGGGGAGCCTGCTTCTCCCTCTCTCTCTGCCTGCTTCTCTGCCTACTTGTGATCTCTGTCTGTCAAATTAATAAATAAAATCTTAAAAAAAAAATGCTGTTTTAAAAAAAAATTTTTTTTAATAGACATTGGGGAGGGTATATGTTGTGGTGAGTGCTGGGTATTCTGTGTAAGACTGAAGAATCAGAGGCCTATACCCCTGAAACAAATAGTACATTTTTGTTAATTAAATAAAAAATAATAAATCCAAAAAATAACAAAGTTTCTGCAAAGGAAGAAAACAAGTTTTCTACAAAGAGCTAAAATAAAGTTGAAAAACAGGCGCCTGGGTGGCTCAGTGGGTTAAAGCCTCTGCCTTCGTCTCAGGTCATGATCTCAGGGTCCTGGGATTCTACTCTGCTCAGCGGGGAGCCTGCTTCCTCCTGTCTCTCTGCCTGCCTCTCTGCCTACTTGTGATCTCTGTCAAATAAATAAATAAAATCTTAAAAAAAAAAAGTTGAAAAACAGTATCTGACAGTTGTCATATATTTGAAGGTTCTTATAACAATGATAATGGCAATGATACTTATTTGTTCTGCATCTTTATTGAGGCCCAAAAGAGAAATGTGCTTGTAAAAAGCTTGACTTTTAGCTGAGGCCACAGGAAACATTTCCAAACCCTTAAATATTGGAACAGAGATCTTTGAAATGAGAATACATTATTATTAACAAGTAAGGGCTAGGCAGAGTAGATAAATCCTCCAGAAGTTTCTAGTGAAATAGAAAAAACTTATATATATGAAAACATGAACTGTAGAGTGACATACAGATGTTACTATTTTCAGATTAGGGTTTGTTTAGGTACAGTAATAGGGACAGGAAATGGGGTTACTTACCAGTTAATCTGGTTTTTCATTTGTGCCCATCACTACTGGTAATTTGAGCAAACCTACTATATGTAGTCTAGCAAAAGCTTTACCTGGTAAAGCTTCACTTGGGTTTCAGAGTCACATTATCTTTTAACATGATTTGAATAGTTCTTTTTAAATCCGAGTTAGTTCATAATATGTGAAGGATAAAGTAATCAAACTAAAGAAGAGCTCAACTCTAATAACTATGAATGTTGATTTCTTATGTTTTCAAGTCAGCATACTTACCACTAGAATTTTGGGGCAGTCCCTTATATTTTTCTCTTCCTTAACAGGTATACACTTGTACATACCAGTATATTTTGTATTTAAAATAAATATGAAAGAAATAACATTCCTGCTTTCCTTGTCAGCAGCATTTTACTTTTTGAAATAATTATGCTTTATAGTGTACTACATAGCTTGAGTTCATTTTTTTTTTTTTAAGATTTTATTTTTTTATTTGACAGAGATCACAGTAGGCAGAGAGGCAGGCAGAGAGACAGGAGGAAGCAGGCTCCCCGCTGAGCAGAGAGCCCGATGTGGGGCTGGATCCCAGGACCCTGGGATCATGACCTGAGCTGAAGGCAGAGGCCTTAACCCACTGAGCCACCCAGGCGCCCCTTGAGTTCATTTTTTAAAAATATATGCAGTTTACATGGAATTAATACAGTGAATTGTTAATTTATATATTTTTATATCAATTAAGCAAATATTTGTTGAGCCCCTACTGTTTGAAAGGCACTGTGCTAAGAAACAGATGATACAATGATCCCTGTCCTCAAGAAACTTACACTGTATTTTTATTTCACTGGAAATTTATTAAAATGGAAAAATTATAAAAGAATGTGGTAAGTGTCACAGTGAAGGAACACAGAGGAAGGAATACAAGACTGTGTCTAGGCTTTCCTTGATAAAATTTAATCTGCAGATATTTGATTTTTCTTGACCATGTACATACATCAGCAGATCATAGCACTGGGAATTACGTGTGCGCGTAATGGTTCTATGTAACCTTGATCTAGATCAGTATAGTCTTGTTTATTTTTACTGCCCATGTTAAGAACCAGGTTGAGAAGAAAGATCTCTTTAAAACCCTGAAAAATAAAAACACTCAAGTCAGTTTTTCATTAATTTTTTTGCAACTTATAAAAAATAGCATGAATTGCTTTTTGTTCCAATGTCTGGATATTGTAATTTTTTATGTAGATGGAAGACACTTTAAATCATCATCTTTTAAAATTTCTTTTAACCATTAAGGTGCAACCAGAGTGTAATTGTTGGAATATGAGTTGCCTTTTCTTTCTTTTTTTTAAAGGTTTCCTTTGGATCCTAAAAGAAGAAAAGAATGGATTCGCCTGCTTAGGCGCAAAAATTTTGTGCCAGGAAAACACACTTTTCTTTGTTCAAAGCATTTTGAAGCCTCCTGTTTTGACTTAACAGGACAAACTCGACGACTTAAAATGGATGCTGTTCCAACCATTTTTGATTTTTGTACCCATTTAAAGTCTATGGTAGGTAACATTACTTTTCTTTTATCCGTTTTTACCATTTTTGGTACCCATTCTTTTTTGTTTACAAATTAGAACAATTCAGAATATATCAAAATTCATATATAATACTGGGCCTCAAGTAAGTCACAAAACTTCTCTTGTGCAGGAAAGGTACATACTACAATTAGAGCTCAGGTCTCCTGACTTCGGTATTCTTTCCGCAATCCAAACTGATTTTACTATATTGGAATTTTACATTACTTCCAGTTATTATCAGTAACTGAACCAATGGTAAAACTGAGAAATCATGAGCAATGATACTTCTAGCATCATTCTGTTCTTGATTTTAAGATAATATTCAAAATGTGTGTGATGAGCTTTAAGAACAGCACAGAGAATACCAGAGTTACAACAAAGAATATAAGTTCAGAGGAGGGCATTACAGAAAACTTCATCAAGCTAAGAAGTTTAGCTTAGATTTTGTGCTGGAGTTGAGCTTGGAGTTTAGAACCTAGGAGAGGGTTCTTAACCTTGCATAGGACAATTACAACAACATGAGGAGAACAGAAGTCAATGGGTTGAGGGTTAAGTGGAAAATAATCAAATGTTAGCAAGTGATACGTAAAAGGAAGGAGAGAATTAAGGTAGATAATGAATGTATTAAAACAATATTTTATCCAGTTGGGAATCTAGATAAAAATCTGATCAGAGAGGAAAATTTATTTGTCAAAAAATGAATTCCTGTGTTTTTAATACTATTTGCTGAATCAATAAAAGAAGCACATTTAGGAAGTTAAGACATAATCTGGGAATGGAAGGTGATTTCATATGGGAGTATGAATCAAGATGGTGAATGGCAGAATGGGGTGAGATCCTGTATTGTAAGTTTGCTATGTAAAGATTTTTTTGTCTTTAGATAATAAAGCAAAGAGAAAGTTAGCCAGTTACAGAAACATCAAATCTGTTAGAGAAATTATTTTGGTGGCAGAATATGAATTAGGGTCAGAATGAGGTAGACATCATTAAAGAATTTTTTAATATATTCAAGCCAGGTATGATACAGGCCTGATGTGGGCAGTAGCATTAAGCATAATGGACGTGATGGTGAGCACTGTGAATTGTGTAAGAGTGATGAATCACAGAAACAAATAATATATCATATGTTAGTTTAAAAAAAAAAAGAAAAAGAAACACACTTTAACCAAAAAGAAAAAAAAAAAAGAGTGATGGAGAAGAAAGGATTCATGATAGAGATACTTAGGAGGTAGAATTAATGGGACTTGAGGACAATTGAGTAAAAGAGATAAAGGGGGGAAAGTCCTCAGGGTCCTCAGAATTGGGTATAAAGTTCCTGGCCAGATTTTAAATCTTAGAATGGAAGATTTAATTGTGAACATTTAATAGGTAAATCTATTCAGGAGCTTGATAACTTGGGGATAATTTTTTATTAAATAGAACCCCAGGTTTGAAATATCAAATTGAAAGAATAGTGTTTACCTAAAAAAGAGATTAAATCAGTATCAGAGATCAACCAAATGTCTAAATACATTACATTGGCCTTAGTGAGAAAATTGCAAAAGATTTTTAAAATCTCCCTAAAATACAAACAATGTTTGTATCCCTCTGAAGAGAAATGATAAAATGAAATAAGGTGGCAGGAGCTAATGCAACAAGTTGAGGAACTTGAATCCATGACTACATGAGATGGGCAGCTGATGTTTCCTATCAAACTTTTAAAATCAGTTTTTAAAAGAGCAGTTTAATTACTTTTATAAAAAACTGGACAAATTTTACTTATTTGTGATATTCCATAATTTATGTTCGACTCTCTAATTTTATTTGGCTTAGAAACTCAAGTCAAGGAATCTTTTGAAGAAAAACAACAGTTGTACCCCAACAGGAGCATCTAATTTAAAATCAAACATTAGTAGCCAGCAAGTACTACTTGAACACAGTTATGCTTTTAGGAATCCTATGGAGGCAAAAAAGAGGATAATTAAACTGGAAAAAGAAATAGCAAGTTTAAGAAAGAAAATGAAAACTTGCTTACAAAAAGAACGCAGAGCAACACGAAGATGGATCAAAGCCACATGCTTGGTGAAGAATCTGGAAGCAAATAACATATTACCTAAGGGCACATCAGAACACATTTTACCAACTGCCTTAAGCAGTCTTCCTTTGGAAGATTTCAAGATTCTTGAACCTGATCAACAAGATAAAACATTACCAATTCTATAAAACATTCCTTTAAGAGTAGCCCACAAAGAACTTGATGCCCATCCTTCATTCTATTCAAAGGTAAAAATATTTAAGGAAATTATGCCAAAATTGGGTATTTAATAAAGTTTTACTTGAAGTACCATTATTACTGTATAATTTATGAAGACTTGATTATTAAAAAAATGAAACTTTCTATGAAACTTATATTTGAAAAAGAATGGAAGTGCCTTACATGAGAATTATGTACTTAAAAATTTTGCTAGGAAATTGTATGTTTACAAGGTGTTTTGTGTTTTTGTCTTTTAAAACTACTTTTAAAGAACTGTCTATGACAATGTTTAATTTCTAATAGAAATTTTTTTTTCCTGTACCAATGTTGGGATATTACATTCTAAATAGGATGGTAAGTAAGAATTAACCAACATTAAATATGACTTTAAAACTGCTGGGTTTTGTATTAATTGAACTATTACTGGCACTGTGATTGGGAAATTTTATAAGGAAAAAGTCTGAGGTACAAGGAAAATTCTGTTATTTAAACTTTCTGTGTCTGCTCACTAACAAAAGTGATAAAAGTCATGGCCTCCTTCATGAAAATATTAGCTTTTAAAACAGATTATATAATATTTTGAATGTGAAATGCTCTTGAGTCATCCAAGCAAGGTAAGGCCTCAAGTAACTGAGACTAGAAAAACTGATAGCCAGTTGTATGTTGTGAAATAATGTAGACATTGTGATCTAGCTTTTACCTTAGTTAAACAAATAGATATATTTATATTACTTTTTTCTCATAATAAAAATTCCACATTTTCAATTTTAAAGTTGGTCCACTAATTAGGCAATGTGATGCAAAGTTCCATGTTCGTAATAACCTCCTCTACCGCCATTAATATTGTATGTATCAATATACATACCAAAACTCGTAAGCTTTTTTTTAACCCCAAAAGTCCACATTAGGATTTTATCACAGAAAAGCACTTACCAAATTTTATCTTCACAACTTATAACTTAAAACAGAATCAATTTATTGTACCTATCAGCTTGTTTTATCTCCTTTTTTAACAAGTCAAATAGAACAACTGTGTCTCATAAGGGAAGGGAAATGTATTTTCTATAAAAATACATGTGTCTGATAAAACTATGAAAATGCTAATTATTTTAAAAAATAGAATATGAGAACTATGGGGGCACCTGGGTGGCTCAGTGGGTTAAAGCCTCTGCCTTCAGCTCAGGTCATGATTCCAGGGTCCTGGGATCAAGCCCCACGTCGGGCTCTCTGCTCACGGGGGAGCCTGCTTCCTCCTCTCTCTCTCTCTGCCTGCCTCTCTGCCTACTTGTGATTTCTCTCTCTCTGTCAAATGAATAAAATCTTTAAAAAAAAAAAGAATATGAGAACTATGATAGTTGCCACTTGAACTAATTAAAGAGTTCACCTTATTTCACCAGATAAATTTTTAATTTTAGTAAGAATCCTTTCCTTTAAATAGCTTTGGGCAAATCACATTAAAATTATTAATGCGCAATAATCAAGTTACTCAGTTTTAGTTCAAGCTTCTGACACTACCATATGAAAGCAGCATGTATATGCTGAACCAAAATTGTTAGAAATTTTTCCTTTAAGGTAATGGTTGTTTTATTTTATAAAGAATTTTGGGGAGGGAGGATTGGGTTGTGTTTGTTTTGTTTTGTTTTGTTTTGTTTTTGGTGACATTTGCTTGGATCCTATCGGTAGTCTTTTTACAATATTAGCAACCTTTCTTTCTTTTTCTTTTTTTAAGATTTCATCTATTTATTTGACACAGAGAGAGAGAGAGAGATCACAAGTAGGCAGAGAGAGGGTGGGAAGCAGGCTCCCCGCTGAGCAGAGAGCCCCATGTGGGGCTCAATCCCAGGACCCTGAATTCATGACCTGAGCCAAAGGCTGAGGCTCAACCTACTGAGCCACCCAGGTGCCGCAGCACCCTTTCTTTTCATAACAAATGCCTCCCAAGCAACTAGATTCACAAAGGCAAAGGTAAGAAAAGTCTGTGTGGTTATCCTGGGGCACTTTAAACAAATATTTTTGAAAATCCTCTTGTGAGTATTATAAACCTCCTTAAGTCATTTTTTCCCAAATATTGGACATAGCTCCTTGAAATTGTCATTCCATCTTTCTTTTCTAATATGGTGTCAAATATCTCTTCACTTACTGACCATAGCTTTTATACCTCAAAATAAGCTGAGCAAATAATCATCTAAACCTAAACTGTGTTTCCCAAGTATAAACTCTCATGTGGTTCATCACCTCTACCCTATATAAAACAAAATACTAATTAATGCAGGCTCATTCCCATCTACAATAGTATCTTGATATCTTAATATAACATTTTAAAAATCACAAAAATAAGACATAAAATACAAGCTTTTAGCAAAGTTAACTAGACTTCATTATTATTTGAGACTACTGAATAAACTACCACTAAGTAATATTAAAGTACATTTTTTTGGTGTTTTCTCCTTGTCATTTTCACGTTACTGTCCTGATAACATGCTCCAAATTCTCCCTGAATCAAATTATTTCATTAACAAACATACATCTGTCTACCTTCAAACTAGTCTCATTCATAGAGAAAAACCTAAATCTTTTTAAATCCTGTTTTCTGTTGTTGATAAACTTATCAGTTTGACCACCTACGATAAAAATAAAGCACCTCTTTTTCTTCTGCTGGACCCAACACATATCCTCTGTTCATTTTATGTGCTACTCATTCTATGCCTGCTAGGCACTAACCTCTATGAAGAACCAGACAAGGGCTAATGACTCAAAGAAGACATGATTATCTGCCCTTAAGTTCCTCAAAAGTCTTCTGAGAAAAAAATATATATTTGTAATACAATATGATAAATGCTATTAAAGAAATCTACGTGAAGTGCTTTGGTAAATGCTGTTGAATTGGAATTTTAAAAGATATAAACTTTAGACCTTTTTCCAAAAAACTTTTCCCCTGAAACAAAACTGATTTCTTCTTATGACTTAACCAAAGGAGACAGAAGAATATCAGAATTGACCTGAATTATATACAGTGTTCTTTTAATGAGTTATAAGACATTTTTCAACTTCAACTTGAAAATGAACACTGAACAAATTGTTAATGGTATCATTTTAACAGGAAAATACAACTAAATACTGTATCAGCCAAGTACTCAAGTTTATTTGACATTTGATATTTTTATAAAATAACAAACTTTGCTAAAAGATTTTTACAAATAATTTAGTTCAGCGTCTGAAGGTTAACAAATCACTATGGCATCCATTTGATCTCTTATTGTTTACAAATATTCTGTGCCGTAAGTAGCATTATCTCCCAATTTACAAGTGAAGAAATCCTTGTTAATGTTATTTATTTATTTAGATGTTTAAAATGTGCCAAGAGGCACAAAGGATAGAAGTGCCAGCAATCTAGGAAGTGCAATCCCTAGATTGAGCAATGGTCTTCAGCCTTCAAATCCTTTGCTTTGCCCTCCACATTATAACTCCCATCCAACATATGAATCATGTTACTAAAGTAGGACAAGTCGTGTGTCTCAGAAAATTAAAATAAAAAATTTTACATATGTAGTTAAGATCATCTATGAAATCACTGTAGATCTTTTCTAGGTAGATTTTATAATGTTGGTAAATTATCTCAGTTCTCAATGTTAGAATACGGGTAAATTTTAATGTTGGTATAATAGAGAAAATAGTTCATCTTTATGCCAGAATATGGGATTCTGTAGGTATTTAGACAGTTGAAAACTTCCTAAAATTAATCATTTTATAATGTATATTAAACAATTACTATTGTATTCTGAGAATGTTATTAAAAATTTTTTTACAAGGAAATTACTGTCATGACTTTTTTTTTTTTTTTTTTAAACAAAAGACACCTGACTAGCTCTGTGGAAGTCTTTTCCTTACATGGACCCACTAAAATATTTCTGTAGAAATCCTTTACCTTAAATTGAAGCAAACTGTAAACAGAATAGGGATTATGTAAAGACTAGAAGAGGAATTACCATTTTTATTTTCATAGCTCAAGTTATATCTAAGCATGCATTATAGTTTGTTTGCAGTGGTTTTTTCGGGGGTTTTTTTGTTGCTTTTGCTGTTCTTTTTTAAGATTTTATTTATTTATTTGAGAGAGAGAGCACAAGAGCACGAGCCAGGGTGGGAGTGTGAAGAGCAGAGGGAGAAGGCCAAGTGCGGAGCACAGAGCCCAACACGATGAGTGCAGAGGACCTGGAAATCATGACCTGAACCGAAATCAAGAGTTGGACAACTAACTGACTGAGCCACCCTGTGCCACTGCACTGTTTCATACTGGTTATGCAATCTAAACCAAATATACAGGGCTATAAAAATTCTGTCTCTCCCAACAATAATTCAGAGGCTTACACGAAGATTTATTTGTAAATACAATTACCAAAGCATGATTTTAATGACAAAATAGGAAATAAGATGTGATTTTTTAGTTTTATTTTTCTTTAAGACTTTATTTGACAGAGAGAGCAAAAGCAGGGGGAGCAGTAGAGGGAGAGGGAGAAGCAGGCTCCTGGCTAAGCAGGGAGCTCGACGCAGGGCTCAATCCTAGGACTCGGATCATGACCTGAGCCAAAGGCAGACCCTTAACAACTGAGCTACCCAGGTGCCCCATAAGATGTGATTTTTCTTTAATTCATTTTTTAATTTGATACTTTAATCCAAAAAATAGTATATTAATATTCTCACTAAAAGACACTGAGCAAACTAGGATGAACCAAACAAGGTCCCTGTCCTCAAGACTACTGGAAGGAAATATTCCATTTGTTTACTCCTGCTCCCTGCACTCTTCCTAATGTCCTTTACAATGAGTCGAATCTAATATAAGAAATCAGTCTTCAGATTGCTGCCTAGGCTTTTAAAACTTGTGCTCCAAAGGTTGAAAAAGAAAAACTTTTGAGTTTAATATCAAGAAAAGTATGTAGGATGCCTGGATGGCTCTGTTAGTTAAGCAACTGCCTTCAGGTCTGGTCATGATCTTAAGGTCCTGAGATTGAGCCCTGAGTTGGATTTCCTGCTCAGTAGAGAGTCTGCTGCTCTCTCCTGCCCCTACTCCCAACTCGTTGGAGTCATAAATGAATGGATAAAATCCTTTAAAAAAAAAAAAAAAAAGAAAAAAGAAAGCAGGTATGTGCCTATCTCTTAGGTGAACTTTCAGCTTGTTTAGATACAATATTTCAAACCTTATCTCTAACTCTTCTCCATTCTCTTGGACTTCCTATTTTCATGCTCTCCTTAACCAACTACGAGTGCCCTTCCCTCAGCTTGGTCACTTAACTTTGTCATCTTTCGTCTTAGCCCTGACAATCCCTCTTTCTATAACACTTCGCTTAGCATACTGAAGTGACATTAACCCTACCCAATTATCTGGTGTGACTGATATTGGCCAGTCAACTTGCTGAGGTAATTCAATTATTTATCTGTACCAAACAGAATAAGACAAAAATAAAGTGAGCACATAATTTCTGTAGGAAGACCATATATAAATTTAGTCAAATAAGATGGACACTACTATTTAATCCCACTTCACAGTTAATTAGATTTCTTACCAAAGAAAAGGATGTTGTCTTGGCATGTTACTTAAATTTAGAATTGTGTGTTTTTTAAAAGTACTTAGTAGTTAAAAAACAAACACTACTTTTCAAAGAAAAAGTACTCTGGGTTAAAAAACATTTGGGTACTACACCTGAAATTCATTTGCCTCCTCTTCTTACATTGTCAGCAATCGACTGAAAAAGTTCAGATATGTCATAATTATCACTTAATTTTAACCCAGGCACACAAGTTAATTTCAAATGTGACATAAGCCACAAGGTTCAAACTTGGTGTTAACAAGAGATTCTGTTTTCTAAATGAATTGACTGAAGGCACACACTTAAAATGAGAGGTGTAGGAACAGAGTTCCACAATGTAAGTGGTGTCACAACAATAAATTTGAGCTCAATAGCAGGAACTATGCCCCACTTTATCTTTACATCTCCAGCAACCAGCAATGTCCCTCACATTATAGGTGCTAAACAGTGTCATTTTAAATAATGTTCTCAGTCATGAAATTGCTCCTCCAAAACAATATATCCCCTTTCCCCTTAAAAACAACAACAACAACAACAACAACAAAAACCGTAATATTAGGCGCCCCTGGGTGGCTCAGTGGGTTAAGCCTCTGACTTGGTTTCAGCTCAGGTCATGATCTCAGGATCCACAGAGCAAGCTCCGGGCTCATCAGGGAGTCGGCCTGAGGTTCTCTCTGTCCCTCCCTCCACTGTGCTCTCTCTCTAAAACAAATCAATAAATCTTTTTAAAAACCCGTATTATTATATGGCATGAACTTTTTATAGATGAAAAAGCATTCAATCGCGGTTGAAATGGACTTGCTGGGTTTAAATTCACTTACACTCCTGTTTTCTATTCCTACCCTAGTGGTAGTTTCCATCTTCCCCTGTCTGAGTATGTTCTCAAATGCAAGATTCTAAGCCTCCAGATCACTATTCAGAGGAGAATTCCAAACCCTGGAGCCTCTGGGTGCTTCTGCCAAGCCGCCGGCACTGGAGCCGCCTTTTAAATGCTTACGTGAGTGAAGCCACGCCCTTAGATGGCGGCAGCGCATGCGCGCAGGAAGCGGAGACGCGATTCGGCGTGCGGGTGAGCTTCAGGGTCCGCGGCCTGGGCGTCTGGACCTGAACTTTGGGCGGTTCCCGCGGCTGTTGCGACGGGACTGCGCCCCACCGCCCAGGGGTCACCCTTGGAACCCACCCTGGTTCTGGCTGCGCGCCTTGTCTCTGTGCGACCGACGGCCCCCCCACCCTCGACCCCGCGTCAGCGCGTGGGCGTGTGGTGGAGGCGGAGCCCGCTGTCCCAGGACCGGCGATTGGCTGATTCCGCTTTCCTTTCGCCTTCCTGGCTGCGGAGCTCAGGTGTGAAGTGCCCGCCAGGGTAGGACCCCTCGCTCGGAAGGAATGAGCTTTGCTTTTCCAGTGAGGTCTTAATATCGCCCACAGGAGTTTGAGCTATCCGTCAGCCGCAGGTTCCAGAAATAGTTAGGATTTATGTTATTTTTGCGGTCGGTGGAAGATGTTGGCATTTATGTTTGCCTCCGGGAGTTTTTTACTGGCAACTTAAACGACTTATTTTTCCCTAGAAACACTATTCTGTCCCTCAGGGGCTCATATTGTTATTTTCCATGACAGGTCCTGACGACAATATTTGCAAAAAGTATATAAAGATGATAACCAATATAGTTATATTGAGCCTGATCATTTGCATTTCTTTAGCTTTCTGGATTATATCTATGACTGCAAGCACCTATTATGGTAAGTATGAATGTTCTGAGTTGTTTTCTTCTAATCTAATTGGTGGAATTGAAGATTGTATCGTTAATGAAATCCAAAACTTGTATCTTATGAGTGGTTATAAATTATGTTTTCCTAACTTCCACAGCCTGAATTTAATTTACCAACATTAAAATATAAACACTGCTTTGAAGATTTAAAAACCTTTAATAAACGCTGCCTCTGATAATACTGGTGAAACATTTCAAAATACATTTCTGCGTTGTGTGTAGTTATTACATCTACATGAGAAATAAGTGAAATGAAATACAGTTTTGTAAACCAATTGCAGCGATGTGTTTAGTAAGAATGTCTGTAAGTAGTTTATCAGTTTTATGTATCCTGTAAAAATAGCAATAAAAATAAAAGGTGGTATAATGTTTACATTTGGAGTTTTTGGAGGATTTGTCTGGTCTTTGGTCACTTCAAAAGAACAGACATCTTTTTTAAAATCTGAAGCCCCACTTTATAAGATATTCTGGACTCAAGCCTAGACAGTTTTGACTACTCTAGAGTTTAAGTATGCCTTTACAGAAATTTCCTTGGTACTCTATAAAAATGGAGTTCTGTTCAGCTGAAAGGAAAAAGTGAGAGCAAGAAAGGGATTGCCATTTCAGACCTTAGCCTTTTTCAGAGACATGTGAATAATCGAATGAGTGGTGTTCAGGTTCAGAAGCTTTCAGACTTCCTCATTCATAATGAATCACAGTAGAGCATGAGAGGAGATTCTTGTTTGTGCTATTATTATTTTTTTTGTTTGTGCTATTATTAAGTCTGACTTGAACTCCATGGAATAAACCTGGATTTGTAAACCAAAGTGTCCCTCTGGAACCAGGCACCTGATTTTTGCATCTTAAACACACAAGAATTGTGTTCATTTTCAGAAGTAGAATTTTTGTTTTTGAACATTTGGCCTGCTTTGCCTTCTATTTTCCCACTTTTTTTTTTAATTTTTATTTATTTATTTGACAGAGAGAAATCACAAGTAGTCGGAGAGGCAGGCAGAGAGAGAGAGAGGGAAGCAGGCTCCCCGCTGAGCAGAGAGCCTGATGTGGGACTCGATCCCAGGACCCCGAGATCATGACCTGAGCCGAAGGCAGCTGCTTAACCCACTGAGCCACCCAGGCGCCCCTATTTTCCCACTTTTGATAGAAATGTGGGCCATAGTAATAGTTCACATTTTTCGTCATTTAACACATTTCGTATTTAACAAAATGTGAACATTTCGTTCACATTTTTCGTATTTAACTTAGTCTTGTTGTGTAGGAGTCTGTCAGGAACTGTGGGGATTTTATTTTATTTATTTATTTATTTTTTAAAGATTTTATTTATTTATTTATTTGTCAGAGAGAGAGAGAGCAAGAGCGAGCACAGGCAGAGTGGCAGGCGGAGTCAGAGGGAGAAGCAGGCTCCCTGCGGAGCAAGGAGCCCGATGTGGGACTCCATCCCAGGATGCTGGGATCATGATCTGAGCCGAAGGCAGCTGCTTAACCAACTGAGCCACCCAGGCGTCACACTGTGGGGATTTTTTTTTTTTAATTTATTTATTTATCAGAGAGAGAGAGGGAGAGAGAGCGAGCACAGGCGGACAGAATGGCAGGCAGAGGCAGAGAGAGAAGCAGGCTCCCTGCGGAGCAAGGAGCCCTATGTGAGACTCGATCCCAGGACGCCGGGATCATGACCTGAGCCGAAGGCAGCTGCTTAACCAACTGAGCCACCCAGGCGTCCCCCACTGTGGGGATTTTAAACGAGAAAGCTCTGACCTGTCTAAAGAGGGTGGTTTCTCTCCACTGTGGTCAGTTCTGCCATGTGGGCCTGAGCATCCAGTTTTTAAAACAGAAGCCAAGGTTCTGGGTTTTTATATGAAATCTCCTAATCTTTAAATATTGACTCCCAACTCTTTGAAAACATTATGCTAGCCAAACAAAGAAACAAACAAAAACATCTGTGAGGTGAATGCAACCTTTGGAAAAA
This sequence comes from Mustela nigripes, assembly GCF_022355385.1. Taxonomy (NCBI): domain Eukaryota; kingdom Metazoa; phylum Chordata; class Mammalia; order Carnivora; family Mustelidae; genus Mustela; species Mustela nigripes. The sequence goes on along the minus strand of NC_081562.1, from coordinate 45,714,190 downwards.
TCAGTTGCTAATTGTTGAATAGAGGTGTGTAGCCTGTAAGAATGTTACTTTAAAAAATCTCTCTAAAAAGCAGAAAGAGGAATAATTGAATCCTGCTAAGAAAGTAGTTTGTTCTGTACAATTATTATTTTTTTTAAGATTTTTATTTATTTGACAAAGACCTAGTGAGAGGGGGAACACGCGCAGGGGAAGTGAAGGCAGGGAGCCTGATGTGGGGCTCAATCCTAGGACCCTGGGATCACAACCCCAAAGGTAGACACTTAACAACTGAGCCACCCAGGTGCCCCATGCTCTCTACAGTCCTTGAGATTTAATACATGCCTCCTTTTCAAAACAGTGGGGAACTAGATATATATCTCAAATCTCCAAATACATATGAAGTACCAAAACTTAGACAGTACTTACTTGGTCATTTCCCAAAAGGACTGTCTCTCTGGAAATACACAAATCTTAACATAGTTATTTTACTTTGGTGACTTCATCTCGGTTTCTCTACTTATGATAGTATTTTAATCCAGAATGCAGTTATCAAAGCTTATAACCAAGACTTACCTGTAAATTCAATTTTTTAGGTAATTTACAGCCTGTTTCTCCTTGGCGTTGGCTGTTTTCTGTTGTTGTTCCTGTTTTGATCGTCTCTAATGGCTTTAAAAAGAAAAGTCTAGACCACAGTGGGGCTTTAGGAGGTATGTTTTTCTTTTAACTGTTTATGTAATAAGTGCTTGCTTATATAATTTAAACTCATGTTTTCTAAATTCTGAACTTATGAGACTATAAATCCCATTATGCATTTTAGACAATGATAAAGTTGTTACTCAGCATTCCTATTCTGTCAAAATTTCAGATACTGACATACTCAGTGCAATGTACAAATTTAACTTTTAATTGATATCAAGTAGATTAGTGGAATAGATTTTTTAGTTCCTTGATTATTCTGCTCTTTCAGTTGTAGTAAATTACCTGCTGTCAGAAACATTGGAGTACTCCTGGGAGGTGGACAGTAGAGGAGCTGTTGGAAAGAATCATTCTAGGAAATTGCTATTAGTAGCCTCAAACAAAGCAGTCCAAATTAAGTATCCTAGATTTATTTTTCATAACTGAGTTAGGGATAGGCCAGATTTTTGTTCTTTTAGGACATATTTTTCGAATACTTACTATATGCCCCTCTTTTGGAAACTGGGGATATGGCTCTGAACAAGGCCAAAGTTTCAAGTTCTGGTGGAACTTTTATTCTTTATAACAGTTAGGTAACAAAATACATAAAACTTTTTATATAATGATAAATTTTACCAGAAAAATTAAAATAATAAAGTGTGTATGTTAGGGAATGTGGGCGTTCTTTTGTATATAGGGTCAAGCATAACCCTTTACTCTAAGGACGTAGTTTTGAACCAAAACTTGAAGAAGCTAGCAGTGACAAGCTTGTTCCAAGCTGACAGAATAACATGTGTAAAGACCCTGACATATACCCTGGCTTATTTAGGTATGGGAATAGACTCATTTGACTGGAAAATACTTTAAAAGGGGGGGGGTATAGAAAATTAAAGAAATAGGCAAGGACCAGGTAATAAGGAGTCTTGGACACAGTAAAGTTTTTTTTTTTAAGATTTATTCATTTTAGCAAAGAGAGCGTGTGTGTATGAGTAAGAGCTCATACAAGGGAGGGGCAGAGGGAGAGAGAGAGTCCCAAGCAGAGTCCCCACTGAGGTGATGACCTGAACTGAAACTGATGCTTAACCAACTGAGCTACTCAGGTGCTCCATAGTAAAGATTTTATTCCAAACTAGGTGGAATCTCCCCTGCCTCAAATCAAGGGGGTGACATGATCTGATGTGACATCAGGACTTTGATATACTGCTAGTGTTATAAGCCCCAAACCATGAGGATTCCCCCTCAAATACTACAGGCAGGATGAGATCACTACAGAATGACATTTATTTATTTGTTTGTTTATTTATTTTTAAAGATTTTACCCATTTGACAGAGACAAAGTGAGAGGGGAGTGGGAGTGGGAGAAGCAGGTCTCCCACCAAGCAGGGAGCCTGACTCGCGGTTTGATCCCAGGATCCCAGGATCATGACCTGAGCCAAAGGTGCCCCCAGAATGACGATTATTTAGAACTGGGAGGTCTTTTTTTTTTTTTTTTTAGATTTTATTTATTTATTTAGAGAGAGCATGCGCTTGGGGAACAGAGGGACAGAGGGAGGGGGGAAGGAGAATCTTAAGCAGACTTTGTGCTGAGTGCGCAGAGCCCAACACAGGGATCCATCTCATGACCCTGAGATCTTGACCTGAGTGGAAATCAAGAGTCAGTCACTTAACTGAGCCATCCAGGTGCCTCTCCTAGAAGCACGCCTTCACGTTGAAGCCAGATATCTACCCAACCTTCAAAATACTAGTGGTCATTAGTCCTAATTTAGCACTGTAAACACACCCTGCTGCCTCTGATCTCATTGAGAGATTATTTTGAGAATAAGGAGGATCACATGAGGGGACATATGGGAATATGACTATAAACTGTAAAGCACTGAGTAGATGATTTGTTCGAAGGAGGTATTATATAGTCCAGTTGTTCACTGTGTTCCTTTGGTTCCTTCAGTATGGATAGTCTGTCATTGGATTTTTGGCTTGACAGGTTTTATTATTTTTTAAAGAATATATTTACTTATTTGACATCAAGCAAAAGCAGAGGGAGCAGCAGGCTGAGGGAGAAGCAGACTCCCTCCTGAGCAGGGAGCCCAATGTGGGCCTTGATCCCAGAACCCTGGGATCGTGACCTGCGCCGAAGGCAGATGCTTAACCAACTGAGCCACACAGGCATCGCTTGAATACTAGCCAATAGGATTCGACAAGTTTAAATTTAATTTCACTTACCAGAACTATTCAGCTTGGTGGCTTACTTTTTTTTTTCCCCACTCATTCATTCAACAAGTGTATTGTTAGGGTCTCCTATATGCCACATACTTTTCTCGGCACCTAGGATTTAGTAATAAACAAAATGGATAAAAATCCCATTGTCAGAGAGCTTACTGTTTTAGTCAGGGGACACAGATGATAAAAGAGATGGGTTTGAGACATTTAATCCCCAGAGCTATATGCTGTAAGTGTAGTGGAAATGCACGCAAATGGAGAATTGTCTAGAAAGGCCAGTGGTTGTGCTTCATGTGATTTCACAAGAGTGGCCTTGCTTTTTTTAAGTCACCAAATTGTGTCTGGTGTTCAGTCTTTCTGAAATAAAAGTGTCATTTTGTCAGATAGCCAGAGCTGATCAGACCTAATAAAACCAGTTTCTGTTGCTCATTGTCTCATGGGACTGGTATATGAGTCAGAGTTCAGACATAGTTAGGAGTTGCAGAAAATACCAAGGTATTTTTAAACTACGTGAAAGAAATCATTCTTTAGAAGTACATTGCCTTGGGGCACCTGGATGGCGCAGTGGGTTAAGCCGCTGCCTTTGGCTCAGGTCATGATCTCAGGGTCCTGGGATCGAGTCCCGCATTGGGCTCTCTGCTCAGCAGGGAGCCTGTTCCTCCTCTCTCTCTGCCTGCCTCTCTGCCTACTTGTGATCTCCCTCTGTCAAATAAATAAATAAAATCTTTAAAAAAAAAAAAAGTACATTGCCTTGGGGCGCCTGGGTGGCTCAGTGGGTTAAGCCTCTGCCTCAGTGGGTTAAGCCTCCCTGCTGAGCAGAGAGCCTGATGCAGGGCTCGATCCCAGGACCCTGGGATCATGACCTGAGCCGAAGGCAGAGGCTTTAACCCACTGAGCCACCCAGGTGCCCCAAGAGATTCTTAATCTCACAAAACAAACTGAGGGTTGCCGGGGGTGCGGGGGAGGTCAGTAGGGAGAGGGTGGTTGGGTTATGGACAGTGGGGAGGGCATGTGCTATGGTTAGTGCTGTGAAGTATGTAAACCTGGCGATTCACAGACCTGTACCCCTGGGGCTAATAATACATTATATGTTTTTTTTTTTTAAGATTTAAAAAATTTATTTATTATTTATTTATTTTTAGATTTTATTTATTTTTTAAGAGAGAGAAACAGTACAAACAGGAGATGGAGAGAGAGAATCTCTTTTTTTTAAAGATTTATTTGAGAGAGAGAGTACAAGTGTATGTCGGTTGGGGAAGGGACAGAGGGAAAGGAAGAAGCAGACTGCCCTGGTGAGCAGGGGAGCTTGATGCAGGCTTGAACCCAGGACCCTGGGATAGTGACCTGAACCGAAGGCAGGCATTTAACTGAGACACCCAGGTGTCCTGGAGAGAGCAAATCTCAGGCAAACTCTTTGCAGAGTGTAGAGCCCGATGTGAGGCTTGATCCCAGGACCCTGAGATCATGACCTGAGCTGAAACCAAGAGTTGGATGTTTAACTGCACCACCCAGACACCCCTCTCCTTTACTTTTGAAAAATGATTTGGCTGGATATAAGCTTCTTGTTTGACAGATTTTTTTTCCTTTTCTTTTCACACTTTGAGTATATCAGCCCAGTACCTTCTGGCCTCTGGCATTCTGGCCTCTAGAGTTTCTGATAAGAAACCTGTTGATAATCTTATTGAGGATCCCTCATATGTGATAAGTTGCTTACCTCTTTCTGTTTTCAAGATTGTCTTTGTCTTTGAACAGTTTGGTTATAATGTGTCTCAGTGTGGCTCTCTTTGAATTCATTCTACTTGGAGTTTTCTAGGCTTCTTTCTTGTATGTTTATATGTATGTCTTCAACAAACTTTGCAATTAAAAAAAAAACTTGGTAAGGTTTCAGCCATTATTTCTTCAGATAATTTCTCTGCCCCCTTTTCCTTCTCTTTTCTCCTTCTGGGCTTTCCCACATGTGTGTTGTTCTCCTTGATGGTGTCCTATATGACCCACAGGCTCTGTTCTCCTTTCTTCATTCTTTTTTCTTTCTGTTTTTCATATGGAATCATGTCCATTGCCTGTCTTTAGGTTTGTGGATTCTTTCTTCTCCCTGCTCTGATGTGCCTTTGAATCTCTACTGAATTGTTTTCAACTCCAGTATTCCCTTTCAGTTTCTCTTAGATTTCTGTCTCTTTATTAGTATTTCTATATTGTCCCATATTGTTCTCTTGACTTTCTTCATGTCTGCTTTTAGTTCTCTGAGCATCTTTAAAACGGTTGATGTCTTTGCTTAGTAGGTCCACCATTTGGCCTTCCAGTCTCCATTCATTTTGTTTTCCCTTTGAGTGGGCCATACTTGTCTGTTTCTTCATATGCTTCAAGATATTTTTGTTGAAAACTGGACATTTAAATCTAACAGTGTGGCAGCTCTGGAAATCAGAATTTCCTCTGTCCCCAGGGTTTGCTTTCTTTCATTTTGTTTTGTCTTGCTTTTGATTGTTGCAGCTGTCTTTGTGCCAGGGATCACCTTGATGTATAAACCTAAGATCTTCCCAGTCTTTTCCCTTTCCCTGGGTATGCACTATCACCTTCTAATTTTCCCCATAAATGGAGTTTCTTTTGAATGTCCTAGTCTTTAATGTCTGGCTTTCCAAAGGAGGAAAAACAGAAAAATGAAGGAAGGTTAGCATCAGTCCTTTAAATCCTTTGGAAGTCTCTTAAACCAGACAAGAAAGGGCTTGTAACAGTTGGGGGGTGGAGTGTAATAACGGCTGCCAGCCTCTATGTCTATACCTCCATAATCAGAAGCAGCAATCATTGATCAGAATACAAATCCTGAGACATGCCTGGGTGGCTTAGTTGTTAAGCATCTATCTTTGGCTCAGGTAATGATCCCAGAGTCCTGGGATCAAGCCCTGCAGTGGGCTCCCTGCTCAGTGGGAAGTCTGCTTCTCCCTCTCCTACTCCCCACTGCTTGTGTTCCCTCTTTCGCTGTGTTTCTCTGTCATATAAGTAAATGAAATCTTCAAAAATATCAAATCCTGGTAGGTGGACAATAAGTCTTTCCTGCCCAACCTGGCTCCCACAAGCTGTGTATAGACTGCACCTGCAGTTCCTGCCCTTCCTGCCGTGGGAGTGGGTAGGGGGCTACACTGTTAAGAAATGAACTTGACCAAAAGTTAGGTGCAGTTTCCCCCTCCAAGCCTTCCTTTGAAAGTTACAAGCCTTCAGTAGACTCCAGAGTTCCAAAACAGTTTTTTTAGATTGTTCCAGTGCAATTGTTGTCTAGGTGGGAAGACAGATTTCCTGGTGCTTCCTACTTTTCTGTCTTCCCCATATCCTCTGTTCCATTCATTTTTGTAGTATTAACTAACCATTGTGGTAATAGAAACACGAGTACTCTGCTGCTTAACCACCAATTTTACTCTAAGAACATTTTCAAAATTTGTAACAAAGACCTTTAAAGATTATCTGAGTCATTTCAGTGGGGGGGGAGGGGGGGTTGGGAGGCACAGAGGGAGAGGGAAAGAATCCCAAGCAGGCTCCATGCCTAGAGCCTGACATCCAGGGCTCGACCTAACCACCTGAGATCATGACCTGAACCCAAATCAAGACTCTGACACTTAACCAATTAAGCCACCCAGGTGCCCCTAATCTGAGTAATTTAAGAAGCTAATTCCAGGGTGCCTGGGTGGCTCAGTCATTAAGCGTCTGCTTTCGGCTCAGGTCATGATCCCAGGACCTGGGATCAAGTCCCACATTGGGTTCCCTGCTTGGCAGGAAGCCTGCTTCTCCCTCTCCCACTCCTCCTGCTCATGTTCCCTCTCACTTTGTCTCATTCTGTCAAATAAATAAATAAAATCTTAAAAAAAAAGAAAAAGCTAATTCAGATATGCATCTTCTCTTTATAATAACCTATAGGGGCGCACATGGCTGGCTCAGTTGGTTGACCATCCAACTCAATTTTGGTTCAGGTCATGATCTCAGGGTCGTGAGATCAAGCCCTGTGTCAGGCTCCACACTCAGCTAGGAGTCTGCTTCTCTCCTTCACCCTCTGCCTCTACCTCCACCCCGCCCATTGCACATGCAATCATGCATGTGCACAATCTTGTTTGTTCTTCTGATTAGACTGTAGGTATTATAAACCTTCCTTGAAATTGTCTACCCATGGAAAAATGAAGGATGTCCCCTTTCTTCTTTGTCCAAATAAAAGAAACAAAAAAAAGTCTAAAAATCTGAAATCACATTTACAGAAAGTATTCCATTTTTTTTTTAAAGATTTTATTTTATTTATTTGACAGAGAGAGATCACAAGTAGGCAGAGAGAGAGAGAGAGGAGGAAGCAGGCTCCCTGCTGAGCAGAGAGCCCGATGCGGGACTCGATCCCAGGACCCCGAGATCATGACCTGAGCCAAAGGCAGCGGCTTAACGCACTGAGCCACCCAGGCGCCCTGAAAGTATTCCATTTTTGATTCCACATAAAATCCAGGATTATTTTGATAGATTTACATATTAAAACATAACTAAGAAACACTACCTCCATCTTCTCACGTAGTTTATGAGGCTCAACAAAAGGGCATGTGAAAGTTTTTTGAAAAGCATGAAAAGCTAGCCTGTAAGAAAAAAAAGATTCAGGCTCTGAAGGGAAAATATAAAAATTAGAAGCTAGAAAGACTGTACAATCTAAACCTCCCTGGGAGATCCACAGCTAATTTGGAAAGTTAGCTATCTATCCAAATATTATATATAAATTACTGCTATTTATTGTGTTCTACAATTTGATTACAAAAAGTATGTCTAGAATGATAACATACATTCATATATTTATAGTTTGTTTGAAAGGAGGTAAAAATATGCTAAAAAATTTTATCTCAATTTAATCAAACCAGTTTTTAGTTTACTATTTGGTAATACCTGAATTGGTAAAAATAAAAATGTTTTCGTAATGTACATTTCAGGTCATAATGTAAAAAATAACTGAAAAAAGTCCCATTCTTTTTTTCACTGCATTAATGTATGGAATGAGTATAATTCTGTGTATGTATGTTTTTCTTTCAGGGCTTGTGGTTGGATTTATCCTTACCATTGCAAATTTCAGCTTTTTTACCTCTTTGCTGATGTTTTTCCTTTCTTCTTCAAAACTCACTAAATGGAAGGGAGAAATAAAGAAGCGTCTAGATTCAGAATACAAAGAAGGTAAAATGAATTATGTTTTGACATCACTTATAATTTATTTTACTTATAATTTATCACTTTATTTCATCCCAAGATACTATAAGCTTATAATCAGAACATGTTTAGACTGTTGAAACAGATAAATTTTGCATGAGAATAACTTTAAGTAGCGGCCTAATTTAGTTTATCCTTACTTCAGCACAATAGTAACAGCGGAATTTTAGAAGCATTAAAATCTATCATTATTCTAAAACCATATAGAATGTAAGCAAAGGTACCATTTGATTTTTAGTCATTATTAAAATTATAGTAATTTTTCTTTCTTTAAACTTTAAGTTCCTGTAACTGCATGATTTTCCTTCTGAAGAGAAAACATTTCTTGTCCTTTTTATCCACTTGTTTGTTTGTAGGTGGGCAGAGGAATTGGGTTCAGGTGTTCTGTAATGGAGCTGTGCCCACTGAGCTGGCCCTGCTCTACATGATAGAAAATGGCCCCGGGGAAATCCCAATAGATTTTTCCAAGCAGTATACTGCTTCCTGGATGTGTTTGTCTCTCCTGGCTGCACTGGCCTGCTCTGCTGGAGACACATGGGCTTCAGAAGTTGGTCCAATTCTGAGTAAAAGTCCACCAAGGCTAATAACAACCTGGGAAAAAGTTCCAGTTGGTGAGTATTTAAGTTTCTTTAAATAATGAAATGAACAAAAAAAAAATCTGACTTACTATGTTTCTGACTTAAGAGACTGTTAAGAATTTTAGTCTTCTTAACTGGAAAATTGCTGTTGGCTATTAAGCTGATGATAAATAATATTTGCAGGAAAGGATAGCAAGTCCTAGATAAACAATACAGAAACACAGAGATGTATCAGGAGGAGAGGAAAAAGAAGAGAATGTTAGAGTGTTTCATGAGGACCTGGTATGTGGTTAGTGCTTTAACACAGATCTTGCCTGTTATTGTTAACTACTAATACTACTATATTGTTATCTTCGTCATCACCTCCCCTCCCTTTTTTCTTCCCTTCTCCTCCTTGCTTTTTTCTCCCCTACTTTCTCTTCTTCATATCCTTTTCATTTTTTTCTCTTTTTTTTTTTTTTAAAGATTTTATTTATTTATTTGACAGAGAGAGATGACAAGCAGGCAGAGAGAGAGGAGGAAGCAGGCTCCCTGCTGAGCAGAGAGCCCTATTTGGGGCTCGATCCCAGTACCCTGGGATCATGACCTGAGCTGAAGACAGTGGCTTAACCCACTGAGCCAACCAGGCGTCCCTCATTTTTTTTCTCTTAATCATTATCATCATCCTCTTTAATACCCTCAATATTCATGTGAATTAGTTCTTTTATTATTTCCATCTTACTAACAAGGATATTAAGAGAAATTAAGTAACTTAACTACAGGCACATAACTTAGAAATGGCAAAACTGTGATTGAAATCAGGCAGTTTGGCTTCATGGAACCATTCCCTTGCATTGCTTACAATGTCAGGAGTTAATGGGGAGAAAAGACTTTTTGAGTAGACTGTGGTCTTTGGATTGTATGAAAGAGAACCTTTTCTTCAGTTGGTCTTGATAAGATAGGTACCAATTTTGTTGTTTGTTTCCTTGATTTTATGTGTTTGTTGATTGTTAACCAGATTATTTTATGGTTGTTTTTTTTTTTTTTCTTCAGGGACCAATGGAGGGGTCACAATGGTGGGCCTTGCTTCCAGTCTACTTGGTGGCACCTTTGTGGGCATCACATACTTCCTCACACAGTTGGTTTTTGTTAATGATTTAGACATTTCTGCTCCCCAGTGGCCAATTATTGCATTTGGGGGTCTGGCTGGATTACTAGGATCAGTTGTAGACTCATATTTAGGAGCTACAATGCAGTTTACTGGTAAGTATATCACTTTATTATTGCAACTTGTTGGTGTAGTAAATGGGAAAGAAATATGGGGGAGAAAAACATGGCAATGGAAACAGTCCCAAAGACAGAAGAATCAAGAGGCCAGGGAATGACAAGACAGAGTTTTTTCTACAATTCTGATTTTAAAAAAATTTTTTTGTTAAATTAATTGAAAGAGAACTAATTCCACAGAGCAATGAGTAGAAGCTGCTTGGGGAAGATAATAGTGCAGGAAACAGATACTTTTGCTTTGGGGACTTCACCTAATCCCAAGGAAAGCAGAACATTTGGGATCAGATCATTTTAATGCTCCACCTTCCATTTGTCTTCCAAGTCTCTTTGAGAGAGAATTATTGTACTACTCTGTACACATATGACCTGTTTTTCTACTGTGACATAATGCTTTCTGTCCCCACTGAATTTTTAGCCCCAACTCAAGGTATATGGGAGAGTTGGTTTTCCCCAGAATTTTCTATGCTTTGCTTCTGAGCTTTTACTTTATGCTTTTTGCTTTATGCTTTTGCTTCTGAGGCATTGTCATTTCAGTGTACTGACATATTCTGTTAGGTGTGTATTTCCTCCTCATTCTGACCAACCATTTTTTCTCCTTTGATTCATACAGGTAAGAGGCTGGGAGTTTGGGGAGTTTCCTTGTGTACAATCCTTCCAGTTCTCTTCATCTACCAAGATACTGTTCTTACCCTTCTGCTTTGCTCCCCACCTATCAGAATGTTTTTTCTTTCAGATTCATTTCTCTTATCTAAATACCAAGGAGGAAGCAGTCTGATTTTAGTTCAAGATCAAGGTCACTAACTCTACATACATACACACACACACACACACACACACACACACTCTTACCCTTCCTCCCTCCCTCTCCCTCCCTCTCTGTTTTTGGGTTTCTGTTTGTTTATTTAGGAGCCTAGGTTTTATTCTACACTGAATCCTAACTGGGGACGTTTCTGATCATGTTGAGTGGACTGAAAAAATTAATGTGGGCTGTGGGAAAGATTAATTCCTTCAGTAAATTCTTTGTGTGCCTACTTTGTGCTGGCACCACACTGGGTCCTGGGTTTCCATTGTAGAGGCTAAATACAGGATTCCTTTTCTCAAAGATCTCACAGGTTGGTCTTGGAGACCTAGTCTTCTAGTTTCATGCTATCTCTGCTTTTAATGTTCTTCCTTCTTCCGGTGAGGGAATTCCAGAGAAAACAGTATTGAAGTGTACTAAAACTCACATTTCAAAAAAAGTTCTTGGTAATCAAGGGTTCCATATCTCTCACCTTATAATTATCCACTGAAGTCAATTTATAAGTGGTTGAGACTTTTTCAAAGATTATATTCTTTGGAGGAGAAAAGCTAATTTGTTTTAAATCAAGTCATTTGGATTTTCCACCTCACTTGCTTCTTTTCCACTCTAGGTTTAGATGAAAGCACTGGCATGGTGGTCAATAGCCCAGCGAATGACGTGAAGTACATAGCAGGGAAACCAATTCTTGATAACAACGCAGTGAATCTGTTTTCTTCTGTCCTCATTGCCCTCTTACTCCCAACTGCTGCGTGGGGATTTTGGCCCAGGGAGTGAACTTCTTTTCATTTACAAAGGTTGAAACTGTGGTAAATTCAGCTAAATTTGCAATTCCAAGTTTAATCCCTAAGAAGAATAATTGTAATTGACAAAGAGAAAATACTGGCTCTTCCCATATTCATTGTGATGAGATTCCACATTTTTCTTCTTATTAACTCCCTTGAAACAGCCAACCTCTTTGTAGTGAAAGATAAGTGTACATAGAACTTACTTGTGTTTTTCTTCTGCTAAATAGAGCTTCTTGAGCAATGAAGCTCTGATGTCCCTAAATATTGCTGTATGTTGGCCTAAAAGTGTAATGCCATTTGTGCCAGTTGCCCAAATTTTAGTTTTGGGTGGTTTAAATTGATGTGTGTGGAAGCCTGAATAAATATACTCTTCACTTCCTCCATTATTTGCCATTTCCAGTTGTGAGAAGTGTGGAGTATGGTTCTTAGGGAGCTATTCCACATGTGTTTTTCCTTCCTCAGGGTTAGTAATGAAAAAAAAGTAAATATCTTTTTCATATGACCATTAGAATGCATGAAAATATTTTTAAGTAAAAGCAAAAGAGATTTATCTTCTGTCAATAAAATGTGCACCTTACTTATATTTTAGTTGATTTTTGAGCAGACATTATCTTGAATTTAATATTTTTTAATGTATTTCTAGCTTTTTTTGAAATTTATATAGAAATCTGTTTTACTTTGGCACCCTGAACAGTCACTGGAAAACTATCATAATTTTTTTTTATTTGCTACCTAGAATTGATTGGAAGATGCTATGATTTCCTATTCTGTGCTGAAGTTATGCTCTCCTGTACAATAATAGACTCAACTAAAATGAATTCTACTTTTCTGTTTTATCCTTCACTATGATTTACTGTATGCTAAAGGAGTTTGAAATGGTGTGGATTATTTTGCTGAAACTATTTAAAAATATTTTTCATGTGATTTCCATACACCCGCCCCCATACTTTTTTTACATTGAAATTGAAACTGAAGAGAGATTCCATGAATAACCCACCATTATTAAGAGTGGATAAAGCTTAGATTTCTTTACTGGTGACTCTACTACAGTGATAATTGAGAACTGAGTTGATTCTGAAAGAAAGAAAGAAAAAAGCAGTTGACACACTTAATCCAGGCAACAGAGGGGGTCTCAATCGTTGGTTTTCACCTTTGGGTATACTTTGGAATCACCTGAGTATCTTGTCCTGGGCTTCACTTGGAAGGATTCCAATTACCTTTTCCAGGTTAGAGCCTGGATATTAGCACTTTTTAAGAGTTCTTGTTCCTGCACATGAGAATCATCTAGGGTGTCTTTTGGTTTTTTAAGATTTTTTTTTTTTTAAAGTAATCTATACACTCAGCGTGAGGCTTGAACTTACAACCTCAAGATCAAGAGTTGCATGTTCTACTGACTTAGCCAGCCTGGGTAGGGCATTTTTAAAAACACTTGCCAAGGCCCCTTCCTAGATCAAGTAAATCAGAATATCTGAATGTAAGGCTCATGCATAGGTTATTTCTAGAAAGCTCTCCAGGAGATTCAAATTTTAAACAGGTTGAGGGCGCCTGGGTGGCTCAGTTGGTTGGACGACTGCCTTCAGCTCAGGTCATGATCCTGGAGTCCCGGGATTGAGTCCCACATCGGGCTCCCAGCTCCATGGGGAGTCTGCTTCTCCCTCTGACCTCCTTGCTCATGTTCTCTCTCACTGTCTCTCTCTCTCAAATAAATAAATAAAATCTTAAAAAAAAAAAAAAATTTTTAAACAGGTTGAGAACTACTAAATCAGAATGTCCTAAAGCACTATGCATAAAAGAAGCTTCAAAAGAGTGGGACTTTGCATTTTTATACAGGCAGCTATTAGTAGCAGTGCTATATGCTGTCTTTATACAGTGATATCTTCTAATAATTATACCTACATCACTTACCAGCTCATTCCTGTGTTTTTGATGCAGCCTGTTTATTCCCATAGCTGTTCCAATATGCCTTTTCTCTTTTCCTGGTGACTCATCCTCATGACATACCATGGAATAAAAATATTTTTTGTAACCATCTTTGGGTTTGATAGAATCACCATATCATTAACAGATTAGGGAAATACTGCTTGACAAGCCTTTATTTGAAAACCTAGGGCTAATTGTGTTTTGAAATCAAAATTTTCAGATTTTAGAACACTAATAGAGTACATATATTTTCCTCAAATTCTCAAGAGTCTAAGATAGGGGCGCCTGGGTGGCTCAGTGGGTTAAAGCCTCTGCCTTCGTCCCAGGTCATGATCCCAAGGTCCTGGGATCAAGCCCTGCATCAGGCTCTCTGCTCAGCAGGGAGCCTGCTTCCTCTTCTCTCTCTGCCTGCCTCTCTGCCTACTTGTGATCTCTCTGTCAAATAAATAAAATCTGTAAAAAAAAAAAAAACCCACTTTCATAGAATTCCATATAACAGTATAATAAAAAAATATGTACTGCCTATCTCAGCAGCTTAAAGGTATACATACCATTTCTTAAAACACTATTATGCAGTAGAGGAGAGGAAGGTGTATGTGGCCCAAGGCTTTTGAAGCTTTTGAAGAAGACCTGAAAATTTAAAGGAGTGGCATTTGAGGACTCATCAGTGGAGGTACCAGGAGAATAATGAATTGATAAAATCGGTCATTCCATTCTTAGCTTTTCTCATTACTTGGGTTATGTATGCCTCAGCCAAGCTGAATATATCTTTATTGTTTCTAACTCCTACCTATGTAGGGTGCTGGCTTTAGAAATGCCAACCCCATCCCAATTAGATAAAGACCTAGTATAGAGAAAAATCATGCAAAAATCATAAACTTTGCCTCATTCCTGTAGCATTAACAGATGCTCCCTGTTGTGCACAGCGGGTATACTGGAGCCCAGTCATCTGATGTCCCTGGTGTTTCGTCTGCTGTTCTGATGTCATCACAATGAGAAAAAAAGTGTCGTAGCCATCAAGTTTCAGGTGAATTATATATGCTTTAAAGATGAAAACAAAATTATGCAACTAAATTATTTAATCTCCTTATGGAGTATCTGTTGCTGTACTTCCAAATGGTCCTGAATATTTTAAAAATATGTAGATGTCCAATATGTGTTTGTTAAATTAAGTTGTTTGACTGTAAACAGTGCTTTCTTTAAGAGTCACTGACAGTTGATAATCAGGAACATTTTTCTGGAGGAAAATAAAAAATAAAAAAACCAGTTTGGCTACTTGAATTTCTGAGTACTGTGATGAATCCAACATTTCTCAATCATGTGATACACTATTAATGGTTCCGGAACTAATGAGTCAGGAAATGATAGTAAGGGCAAGGCTCCTAAAATTGTTTTCTCTGCCAAGACTAGACTTGTTAACTGTTCTTCATCACCCCCTTCAAAATTTTATACATGTGGTAACCCTTTTATGTTTGGGGATTTTTTTTGCATTTTTTATTTTTTTAAGGCATCTCTACTCCCATTGTTGGGCTTGCACTCACGACCCCAAGATCAAGAGTTGCATGCTCCATTGACTGAGCCAATTTATTTGGCTTTATTTCTTTTCTTTTTCTTTTCTTTTTTAATTGATATTTAATTACTTATGTAACACACTGAATCTATTCTTTTAATTTTTTAAAGATTTTTTAAATTTTTATTTGAGAGAGAGAGTGCGTCAGTGCGCAAGTCGGGGAGGGCGGAGGGAATGGGAGAGGGAGAAGCAGACTCCCTTCTCAGTGGGGAGCCAGACACGGCTCTATCCCAGGACTCAGAGATCATGACCTGAACCAAAATCAGGCACTTAACCAAGTGAGCCATGCAGGTACCCTACACTGAATCTATTTTTAAAATGTTAGAATATTAAAGCTAAAATATCCTTTTGCCTCCACAACCCCCTCAATAAACCAAGCTTTCTTTTTTTTTTTTTTAAAGATTTTTATTTATTTATTTGACAGAAATCACAAGTAGTCGGAGAAGCAGGCAGAGAGAGAGAGGGAAGCAGGCTCCCTGCTCAGCAGAGAGCCCGATGTGGGACTCGATCCCATGGTCCTGGGATCATGTCCTGAGCCGAAGGCAGCGGCTTAACCCACTGAGCCACCCAGGCGCCCCTAAACCAAGCTTTCTATCTTCCCCAGAATAACTACTGTTAGAAATTTGACATATTTTCTACAAATAATTGTTTGGATCTATTCTTATTTATTTATTTAAAGATTTTATTTATTTATTTGACAGAGAGAAATCACAAGTAGATGGAGAGGCAGGCAGAGAGAGAGACAGGGAAGCAGGCTCCCTGCTGAGCAGAGAGCCCGATGCGGGACTCGATCCCAGGACCCTGAGATCATGACCTGAGCCAAAGGTAGCGGCTTAACCCACTGAACCACCCAGGCGCCCATGTTTGGGTTTATTTTTAAATCTCTTTAATTATTAAGATTTTATTTATTTGACAGAGTACACAAGCAGGGGAGGGGCAAGCAGAGGGAGAGGGAGAAGGAGGCTCCCCACTGAGCAAGGAGCCAGATGTGGGGCTTAATCCCAGGACCCTGGGATCGTGACCTGAGCCGAAGGCAGATGCTGAACTGACTGGGCCACCTAGGCATCCCTGTTTTGGGTGTGTTTTAATACATTCTTCTTAATGAAATTTTGTTATAATTAATACTATCATTCTGCTGCTTTTAAGTTGATGCCTACCTTCCAAGGAAAAAAGGTTAGAAGGGTATATACCAAAATAATAATGTGTTCTAAAATTTCTACAGTCAAATGTGTTTCTTCTACCAATCAAAATATTCAAACAAAATAATCTCCAGAAATTACTCCTCTTCCCCATCTTCCCCTCCCCATCATCGTTTTAAATGGTATTCCTTTTCTTTATAAACTATCTTATTAGCAATCAATTACAAGAATAAAATGGGGGTGCCTGGGTGGCTTAGTCGGTTAAGTGTCTGCCTTCAGCTCAGATTATGATCCCAGGGTTCTCAGATTGAGTTCTCATTCAGGCTTGCTGTTTGGTGGTGAGCCTGCTTCTCCGTCTCCGTATGTCCCTCCCCCTGCTGTGTACTCTCTTTTAAGTAAATGAATAAAATCTTCAAGAAAAAGAAACACAAATTTGTTTGTCTGTTTGAGATTCCCTATCTTGAAGCCTGAAGCACCAATGTAATCCAAGTGTTAAAGCTTTAACTTTAGGGGCTCCTGGCTGGCTCAGTCGGTTAAGCGTCTGCTTTCAGTCCAGGTCATGATCCCAGGGTCCTGTGATTAAGCCCCACATCTGGCTCTCTGCTTACCGGGGGAGCCTGCTTCTCCTTCTCCCTCTGCCTGCTTCTCCTTCTGCCTTTGCATGCTCTCTCTCAAATAAAATCTTCTTACAAAAAAAAAGAATCTTCTTATGTTGAATACAACGTAATGAAAATTAACAGTGGATACTCAAAGCAATACTTTAATACTTTGCACTTATGCAAAAATTAATACAAGTATCACAAATCTCTACCTGAATGGTGTATTTTGAGTGTGGGGTTTTTTTTTTTTTCCATTTTTTTCAAATTCTTGATGAGGGAGCAGGAGGCTGGCTGAGGACAAAGCAAGAGCTGGCGCCTTGCACCACCCCCCTTCACCCGCTCCCCTCCATATGTGTAGCATTCCTCAGGCACCCCTGACTGCCATAAAATGATAAATAGTTAACTTGCTGAGATCACAATCCTGCAAGACAGGAGTCTCCCTTGGTTTGCAAATGTCCTTGAGATTACAACAAAGAAGTTACCTTATCAATAGCCCAATTTCCAAAGACACAGAACTCAGTTCCTCAAGCCCTAATGTCACCCTCCCCTCCATAAAAAACCAAAGGAGGCGAAGGAGGCAGAGGTAGAAGGAAAAGTAAAGTTAAATTTCTTCTAAACCTAAATCTCATTAACAAGGATGCTTGATAGCAGGAATGTAACATTCCACCAGACTTCCAATTGTCTTTACTTGATAGTAACCAGGTCTTCAATATCCTGATAGTATTCTTTGCCCCAATAGCCCTTCTGGACACCCCTTTGTCCTCACCTACCCAATGTATATATAACTAACCACTGTGTATATAACCAACCACTCCTCACAACCCGGGGCAGCAGCTCTTCCTGTCCACGGGTCCTGTCCCCATGCTTTAATAAACCACCATTTTGCACCAAAGATGTCTTAAGAATTCTTTCTTTAGTCATCAGCTCCGAACCTCACCCCACCGAACCTGACTTAGGTTCTGGGACTTCATCATTCTGATCTTAACTGTTTGCATTTGAAATTATACATGACAAACACCTTGGCAAAATTCTCAACACATTGTCATAGAATTCTAGAACAAAGAACCTTCAGGAATATTCTCAGCTCATTGCCCAGACTTGAAACTAAAAAATACCATTTTACATGAGTGAGTGTATTGTTTTCTAACATGAATGCCTCCCGACCTTTGCATACCCTGTCCTTCCTGGAATTCCTACCCTCTCCCTTCCCTTAATGACACTTCAAACACAGCTTAACTGCTTAATGGCTTAACGGAGCTTCCTCCAAGAATCTTCTCAGGGAGGGACGCCTGGGTGGCTCAGTCACCAGGTGTCTGCCTTCGGCTCAGGTCATGATCCCGGGATCCTGGGATCAAGCCCCGAGTGGAGCTCCTTCCTCAGCAGGAAGCCTGCTTCTCCCTCTCCCACTCCCCCTGCTTGTGTTTTCTCTCTTGCTGTGTCTCTGTCAAATAAAATCTTAAAAAAAAAAAAAAATCTTCTCAGGGTCAATTAGGTATCCCCATACACATTCTACGCTGTAACTACAGCAGTTACCACACAATGAACATTTACTAATTCAGCATATTAATACTTAACCTTTTTCTTCAAACTACTGGTCTCCCTATTGCTAAGGACTGTGTACATGTTCTTAGAAATGCACATGTAGAAAGGGCACTAAACGTTTCCTTAGGACGAAATATAGTTTTTAAGTCCATTTGTGGGGCTAGACTAATGATAGGGATTCTATTATTTTCTCTTAATCTCATCAGGCTACAATGTCTTAAATAGCAATATCATAAAGGATTAGCAGCACCTGGGTGGCTCAGCTGATTAAGCATCCGACTCTTGATTTTGGCTCAGGTCATGATCTCAGGGTCCTGGGATTGAGCCCTGTGTCAGTGAGCAGTCTGCTTGTCTTCCTCTCCTTCTGCCCCTCCCTCTGCTTGCATGCCCTCTCTCTCTCTCCCCCAAATAAATACATCTTAAAATAAAAATAAATGGTGTTAAAAAAATAAAAATAAAAAATAAATCAATAAATGGTGTTACCATATAGGATTACCAGAGAATAAACTCATTAGAACTGGATGTGGTAGATACAGGTCCCCATATTTCTATTGTGATAATCTGTGTAATGCTGCATATAACAACTCAGTTATAATTCCAATAAAATTTGATCCTAAAGTTGATCTTTATAATGGACTAATATATTATTCAACAAGATTAATTCAGTTTTTTCCATAAAGCAGGGCACTAAATTGTGTCCAAACACTAACCATTCTCAAGTGTGTTTCCTCAGTGATTAACAAGCAGCTTCTCTGTCAGTTACACAACTTGTACCCTGGCATATATCGAAATATATTTTGAAATAACCGTTTTTTTCTCAATTTTAAGGTAATATATTCATTACATAAAATTTAAAAAAAGAAAAAGGTGTGGAAGGGAAAAAGATTCATAATCCTTCTCAAAGACAGGATTATTATTTTAGTATATTTAATATTTTAGGAAGGAAAGAAAATATCTAAATCCTTTTGTGTGTCCTGGTATAGAAGAAACCATGATTGTTAAGTGGGTCTGGTCCCAGGCATAACATTCTGTTTTGATTCTCACTATATGATGTCCCGTCTCACACCTGAGCAGTGAATTCATGTGATAGAGGGCTTAAGGGGCACCCGGGTGGCTCAGTTGGTTAAGCATCTACCTTCAGCTCAGGTCATGATCACAGGGCCCTGGCATTGAGCCCCACCTCAGGCTCCTTGCTTAGTGGGGAGCCTCCTTCTCTCTCTCCCTCTGCTATTCCCTCTGCTTGTGCTATCGCTCTCTTTCTCTCTCTGTGTCAAATAAATAAATAAAATCTTAAAAAAAGAGAGAGAGAGAGAGAGTTTAATCTTGAGGTAAGGAAACCTGAGTTTCAGCCTCCAGTCACCCAAAAACATTTGTGTGGTGCTTCTGTGCTTTAGGTACTGTGTTTTGAAGTTGGTGAATCAAAGATGTATAGGACAAGAACCGGGCACTTCTGATAAATATGGGGGAGAGAAATGTGTGTGACTACCACAAACAAATATGTGTCTACTGTGATTTTTTTTTTTTTTAATGAAGATTTTATTTATTTGACAGAGAGAGAGGAGACTGCACAAGCAGAGGGAGATGGGGAGCAGCAGACAGAGGGAGAGGGAGAAGCAGGCTCTCCTGATACAGGGCTCCATCCTAGACCCTGGTCTCATGACCTAAGCCAAAGACAGATGCTTAGCCCACTGAGCCATCCAGGGCACCCCTACTGTGATTTTTTTTTTTTTTTTGGTAATTTTTATTTTTGCCTTCTGTTGCCCCTTGAATCAACTTCCCATAACCTTATATAAGAACTCCAAAAAGCCCTGGACATTTCTCTTGTTCTTAGAAACTAGAGGAAGAGTAGGTCGATGAACTGAGAGAACAGAGAACCGTGTTCCTCTTTCCCACTGCAGGCTTCCAGCCTAAAGCAGGTTCAAGCTGAGGGTGGGTGGGGAGACTAGGTCAAATCTGAATTAATTAGTTAATTTTTTGCTTTAAAAAGAATTATTTATTTATTTGAGATGCAGAGAGCATGAACAGGAGAAGGGGCAGAGGGAGAAGACGACTCCCTACTGAGCAGAGAGCCCGATATGAGGCTTGATCCCAGGACCCTGAGATCACGACCTGAGCTGTAGGCAGATACTTGACTAAGTCACCCAGGCGCCCCTGCTTTTGCTTTCTTAATCCAGGTTTGGCTATTCTAAGTGCTGAATTGAGACTTGTTAAATTGAATTTTTGCTGATACTGGTTGATATGTTGTTAAAATTCACATTTTAAAATCCTAATCCCCAATGTGATGACATTAGGAGATGGGGATTTAGGGAGGTGATTAGGTCAGGAAAAGGGCACGCACATGAATGGAAACCTGCATCGGACTTCCTGTTTAGTAGGGAGCCTGCTTCTCCCTCTCTCACTCCCCCTGCTCTTCCTCTCTCTCTCTGTCAAAATAAATAAAATCTTTAAAAATAAATAAGATAGGGCATCTGGGTGGCTCAGTGGGTTAGGCCTCTGCCTTTGGCTCAGGTCATGATCTCAGGGTCCTGGGATCAAGTCCCGCATCGGGCTCTCTGCTCAGCAGGGAGCCTGCTTCCTCCTCTCTCTCTCTCTTTCTGCCTGCCTCTCTGCCTACTTGTGATCTCTGTCTGTCAAATAAATAAATAAAATCTTTAAAAATAAATAAATAAATAAATAAGATAAAATGCATTTCAATGCTATAAATTTCCATCTAACCACTACTTTCACTGTAAGGCACAATGTTGGATAGGTTGTATTTTAATTTTTACTTATTATAATATTATTATTATTATTATTACTTATTATAAAATTATTATTATAATTTTTTTTATTATGAAATAAGTTCTATTCCCAATGTGGGGCTTGAAATCATGACCCTGAGATCCAGAGTTGTATGTTCTACCAACTGAGCCAGCCAGGTGCCCCTTAAAATATTTTCTAATTCCTGTCAAGACTTATTTTTTGACCCATGCACAATTTAGAAGTGTATCGTTTAACCTCCAAATACGTTGGGATTTTCCAGCTATCTTTGTCATCGACTTCTAGTTTAATTCCCTTGTGGTCTAAGGGCAAACTTTGTACGAAGTTTATTCTTTTAAATTAGCTAAGGTGTGTTTTATGGCTCAGAATGTGGTCTATCTTGGTGAATGTCTCAAGTGATCTTGAGAAGAATGTGTATTTAACTTTCGTTGGATGAAGAATTCTATAAATGTTAATCATATTCCGTTGATTGATGGTGCTCTTCAGTTCTGCTCTATCCTTACTGATTTTTTGCTTGTCGGATCTGTCAATTACTCATAGGTATTGAAGTCTCTAAGAGTGGATATAGCTGTTTCTCCTTGCAGTTCTATCAGTTTTTGCCTCACATACCTTCAAGCTTACTAATTCTTCCTTCAGCAACTGATGAGAACATCAAAAGCATTCTTCATTTCTGTTTCTATCTAGCATTGCCTTCTGATTCTTTCTTAGGATAGCCATCTGTCTGCTTATATTACTCATCTGTTTTTCCATATTGTCCACTTTTTTCTTTAGAGCCCTTAGTATATCAATTATTTTAACTTACTTGTCTCATAATTCCAAAATCTTTACCATATCTGAATCTGGTTCTGATGCTTGCTTTGTCTCTTAAGACTGGTTTTTGCCTGTTAGCATGCCTTGTAATTTTTTGTTGGAAGCTGGACATGCAATACCAGGTGTAGGCCTTAGTATGAGGTTTTATGATTACCTGCAAGGAGTTGCACTATGTTTAATGTTTGCTTTGCTGTGGTGTCAAAGGCTAAAATTTCCTCTAGTGTCCTTGTTTTTGTCTCCCCAATTGTCTTTGGGTGTTACTAGAAGAGGAATGTAAGAATAGAGTCTGAAGTTTGTAGTTCTTTTAGCTTTAATCTCCTGTTATTATGCAGGAGCCCTATTGATGGGGTGGCTGAGTGTGGGAGGAGAAGTGTTCTATAATCCTGAAATTAAGTCTCAGTATTTTAGTGAGCCTGAGTTAGGTATTCCCTTTTCCTCCATGTCAAAGGCTAGAGGAGGCTGGAGTTGGGTATTTCCCTTCCCCCAGGTAGGTTTAGACTTTGGTTAAACGCCAGTCAGTTAGGCTCTGGTAAAGCAGTTTTCCTTGAAGGAGAACTTTGTTAAGGATAACTGAGAGCTCTTTAACACTTTAAAAATAAACACTTCTGGGCACCTGTGTGCCTCAGTCGGTTGAGTGGCTATCTTCAGCTCAGGTCACGAACCCAAGGTCCTGGGATCGAGCCATGGGTCGGGCTCCCTGCTCAGCAGAGCACCTGCTTCTCCCTCTCCCTCTGCCTGCTTGTGCTCTCTCTCTCTGTCAAATAAATTTTAAAATCTTAAAAAAATAAAAATGATTACTTTCCCCCTCCCCCTGGAGGGTCCTTATAGGTTCTTTGGTCCTTACAGTAAAAACTAGGTATAGCTCTTAGAGGTAAAATTCAGGAAAGTGTAGGGCCCCCCCTAATCCTGGGCCCCTTAGGAACTTTTAACTTTCAGCCTAGTCTGCAGTGAGTTTTCCAGCAATTTGTTAGTTACAGTTTAAAGATTTCCTGCTAATTAGTGGCTCCAGCTGCTGGCTTTTGCTCCTGGGCTTCTGCTCTTTTAAACTGTGATTCTGTTTGTCTCTCAGTTTTCAGGAAAGCAGTTTGCCCTGGGACTTCATTTCTCAGCTACATCTAAGAATTGTTGATTTCAATTTGTTCAGCTTTTTTCTTGTTGTGAGGTTGGAAGTGACGAGTTCCAAGCTCTTTATGTGTCTGATGAGAATCAGAAGTCACCGGTGTGGTTTCAATGTTAACCATTTATGAACTGTGTGATAATGAGTCTCGTTTTCTCATCTGTGAATAATAATACCTACTTGGCAAAGTTGCAGAGATTTGGGTTGTATGCATGCAAATCACTTAGCATGGTATAGGAATTTAATGAATGGTTGCTTTACTATTTGTAGATAGCATACTTTTCTGAGGATCTGGGCACATTCCAAATAGTAATCTAATCTGGACTAAGGATTAGCAACCTTTCACAATGATTAACAAAGCCTTTATTCACTTCTGCTTCCACTTGAAAACTGAAACTCAGTTAGTTTTCAGTATCTTCTAACACTCACTTTGTATTATTCAGTAAAGATTGTTTTTCTGAATGATGAGTGCATTAAATCTTCATTCATTCCATATATAAAAATAACTTTCAGGGCACCTGGGTGGCTCAGTGGGTTAAGCCTCTGCCTTCGGCTCAGGTCATGATTTCAGTGTCCTGGGATTGAGCCCCATATTGGGCTCTCTACTCAGCAGGGAGTCTGTTTCCCCTCTCTCTCTGCCTGTTCTCTGCCTGCTTGTGATCTCTCTCTCTCTCTGCATCAAATAAATAAAATAAAATCTTTTTTAAAATTTACTTTCTTGATCCTCTTGTTTTATATCTACAGTAGCAAATCACTTAGTACTGGAAAGTTCACTGGATTTAGAAATGGAAGAAATGAGACAGAGTCCCAATCCATCACCAGTTAGCTGAATGATTTGGGGCAAGTAATTTACATCCTTGAGTATCAGTTTCTTCAAACCACAAACTATTTGAAATAGACAATTAAAAACCCCTTCCAGGACTAAATTTCAATCTTCCTCTCTCTCTCTCTCTCTTAGTAATCTCTAACCCAATGTCGGGCCCAAAATTATGACCTCAAGATCAAGAGTCACACAATCTTCCAACGGAGCCACCCAAGTGCCCATAAATTTCAATCTTTTAATCACTGATCAAAATTAAGAACAAATACTTTCCATTTATTAACTTATTAAATATTTATTCATGAGCTCTTGGGTATATTGCACAGTGTTAGCCATAAGGCATTAAGATAAGTAGAATAAAATAAACATAAAGCTTATAGTCTAGCTAGGATTTAGGCATTATGCCAATAATCACACAAGCAAATAATTACACATTGTAGTAGGTTCTTTGAAGAAAACTACAGTGTTGGTGAATAGGGAGCCCTAGAGGGACTGATTTTATTGGAAGTTCAAGGAGTATTTTTCTGAGCGAGTGACATCAAGTAATGGCCAGGTAAAGAAAGGGTAGGAACTAGAGAGCATTCCTGGAACAGAAAAGCCCCGAGACAGAAAGAGTTTGACACAAAAGTAGCTGGCTAGGCTGGAGCCCGGTGAGCAGGGGGGAAATGCTGTGAGGAGACTGGAGGAGCAAGCAGACAGGGACTGGATCCCCAAAGAGCCTTGCCTTGTCAGATTTGGGGCTCTTTCTTAGTCTGTTGGAAAATAACTGCAGCATTTTTCCGAAGTTTCTTGAATATCAGATTTAGCCTCACTCTATAGACCTCTCTTTAAAATCTGCATTCTGAAGAGCAAAAGAACCTGTCTGAAAAAAACTCATATCTACCATGACTAATTCACGAGTAGATCAATAGGCAAACAGTGAATTTTCTTTGGTATAGGGTTTAAGGCAATGGTTCTCAGTGTTGGCTACAGAGTGGAATCCCTTGGGAAGTTTTAAAAACTTCCACTGCTTTGTTCCCCCTTTTGAGAAATTTCACCTAATTAGTCTGGGGTACAGCAAGAGAATTTCTAAAGGCTTCTCAGTGATTGAAATGTCCAGCCAAAATTGGGAACAATAGTGAGGGAAAGCTAGAAAGCTCGAAGTTTTTGTTCTACCACATATGCATCAGTTTTCAGAAGGAATTTTTAAAAATAGCCCATATGCTTGCCAGGAACTGTTCTAAGTATTTCACAAAAGTAGACTCTTATAATTCTCACAATAACCACACAAGAATGCTCTGATTATTTCTCCCACTGTATTAATAAGGAAATCGAGACATAGAGTTTGAATAATTTGCCCAAGGCCACATCACTAGTAAACACCAGAGCTGGTATTTAGAATGAGGCAATCTGGCTCCAAAGTCTTCATTCTTATCTACTTTAAGATCTCTATTTTTGGAATCAGAAGACAGGTGATAACCTGCCTGCTTCCTGCATTGCTAGTAAACTTGCATAACTGCTTGTTAGACTTCAAATTCTTCAAAAATCCAGACACGATCCCTAATAAGAAAAAAAAAGAAAAACAAAAGCTTGATGTCAGGGCTGTGAGTTCAAGCCCCACATTGGGCATAGAGCTTATGAAAGAAAGGAGAAGAGAGGAGAGGAGAGGAGAGGAGAGGAGAGGAGAGGAGAGGAGAGGGAGGGGAAAGTGGAGGGAGGGGAAGAGTAAAGGAAAGAGGAAGGGGAAGGGAAAAGAAAAGAACCCTATATAGGTAAGACCAGGAAAAAAGTCATAAATAGAAAATAATCTCGGGCACCTGGGTGACTCAGTGGGCTAAGCCTCTGTCTTCAACTCAGGTCATGATCTCAGAGTCCCGCATCCAGCTCTCTGCTCAGCAGGAAGCCCGCTTCCTCTGCCCTCCTCTCTCTGCCTTCCTTTCTGCCTACTTGTGATCTCTCTCTGTCAAATAAACAAAATAATTAAAAAAAAAAAAAAAGAAAAAGAAAATAATCTCTTACCCCAAAGAAAACAACTCAACGTGGTTTTATAAAACTACTTAATGAAATCCAAGTGCAGTACAATTACTAGAAATACAAAAAATAGAAATCTCCAACTAAATATAGATAGTAGATAAATTGAAAAAAGATTGGTCACTATAGTGGCCTAGAAGGTAAAGTTTAAGAGCCTTTTAAAGAGCAAAATAAAAGCAGACAAGGAAATCAAGAGGGAAAACAAGCAACCAGAACAGAAAGGCAAGAGACCTAACATATAAACAATGGGCACTCTGGACAGACAAGAAGTATTCATGAGAGCTAAAAGACCTAATTTTGTATATTTAAAAGGCTCTCAGAATCCAGAGTAGATTGAATTGATGAGAAAACACACATACATAATCTGATAAAAATTCCTGAACTCTAAGACTAAAGAGCAAATACTATTCGCCACCATTTAGAAAGAACAAAGCATTGAGAAAGAAAAAAAGAGCCAGATTCGCATTGGACTTACTGGTAATTCTAGAAGCTTGAAGACAATAGAATAGCATCTTTAGAATGAGAAAAGGCAAGATTCTTTACATTAGCCTGTCAAGTGAAAGAACAGTCTTTGAAAATGTGCAGTAATTCAGAGAATAGATCATTCACATGACTCATACAGAAAAATATTAAAGAAGGGATAACAAATAGATAAACTCATGGGTCTGATAAGTGAAAAGAAAGCCAAAATAGATACAAGTGGGCATGAGAAAGAAGACATACAACATATTCAGCAGATATTCACAAAAATTATGAGAATACAACTAAGCAATTTTATAATAACAAATTTGAAAGCCTTTGATGAAATGGATAATTTTCTAGCAAAATATAATCAAATATGTGCACTCTGTATAAAATTGCCATCTCTTTATAAGAGATATAGTAAAGATGATTTTTTTTTTTTTAATTTACTACTTGAAAAAGGTTCCAATACCAGATGGGAGTTACAACTTTTATTTTTTTTTTTAAAGATTTTATTTATTTACTTGAGAGAGAGACAGTGAGAGAGAGCATGAACGAGGAGAAGGTCAGAGAGAGAAGCAGACTCCCCATGGAGCTGGGAGTCTGATGCGGGACTCGATCCCGGGACTCCAGGATCATGACCTGAGCCGAAGGCAGTCGTCCAACCAACTGAGCCACCCAGGCATCCCGAGTTACAACTTTTAAAGAACAGATAATTCTGTTCTTTTTTTAAGAAAGTTATTGTTTAAATTAGAAAGCTTTTTCATTTATTTTAAGAAATCAGAATAAATTTTTAAAAATATGTATTTTAAAATCTTTTTTTAAAAAAACATTTTATTTATTTATTTATTAGAGACAGAGAACAAGCAGGGGGAGGGGCAAAGGAAGAGGACAAGCAGATTCCCTACTGAACAGGGAGCCCCATGTGGGGCTCAATCCCAGGACGCTGGGATCATGACCCGAGCCAAAGGCAGACACTTTACCAACTGAACCACCCAGATGCCCCCCAAAATATATTTTTTATGAAGGCAAAAATTATAGTCCTATCTTACTGATATAGTTACACAATTCTCATCCAAAATTCAGCAAATAGGATGCATATATATGTGTACATATATTGAAAAACTAAAAATTAGTTTCAAGCAGGATTTGTTGTTTCAGGAATGCAATGGTGTTTGAATAACAGGAAATCTATCAACATAATCTATTACTGTAACAATAAAGAGTTAAGAGCATACATTGACATCAGTAAATGCCAAAAAGTTATTTGATGAAATTAACAGCCATCTTAATAAAAACTCAAAGTATAATAGAAAATAGAAGGAAACTACCTAAATATAACAAAGACCATTTGTTTAAGAAAAGGACACCTGCTGGCTCAGCTGGTAGAGCATATGACACTTGATCTCAGAGTTGTGAGTTCAAGCCCCCACACTGGAGGTGAAGATTGTTAGGGTACGGAGTCAACCACCCCTCAATTAGACAGAGAACACTCTTGATAATGCAAGTCACACAGCGAGGTTTATTTCCAGCTAGCTGGGGTCCAAGTATCTGCCCAGCGCAGACGGTTTCAACTAGGACCCCGAGCACTCAAAGCCAAGGGTTTATACATCATTTTTTAAAACATCCAACTCACAGTAACTTTCCATCACTTCAGAGACCATACATACTTTGGGCTTGCACCCCCCTGTGGTTTAGTAAGATAAACTCTTCAATATCTGTCCTTGGCCCATCCGCCTAGCCGCCCTGGAGGTTTAAGCTGATTAGCTGCTGCCCGGGTGTTGCAGTGTGGGGTACTTTCTTGGAACTAAAGCAGGGAGGGGGTCCCTGGAACTAAAGTAAAGTAGGGGAAAGGTTAGTCCTTGGGCCTGAGATGGCTGCCCAAGCTAAGATGGCTGTACTTATGCTAACCCACTCTTACAAGATTACTTAAAAATAAAATCTTAGGGCGCCTGGATGGCTCAGTGGGTTAAGCCGCTGCCTTCGGCTCAGGTCATGATCTCAGGGTCCTGGGATCGAGTCCTGCATCGGGCTTTCTGTTCAGCAGGGAGCTGCTTCCCTCTCTCTGCCTGCCTCTCTGTCTACTGTGATTTTTGTCTGTCAAATAAACAAATAAAATCTTAAAAAATAAATTAATTAAAAAAAAAAAAACCAACCCTCTAAAAACAGCACAGCTAGTATTCTAAATGGCAAGCCAGGTAAACAATTTAAATTAAAACCAGAAATTAGGCATAGAATCACCCTATTATTCATTTAAGATAAAAATTTTAAAAGAGCAGTTTAAATATTCTCTTTCTGTTGATGACATTATATACCTAAGTTATTCAATAAAATATTAACAAAATTAATAAGAGACTAGTAATGTGTCAATGTATCAAAGCAATATACTAAATTCATTAGGTTTTTCGATTTCAATATTCTGACAGCAAGCACCTAGGAATAAAAAATGAGAAAAATATTCCACATTTTATTCATAATAGTAGAAAAACTATAAAATGTTTAGGAATAAGTAGATTAAATATATGAAGAAAAATCTCTAAAATTTTATTGATAGGAATACTATAAAAAACATTAGACCTGAAGAAATGGGAAGACACACTAGATTCTTAGATGCAAAGTTAGCTTAAAAATAATGTTTCTTGGTCCCCTCTCTCCCTCGGCGCTGCCTGCAGAGCTGGCAGCCATCTGTTACTGGGCATCATGGCTGCCCTCAGACCTTTGGTAAAGCCCAAGATTGTTAAAAAGAAGATGAAGGAGTTCACCCGGCACCAGTCAAACCGATATGTCAAAATTAAATGCAAATGGCGGAAGCCGAGAGGCACTGACAATAGGGTGTGCAGAAGATTCAAGGGCCAGATCTTGATGCCCAAGATTGATTACAGGAGCAACAAGAAGACAAAGCACATGTTGCCCAGTGGCTTCAGGAAGTTCCTAGTCCACAATGTCAAGGAGCTTGAAGTGCTGCTGATGTGCAACAAATCCCACCGTGCAGAGATAGCTTACAACGTCTCCTCTGAGAACCGCAAAGCTATTGTGGAAAGAGCAGCCCAGCTGGCAATCAGAGTCACCAATCCCAATGCCAGGTTATGCAGCGAAGAAAATGAATAGACAGCTTGTTGTGCATGTCATATTTGTGTTAATAAAACCATAAAACTACAAAAAAAAATTTCTCCCAAAAGTAATTACTAATTTTTTTAAAAGTAAGCTCTATGCCCAATGTGGGGCTTGAACTCATGATCCCAAGATCAAGAGTCACATGTTGTATGGACTGAGGCAGCCAGGAGCTCCAATAATATATTAATTAGTTGTTACCCAAATTATGTGTATTACAGAATTGGATAAAATATAACTAACATTTATGTGGAAGGTTAAATTCTACAGAACAGTCAAGAAAATTGTGAGAGAGAAGTAAGTACACTGCATTGAGATTTGTCTTATTACATTTTGAGCATTTAATACAAATATTCTATCAAATCAATATGATACTATAAAAAGACATATTTGATGGATTAGAATAGGGAAAAATCTTTTATACATATACATATGTGAATATATGATACTACAGAGGTGACAGATTAACTGGAAAGATATATTTTGTGGGTTAAAAGGCATATAACATTAAATTTACCATCTTAGCTATTTTTAAGTATACAGTTCAGTAGTGTTAAGTATATTCATATTGTAATAGATCTCTAGAACCTTTCACCTTGCAAAACTGAAACTACACTCTTTTCCCCTCCCTTCACCCCCTTCCTGTAACCCTTAACAACCACCTTCCTACTTTGTCTCTATGATTTTGACTACTTTAGAAGCTTTTTTTTTTTAAAGATTTTATTTATTTATTTGACAGACAGAGATCACAAGCAGGCAGAGAGGCAGGCAGAGAGAGAGAGGAGGAAGCAGGCTCCCTGCCGAGCAGAGAGCCCGATGCGGGACTCGATCCCAGGACCCTGAGATCATGACCCGAGCTGAAGGCAGCGGCTTAACCCACTGAGCCACCCAGGCGCCCCTACTTTAGAAGATTTATATGAGTGGAATCATATGGTATTTGTTCTTTTGTGACTAGTTTATTTAGCATAATGTCTTCAGGGTTCATCCATGCTGCATGTAGCATGTGACAGGATATCCTTTCTTTAAAGCTGCATAATATTCCAGTGTGTGTATGTGTGTGTGTGTGTACTACATTTTCAATTATTAATTTGTCAATGGATACTCCAATTACTTCCACTTCTTGGCTATTTGTGAATAATAATATTCAATGAACACAGATGTACAAATATCTCTGAGATCTGGCCTTGAATTAGTTTGGATATGTACCTATGAGTGGGATTGCTGGATCATATGATTTTTTATTATTTTTTTGAAAAAACTGCATACTGTTTTCCATAGTGGTTGTACCATTTTGCATTCCCTAACAGTACACAAGTGTTATCCTTTTGAAGAGTATTGATTGTGGGGGCGCCTGGGTGGCTCAGTTGGTTAAGCATCTGCCTTCAGCTCAGGTCATGATCCCAGGGTCCTGGAATCGAGCCCCGCATCCGGTTCCTAGCTCAGTGAGAAGCCAGATTTGCCTTCTCCCTTTGCTTGCTGCTCCTCCTGCTTTGTGTTGTCTCTCTCTCTGGCAAATAAGAAAATAACATCTTTAAAAAAAGAGAGAGAGAGTACTGATTTTGTTAAATCTACTTGAGGATCACCTTGATCCATTTCAGGCCTATTATCAAAATTTATTATGGTAGATCAGGTCCAGCAAAGACTTTACTCTGTGCTTTTTATCCCTACTAAGTCCTGGCTCTTCTGAGGGCTGTACCCAATGCCCTGTGTAGAATGAAGTCTCTCTACCATGACTGGTGAGAACATAAACTATTCCCTATCCTGTGGGAACTCCAGGAATTGTCTGCTTACTTCTTTCCAGTGGCTATTTCCAAGATTCCTCTCACTTATATGTATATCAATTCTTAGTCATATATTTGAGGAACTCCTCTACAGTTCTCTGTAAGTTTCTCTGGGCAATGCCCTATTCTCCAGTTCTCTGTCTCAGAAGTTCTAGCCTTAACTCTGATTTCTGCCTTTTGAACTTTATTGGTAATATTCCTTTTAAATGTTGTACAGTATTGAACTGTGTTCTGGCAGGTAGTTAACTTACTTTTGGATCAAATTCATTTTTTCGAGGTTTGATTTGAAGTGTTTTAGGTGCATGTGTGTATAGGTAATCTTTTTTCTAGAACTAGTTCAGCTCTACTACTAAGGTGGAACCTTTGAGATCTCTACTGAATGACCCATTTATTCAATGAGACCTCTGCTTTCAGTCGGGTGGGCACTAGAATAATCTCAAGACTTGTTTGAGCTTCAGGAATTTTCTGCATTACAGCTCCTCTGTAAATGTTCCTTCCTCAGCAGTTGATCATTGCCTGGCCTCATGGAGTTTCACCCTTCACACACAGATCGATCACACAGATCGAAAGCTTCAAAGGAAGGACACCTACGCAAATTTCTAGAGTTCTTTTTCTAGCATCTTTCCTTCCTCTTCCTTGTCCCACCAATGTTAGCTGTCTTGGCACCCCTGCACTTTAATCATTATCTTCTCATCTTAATGAGACCTTCCTGCATTGTGACCAAAAATGGTCCACAGAAAGCCGGGGCAATTTTACTGCTTACCTAGTTGGTTTCTCCTTTGCTCAAAGATCACAGTTCTGTGCTTCCTATGTCTATTTGTTTCATTCCCCCCCTCTCCTTTTCTAATCGTTCATAGTTAGGGAAGAGGAATCCCAGAGCAGCAGAAAGATCTAGCCTTAACTTAATCAAACTGATTCTTAGTAGGAGTCCCTGATGTTCTCGAACTTAACAGATAAAGCATCCAAAAATGGTTGATAAAAGTGTCTTTGTTCCTAAATGCAGAGAAAACACATGAGGGTGGAAGCAGTAAAATGTTATTAATGCTGCCAAGTCCATAGTTCACTGAAAGTTTTTTTTGTTTGTTTTTTGTTTTGTTTTGTTTTTAATGAAAACCACACTAGAGGAGTATCATGAGGACATTAAGGAGACAAATCTCGTTAATTTCTTTTTTTTCCACAGAGCATCCTAAGGGATTTCATTGGGAAAGAGAAGAATAGTTGAGTTTCAGCCAAGCTTCACCTTCTTTCTATTCAATTTTAATAAATAATGTAGCTCATAAAATCTGTGACTTTGAGAGGTTTTTCTGTTTGCTTGTATAGAAGTGACAACAAATAGTATAGTCATTATCAGTAAATGGCTTTCAAGTATTCATTGATTTGACGAAATATTTTTAAATGCCTATAATGTGCCAGGCACTATAGTAGGCACTGGGCATACAAAAACAAGAAACAAGTCTCTAATGTCAGGGCGCTTATGAGATAGTAAGAAAACAAGCTCTAGAACGTTTAATTATGATACATTATATAAGTGCATAAATAAGAATATATATAAAGTGGAGGAGTTAAGAAGGTGGAGGAGTAAGGAGACCCTAGGCTTGCCTCATCCCTTGAAAACATCTGGATAAGTATCAAATCATTTTGAAGACCCAGGAAATTGATCTGAGAAGTGAGAGAGCAAAACTGCACAACTATGGACTGGAAAAACTGCCACATCATGGAAGGTAGGAGCTTCAGAAAGTTGATTTGGGGGAGCTAAGAGCTGCAGATGGGGCAAATGGGAGGGAGCCCTAATCACAGAGAGAGGAGTGAGAGAGAGAGAGAGTATGCAAGGAACTGCACAAGAAAAACTCCTCAAAACCATTGACTGGGAAAGGGATTGAATACAAGTTTTTATAAACAGTGGAGCACAGAATCTGAAGTTCGGTGGTTTACACCATCGCCAGGGTCATGCCTGGTGGGTTTATCTGTGCTCCAGTAGGGAAGGAGGTGGAGACCTGGGAGCTGGCAGCATGGTCTTATGATCCCCTGGGTTGCATTGGGAGAAGCAGTTCCCTTGCTTGGTGTGCATTTGGGAGTGGCAGTGTGGGGACAAAAGACCCACGGGTGCCACTGACCTGCCCTCCCCAGCGCAGGAACAAAGGGACAGGCTGAGGGCAGCAAACTTTGGTGCTAGCTTTTAGCTCTGCTTTACCATAAACTCTGAACTGCTGCACAGTCACACAACCGATTTCTGGAAAAAGCCAGTACTGGCCACAGAGTAGCAAGATCCTCCCCCAGACGACCAGCACTGGTCTGTATCAAGCCTATGGCTAAAATCTGAAGTTTTGAACCCAGCTTTGTGCCTGAGATTAAACACAGGAGTGCTATAGTGCCTAACAGCGGGACAGCTTGGATGCAGGCAGCGTGAAGGTGAGGATCTGGCAG
The DNA here is from genome assembly GCF_022355385.1 of Mustela nigripes. Lineage (NCBI taxonomy): Eukaryota > Metazoa > Chordata > Mammalia > Carnivora > Mustelidae > Mustela > Mustela nigripes. Next base: position 45,680,618 of record NC_081562.1, on the reverse strand, counting down.
AAGCCAGGGACACAGGAGAGATGATTGCTCTTCTGTGAATGCTTCATGAAAAGTGGAGGGAGGGAGCACCTCACTCCAGGGACAAGAGAGTGGGGCGACACCATTCCCTCTCTCTCCTCATCAGCACTGACTGATTTCATGGAGAAAACAGCGCCACCCAGTGGAGGCCAGAGCTGCTTACAACAAGCCCCGCTGCCCTGTGCCTTGCAGGTACATCTCCACTAGGGCAAGTCCCCCTGAGAATCATAGGGGCAGGCCCTCCCCCAGAAGACTAGCACAAACCCCTTGCACACCCCAAGTCTACTGATCATGGAGTGCCACAAAGCTTCAGCTCTGGGGGAAATAGAATATAGCTTTATTTTATTTTATTTTATCTTACTTTATTTTAGATCTAGTTTTTTTTAAAAATAATTATTTTTATTAACATATAATGTCTTATTTGACCCAGGGGTACAGGTTTGTGAATCGTCAGGCTTACACACTTTACAGCACTCACCATATCACATATCCTCCCCAATGTCCATAACCCCACCATCCTCTCCACAACCCCCTCCCCCCAGCAACCCTCAGTTTGTTTTATAAGATTAAGAGTCTCTTGGGCGCCTGGGTGGCTCAGTGGGTTAAGCCGCTGCCTTCGGCTCGGGTCATGATCTCAGGGTCCTGGGATCGAGTCCCACATCGGGATCTCTGCTCAGCAGGGAGCCTGTTTCCTTCTCTCTCTCTCTCTCTCTCTCTCTCTCTGCCTACTTGTGATCTCTCTCTGTCAAATAAATAAATAAAATCTTAAAAAAAAAAAAAAAAAGAGTCTCTTATGGTTTGTCTCCCTCCCAATCCCATCTTGTTTCATTTTTACCTTCCTTACCCACCAAGCCCCTGACTCTGCCTCTCAAATTCCTCGTATCAGGGAGATCATAGGACAATTGTCTTTCTCTGATTGACTTATTTCCCTCAGCATAATACCCTCTAGTTCCATCCATGTCGTTGCAAATAGCAAGATTTCATTTCTTTTGATGGCTGCACTGTATTTAATTTAGTTTTTAATGAGCAGACCAATACACACTGAGGATTTAGGTTCCTTTCTTGTTTTTATAGGGTGTTTTGTTTTGATCTAGCTTCTTTTAACAACCAGACCAAAATACACCTAGGATCTAGCTGTCTGTCTGTCTGTCTGTCTATCTGTCTTTTTCCTGTCTTTCTTTCTTTCTTTTTTCCCCCTCTTAATGTAGCCATTACACTCAGGAGGAGGAATACGACAGGCTTTCATAACAATCACATAGGTACACACAAAAATCATTGACTCAGACATAGTGACAAGATGGAAGAATTCACTCCAACATAAAGAATAAGAAGAATTCACAGCCAGGGATTTAATCAATACAGATGTATTGATTAAATTAAGTAAGATGTCTGAAACCATAATTTAAAACAATAATCATAAGGATACTTGAAAAAAAAGCATTGAAGACAATAGAGAATCCCTTACTACAGAAATAAAAGAACCTAAAACTAGTCAGGCCAAAATGAAAAATGCTATAACCAAGATGCAAAATCAAATGGATGCAATGACAATGAAAACAGATGGATTAGACAAATGAATCAATGATACAGGAAATAAAATTATGGAAAATAATGAAGCTAAAAAATAAGAGGGAAAGAAAGGGACTTAGGGACTCGGTGATTCCTTAAAGTGTAAGAACATTTGTATCATAGGATTCCCAGAAGAAGAAGAGAAAGAAAAAGAAGCAGGTTTATTTGACTATATTATAGCTGAAAACTTCCCTAATCTGGAGATAGAAACAGACACTGAAATCCAAGAAGCAGAGAGAACCCCCATTAAATCCAACAAAAGCTGCCATCACCAAGACCTATCATAGTGAAATTCACAAAATACAAGGAACATAAATAAAAGGACAAGGAAAGAATCCTGAAAGCAGCAAGGGAAAAAGAATCCTTAACCTACAAGGGAAGAGAGATTATGTTTGCAGCAGTTATAGACATAACTATAGAAACTTTTTCTTTTTTCTTTTTTTTTTTTAAACAATTTAAAGATTTTATTTATTTATTTGACAGAAAGTAGACGGAGAGGCAGGCAGAGAGAGAGAGGAGGAAGCAGGCTCCCTGCCAGAGCAGAGAGCCCGATGCGGGACTCGATCCCAGGACCCTGAGATCATGACCTGAGCCGAAGGCAGCGGCTTAACCCACTGAGCCACCCAGGCGCCCCTAGAAACTTTTTCTATAGAAACCTCACAAGGCCAGAAGTGAGTGGCATGATATATTCAATGTGCTGAATGGGAAATATGCAGCCAAGAATACTTTATCCAACAAGCCTGTCATTCAGAATAGAAGGAGAGATAAAGAATTTCCCAGACAAAAACTGAAGGAATTCATGACCACTAAACCAGCCCTGCAAGAAATATTAAGGGATTTTCGAGTGGGAGGGAAAGACCAAAAGCAATAAAGACTAGAAAGGAACAGAGAGCATCACCAGAAATGCCAACTTAACAGTAACACAGTGTCACTAAATTCATACTTTTTAATAATCACTCTGAATATAAATGGAATAAATACTCCAGTTAAGGAGCACCTGAGTGTCTCAGTCATTAAGCATCTGCTTTCAGCTCAGGTCAGGATCCTAGAGTCCTGGGATCAAGCCCTGCATAGGGCTCCCTGCTCAGCGGGAAGCCTGCATCTCCCTCTCCCACTCCTACTTGTTTACCTTCTTTTGCTGTCTTTCTCTCTGTTAAATAAATTAATAAAATCTTTAAATAAATAAATACTCCAGTCAAAAGATATAGGGTATCAGAATGGATGAAAAAAACAAAAATAAGACCCATCTATATGCTGCCTATAAGAGATTCATTTTAGACCTAAAGACACCTGCAGATTGAAAGTGTGGGGATGGGGAATCATCTGTCATGCTAATGAATGCCAAAAGAAAGCTGGAGTAGTGATATTTATATCAGACGAACTAGATTTTAAAGCAAACACTATAACAAGAGATGAAGAAGGACATTATATCATAATTAAGGGGTCTACCCATCAAGATCTAACAATTTTAAATGTTTATGCCCCCAACTCGGGAGCACCCAAATATATAAATCAATTAATAACAAATATAAAGAAACTTATTGGTAATAATACAATAGGAGGGGATTTTAGCACCCCACTTACAGCAACAGAAAGATCATCTAAGCAGAAAATCAACAAGAAAAAGGCTTTGAATGACACACTGGACCATACTGGACTTAACAGATATATTTGGCTAAAGCAGACTATATCTGCTATCTGCTGCTTAAGCAGCAGAATACACATTCTTTTTGAGTGCACATGGAACATTCTACATCACAACGGGTCACACACTGGGTCACATGTCAGCCCTTAACAAGTACAAAATGATTGAGAGCATATCATGCATATTTTTCAGGCCACAACACTATGAAACTCAAAGTCAACTGTAAGAAAAAAAATTGAAAAGGCCACAAATGCATGGAGATTAAAGAACGTATTCATTCGGGATGCCTGGGTGGCTCAGTTGGTTAGACGACTGCCTTCAGCTCAGGTCATGATCCCAGAGTCCCAGGATCGAGTCCTGCGTTGGGCTCCCAGCTCCACAGGGAGTCTGCTTCTCCCTCTAACCTTCTTCTCGCTCATGCTCTCTTCTCACTGTCTCTCTCTCAAATAAATAAATAAAATCTTAAAAAAAAAAAAAAAAGAACGCATTCATTCTACTTAAGAATGAATGGGTTAACCAGAAAATTAAGGAAGAAATAAAAAAAATACATGGAAGCAAATGAAAATGAGAACACAACAGTCCAAAACCTTTGGGACACAGCAAAAGTGATCATAAAAGGGAAATACATAGCAAAACAGGCACACCACAAGAAGCCAGATTCTCAAATACACAACATAACCCTACACCTAAAGGAGCTAGAAAAGGAAGAGCAAATAATGCCTAAAGCCAGCAAACGAAGGGAAATAATAAAATTTAGAGCAGAAATAAATGATAGAGACAAATAAAAAACCAGTAGAGCAGGTCAACAAAACTAAGAGCTGGTTCTTTGAAAGAATTGATAAAATTGATAAACTCCTAGACAGACATATCAAAAACAAAAGAGAAAGAACCCAATAAATAAAATCATGAATGAAAGGGGAGATCAAACCAACACCACAGAAATATAAACAAAAAATATTATGAAAAATTATTTGTCAACAAACTGGGAAATCTGGAAGAAATGGACAAATCCATAGAAACATACGAATCAGGAAGAAACAGAATATTTGAACAGACCCATAACCAGCAAGGAAATTGAATCAGTAATCAAAAATCTGCCAACAAATAAAAGTCCAAGGCCAGATGACATCCCATGGGAATTCTACCATACATGTAAAGAAGAGTTAATACCTAGTCTTCTCAAACTATTCCAAAAAATAGAAATGGGAGAAAAACTTCCAAACTCATTCTATGAGGTCAACATTATCTTGACTCTAAAAGCAAAAATCCCATTAAAAAGGAGAGTTACAGGGGCGCCTGGGTGGCTCAGTGGGTTAAAGCCTCTGCCTTCGGCTCAGGTCATGATCCCAGGGTCCTGGGATCGAGCCCCGCATCAGGCTCTCTGCTCAGCCGGGAGCCTGCTTCCTCCTCTCTCTGCCTGCCTCTCTGCCTACTTGTGATCTCTGTCTGTTAAATAAATAAAATCTTTAAAAAAAAAAAAGGAGAGTTACAGAACAACATCCCTGATGAACAACACCCCTGATGAATGCAAAAATTTCTCAACAAGAGACTAGCAAAATGAATCCAACAGTACATTAAAAGAATGATTCACGGGACGCCTGGGTGGCTCAGTTGGTTGAGCGGCTGCCTTTAGCTCAGGTCATGATCCCGGCGTCCTGGGATCGAGTCCCACATCGGGCTCCTTGCTGGGCAGGGAGTCTACTTCTCCCTCTGCCTCTAGCCTGCCACTCTGTCTGCCTGTGCTTGCGCTCTGTATCTCTCTCTCTAACAAATAAATAAAAATCTTTAATAAAAAAAAAAAAAAGAATGATTCACCATGATCACATTGGATTTATTTCTGGGCTGCAGAGGTGATATTAAGCAACATAATATACCACATTAATAAAAGAAAGGATAAGAACCATATGGTCTCTCGATAGATGCAGAAAAAGCATTTGACAAAATACAGCATCCTTTCTTGATAAAAATCCTCAAGAAAGTAGGTATAAATTGAACATATGTCAACATCATAAAAGCCATATATGAAAGACCCACAACTAATATTCTCAGTGGGGAAAACTGAGAGCTTTTCTTCTACAATCAGGAACAAGATAGGGATGTCAACTCTCACCATTACTATTTAACATAGTACTGGAAGTCTTAGCCTCAGCAATCAGACAACAAAAAGCAATAAAAGGCACCCAAATCAACAAGGAAGAAATAAAAGTTTCACTATTTGCAGACAATTGTGCTTTCTGTAGAAAATCCAAAAGACTCCACCAAAAATTGCTAGAACTAATACAGGAATTCAGCAAAGTCACAGGATATAAAATCAATGTACAGAAATCTGTTGCATTTCTATAAACCGGTAATGAAGCTACAGAAAAAGAAATTAAGGAATCAATCTCATTTACAATTGCACCAAAAACAATATGATACCCAGGAATAAATCTAACCAAAGAAATAAAAGATTTGTACTCTGAAAACTATAGAACACTTATGAAAGAAATTGAAAAAGAACACAAAGAAATGTGAAAAAATTCCATGCTCACGGATTGGAAGAACAAACATTATTAAAATGTCTACACTACCCAAAGCAATCTATATATTTAATGCAATCCCTATCAAAATACCACTAGCATTTTTCAGAGAGCTAGAATAAACGATCCTAAAATTTGTATGGAACCACAAAAGACCCTGAATAGCCAAAGCAATACTGAAAAAGAAATGCAAAGCAGGAGGCATCACAATTCCAGACTTCAAGCTGTAATCATCAAGACAGTAAGGTACTGGCACAAAAACAGACAGATAGATCAAAGGAACAGAACAGGAACCAGAAATAGACCCACAACCATGTGGTCCACTCATCTTTGACAAAGCAAGAAAGAATACCCAATGGGAAGAAAAGATATTCTCTTCAATAAATGATGTTGGGAAAATTGGACAGCAATTTACAGAGGAATGAAACTGGACCACTTTTCTACACCATACACAAAAATAAATTCAAAATGTTGAAAGACCTAAATGTGAGACAGGAAACCATAAAAATCCTAGAAAACACAGTCAGCAACCTTTTTGACCTTAGCTGTAGCAACTTCTTACCAGACACATCACTGGAGGCAAGGGAAACAAAAGCAAAAATGAACTACTGGGACTTCATCAAGGTAAAAAGCTTCTGCACAGTTAGGGAACAATCAATAAAACTAAAAGGCAGCCTGCAGAATGGGAGAAGATATTTGAAAATGACATATCCAATAAAGGTCAGTATCCACATATATAAAGAACTTATGCAACTCAATACCAAAAAAATAAATAATCTGATTAAGAAATGGGCAGAAAACATGATAGACATTTTTCCAAAGAAGACATCCAGATAGTTAACAGACACATGGAAAGATGCTCAACATCACTCATCATCATGGAAATACAAATCAAACTATGACAAGATACCACCTTATATCTGTTAGAATGAATAAAATTAACAACACAGGAAACAACAGATGTTGGTGAGAATGCAGAGAAAGAGGAACCCTCTTACATTGTTCGTGGCAATGCAAACTGTTTTCCACTGTGGAAAACAGTATGGAGGTTCCTCAGAAAGAAAAAAACTAGAACTACCCCATGATCCAGAGATTATTACTATGAGGCATTTACCCAAAGGATACAAAAATACAAATCTGAAAGGGTACATGCACCCCTGATGTTTATAGTGAATTATTAGCAATAGCCAAACTATGGAAAGAACCCAAGTGTCCATCAACTGATAGATAGCTAAGGAAGATGTGGTATATATACACACTGGAATATTACTCAGCTGTAAAAAAGAAATGAAATCTTGCCATTTGCAATGATATGGATGGATCTAGAGAGTATTATGCTAAGCAAAATAAGTCAACCAGAGAAAGACAAATACCATATGATTTCACCCTTATCTGGGATTCAGGAAACAGAACATATGTACATACGGGAAAGGAAAAAAAAAGAGAGAGAGAGAGGAAAGAGGGGGAGGCAAACTATAAGAGACTCTCTCTCTCTCTCTCTCTCTCTTTAACCATACGAGACTCTTAATGATAGAGAAGAAACTGAGGGTTGATGGAGGGAGGTGAGTAGGGGGTGGACTAAAGGGGGTGGGTATTAAGGAGAGCAATTCTTATGATGAGCACTGGGTGTTATGTGTAAGTGATGAATCACTAAATTCTATTCCTGAAACCAATACTACACTATATATTAACAATAACAAAAAGAGAAAGTTCTCAATTATTTAAAAACAAAGAAAAAGAATATATATTGTGCATTATGGGAGCACAAAAAAGAGATACCTAATCCAGTTTAGATAGGAGTGGTTAATAAAGTCAAATGCAGTAGAAGGAGCGAGACAGATAATTAAGACATGTCTACTGGATTTTGTAAGATAAACATCATTTTTAATCATACCTGAAGAATGCTATAGAAACAAATGGAATGGTTTTTTTAACTGAAAAAGCAGAGATAATGCAATATAACATCTTACTTAAAACATGAATTTGAAATGGAAGACTCCTTTAAAGATAGAGATCAAGGGGCACCTGGGTGACTCAGTCATTTAAATGTCTGCCTTCGGCTCAGTTCATGATCTCAGGGTCCTGGGATTGAGCTCTGTGTTGGGTTCCCTGCTCACTGGGGAGTCTGCTTCTCCTTCTCCCTCTCCCTTTCCCCCTCCCCCTGCTTGTGATTTCTCTCTCTCTGTCAAATAAGTAAAATCCTTTTAAAAAATGAAGATGGGTCATACAATGTAAGATTAATATCTAGAGCCATACTGTTTCCATTTGGAAGCCGCCTTTAAAATTTCCTAATGTGATTTAGTCAAGTTACTTAACCTTAACCTCTCTGTACTGTGGTTCTTCTTCTCTGTAAACTGGGGATGAAACCAATAGTACCCACAACATAGCACTGTTATTGGAATTAAATTACTAAATACTTGTAAATAAAACTGTGGTACATGAAAAAGACTGAATAATTGTAGCTATTCCTTTTATTATTAGGTAAGAGAGTTGGAAGTTGAGCAAGAATATACCTGCTGATCTAGTTTTTAGTGATCTCAGCAGTCATTTACCGAGAGTAACTGTTGTGGGTTTGATTAAGACCAGGAACACCAATTAAAAGCCAGAGGTTGTCAGACCAGCTTTAAAACAAAACAAAATTTAACTTTATGCCATTTATAAGAAACTCATAAACACAGATTAAAAGTAGAAAGATAAGGGCGCTGGGTGGCTCAGTCTGTTAAGCATCTACCTTTGGCTCAGGTCATGATCCAGGGTCCAGGGATCGAGCTCTCTGCTCTGTGAGGAGTGTGCTTCTTCTCCCTCTGCCTGCCACTCCCCTGCTTGTGTTTTCTCTCTCTCTCTCTGTCAAATAAATAAATAAAATCTTTAAAAAAAAAGAAGAAGAAAGAAAAAGATAAACCATGCAAAAGATAATTAAGAGTGTTAAAAAGTGTTAAAATGTGTGTGGGGGTGTGTGTGTATACACACACATATTTATTTATTTATTTAAAATTTTATTTTTAATTATTCTCTACACCAAATGTGGGACTTGAACTCAAAACCCCTGATCAAGACTTGCACATTCCTCCAACTGAGGCAGCCAGGCACCCCTACAATAGCTATATTAATATCAGACACAGTAAACTTCAAAACAAAGAATATCAGGAATAATGACAAGTATTACATAATAATAGAGGGATCAATTCTCCAAGAAGATGTAACAGTAGTCAGTGTATATGCACTTAACAACAGAGGTTCAAAATAGATGAAACAAAAACTTGAAAAGAGAAATAAATCCACAACTGGTGTTGGAGATTTCATCACAGAAGTGTTAGATAGAAAATCAATATAGAGAAGATCTGAATGACCCTATCATTCACTTAACCTAACTGGCATTTATTTAAAAAAAAAAAAAACAACTTGTCAGTAAACTCTTTGATATCAGCCACAGCAACTTCTTTCAAGACACGCCTCCAAAGGCAAAGGAAACAAAAGTGAAAATGAACTTTTGGAACTTAATCAAGATAAAAAGTTTCTGCACAGCAAAGGAAACAGTCAACAAAATAAAGAGGCAGCCCATGGAATAGGAGAAGATATTTGCAAATGACACTACAGAGAAAGGACTGATATCCAAGATCTACAAAGAACTCCTCAAACTCAACCCCCAAAAAACAGATAACCATGTCAAAAAATGGGCAGAAGACATGAACAGACCCTTCTCCAAAGAAGACCTACCAATGGCTAACAGACACATGAAAAAGTGTTCATCAAAAAAAGATCATCACTAACCATCAGGTAAATTCAAATAAAAACCTCATTGAGATACTACCTTATACCAGTTAGAATGGCCAAAATCAACAGTACAGGAAACAACGTGTTGGAGAGGATGTGGAGAAAGGGGAACCCTCTTACACTGCTGGTGGGAATGCAAATTGGTGCAGCTACTTTGGAAAATAGTGTGGAGATTACTCAAAAATTAAAAATAGAGCTACCCTATGACCCGGCAATTGCACTAGTGGATATTTACCCCAAAGATACAGATGTAGTGAAAATAAGGACCATCTGTACCCCAATGTTCATAGCAGTAATGTCCACAGTTGCCAAACCGTGGAAAGAGCTGAGATGCCCTTCAACAGATGAATGGATAAAGAAGATGTGGTCCATATATACAATGGAATAGTACTAAGCCATCAGAAAGGATGAATACCTAACTTTTGTATCAACATGGATGGGACTGGAGGAGATTATGCTGAGTGAAGTAAGTCAAGCAGAGAAAGTCAATTATCATATGGTTTCACTTAGTTGTAGAGCATAAGGAATAACCTGGAGGACATTAGGAGAAGGAAAGGAAAAGTGAATTGGGGGAAATCAGAGTGGGAGACAAAGCATGAGAGACTGTGGACTCTGAAAAACTAAATGAGGGTTTTGGAAGGAAGGAGAATGCGGGGATGGATGAGCCTCATGGTGGGTATTAAGGAGGGCCCGTATTGCATGGAGCACTGGGTATGGTGCATACACAATGAATCTTGGAACACTGAAATAAATAAAATAAAATTAAGATGTTAAAAAATACATAAAAAAGAAGAAAAAAAGAAAAATTTAAAAACAAAACAAAACAAAACTTGTCCCAACAGCAGAATGTACATTCCTTTCAAATACACGTAGAATGTTCACTAAGACCAGATTCTTGACCAGGAAACAATTTAAAACAAATTTAAATAAACATCATATAAGCTATAACAAATTAAAATCCAGAAAGACATATGGCAAATCCTCAAATATCTGGAAATCATATGACACATTTATAAGTAACTATTAGGTTTATACTGCTACTATAACAAATTACCACAATTTTAATGGCTTAAAACAAAATACATTTATTATCTTACAATTCCATAGGTAAGACATATAACATGGGGCCCCACTTGCCTTTTCCAGCTTCCAGGGGTCACCTGCATACCTTAGTCCCTGATTCCCTTGCTATACCTTTAAATCTGGAAATGCCGGAGCACATCACTCTCACCTTTTTTTTTTTTTATCACATCTTTTCTGCTTCTGGCTCCCACTTAAGGATCACTGTGATTACATTGGGCCTACCTGGATAATCCAGCATAATCTCACTATTCTAAGGTCAGAAGATTAGCAATTTTAATGTCACCTGCAACCTTAATTCCCTTTTGTCATATAATGTAACACTTTCACAGTTTCCCGTAATTAGAGGCCAGGAGGGGAAGAAGAGGGACATCATCCTGCCTTCCACAATGATCACTGGGTCAAAGAAGAGGAAGTCTCAAGGGGAAAAAAAGAAAACCACATATATATATATATATATATATATACTGCTACTATAACAAATTGCCACAATTTTAATGGCTTAAAACAAAATACATTTATTATCTTACAATTCCATAGGTAAGACATATAACATGGGGCCCCACTTGCCTTTTCCAGCTTCCAGGGGTCACCTGCATACATATATATATATATATATATATATATATATATATATGGTTTTCTTTTTTCAATGTATTTTCACTATATAGTGAAAACACATTGTGTTAAAATTTTGTGGATGCAGCTATTAGCTATTTAAATACTTATAATAGCAAAGAATAAAGATCTCAAATCAGTAATCTAAACTTCTACATTAAGAAACTGAAGAACAGGGGCGCCTGGGTGGCTCAGTGGGTTGAGCCTCTGCCTTCAGCTCAGGTCATGATCTCAGGGTCCTGGGATCGAGCCCCGCATCGGGCTCTCTGCTCGTCAGGGAGCCTGCTTCCTCCTCTCTCTCTGCCTGCCTCTCTGACTGCCTCTCTGCCTGCTTGTCATCTCTCTCTGTCAAATAAATAAATAAAATTAAAAAAAAAAAAAAAAGAAACTGAAGAACAGGGTGCCTGAGTGGCTCAGTGGGTTAAGCCGCTGCCTTCGGCTCAGGTCATGATCTCAGGGTCCTGGGATCGAGTCCTGCATTGGGCTCTCTGCTCAGCAGGGAGCCTGCTTCCTCCTCTCTCTCTCTCTGTCTGCCTCTCTGCCTACTTGTGATCTCTGTCAAATAAATAAATAAAAATCTTTAAAAAAGAAAAAAAAAAGAAAGAAAGAAACTGAAGAACAAATTAAACCCAAACCAGTACAAGGCAGAAAATAATAAAGATAGAAATCGATGAAATTGAGAACTGAAAAAATAATTGAGAAAAATCAGCCAAAGCTGATTCTTAGGAAAAAAATGAATAAAATCGATAAATCTCTAGGAATACTGGCCAAGGGAAGAAGAGAATACATAATAACCATTATGAGGAATAAAAGGAAGATCAGTAAAGACCTACACACATTAAAGACTAATAAGGAAATACTATGAAAAACTCAAACTAGAACCAGAAGTAGACTGAGTCAAGTTTGTTAATAGTGATAAAAAGGTATAGGTAGAAGCTGAAGCCAGAAAAGAAAAGGAACTAATAGGTAGTCCCGAGAATGAAGTTGATTACTATGAACTTGCACAAAATCTAGATGGCTCAGAGAATTTTTCCAGAAGTTTACTTGAAGGTTGGTGTTGTGTGATGATGCTGTGGAAATATAAGGATATAAGACAATAATGGATGGTGGTAAAAGAAGAGTTTAGATCCTCGATACAGAGTCCAAAACTGGTGGTTTTGGAAGGTAGGGATATGAGGGAGCTAGAAGTAGGGGGAATGGAGAGACCGAGATAGGGCTGCTAGATGGACTCAGGATGGGGGTAAATATTCTTTTTTCAGCAGTTGTTCTTTGACCAGCCTCATGGAGTTTCACCCTTTATACACAAGATTGGAATTTAGTCTAAATGATTTAAGGGAGGTTCACTTATGCAAATGGAGTGGGGAGTCGACTACGTATGAAGGTTCAAAGAATTAGACATTTGTACAAAAGAAAAAAGAGATTTATTGAAAATGAAGGCAAAAGAGAGCTGGTATTTGGAGGGTTGGTCATTTATTTTATATCTACCACATTCTAGACATTATTCTGGACACAGGATATAACAAATGGTAAGCAAGGCAGACAGATCTTTACTACCTTACAGCTGACAGCTTTAATACTGATAAATAAATATGTCATTATAATATTTAATGATACATGTAGGAAGTACTTAGAATGTTGTATAGAGGAATGGTAAGATTTAAAATGACGCCGTACCAAGCAGGAGTGAGTGACCAATAGGAGAAAACACTTAAGCAAGTGATACTGAAAATGCTATAATCCTCAGTATATATGTTCTTACAGACTTCCCATGGGAGCATCCACAGCTTTCAAAAAGCTCTCTAAAATCATAAATCTTATGTCCCATAAGAATTCTCAACTAAATTATTTCACCAGAACAAAACGATTTATCTGTTAAGAGTCTTTTCCATCACTCTACTGATTTATTTCTCAAGAAAATGGAAAAGTATAGCCATTCAGGCCTAGTTTAAGTGGACAAGTCTCTAGAATTTCCAGCTCCGTACAACTTCTGACATCTAGTTTAAGCAGCAAGCATACTGGCCTGACTCATGCTCTGGTTATCTCAAAATACAATTTATAAGTATAAATATAATACACATCATAAGTAAACAAAGTGGCTTCCTGTCCTCACTTTTTAACTGTTGAGATCATATATTTTTAGTAGAAATTGGTAAGTTCTGAGAATCTCAAAGTTTGGCTTAAATTCCTTCTTCTTCTTCTTTTTTTAAGATTTTATTTATTTATTTGACAGAGAGAGATCACAAGTAGGCAGAGAGGCAGGCAGAGAGAGAGGGAAGCAGGCTCCTTGCTGAGCAGAGAGCCCAATGTGGGGCTTGATCCCAGGACCCTGAGATCATGACCTGAGCCGAGGGCAGAGGCTTAACCCACTGAGCCATCCAGGCGTCCCCTTAAATTCCTTCTTTGACAAAAACATGTAAAGTTTCTTGAGACACTATATTTTTGGAGATACTTTTAATTAATATTGTCATCTGAGGGACAAACAGCTTGAAAATGATCCTTTCCTCCCTTCCGTTGGAGCACAGATCTTTTGGAATATTCTTGTTTTCTATAACTTGGAAGAAAATCTCCCAATTTTTTTTTTTTTTTCACGTGGAGGCAATTCTGAGTTAGTGTTGAGTGTAAAGTGGCCAACCTGGTAAATTTCATTGAGCTGCTTGTGCCCCTTTGTGGCCGGTGCTTACAATTACAGCTTAGTACTGTTCACCAGCCAGAAGCATCTGAATTGTTGTTTCAGATGCGTGGTTGCCTCTAAAAGCTGGAAAGAACCATGGAGAAAGAGGCCCCTAGAAGCTAGAGGCACATGGAATGCATGCGACTAGTGGATACCTTAGCAAGGACCAGATTCTGGTTGAAAGCAGAAGGATGTGTGGATGCCAAGTTGGCATCAAACACGGCCAATACACATTATTGTAATTGTTTCTGTGTTGCCTCTCACACTAAAATATAAGTCCCATAAAGGAGAGACATTTTGCCTGGCACTCCACAAAGGTTGCTGAATGAGCAAATAAAGGAACAAATGGCTTTAGAGTGTGTGTGTGTGTGTGTGTGTGTGTGTTTTAAGATGAGCATGGAGCCCAACAGTGGGCTCAATCTCACCACCCTGAGATCATAATCTGAGCCCAGATCAAGAGTTCCATGCTTAACCAAATGAGTCACCCAAGCACCCACAAATGGGTTTAGTTTGTAGCAAGCTCACAGATGATAACTATTTTCTTTCTATTGCTAATTAGTCTTAGTAGATGGAAAATGCTTTGATAGTTCTATTTAATGAAGTCCCACATGTCCAAGAGGATTTCTCAAACTTCAGTACTTTATAGGTTTAGCTTTATTTGTTTACTTGTTGTAATTAATAAATGTTAGTTGGGCATTACATTCCAAGGTCTAGATTTTTAAAAAGTGACAGACACAGTTCTAGCCCCCAAAGAAGAGCATATCAGATTACAGTGTTATCCTCCTCCAATCCGTTTTTCAAATTATAGGCAGAGTAATTTTCTTTAAAAGTTAAATCTGATTGTGCCCGCCCCTTAATTAAAACTCTTCATTTGCTGAAAGGCCCTTTCATTATTGGTCCCTGTCTTCCTTGCCAGTCTCATTTAGAGCTCTCTTCCTCTCTGCATTCTTATCACAGTTTGAGTTGCTCAACCTTCAATGCTCCTTCCTATGTCAAGACTGTTGGGCATACTGTTCTCTTTTCTTGCAAACCTGTCCTCCGTTCCGGCCTAGGTTACTCCTAACCAAAGGCAACAATCTCTGGAACAGCTTCCCTGGCATGCAAAACCAGTTGGGTCCCAATACAGCTTTGCAAAATACTCTGAACTGCTTTATCAAGATAAAAGCATTCATCGTGTAAATGACTGTCTTCCCCTGCTAAAATGCAAGCTTTTTTTTTTTTTTTTTTAAGATTTTATTTTTTAGCACTCTTTACACCAAACATGGGGCTTGAACCCACAATCCCAAGATTAAGATTTGCATTCTCTACCAACTGAGCCAGCCAGGTGCTCCTAAAGTGTAAACTCTTGATGACGGGGACATTGTAGGTTGTTCAGTATCGTGCCTGGCACCTGGTGGGCACTTTCAAACATTAGTTGAATGAATGAATGAACTACCAGGTTTGAAGTGGAAAGGGAGCCTGATGAAAAATAATATGTTTGCTTGACTGACACCAGATTTCTAGTTGTAAAATTTCAGAAACACCACTAGGTTTTTGGGAAGAGTGTATTTCCTAAAAGAAGGAGAGGCAGATCAAGAAATCTAAACAATCATTGGGGCGCCTGGGTGGCTCAGTGGGTTAAGCCGCTGCCTTCGGCTCAGGTCATGATCTCAGGGTCCTGGGATCGAGTCCCGCATCGGGTTCTCTGCTCAGCGGGGAGCCTGCTTCCTTGTCTCTCTCTCTCCCTCTCTCTCTCTGCCAGCCTCTCTGCCTACCTGTGATCTCTCTCTGTCAAATAAATAAATAAAATCTTAAAAAAAAAATCCTCTTTAAGAAATCTAAACAATCATCAAACAAACCAGGTCTCTCAAGGTGGAATCAACAAGGAACATCAGAAGCTTCACGGAAGAGAGAAAAACAGGGTAGCTAAGACGTAGTGACTTAAGGTGTACTGTTCTTTCATTCATTCAACGCCTATTCCGTGCTTGGAACTTGGGACTTAGAAATTCAAAGGCGGGCAAGTCTTACACAGTTCTTGTCCTTAAACCTTAAACCTATAGCGTACTAAGAGACTGTATTCGGTCTAGTAACTTCCGTGAGGTGCTGCTAAGGAAGGTCTGTAAGCCAGCGTCATGAAATACTTCACTCGAGGGTAGGGGAAGAGAGGGGAGGGACAAAGAGAAGATGGACGCGTGGTCAGGCAAGCCTTTCTGGTTCAAGCTGAACACTGAAAGATGAGGAGGAAGCCTGGCGGTCTGGGGAACTGAAGGAAGTTCAAGAGTTAGGATTTGGGATCTCACAGAAAACGTCCAGAGACCGAAGTGCACCCTGGCAGGTTTGCCTTACAGCGACCCCGCGCTGTGAGAGGTCATTAGCCTGGTGAACACTCCCTGGGCAAGCACGTAACGTTCTGCCCTTCCACATTCCAGCAGAACTGGGTTTACCTCAAATTATCCATTTCTTAATCGCGCAGGCTTCCACCAACTGCAGAGCGGCGGTGACCCGCAGACGGCCAGGGTCTGCCGGAGACTGCGCGGAGGAACTGCACTCACTGCCAACTCCACCCCGGGAAGAGGCCCCAGAAGCCCCACCCACGTCCAGGCACGTTCTCCTAGGCCGAGTCCCAGGGGCCGCCCGCGACCGCGGCGATCACGTGACCCGAAGTGTGACGTAAGAGGAAGGAGACGCCATTAGAGGGAGGCTGAGAGGGAGCGCTCTTCGCCTTTCCTCGGGTGTTTGACGTGGTGGCGGGGGCCCTTCATTCTCGGACTTTCCTCTGCCCTCTCAGGCTTCGCCCCGAGGCGGGAGTAGAGGCAGCGGCTGGGGTTGGCGGGTCGGTGCGGAGGGGCCTGCGCCGGCCGCGGTTGTGAAGGCGCTGCGGCGGCTGTGGGGTGCTCGGCGCAGCTCTAGGGCTCGGGCGGCCGGGAAACGGGATGGCTGCGGCCGGCAGCGGCGGCGGGGCGGCGGCGGCGGGTAGAGCCTACTCGTTCAAGGTGGTACTGCTGGGGGAAGGCTGCGTGGGAAAGACGTCGCTGGTGCTGCGCTACTGCGAGAACAAGTTCAACGACAAGCACATCACCACTCTGCAGGTGCGGGCCCCAGGGAGTGGAAGGTGGAGCCTTGGGGCCCCTACCCCTTCGGGGCTGTGAGGACTTCGCTGCCATGGCCCGCTGGATCTCGGCTTACAGATCTCAGGCCTGTCACCTCCGTCTTCGAATTGCCTTTCTGAATTCGCCCTAGGGAAACGCGGGGTCGGGCATCCTGTAGACAGACATTAGGACAGGCTTTGGGGAAGGGAGTGGAAGGTCCCTCAAAAGTCCCCCGTGTGGCTGCGCATATCGTGGAGTCCCCCATATCGCTTGGCTAATCTTCGCTTTTGATTCACTTCCGCTTGGGCCCTAGGTGCCTTCACCCTACCGTCACCGGCTGTCAGCCCTTTTTTCTTTCTGTCGGAATTAGGAACTTAGCTGCGGATTTGATTTTGCGAACTAGGTGATTTGTAACTTCAGCGCTTACTGATGACTAAGTGTTTACGCAAGTTCCATTTTGTCCTGTCTTCAAGTAACATGCTGATTGGCAAAACAGTCATTTGTGGAGGATTTTTTGAAATGACCGCTTGCCGGTTATGGGTTACACATTTTCATTGCTGCCTGCGTGAGTCTGACTTATGTGAAGTCGGTCGATCCACATGCACATGGAAACGTCATGTGACTACTAGCCAACAGTTGGTCCCCAAACTAACAGTTTAGTTGCTGCTGCTACTTGCTTTCTTTGGTTGTAGTGTAGGGCCGGCTTTCTTCTGAAGTTATCTTATGGTTAGCTGGGAAAGTGTTAAAGTGTAGTCATTGATTGGGAGTGAAAGCAGCCCTTTTAGGCAGGTGTAGTCTCCTCCGTCTCCCAAAGAAATCAGTTTGCACGTGTTAGAAGAAAAATATCCAGCTAATCTGACTTCATCAATTTAGTTAGAGGTAGTAAAGTCGCATGGACTTTTGAGCCTGACTGTCGAGGTTTCTATCCATCTCCATCTTTTTAACTAGCTGCGTGATCTTGGGCAAGCTAATTAACCTGTCTGTGCCTAGGTTTTCTTTATCTGTTGAAATGGCCATAATGATAGTTTCTAGCTCATAGGTTTGTCAGGACAAGTATACATAAAATCACTTAGGACCTGGTCTATTGGAAGCTCTCCATCTTTATTACTGGTCCAAATTGCACAATAGATCTTACTGACTATTTAATAGAATGCATAATCTCCTTTAATTGTTGTGACATTTGATATTTGATGCTATTATTAAACTACTGAATCTAGAATTCACAAAGATGCTCTGATTCCATGTTCTATTTTTATTCCTGTTTTTACTTCTCTTATGTAAAGCATAATACCTGAAAAAATGAATATGAGGAAACTCCCTTTTTTTTTTTTTTTTTACATCCTTGAACAAGAACACTTACAATTTTAGTAGTTGTTATTGTTGAGTGTTGCTAGTGAAATCAAGGAAATTTGTAGGGTAAATACCTATGATTATTTGGAACTTAGAAATTCATTTAGGTAAAGTATAGCTAACATTTAGTAAGTTCTTACTGTGCTGAACATTTTTTCTTCTGTCATTTAATTTTTATAACAGCCTATGAGGTCAGTAGTTTTATTAGCCCTATTTTGTAGGCAAGGAAACAGGCTTGGTTAAGTTGAGTAATTTGCTGGCAGTCATATTGCCACAAGTCTTGCATGGTGCCCAAGCTGAAATTTGAATGCAGATCTGACTTAATATTTTGAGCAAGTAAACCGCACTGCCTCTGGATATTGGTAAACCACCCCTTTAGTGGTTACATTTGTGCTAGAGATCTAAGATAAAAGAGAAAATCATTGTAATTGTGCTTCCTTCTTTAAGATAGTCCTACAACCTGAAAATTACACCTTCATTATACATTTCAAAGACCTCATTGAAGCTAAAAGCAGGCTAAAGATTTTTAAATATTAGAAACTATTGCAGCCTACACTGGAGAGGATGAAGTTATGGTAGATTTTTGTTATCAAAAACATAGCAGTCCTGATTTTAATATTTACATGATTGTCATCACAAACTATCTGGTTTATATTACAGAATTGAGGATTTTGTTGCATACCTCTATATGGAAGCATTGTATTTACTTTTTCTTATATATCAGTTTATCTCATTTTAATTTTTTTAGAGAACTGTGACCCATAAAACAACCTGGTATGCTTCTAATTTCCAAATGGAGAGGAGATGATGGATCAGATCAGAAGACATGAAGAGTCCCTCTTTTTTTGTCAACAAAATTACCTCTTACCTATCTTTGTAACATACTTTATGATTTGCAAAGTATATTCTCTTGCAATCTTGTTTCAAAGATTTATAATACCGAGAGGAACCTAAAGTAGTTTATGGTTCACTCTTTCAGTCTTTTTTGTTTAATTCAGTCAAGTGATTGTCCACTTTTGTCTCATCTCCTCTTAGAGGTAGGTGAACTGGTCTAGAAAGTAGAAAACTCACAATGTCCTGATATGGCCCACTTCATTTTGGACATTTTTAATTTCCAGTAAATTTTTCTGTGTATAAAGCCAAAATTTGTTCCCTTTTAGTTTCCATTCCGAGTTCTGTCCTCTGAATCTTGGTCACACAGGACATCCCTTCTGGTAGTTGAAGATCCCTATCACACCCCTTGATTTTGTCTATTGGGAAACAGCTCTGGTTCTCCTAAAGGAATCTCCTCTGACATCATTTTAAATCATTTCACTGTTTTTTTTTTTTTTTTAAGATTTTATTTATTTACTTGACAGATCACAAGTAGGCAGAGAGCCAGGCAGACAGAGAGAAAGGAGGAAGCAGGCTCCCTGCCGAGCAGAGAGCCTGATGTGGGGCTCCATCCCAGGACTCTTGGGATCATGACCGGAGCCGAAGGCAGAGGCTTTAACCCACTGAGCCACCCAGGTGCCCCCATTTCACTATTTTGATATCTTTTCTAGACACTTATTATTTAATCATTGTCCTCTTTCCTTAAAATGGGGTTCTTTGAGCTGTGGAAATGATGACAAGTGTGGTTTGAACTGAGCAAAGGACAGGCTATCACCTTCCCTATTGAGAATCCTTTTACAACACTGAAATAGGAAAGTTTCTATGGGCTTGTTACATTGTAACATTGACAGCTGTTACATTGATTAATATTGGGCTTGCTGTCTTAGTCTTGCTTCCCCCCCCCCCCCCCGCCCTCCCCCAAGGCATTCCATCCCTCAAATTCTTTTTTCTCTGATTTTATGGTTAAGTTTTTTTGTCCCTAATATATTTGACCCATTAAAATTGGCTTTGATAGATTTCCTCCAGTGGTTAAAGCCTGTTGATGTCCTTTTAAGTTTGATTTTGTAATTCAAGAAATGTGACCTTGATTGGGTTCTGGGCATGCAAAGAAGAAGAAGGTATGTTCTTTAATATCCAGATGAGCTACTCATTTTAACTTTTCACCTGCAAATTTGCTAAGAATGTCTTCATTGTTCTCATCAGGCATTAATAAAGACTGAAAAAGGGAGACAGTGGGCCAAGTACAAAGCTCTGCAGCAGGTCTCATTATTGTCTAGTGATGCATGACCCGAAGTGTATTTTTCTTTAGATGTGCAGAATCTTAGCATGGGGCTTTTTCAGACTATGCACGGGCCATAGTCTGTCTTCTTGAGTAAGAAACAGTGGAGTGTTACACATATTAATGATAATGAAATCAGAAAACAGCTTAAAATTGACTGCTATGGGCTATTAAATAGTGGACACAAAGCCTTTAATGAAAATGGTTATTCCAGCCTTATAAACCTAGATTTTTTGCCCTAGCTACATCAGTTTTGCCCACAGGGGATATCATGAGATGTTTTGTCAGATGCTTGCAGAAGACAAGATAAACTGTGTTTCTGCAATAGGAGGCATAGGATGTGGTAAAAAAAAAGACAGGACTTTGAAGTTAGACTTGGTTTTGCATTTTGGCTCCTACTTCATAGCCATCATGATCTTGGCAGGTTATTCTTTTTTTTTTTTTTTTTTTTTTAATATTTTATTTATTTATTTGACAGACAGAGATTACAAGTAAGCAGAGAGAGAGGAGGAAGCAGGCTCCCCGCCGAGCAGAAAGCCCGATGTGGGGCTTGATCCCAGGACGCTGGGATCATGACCTGAGCTGAAGGCAGAGGTTTTAACCCACTGAGCCACCCAGGCGCCCCTTGGCAGGTTATTCTAATGTTTGTAAGTTGGCTCTTGATCTATAAAATGAGAGGATTTTATTTACAGGATTTTTTTTTTAAGGATTTTATTTATTTGACAGGCAGAGAGGCAGGTGGAGAGAGAGAGAGGAGGAAGCAGACTTCCTGCTAAGCAGAGAACCTGACATGGGGCTCGATCCCAGGATCCTAGGATCATGACCTGAGCTGAAGGCAGAGGCTTTAACCCACTGAGCCACCCAGGCGCCCCCAGGATTTTTTTTTTTAAAGATTTTATTTTTAAGTAATCTGTACACCTGGCATGAGGCTCAAACTTAAAACCCCAGGGATCAAGAATCACATGCTTATTGAATGAACCAGTGAGGTACCCCTTTACTTACTGGATTTTTATATTGGTTAAATAGAGAACCGGCATAGGTAAATCTATCACAGTACCTGGCACGTTTGTTTACCAAATGATTGCTGTTGAAGGAATAGATGGTGCTTAGTCTGTATTGGTTTCCTTCATGTTAACTCTGTCAAAAAGGTAATGGGATTAATTTCACATGAATTATTTTGAGAACCCATGCTGTCTCTAAAGGATCACTACATTTTAGAATTGCTTATAATTTTATATATAATTATACATATATATGTAAATGTGTTATTTGTATACAAGTATATATAAATGTATTACTACTGAACATATACATATATATGTGTTTATTATCCATTTTTGGGTTTTGACTGGGATTGACATTACAGGAAATTATGTGACATTGGCCATGCTTTGGTGTTTTAGTACTGCTCTCTTTTCTCAGAGCTTCTCCTCGGTTACTAATAATTATGAAGTTATCTTGTAGGTGAGCTAAGAACTCAAGATGTTTTACCTATCGCAGGAAACTTGATCTTCTGTAGAGTCCCCATGCTTTCTTACGTGATTACCTAAGCCATTAAATTCAATGATTGTTTATTTCATACCTCTTAAACACCAAACATTATGATAGTTGGGGAATATAAAGATGAGTAAGGTACTTTAACCATCAGTTGAAATGTTTTTGCCATTTCGATTGTAACCACTTTTTATCTGTGGTATGTCTGTTTATGTCTGTGCTCTTGAGTGATCATTTCATTTTCTTTAGTTGTATGCCATTTTTCCCCCTTACATGAAAGTATTCTAAGATCATGCACTCTAATTTAAGTGCTTTCTATCATTTTCCACTAGTCTCTTATATAAAAAGTAATGTTTATAATCAAAACCTCAGTCATTTTCCCTTTTTGAATTCTGGCTGGAGTTCCCCTTATCGGCCTTCTGTAGTCTGGGGTAGGTAGCTGTCATTTGATTAGCAAAGCCGTGCTTTAAGATTGGCTGGACAGATAGTATCCTGATAGTTTGGCAAATGAGGAAATTAAGATTTGTGTTAAATTTCCAAGGTCCCACAAAGAGTAATGGTTTACCATCTTTTCTTAAGCTAAGTCTACTGCCCCCCACCTCCACCCCAATGTACCTTAACCTTCTGAACAGCACTTGGCATTCAGGGTCTAGCAGTTGCTTTTTTATACCTGTCATCTTAGTCTCTGGTCTAGAAATCTTGGTTTCCTTATTTGTAAGATTAGTGTTTTGAATGTCTGGAATATCTTCCAAATAGTTCTGGAAGTCATATCAGTGTTGAACGGTCAATTCATTCACATCATCTTTATAAAATACACTTTATAAAAATACATCTTTAGAGGATATGTGCTATGGTGAGTGCTGTGAAGTGTGTAAACCTGGCAATTCACATACCTGTACCCCAGGGGATAAAAATGTATAGTTTATAAAAAAATAAAAAATTAAAAAAATATATATATCTTTATAAAATCTCCACACCCCCCCTTCTTGGTATGTTTCTAGATACATGTGTGCTATAGAAGGGTGGGTAATTTTTTTTTTTTTTTAAGAAAAGAGGTTTTCTGAATTGTTTTAAATTTCTTATATATAAGTATTCCATGTCTGATTGCCATTGTCTTCTTTGGGTTTTGAGCTACTTCTCTGAAATAACTTTTTGGCTCTTATTTTCAAAGTATTGAACTCTAAACTGATTATAATCCTTGTACTTTATGGAAACTAAGGACAAGAAATGTTGAAGTATTCAAGCACTCAGTTTCCTTTTTTTATTGAAATATATTTGACATACAACATTGTGTAAATTTAAGGTATATAATATGTAAATTTGTTACATTTGTATATTGGGACATGATTGCCACTATAGCAATCCAGTTTAGTTTAGACTAATTTATAAATTACCTGATTCCTTTTATGTGTTAATAAAGTAGTAATAGATACTTTAAATACTTAAGTCTGAAACAATGTTAGTGATTATAGCAAAAATAATGTCAGTGTTCAGTTTTTATGTATACACCCAGACACTTATTAATGAAAGTCTGTTGAACTTAAAAGATACTAGATAAAAACAGAAAAGTCTTTGTCTACAACTCATTTACTTTGCTGCTTTAGGTATATTGCTTTGCCAGTGGTTAGCAAGTGCAGCAAGTGGATCTGGCTAATAGCAACAACAAATACGACAAAATTGATTAAACAAGTTATGAAAAGACTTTCATTTGGCAGATATATTTTTTCTTATTATTTCCTATATTCTTTTTCTTAATAGAGATTTTTAAATAGTTACCACTATGCTTTTAGGTAAGACGTTGGGTAACTACGCATCTTGTGCAGATAACAGATGTTGGCCTCAGCTAATGAGATTACTGATTTGTTAATACTTCTAAAGTTTGGAAGATGAAGTCATTGGAATTATAAGTACTGGCCTGTAACTTAGGGTTTAGGGGAATAAGGTGGGAGATCTGCCATTGCCCTACCCTGAGAATATATTTTTGGGAGTTGAGTTGGTTTCCAGGAACACCTAGTGTCCATGTGGACGAATGCCATGTTAAGAATGTGTTCTAGAACAAAAAGCTTTATGCAGTAGAAAAAGCACTGTGGAGTCAGACAGTCTTCTACCCCCTGCAACACCTGAGTTGTCTGACCTTGAGTGAGTCTCTGTATATCTTTAAATCTCAGGTTCACAATTGTAAAACAGGACTAGTTAGCTACCTCACAGGGTTGTTAAAAAGATTAAAAGAGAAAGTCTAGCACAGTGTTTGGCACACAGGATGTACTATTTTTTTTTCTTCCTATATTTCTAGAACCTTTTAAATTGATACTGTAATGCTGCTTTCCCCTCCCCTTTCTAGACTGGGAATTCTTTTTTTTTTTTTTTCAGCATAACAGTATTCATTGTTTTTGCACCACACCCAGTGCTCCATGCAGTCTGTGCCCTCTATAATACCCACCACCTGGTACCCCGACCTCCCACCCCCTGCCCCTTCAAAACCTTCAGATTGTTTTTCAGAGTCCATATAGACTGGGAATTCTTCACTGAGAGTTGCCAGGGATTTATAAATCCCTGGGGTAAGTGTGTGGAATTGTTTTTGGTATGTGCATATGAGCAGTTTTCTTGCGAGTAAATCAGTTCATGGCTCTCATTAGATTCTCAAAAGAAGTCAGTGTCCTCCTTCTCACTCTCACATAACAATTAAGAGCCCCTGTCTCAGGTTTAGTATAACTATAAGTGATATCTTGGTAGTCTATCCAAATTAAGTATGCCTCATAGAGGTGGTAAAAAAAGATAAGATGAATGCCAGCCTTTTGGTCATTTACTCCTATCTTGATTTTACATAAAATCTTTCAGCTTTATTCTTACATATAATTGTATTTGTTTTTAAGACATATTTGTTCTTTTTTTTTTTTTTAAGATTTTATTTATTTGACAGATCACAAGCAGGCGAGGGGGCAGGGGGAAGCAGGCTCCCTGCTGAGTAGAGAGCCTGATGTGGGGCTTGATCTCAGGACCCTGAGATCATGACTTGAGCTGAAGGCAAAGGCTTAACCCGTTGAGCCACCCAGGTGCCCCAAAACATATTTGTTCTTTAAGAAAATACCTGTAACATATTAAAGACATAGAATATATATAAAATGGGACAGTTTATATTACACTAGGAATCTTTCCATATCACGGGACTTAAGTATTTCATTATGAAGGAGAAAAAAAAAGATAGGGATCCTTGTATATCAAATATTTGAATTAAAATAATTTTGGTTTATAAGGAAACTTTTAGTACATCCCTTGCATAAATTGAGTTTTACCTGCACGGATTATCCCAGGCACATTGTAGATACCTATATCTACAGTAACAATATTTGTGTGTCAGCACTGGCTCCTCCTGCTTTTTCCATGAGAAAAGTATTATTTCAGATCTCAGTGTGGAAGATACCATAGCGTAGTAGTTATGAGTCGTGTCTGAAGCCAGACTGCTTGGATTTCAGATCCCACTGTGTAAGTTACTATGTGACTATAGGCAAGATACCCTTCCTGTGTCTAGGTTTGCACATCTTTAATATTTGGACAGTTGTTTCTTAGTGTACTGTGACAATTTAATGAGTTAATATTGGAAAGCTTTTTAGAATACTGCCCATTTCATTGTAAGCATGGTGAACATGTTAAATAAAAATATGCAATCTACTTGACAGAAGACTTACATTCATGAAAAGAAAACTTAGGATGTAAGCAAGGCACTATATGCTGTTTGTTAAAGATTGGGTTTCCTGTCATTCTTCAGGATAGAGCAAGTCAGTGTGGGTTGTATGAGTGGTACGAGAAATCTTCTAAAAATTCGAGGAGGAAGAGTATGGGTAATGAACTGAACTTGGATAGATGAGATTCAAAGAGAGAGAAGAGAATACATCCAAATTAGAGGGAGATTTTATGAACAAGTAGAATTTGAGGTATGTGTATAAACCATGTAAGTTGGAGAGTAAGTGGAGAGATTCTGGAAGCTATCATAGGAAGAGTTGTGGACAATTGTTTAGGTCCTTGAATACAAAGGTAGATTTTTGCTTGTAGATGAGGGTTCCCTAACTTTTATAAATGAGAAGCTTGTGAATGATGTAAAAAGTGCTCAGCGTGGTACTTGATGGAAGGTAAGCATTCAGTAACTGTTAACTAGTATAGTAACAGTAGTTGAAATCGAAGTAGAGAGTTTAATTATATGAATGGGCTATATTTGTGTACCTTTTCAAAATTGCCTATTAAGGGACACTTAGGTTATTTCTTTTTTCTTTATAATCAACACTGATGAGCATCTCTCCATAAGATTGTATATCTGTGGTTCAATAGGGGAGACTTAACACCGTTTCTTAAACTCACACAGGAAGGTGGTGGTAAGTTTCCAAGGTGATGGTAAAAAAGGATATGGTGGAGCTTTATCAGCTCTAGTTCATTCCTCTCTACTGAGAACTCCCCACAAATCTCATAACAAAAAGATTATTTAGATATTAGCTACCAGCAGAAATGTAGTTCAAGCAATTTTGTCAAAAATGATACTTTACTAGAATCTTTCAGTGAGTTATGGTAAGATTTTTTTTCCTTAATCATGGAGGCTTTAGAAAGATAATTTGGCATGTTGACTACAGTGTGTGTGAGGTGAGACCAAAGGTGGTATAATAATATGAGATTGATCATCTGAGAACTCCAGAGGAAGTGTGAAGACAAGCCTTGGTAGGTTTTTTTTGGAATGTGGAATGTCAGGGGAGGAAGAATATTCAATGATGATATTTGTAAGATTCTAAACCTTGGTGACTTGGAGAATGTTATCAAAATACTAAAGTTGGAATGGAAGGCCAATTTTGGAAGGAAGGTCAGTTTAATTTTAAATATATTTGAGAGAAAAGAGACATCTAAGTTGACCTACCTATTAAGTATTTGGATAGGACTCAGATTTTGAGTTTCTTTATATAGCATTGATATTGAAACCATGAAAGTGGTTGAATTCAAGTAGATTATACAACTAATAAGTAGCAAAGCTGAGATTCAAATCCAAAGTTCTGGTTCAAAGTTCATACTCTTTTTTTTTTTTAAGTTTATTTATTTATTTGATAGAGACATAGTGATAGAGAGAACACAAGCAGGGAGAGTGGGAGAGGGGGAAGCACCTTTCCCACCGAACTGGGAGCCAATGCGAGGCTTGATCCCAAGACCCTGGGATCATGACCTGAGCCGAAGGCAGAGGCTTAACAACTGATCCACCTAGGCGCCCCAAGAGAGAAAGAGTCAAGCAATCTCCACACCTAGTGTGGAGTTCAAAGCCTCTTCACAACCCTGAGATCATGACCTGAGCTGAAATCGGGAATCGGATGCCCAACAGAGTGAGCCACCCAGGCACCCCTCAAAGTTCCTTTTCTTAGCTCCTGTGCTATAATGAGTGGGAGAAGTCCTTTGTTCACATTTATTGTCAAAACATGTATTTGGTCTTCTCATTTTCCAAGTTTTCTTTTATTATTATGCTTTTTTATTTTTTTAATTTATTTTATTTTTATTTTGTTATTTATTTTATACCCTTTTCTATGTAATCTGTTTCATTTAATGAAATATCTTTAGTGTAGTTTGGGTTTTGAAGGAAAGCATTCCTGGATTTGATCTCAGCTCTGCCACTTAGTTAAGTACTAAATTCATTCGCTTTTTCTTAATTCTAAATTTCCTTGTGTTTATATGCAGAAAGTCTTTACTGAGATCTAGACTCCTTCTCCTTCAGTAATGATTCACCATTCTAGCTTTTTATCTGTTTTACTGTACTTCTCTGTATTTTCTTTTATATAGATACACCTAACTGTGACTGTCTCTGCATAGCTTTGGTCTTGGCTCTTTATTCTTTTTTTTAGCTATGTCAAATGACTCTGGATTCTGATTGTATTTCATTTTCAGTTACTCTGGATTCTCTTTTTTCTATGTTTGTGGCCTTGGTTCAGGTCCTTTTTGTTTTTCTCTCCAATTTTTTTTTTTTTTAAGATTTTATTTATTTATTTGGCAGATAGAGATCACAAGTAGGCAGAGAGGCAGGCAGAGAGAGAGGAGGAAGCAGGCTCCCCGCTGAGCAGAGAGCCTGATTCGGGGCTTGATCCCAGGACCCTGGGATCATGACCCGAGCTGAAAGCAGCGGCTTCCCACTGAGCCACCCAGACACCCCTCTCCAATTTTATAATGGCCTTCTGTCTCCAGGTCTAGTCATGTCCTTTCCCGTCTAACTTCCCTTCCTGTCCCAGAGTCATTCTCTTAAAATTTAGATCTTATACTTGCCCACTGCTTTAAAATCCTTCAGTGATTCTCCATCATCAACAGTATTCTTCTCCTTCTTTTTTTTTTTTTTTAAGATTTTATTTGTTTATTTGACAGAGACACAGCGAGAGAGGGAACACAAGCCTAGGGAGGGGGAGAGGGAGAAGCGGACTTCCCATTGAGCAGGGAGCCTGATACAGGCTCTATCCCAGGAACCTGGGATCATGACCTGAGCTGAAGTTTAACAACTGAAGCACCCAGGCGCCCCAACAGTATTACTCTTCTTAACACTTATTTCTTAGGATGAATTGGGCATTTCTCTAGTAAAAAAGAGGTCAAATAAGTTTAGGAAATGGTTGTATAGATGCAGTTAGCTTTTCTTTTGCCAGAATCTTACTGTGTTGTGTATTATGAATGTACAAAGGGAATACAGAGGAATATGCTGCATTTCCCAAATCTGACTATAGTATATACGTTTATACATTTAAAAAAATACATGTGTCTTGGAACAGGTTTTATTAAAACCCTCTAAGTAAAGTCCATACATCTAGACATGGAACCCTAGCACTTTTTTTATTTGAATAGCATTTGCCTATCTTTGTAGTCTCGTCTCTGGCATTGACCTTACTAACTTGTTGGGAGTTCTCCCTGGAGAGGGAGTTACATGTTTGAGGCTTCAGTGCCTTCTCCCATCTGTTGGAAAAGCCCCTATTACTCCTAAAGGGGAGATTATCACCTTCATTTTGAAACTTTTTTTGACTCATCCAGGGCGGCTTTACACTTCCTTTCTTAGCACTCTCTTTAGAGTATACTTGGCAAGACCCTCCCATTTTAACAATTGTTACATGATACTGTACTTTTATTTACATGTTTATTTCTACTATAGACTATAAACTCCCTCAAGGCTAGACCATTTCCTTTCATTTCTGTAACATTGGTACCTGGGATAATTATTAGATATAAGTTAAGTAATTGAGTTATAAAATAATTAGAGGAATATTTCAAATAATACTGGTATTCATACCATTAAGTAAACTACCAGTAAATATATCTTTTCTGTCATTTAGAAATCTCTTAGCTCTTTCTATAATGAGTGTGTAGGGTGACATCAAATTAAATGCTCTAAGAAAAATTTTTATGGGGAAAATCTGATAAAATAATAACAATTTTTTAAAAAAAATCTTTTTATTTGTTTCCATTTTAAGTCGTCTCCATGCCCAACAGGGGGCTCAAATTCATGGCCCTAAAATCAAAAGTCTCATGCTCTATCAACTGAGCCAGGCAGGGGCCATGTTTTTCTTTCTGTTTTTTATAACTTGTGTTCATAAAACAAAACACCATTTTTTTAGATTAGAATATAAATAATGTTCTGTCTTCAGTGAATGTTTGGTTATTAATAAGAACTCAGTGATTACTTTTTCTCCCAGATAACTTGAGTTTCATAATGAGATTATTCTTTCATCTATAGTTCTTAGAATAAGAAACATTATATTATATGAAATATTGTTTAATGTATATCTCTTTTCTTAGGCATCATTCTTAACGAAGAAGTTAAATATTGGTGGGAAAAGAGTAAACCTTGCTATATGGGTAAGTTAACCTTTTCAGTTGAGTGAGTGAAGGCTTCTTGCTATTCTTTATACTCTAATAACTAGTGGGCTCAAGGAATAGGAGTTCAAATTTCTGGATTATTTTTTAAGTTTAGCTAAAACTTTTTTTTTTAAGGATTTAATTTATTTATTTATTTGACAAATACAGATCACAAATAGGCAGAGAGGAAAGCAGAGAGAGGGAGAGGAGAAAGCAGGCTCCTTGCTGAGCAGAGAGCCCGATGTGGGGCTCGATCCCAGGACCCTGGAATCATGACCCAAGCCGAAGGCAGAGGCTTTAACCCACTGAGCCACCCAGGTGCCCCCAAAACTGTTATTAAATAAACACTTTTTTCTAAAATCAGGCTAAGAATTACACAGTTGCATACATGAATATTGCTTATTCCTAACCGTTGAGCTGGAAGAAGGGTAAACTCAGAGGGATCCCATGTCAGACTAAGAACAGGGTGGATGGACAGCCTGACTGGCATTTTCCCCTCTGTGTTTCCATGTTCCCACTTCCCAGAAGAATCGCTAGTACTGAGTAGGGCAAGGGTAGTGCATCAGAGAACCTTTTGGCCAATTGTTCTGGTGTATGCTCTCTTTCCTTGTCTTCACCCTCTATGCAGAACCTAAATTTAGGGCAAGGCCTATTCCTGGCTTATAATGCCATTTTGGGCATTCTGATCCTCTGGCATTTAAACTGTTTTTTGTTTAGTGGGGGTGGGAATTTTGCTTGGGAGGGAAGTAACTTTCATATAACAGTAAAACATTAAATATTGTTTGTAATTTCTAAAAAAATTTTTGTGACTTGTTTTTTTTTCTTTTAACAGTGTTTTGAGTTTATCTGTAACTTCATGTCCCATTTTCCAGTTAACCAGAAGTTTATAGTAGTTGCAATAGCAAATGTATTTTTTTTCTTATGACCTAATAAGTGTTTGTTGCTTTATTTAGGATACAGCAGGTCAAGAGAGATTCCATGCATTGGGTCCAATTTACTACAGAGATTCAAATGGAGCTATTTTAGTTTATGATATAACAGATGAAGATTCCTTTCAGAAGGTATTCTGTTTACTTATGGGTAGATGACTTAAATAGAATAACAACACTAATTTTTCAAGTCTCCATTCACATGCCTTTGTTTACTAATGTGACTAGCCTTGGTTTTAAAAGTAAAATAAAGTTGTGCATAAATTGTTACCACTCATATTTGTTAATGCAGTATTTAATTCATGTTTATATTTTAAATAACAGTTATTAATAAGTTTATTACATGGCTTTCTCAGATATTAGGAAAGGGAAATACTTTGAAATAACACTTTATAAAAATCCAGGGGCTTTTTTTCTCCCTATAAAGAAAAATCACATGTATTTCTTGATTTCATATACACTAGGCATGTGAATACTGCGTATGGCTGCATGGACTCCCCAATTGTAAAGAGGGAAGAGAAGAACTAAATCATGTTTAAGCTTTTTCTTCTCACTAAATGTCCTGAAGGATATAATATAAATTTTAAATGACAGTCTAATTAGTATTCATTTTAAACCTTCTTATTATTTTTCACCCCCCCCTTTTTTAAGATTTTATTAATTTATTAGAGCATGAGCAAGGTGGGGGTACAGAATGAGAAGCAACTTGCTGCTGAGCACAGAGCCTGAAGCAGGCTCCATCCCAGGATCCCTGGATCATGACCTGAGCCTAAGCAGACTGAGCCACCCAGGCGCCTTTCACGCTGCTTTTAAATATCCACCCCAAATGTAGAATTTTTGAAGTTGTTCAGAACCAAACTAAGTTACCATTAAACTTACCTTTGAATTCTCATCACAGTCAGGATGGTGATTAATTACTTATTTCACCCTTCCTCTGAAAGCCCCTTATGGGATAAATTTGTCAAGGGTATGTAACTAAAAGGGGTAATTCTATGGCAGAAACTTTACTTGCATTGAAATTACAGGTTTGTTTCTATAGAAATTGCTTGCTTTTGTAGTTTTAGTTTTAGGTGGTTTTTGTTTGTTTGTTTGTTTGTTTTTGTTTTTGTTTTCATTTGTTTTTCAGTATTCAACTGATGAAGCAACTATGCAAGTTAGTCCTCGGGTTACTACATGTGGAAAAATTTAGTCCAAGGAGTAGAAAAAGGGAATGATGAAGTAATTAGCAGGTTTAATGATACTTGCAAAATTTATTTAGGGGCTGCTGTTTGTTGTCTCTTCCTGCCTTTTGACTTAGATGGAAATGGTCTGAGTGTTTTATTGATTAAGAGAAGGTTGAGTCTTTTTAGGTTGAAAAGTGACCATTTCTCTCTTGCTTTGTAACAAACCCCCAAAACTTGGTGGCTTAAAACAATGTATTATTTCTCATGGTTTTGTGGGTTGACTGGGCAGGTTATGTGGTTTCATGGAGTCACTCATGCAACTGCATTGAACTTCAAGTTTGGCGAGGCCAGGACCATCTAGGAAGGCCTGTTCTCCTCCTGTGGCCTCTTACTCCATTTGGTGTCTCATCGTCTGATGCTCTCTCCACATGCTCCCTCATTATTCCATATTCTAGCCTAAGCTGTTTACATGACAACTGGATCCTAAGAGTACTTTCCAGGCCTTCTTAAGGCTTAAGTCTGGAACTGGCATAGCATTACTTCTGCACATTCTCTTGGTCAGAGCAAGTTGCAAGGCTAGCTCAGCTTCAGAGGGAAGGGAAATAGGCTCGCTCTCTCTCTCTCTCTTTTTTTTTTTTTTTAAAGATTTTAATGATTTATTTGAGAGAGAGGTAGAGAGCACAGCAAGGGGAGCGGGAGAGGGAGAGGCAGGCTCCCTGCTGAGCAGGGGACAACCGCCCCCCCCACCCCGCCCCACCAGACTCTAACTCTTGTTGAGAGGATTGGTAAAAAGTCTGGATTGGTAAAAAGTAACCATCTCTAACTCATCACAGAATGTATGGGGTAATGAGTAGGATGCCTGCAGAAGGGGATCTATTTGCAGATGAATAACACAGTTTTTTAAAAAGTTGGTTAGATTTGGTAGGTTATGATACTATCTATACAGAGAGTACAGTAATATGTAATTGGATTCTGGCATGTTTCCTTTCAAATGATAATAATGTACGTTTTATAGCAAGTTGTCATATTTTTCTTATGTGACATCAGCTAGGGATGGAAGTTCAGTGCTTCTCTAAAAACTTTATACATTCATGTGAATGAAACAAAAAGATGGGGCTGTACTGAGAAAACTATGGTTCAGTGCTCTGAGAAAGATAAGGTGGTGATATTGATTACTTTTCCTTATATAAAGCTTTGGGGTTTATTAAAAACAGTTTCTCTGCATTCCTGCAAAGAACAGGAATGCGGAATGGTTACATTTGTACTGTAGGACCAGATGTACAGTAAGTGCTTACTTACCACCTATTTAATGTAACTTTTATAATTTAAAGATGTGTGTGCATTTTTTTAGGAAGATGTGTAGATTCTGTGTGACTTGATTACATGGAAATTAAATTCCATTACAAAAAAATGAAGGAGGTATTCAAGTTTGTTCTTATCCTATTTTATTGTAATCAGCATATTTAAAATCAGGAGTTCAAATGACTAATTTACTTAACTTGAATGAACTCAACTGTGCCTACTGCTGTGCTTCATAGTGAAGAATCTGTTTGTTACTGGAGTCATTGTATACCAGTGGTTCTCCACCAGAAGGGAGCAGTGTTCGGAGACGTCTTTGGTTATCACAGCTGGAGGGTGGTACTGATACCTAGTGGGTAGGAGGCTGGGGATGCTGCTCAATAGCATACATTACACAGGGCAGTCCCTCCCAGCAGCATTAATCTGGGCCAAAATACCAGTAGGGCTGAAGCTGAAAAAACCTGTTAGACACTAAAGGATGAAAATTTATTTTGGTACTCTTTTTAGTGCCCATATACATTCCCCCCCCCCCTTTAAGTGTGTGACACAGAAGCTTCTGTGCCCTCTAATTTGGAACCAGTTGGAATACAAAAGACTTTTAGTTTTAAGATGTTCTTAAGTCCAAAGTGACTCTACAAGCATCTGTTATCTGAGGCTGGAGTTTTGCTCTAGTTAATAGTTTTGTTTAGATCTGTGGAAGATTTATGAAAATTTGTAATTAGAAAAAAAATTATAATTAGAGGTGTTTCTGTCTATACTGCTATATAGAGAAATTGTTCCATTAGATGTTTGTATGTTTGTCAGTACAGTTTGTCAGTAACTGATCCTACAGGTAACTAAATATATGGGCTGTTAGACAAATTCTGAGGTATTTTGACAATGTGGAGTTTGGGGAGTTGTAATGATAGTTGTTGCAACAGGATTTGATATTTACTCTTTTGTATACACAGGTAAAAAACTGGGTCAAAGAATTACGGAAAATGTTGGGAAATGAAATCTGTTTATGTATAGTTGGTAAGCATCATTACTTTTTTTTTTAAGTCCTCTGTTTCCAGAAAAAAAAAAGTTCTGTTTCCTTAATGTTATATTAGAGAATAAAAAGTAAGTAAATCTCATTTTTAAAGTTACCTGAGAAAGGAAGAAGAATGATATTTTAGTATTTAATATTTTAGAATATTTAGAATAATTTAGAATATTTAGAATAATTTTTGATTATTTCAGGAGATTCAGACTTCAGGGAAGACCTTGGGGAGCAAGTGGGAAATTAACCATGTAAACTTTCAACTCCCAGACTTGCTTCAGTTTGATCTTTAGTTTTTCATCATAAGATTTTCTTGAGAAAAAAAGAGTTTAGGAACTATTTTAAAATAAAACTAAAACTAATGACTTAGGCTAGTATTCTTGTTTTAAACATTTAATTATACACATTTTTGAATTAAGGACAAATTTGACTCTTGAGAATGAGCAAATCATGATACGAGGGTGAAAGAACTCTAGAACTCACTCTTGGACTTCTGGAATTTCTCTCTGGTTTCCTTTTTCTTTAGATTATTATTTATATGATATAAGAACTAATTATTGAGCAGTAGAGTATACCAGACACAATGCTTTGTTCTTAGTAGACAGTTTTTCATGTAATCCTCATAATTTGATGAGGGCTTTGATGAGAGGAAGCTCAGTCCTGGAGGTACTTGATAACTTATACAATATCAAGCAGTTATCAGAGATGGGGTAGGAATTGAAGTCATTCTGATTCCCATGCTTTGTTATTAATCCTTATGATGAGTAGTTTCATGCTGTTTTCTCTCTTTCTGCATGACTTGGTAGAATAACAATGGCCTAGAAGAAATCAGGGTAGCTTTAGTGGAGGACCTAGAATGGAATGGTCAATGTGGGCACATTTGACTTTTAAGAATTATTTTTTTTATTTTTCTTTTCTTTTTTTCTTTTTTTAAGATTTTATTTATTTATTTGACAGAGAGAAATCACAAGTAGATGGAGAGGCAGGCAGAGAGAGAGAGAGGGAAGCAGGCTCTCCGCTGAGCAGAGAGCCCGATGCGGGACTCGATCCCAGGACTCTGAGATCATGACCTGAGCCGAAGGCAGCGGCTTAACCCACTGAGCCACCCAGGCGCCCCAAGAATTATTTTTTTTTAAACTAGAGTTTACATTTCTTCTGTTGTCTCACCATTAGATTGATCTAGAACTGTAGAGTTTGCCAGGGTGTGTGCCTGGGGGAAGAGGCCAAGGAGATTATCTGGCCTACTTTGTTAGTTTAGTTGCTAGATGTTAAGTGAGATGGCAGGAGTATTTCAGAATGGAAAACTGGGAGTTTGAGCCAAAGCTGTAGCTAGTCAGTGAGTTTGGCCTGGCTTTGTCTGTATCTGGGGATTAATAGGAATGAAAGTATTAATAGGAATAGGAAGTAGGTGAATGACTAAATATTTGATTATTTGGGATTCTGGTTATCTCTCAGAAGAGAGAAAGAAGTGACTAAATAAAAGTCAAAGAAAGCCCAAGAGTTTGTTACTTGACCCAGGTTACAAAGTAACATTCAAAGAAAATAGCTGGATAAATAAAGCTTATGAATAATTTGAACTGTATATTTTTTGTGTTCATATAAGAAAGTTAGAAATTTTGATGGTAGCTTACTGCCTCAAGTAGGGTCAGATAATCCTCATTTAATATTGTATAATGCTTATTAATGATTGGTATAGAGACTAAAAAGTTCTCATTTCTATTGGCAAGTGTGACATGGAATTTTAGTTGTAATTCATTGTTGAAAGAATTTTGAGAGTCCTTTTACCACAAAAGGAAAATTTCACAAAGTAACTTACAGGTCTCACCTGTGTTTCTTTTTTATTCTAGCTGCCTTCCCCTCACCATTTTCCACCTCCAGACACTGTCTTGACATTTTACTGCATGAATTAGTTTTGTTTTGAATTATAGATAAATGAAATTGTATAGTATGAACTCCTGAATCCGGGTTTTTTTGGCTTTACCTTATGTTTGCAGGATTCCTCTATGTTTTTGTATATAGTTGTAGTTCATTTTATTCTCTTTGCTCTCTAATAGTTTATTCTATAAATATCCCAGAATTTATCCTTTTGTTATTGATAGGCATTTACATTATTTTTTTCACATACTGATTATCCTATTTTTTATAGTAGTTCAGTGTTTATTCGTTCTTCTCTTTTATTACTAAATTCAAAATAATAACACTACTTCCCAGGATTCTATGTAATTTAATGAAAGTTAAATAATAACTTGGAAAACACTTGGCATAAAGAAGGCATTTGACAAATATTTGTTCCTTTTCCTCTAAATAAGACAACCTTTCAAACATTTGGATGGTTCACCTGAAATCTTACATCTGTAGTCTTTGGTTGTTTTTCATTTGTCTTACTTGTAGATATTTTTACCATCCTGATTATTTTTTCCTAGGTTTATGTCAGTGTATAAATATGTCTTCTACACTTGAATACTAGAATCCAAACATTGTTGAGCCAATGTCTCCTTAAATGGCTCTCTTTTTAAAAATTCTCCCATTATCTTTCTACCAACACTGCCCAAGATTGCATACATTTTTTAGCAGCCATGTCACAGTGTCTCTTTTACATAGATTATTCTTAACAAAAATCTGAATTACTTTTTTATAAGTATTGCTTTTCTTTCAAGCTTTTCTCATCTTTTTTTTTTTCTTTAAAGATTTTATTTATTTATTTGACAGAGAGAGAGATCACAACTAGGCAGAGGCAGGCAGAGAGCCTGATGTGGGGCTTGATCCGAGGGCCCTGAGACCATGACCTGAGCTGAAGGCAGAGGCTTAACCCCCTGAGCCACCCAGGCACCCCTCACTTTTTTTTTTTTTTAAGATTTTATTATTTATTTGACTAGAGAGGGAACACAAGCAGGGGGAGTGGGATTGGGAGAGGGAGAAGCAGGCTTCCTGCAGAGCAGAGAGCCCCGTCACAAGACTCGCCAAAGGCAGATGCTTAATGACTGAGCCACCCAGCCATTCCCCCCATCTTTTTCATTAAGTGTAGGAATTTCAACTCATATAATGTTCCTGAATCTTTATGTTTAATGGCTTCTTCATGTAAATTAAATAGTTAACCTTCTAGGTCCTTATCTAAACCACTTATAATGTGTTAACCAATAATGGAGAACCCCATACTTTGCTAGTAGAGATTTTTCCTCTCAGTTTTAGTTAGTCCATTAATTAGCACTCTTAGCTGTGGTTGCTTTGTTATTTTGCTTCTAGTCTGTGCTTAACATTTGTATGTTTGTTAAATACCTATTTTAAATAATAGTTACTGGGTGCCTGGGTGGCTCAGTGGGTTAAAGCCTCTGCCTTTGGCTCAGGTCATGATCCCAGGGTCCTGCGATCAAGCCCAGGACCACATAGGGCTCTCTGCTCAGCAGGGAGCCTGCTTCCCCTCCTCTCTCTCTGCCTGCCTCTCTGCCTACTTGTGATCTCTATCTGTCAAATAAATAAATAAAATCTTTAGAATAAATAAATAAATAAATGAATAATGGTTTCATTTATTGAGTCCTAGGTACTGTTCTAAGAACTATATGTTTATGCTTTCATTAAGTCTTCTGACAGCACTACAAGAAGGTATTGCTGCCATTTCCGTAACACACATGAGAAGTGGGCTGAGAGCTTGACACTTCCCAAAGTACATAGCTAGTTAGAGGTAGACCTAGGATTTTAACTTAGGTCTTTCTGCTATATCAAGCCCATATTCTTTTTTTTTTTTTAAGATTTTATTTATTTATTTGACAGAGATCACAAGTAGGCGGAGAGGCAGGCAGAGAGAGAGAGGAGGAAGCAAGATCTCTGCTGAGCAGAGAGCCCGATGTGGGGCTCGATCCCAGGACCCTGGGGTCATGACCCGAGCCGAAGGCAGAAGCTTCAACCCACTGAGCCACCCAGGCATTCCTCAAGCCCATATTCTTTTTTTTAAAGTTTTTTTTTTTTTTTAAAGATTTTATTTATTTATCAGAGGGAGAGAGGGGGAGAGAGCAAGCACAGGCAGACAGAATGGCAGGCAGAGGGAGAAGCAGGCTCCCTGCGGAGCAAGGAGCCCGATGTGGGACTCGATCCCAGGACGCTGGGATCATGACCTGAGCCGAAGGCAGCTGCTTAACCAACTGAGCCACCCAGGCGTCCCTCAAGCCCATATTCTTAAACAGCACTATAGATAGCTTACTCTATACCAGTGTTGGGAATAGTGTAGCATAAGAATAAGTGAACAAAATAGATACAGTTCTTGTCTTCCCAAAGCTTATTGAGTAGAGAAAGGGAGAAGAACAGGCTATTATATATTACAATAAATGCTATGAAGGGGGAAGTACAGAATGTTCTGATACTAAAACAAAACCTAACTAAATTTAGGTTTAGCACTAACTTAGTAGGTTTAGCACTAAAACAAACCTAACTAAATTTAGGGGGAAGGGAAGTTAAAGAGGACTTCCTAGAGTGTTGGATTAACCAAATAAGCTAGATGAAGTAGCAAGGTGGTAGTAAAATGTGTGGGCTTTAATTTTCTCATAATAATACTGATTTTCCATTTGATCATTCACTGTGGTGAATACAGCTGATATTAATAACTGCTCTTTATTGAGCATGTACCATACCCTAGGTCTTTTTTACATTATCATATTTTCATATGAACCATGCTAAATTTGTTAGCTACATTTGTGTAGAGTGATACTGAGAGGTTAGTAATTTCCCCCCAGGTTATATAGTTATGAAGTGATCCAGGCCATATAAACACACTTTATCAGGTTGAAAGCCTTTGAAAGCTTCTTTTGACTAGCCCATACACGGACTGTACAGTCTAACCAGAATAGGGTTCTAGCCTTTTATTCCCATTAGGCCACCTGCCCTTAGCAATGGGTATATCCCTTTCATATTTTTAATTCAAATGTGTATTTACAAAGAAGATAAAGTTTTTATTGTTTGTAACACAGTGGCTTTTCCCTTTCCTCTCCAATAGCTTCAGCCAGTTTTCCCCCCAATCTTCATAGTACTATACTTTATTGGTGGTAATCCTTGTTTTCAGGTGTTTCAATCCTATTAGAAAGTTCCCTATATAACTGCGTAGTAGCATTGAAATAGATGAACCTCAAAGCTTTAATCCTTTATATGTCTTGCTTTTAAAAGAGCTATAGGCACTAAAAAGGTTTTGAGTTTGGGAAGATGTCAGTCTCCAAAATGCAGTTTTTTATGACTTAATCTGTGTTATTAATCCCTTTATGGACAGTGATTGTCAAAAGAAATAGTGGTAAAATTATTTTGTTTAAAATAATAATTAGCTTACTTAAAAAATTAGCTATTTTATTTATTTTTTTAAAGATTTTATTTATTTATTTGACAGAGATCACAAGTAGGCAGAGAGGCAGGCAGAGAGAGAGAGAGGAGGAAACAGGCTCCCTGCTGAGCAGAGAGCCTGATGTGGGACTCGATCCCAGGACCCTGAGATCATGACCTGAGCTGAAGGCAGCGGCTTAACCCACTGAGCCACCCAGGCACCCAAAAAATTAGCTATTTTAATGATAACTAGATTTATTAAAGTTGGGTAAATTTAGAATGCTATTAGATGGGAAAGCAGTGTCTGAATAATTTTCCCCAAATATTCATTTAAGACATTATTCAAATTCTCAGTCCTTATTTAAAAAAAAAAATGGATGTTCATAATTCTGGAAGAATTTGAAAGCAGAGGCCTTAGAAATTGAGAAAAACAACTCCTAGGGTTTTGGTTAATTGTTACCTCCCCTTGTGCCTCTGTTGGAACCACTGGCCACTAGGTGGTGCTTTTTGCATTCTTCATAGTATAAACAGCTTTTTTTTTTTTTTTTTAAGGTGACTGTCAGATGTATTGGCTGTAGTATTTAGCAAATTTAAAATTTATTGACAGATATAATGTAGGAAGTCAGACCTGATATGTCTTTCTTGCCGAGTTAAACAGATAACTCTTCAAAGCAGGAACAATTCATTACTGAATTTGTTGGTAATCCCTGAGCTTTAGTATATAGTCTGTTTCCTTCTCATGCTTTGGCGTCTGTCACATGGGTACTGTAGCCGCCAACATTTGGGTGCTCAGATTATTTAAGGTCCTCCATATATACACTCTCTGGGCTTATACTTCTCAGTTCTAAGCATTGGATCTTTCATTGGGTGCTTACTTCAATCCTTGTCTGAAATTGTCTTCTAGATTCTGTAAGGTCCCAAGAAAAGATGACCTTATTTACAAAGTTTTCTCCCCCACCAATAAATCACAATAGAAATGAAAATATTTGTTTGAAATATTCTTCCTTAGAGTATTCTCTCTTTTTTCTATTTGTTATTTCCTTTACCTTTAGTATCCTGTGTGCCCGGCCAACTCACACCTTAACCTCTACCTTGTATTTAATAAGGAATCTGCATTTTGCAGTTTCTTCACTTTTATTCTGGTGGGTTTTTAGCATTATCTCAGTTTTGTCCCATTGTTTAAGAAAACCAGACTTATTTTCAGTAATTTTAAATTTGCATGATGTGCATGTATTAAGTTCTCTCATGCTGTTAAATAGTACTGTTTCCTCTCCTGTGATAGTGAAGTGCTTAAAAGGCCATATGTCTAAATGCTTTACTTAACCAGTTCTTACCAGTTACGAAACCAAAATACCCTTAGAGTCCAAGAGTCTAGCCTATTGTATTTCATGAACAGTAAGGTAGCCTTGCTTAATTATTGACTGGCTATATGTTGATTGGGGACCATTTACATTTGGCTAAGAATCATAGTTTATTCCTAGGTTCCCAAGTGATTTTTAGTCTCCATTATATCCTAAATCAAAGAAGAGTGCCCATCTCTTCGGAAAAGTTATTTTCTCTGACAAAGGCTGCAGCTTCAGGAGGGATATGCATTGAGCCATTTGAGGAGGTCTAGGCATATATTGTGACTGTAATGATCAACCCTCCTATCATAGAGTTTAACTATGTAGTTTTAGGACATGTAGAAGTCTGATGGGGATTTGTATTATTTTTTTCCAGGCAATTAAAATGGCAATTGTGTGTTTAGAATTGGCGTTGTTTTGTTATAAAAATGAATCAATATTAAGAATTGGCACTTTTACTTTTTGAAACTAGGTAATAAAATAGATCTGGAAAAAGAGAGACACGTTTCCATTCAAGAAGCAGAATCGTAAGTGTTCTCCCTTTCCCCCTCCATCTGGTCATTCCCTAGTAGAAGTCTTTTTCTTTGTACAATGTGCTTTACCATTTAGGTATTACTCAAACCTCTTAATATAAAATGGTCTATTGGATTCATGAAGCGTTGGTAATTTGTGGACTTTTGACAGCATCTAAAAATACTCCATTCTCACTTCTCTTTTTGATTTCAGTAGAAAATGTGGAGAGTGATACCAAAAAAACCCTATATAGTCAAATAGTGAGTTACAAAAACTTATTAAAGTATTTGGGTTCCAAATTAACTTAAAAATTTCAAGTCTTATTATCCTTATGTTCTCATTTAAAATTTGGTTCAATGTATCTTAATTTCACTAAATGCGGATTAATTAGTAATGAGTCACTAAAATTGCTACTTGAAAAAATTCAAATAGCAGTTATGACAAAAACATGAAATTTTTTGTATCACTGATGTTACTTTTTTTTTTAAGGTATGCAGAATCTGTAGGAGCAAAACATTATCATACTTCTGCTAAACAGAACAAAGGAATTGAGGAACTCTTTCTTGACCTTTGTAAAAGTAGGTATACTCAGATTTTGTATATTTAGAAGTTGTTCTTTTAAAAGTTTTGGTAATACTTTTTAAGTGATGTTTTATAGTCTCAATGACCACATTAATGATGTCTCACATCTAACAGTACTATTATTGACTTAATATTTTTTCTTAAAATCATTTTTTAAAGCTTAAATACCTACTTTAGCTCTATTTCAAGCAGTAGTTAATGGGTATGAAATCATTATATATGGTATGTACCAAGTATACATTAAAATAAATGAATAACTATCAAATATAAAGATAGAAGGAGAATACACAGATTTAAGAAATGTAACAACTTGCTGCAATGGATTGATCTTATTTAGATCCTGATTTGACAACCTAGTGAAAGAGAACATATGTCAGATAGTGAGCTATATGAATACTCACTGGATATTTGATGATAATTAAGAAATTATTGAGGGGCACCTGGCTAGCTCAGTCAGTAGAGCATGTGACTCTTGATCTCAGGGTCTTGAGTTCAAGCCCACATTGAACATAGAGCTTACTTAAAGAAAACATAAATAAAATAAATAAAAACAGTAAAGTGAGTCTTTAAAAAAAATTATTGAGGTACTAGTTCAAGATGGTCACATCAGAAGGTTTTCAGCTTATCTTCTCTAGACACACTGAGTCTAAAGCTATATATGGAACAACTTCCTCTTAAAAAAAAAAAAAGCTAAAGGCTGGTTGAGTGACAGCTGTATATTGGACTGACAAGAAGAAAACCACATCTAAGAGGGGAAGGAGGCTGTAACACAATCTTGCCATAAACCCCATCCCTGATGTGGTGACCCACAACTAGAAGGGAACTCAAAACCCATAGCTTATCCCTAAGGAGTAAAGAGTTTGAACCCTACAGTGGGCATCTCAACTTTAAAGACATAAATGAGAGATGATTCCCCCATCTAACTTTGAAAATCAGCATGGCTTATATCCTCAAACCTGCAAGATTGATGCAGTCTGAAAAACTGCTCTTGAAGGGCTTGCTCTTGGACTCACTTGTCCCAGGGCCCAGCTCAGAGGCAGCTGATCACACCAACTTAAACTGAGGGAGGCCCAACTGCTTCTATTAAAGGCAGAGAGTTTAACACACACATCCAGGAGCCTGCTGATGGAATACTGTCCTAGGCTAGAGACTGGCAGGCACCATCTTCATGCTCTCTCTTTGCTGGATTCACCCTTTATTGTGCTCCAGAGCACCATTATCTTCCAGAGGGAAGCTTTCACACATATCTGGTGCCCCAATTGTTGCAGCTGCACCTGGGAAATACATCTTGATCACCTGGCCCAGAGACCAGGGGAGCTTGTGTTCTTGGTCCCATTGGACTGTAATTGATGTTACTCAGAAAGGAGCTCATACCCCTGTCTGGTACCCCAGTTTATGTGACTGCTGCCAGCGGACACCTCTATATTAGCTGTCTCTGATGGCCAGTGGGGCTTATGGTCATGGATCCCATGGGACTGTAACCAACAGAGAAAGAGTTCTTAAACAGCTAGCACCCACAGGGCACAGCAAGAAGCAACAGAGCCACAAGCTCAATTATTCTGTGAAGGAGGCCTGTTAATTAGTCATTGTGACTGTGGCCTTAGGGCCAAGTTTCAAGTCTGAGACCTATTTAGTGGCCTGTGGGGCTGCTTTCAAGGACGGTAGGCTGTGAGCACCATCTTGGTGCTCTTCTTTTACCTTGTTCTAGCTTGCTCCTATCACCTAGGAAGAGCTTATCCATTTGTCAAAAGCCCTAATTTTTGTGATTGCTATCCAGGGGATACATCCAGATCACCTGGCCTTAGAGGCCAGTGGGGCTTATGATTGAAGTCCTGTAGGACTATATGTTTGCATACTTTTGG
The DNA here is from genome assembly GCF_022355385.1 of Mustela nigripes. Taxonomy (NCBI): domain Eukaryota; kingdom Metazoa; phylum Chordata; class Mammalia; order Carnivora; family Mustelidae; genus Mustela; species Mustela nigripes. The sequence continues at coordinate 45,636,802 of NC_081562.1, read as the reverse complement.
GTTTTTTTGTTTTTGTTTTAAGATTTTATTTATTCACTTGACAGAGAGATCACATGTAGGCAGAGAGGCAGGAAGAAAAAGAGGGGGAAGCAGGCTCCCCATTGAGCAGAGAGCCTGATGCGGGACTCGATCCCAGGACCCTGGGGTCATGACCTGAGCCGAAGGCAGAGGCTTAACCCACTGAGCCACGCAGGCGCCATGTCATATTTTTTTTTTAAAGATTTGAGAGGGAGGAGCAGAGGTAAAGGAGAGAGAATCCCAAGCTGACTTTGCCCCTGAGCATGGAGCCCCACACAGGGCTCCATCCCATGATCCTGAGATCACTACCTGAGCTGAAACCCGGAGTAGGAGGCTCAACCAACCACAGGCATTCCTATATTTGCATATTGCTGAAAGCTGATGCCTAAAGATTGGGCTTCCAGTCACCCTACATCTAGGTGCTGAGGCCCTCCCCTTTGGGACACTGATAGGTCTTAGGACATCCTTAACTACTGGGAGCTATTAGAAATATGATGGGTTGCTTGTTCCATTTACTGTATAGAAAGCAACATGGAGAGTCACACAAAATGAAGAAACGGATATATTTCAAATGAAAGAACAAGATAAAAACTTTGGGGAAAAAACCTTAATGAAACAAATAAGTAATTTACCTGATAAAGAATTCAAGGTAATGGTTATAAAGATAATCACTGAACATTGAATTGGGGAGAAGACTAGGTGAACACAGAACTTCAACAGGAAATGGAAAATATAAGAAAGTACCAGGTAGAAGTCACAGAGCTGAAGCATACAGCAAATGAACTGAAAAATACAGTGGTGATATTCAATATAATACTAGATGAATAAGAAGAAATGATCATTCAACTCAAAGGCAAGGCAGTGACACTCACCCAATCAGGAGCAAGAAGAAAAACGTGAAAGGGATAAAGCAAAAAGAAAAAAATGAAAAAATTGAAGATAGTTTAAGGGACTATCAGCCCAACATTTGCATCTGAGGGATTCCAGAAGGAGAAGCCAGAGAGAAAGAGGCAGAATCTTATTGAAGACATTATGGCTAAAAACTTAACAACCTGAGTAAGGAAACAGACATCCAAGCCCAGGAAGCCCAGAGAGTTCCAAATAAGAGGAACCTAAAAGATCCATACAAAAGATACATTATAAGTAAAATGTCAAAAGCAAAGGATAAGGAGAGATTATTAAAAGCAGCAAGTGAAAAATAACTTGTTACATAAAAGGGGACCCCAACCCCCATTAGATTATCAGCAGATCTTTCAGCAGCAGTTTCCCAGGCCAGAGGGAATGGTGTGGTGTATATGATACATTCAAAGTGCTGAAAGAAAAAACTAGCAACCAAGAATTCTCACCTTGGCAAAATTATATTCAGAAGGGAAGGAAAAATAAAGAATTTTCCAGACAAGCAAAAGCTAAAGTTCATCATCACCAAACTTTCCCTAAAGATATGTTAAAGGAACTTCTTTTCCCTGGGAAAAAAAGTGGGGGGACACTAATAAGTTACTAGAACATGCTTGAGAGAAGAAATCTCACTGGAAAGCAAATATTTAGTAAAGGGAGTATATTATTGATTATAAAGCTAATATGAAAGTTAGACAAAAGTAGTAAAAATAACCATAATTACAATAATTAGTTGAGGGATACATAAGATGCAAAGATGTAAAATGTGAAATCAAAACCATAAAACTTTAGTGGGGGAGTAATAATGTTGAGCTTTACAATGAGATCAAGCTTAAGATGTTTTCAACTTAAGGGTTGCCTAGGTGACTCAGTTGTTAAGCATCTGTCTTTGGCTCAGGTCCTGATCCCAGGGTCCTGGGATTGAGCCCCCGCATCAGGCTCCCTGCTCAGTGGGAAGCCTGCTTCGCCCTCTCCCACTCCCTCCGTTTGTGTTCCCTCCCTCTCTGTCTCTCTCTCAAATTAAAAAAAAAAAGAAAAGAAAAGAAAAAAAAATGTCCATACTACCCAAAGCAGATTCAGCATAGTCTTTATCAAAATTCCAGTAGCATTTTTAACAGAAAGAGAACAAAATCCTAAAATTGGTATAGAACCATTAAAGACTCTGAATAGCCAGAACAATCTTGAGTTGGAGAACAAAGCCAGAGCATCACAACACTTCCTGATTTCAAACTGTATTACAGAGCTGTAGTAAAATTGTGGTATTGGCATAAAAATAGACACACAGATCTGTGGAACAGAATACAGAGCCCAGAAATAAAACCATGCATATATGACCATTTAACTTAGGACAGAAAAGACAAGAATATACAACAGGGAAAGGACAGTCTCTTCAATAAATGGTGTTGGAGAATTTGGACAGCCGCACGCAAAAGAATGAACCTGGACCACTATCTTATACCGTACACAAAAATTAAATGGATTAACTTAAATGGATTAAGTTACAAATTAACTTAAATGAACTTAAATGAATCTAAGACCTAAAACCATAGAACGCCTAAAAGAAAATATAGGCAGTAAGCCCCTTGACATGGGTCTTAGCAATGATTTTTTTTAATCTGAAGGTGAAAGCAAAAGCAATAAAAGCAAAAATAAACAAGTGTGCTATAGCAAACTAATGATACAGCCAAAAAAACAGATGAGATTTTGCCATTTGTGACAACATGGGTGGACCTTGAGGGCATTATCCTAAGTGAAATAAATCAGAGAAGTGTAAATAACATATGATCCCTCTTATACATGAAATCTAAAAATAAATAAATAAAACCAATCTCACAGATACAGAGAATAGATTGGTAGTTGCCAGAGGCGGGGTTTGGGGGTGGGAGAAATAGGTGAAATGTTTGTTTGTTTAGTTTAAATTAATTGCATTATTCTTTATTTTAAAAATTATAAACTTTTTAAGGTATGATTATGGTGTTGTGGTTAAACTTTTTCTAAAAGGTCTTATTTTGGGGCGCCTGGGTGGCTCAGTGGGTTAAGCCGCTGCCTTTGGCTCAGGTCATGATCTCAGGGTCCTGGGATCGAGTCCCACATTGGTCTCTCTGCTCAGCAGGGAGCCTGCTTCCCTCTCTCTCCTTCTCTCTGCCTGCTTCTCCATCTACTTGTGATCTCTCTCTGTCAAATAAATAAATAAAATCTTTAAAATAAATAAATAAAGGTCTTATTTTTTTAAAAAGAGTCCATATATTTTAGAGGTTATATTAAAATTATGAATAAAATTATGTGTCTACTGTTTGATTCTCAATAATGCTAGGGATGCTTGCTTAGTATAGATGAAATTGTGTGATGGACATAATGGATTTTCATTATGTTTATTTATACTTGAAGTTTTTCATAGTAGAAAGTTTTTTAAAAGAGAGGAAAATGTTTACCACCAATAGCATATATACCAACCATACCTAGGAAAGCCCTAGTCTATGGAATAATAGATTGAAATGATTTTGTAAAATTATATTCCTTGACTTTATGGACCTTATAGTTTCCTGAGAATTTGATGAAACTGTGGTTTTTATCCCTAGGGAAATGTACATATACATAAATTTTGGAGTAAATTTCAGTTTTATGAAAACCTGAAGATCATTCATAATTCTTGTAGAGCTTTAATTCTCTAAGTGGGGTCCCCTGATCAGCAGCATCAGCATCACTTGAGAATGTATTAGAAATGCAGATTGTTGTGCCCTGCCCAAACCAACTGAGTCAAAACTTCTGGAGGTGGTGCCTAGAATCTATGTTTTAACAATCCTTCCTTATAATTGTGATGCACACTGAAATTTGGGAATTTGTTTTTATTTTCACTGCTTGTACATACCTATCAATCACTTGGAGATCTTGTAAAAATGTATATTTGATGGAGTGGGTCTGGTGTGGGCTTCAGTTTTTCGTTTCTAACAGGCACGCGTGTGGTGATAATGCTGATCCTAAGACCATACTTGGAGTACCAAGGGTCTAGAACTGTAGCCTAGACATGTTATAAATCTCACATCTTTTTTTTCTTAAGATTTTATTTATTTATTATTTGAGAGAGTGTGCATGAACACACAAGCAGGTGGAGAGACGGAGAGAGAATGAGAGAGAGAATCCTAAGCAGACTCTGTGCTGAGCATGGAGCCCAATACAGGGCTCAGTCTTAGAACCCTGAGATCAAGACCTGAGCCAGAATCAAGAAAGGGACACTTAACTGACTGAGCCACCCAGATGCCCCTAATGTGGTCCTAAATAATATTTTCCCCAAATCTCAGTTTTATAGAAAAATATTTGAGTATTTCCCATGTTTATTTAAAATATAGAACATCTACAAATACTAATATATTTTGTACATTTTTATAAAACATTAAAAAAATAGAAATTTTAAAAGATTAGGGAACAATACGTAGGAATTAGCATTTGTGGTGTTTTCTTATTTCATCTTACTGAATTTTCCTATACACCTAAATTTGGAACCCGTTGTTCAAGAGCAGTCTCTGGACCCAAGTTTAAGAATTATTGTTCTAAGGACTCCCTCTTTTCTTTCTTCATCTTTTCAGATATGTATTTTGTGAATATTTACTCCTAATCTTTGTTCCTTTTTTTCATTTTTTAAACTGTGTCTTCCAGGACAGAAGTTCTAAATTTATTTAATAAGGTCTGATTTGTCAATTTTTCTTTATAATTCATTTTTTGTGTATTTTATATGAGAAATCTTTGCCTAATTCACAGTCACAAAGATTTTTTTCCTACAGAGATTTCCTCCTATGTTTTCTTCTAGAAATTTCTGGTTGGGTCTATAATTCATTTTTAAATTTTTATATATAGCGAGAGATAAAAATAAATCAGGGTTTATTTTTTACATATCCAGTTCTAATATTGAGCATAGATATCCAGTTCTAATATTGTTTCTTGAAAAGATTAATCTTTCTTCATTGAATAAGCATGGCATATACATCAAAAATCAAGTGACCATATAAATGGGGGTTTATTTCTAGACTCTGTTCAATTGATCTGTATTTATTTTTTATTTCAATTTGGTTAATTAACATGTAGTGTATTATTAGTTTCATTGATCTTTCGAGTTCTCCTTTCCCCAATATCTCACTCTCTATTGGAGTAACTTTCTGCTATATCTTTAAGTCACATAGCATGGGTCCTGCAGTTTTTTCTTCCTCCCTCATCTTAAACTCTCATTCTTTCAAATACTATTTAAAAGTATTATATTATTAGTTGAAGAATAAATCTTTTCCCCTAACTACTAGTTGTACATGGGATAATTTGAACTTCTTTGACAGATGGCTAAGTATATTTGGAAAATCTTAAGGATTATACTTGTATATAGTCATCTGTTCAAAGCAGAAACTTTTCTCTCCATCGATATCACTGTGGCCATTATGCAACTGGACAAATATAGTTGCTGTTAACTATTTATAACTTTCAGGAAAGGCTGTTTAGTGAGCTGACAAAATGTTTATTATATTTAGTTTCCTTGTTGGTTGAAAGTCAGAAATGGCTGTCATGGTGGTATACTGAAATTACAGAAAGAGGAAACTCATAGGTTGTGGTCCTAAATAATTTCTGTTTCTTCCCTCTCTCAGGGATGATCGAAACAGCACAAGTGGATGAGAGAGCAAAAGGCAATGGCTCTAGTCAACCAGGATCTGCAAGGCGAGGTGTACAGATTATTGATGATGAACCTCAAGCCCAGAGCGGTGGTGGAGGGTGCTGTTCTTCTGGATAACTGTTCACACTTAAGAAATTAAACAAACTGTGGATCATTGCCCTCAACATGAAGACTGCCATATTCCAAGTCACATTATTTTACCAATGGAATTATAGAATTAACAGTATTTTAAATTACATTTATAACACTGCAGAGACCTTAAGTGCTAAACTTAGTGGAGTTTGTGACCAGAGAATTGGCATTTTTCTACAAATGTTAACAAAGCAATTACCAATGGCCTTTTTACATACTTTTTTCTTTAATAAGGAATAATATGCATGTAGAAAAGACCTACTTAAAGGCTTCATTTATATTCTTTTAAATCAAATCTTTATTTAATAACTTATATATGTTGTTGGAATGGTATACATTTTTGCAGCCCTTTGTATTTTGTGGTAGTTTGAATTGTATCACTTCTGAACAGCAAACTGTTTTTGTTTTCTTTTTTTTTAAGTAGCAGATACCTGAAGTACTATTTTTGCAGGGTTTGCACAGGCCCCTTAACTGTCTACTACTTTGATATAATCTATATACAACCTGTATGCTGAGCTGGTAAAATACATTGTAAAATTACATATTAAATATTTTATCTGCTTTTACAAGCGCAAGGTGCAAAAATATATACAATAGTCTCATTGATGATTGTAAAGTGAATTAACATTTGGTGATAATGCCTAAGCTTTTTTTGACTCTGTTATAAAGATCATAGCTCCCCTTCACTTTTGTCTTAACTTGAAAGTGGCGTGTTTTAATTTTCACATATACTTTACTTGAATTATTGCTGTTGTCATATTTTTTGCCTCTGTAAGTCTTTCTGATAATTGAACAACAGCATTTGCCTTTTGGTTTGTTGGGGTTTTTTTGTTTTTTGTTTTTGTTGTTGTTGTTGTTATTGTTATTGGGGGGGGACTTTTTTGGATATAAGAGATGAATTCTGCTGATTTTGCTTTAGAGTGGTTACCTTAGAAGTATTTGAGTGGAGCATGCTGAGTTTCACTTCTGCAATGGCTTTAGTTTTCTCTTAGACTTTATGTAAGATGGTTTCACTGGTGTGAGAAGAAAGGAAGAGGTCCCAGAGAGTTGCCACTGGCCAAGACTCATTCACACAGCATGTCAGTGGGTAGTTTATTCTCCTGGGGCAGCACTTTTAAACCCTTTGTGAGCAAATTGTATTTGTTCATTGCTTGCCAGAGATGAACACAGAAAAGTTTGTTCCATTTTATAAGAGTTGTCCTTCTGAGTTTCTGTGAAGGGAAACATTTCATGTAATGTGGTTATAGCAGACACTGGAAAGATTTAATATAAAATTATATTCTTGTATACTTTGTAAATTAGTCTCATTAGGGTGTTTTTTTTTTTCTTAAGCATAGGACTGAACTTAAATTTGTTAATTTTAATAGAATCAGACACTGCTCACAGAAGGATCACAAATTGTGGAGATTAACATAAATTGTTCTTGTTCTAATATATATATTTTTCCATTTCTGTCATGCTTGGAAAACTAGTAAATGTTATGTCTAAGATTAAATGGAATGGTCCCTGGATTTACTTCTTATAAGAAGCAGTAGTATGCAATAAAGTTGTTAGCATGAGCAATTAAGAGAATATAAAGAGGTTACAGTTACTAAAGAAGTACTATCATATTTTTAAGTTAATAGCTTAAAATTTCCCAAATGGGTTGAATTGACACCTTGATGTTATGATGTTAGAATTTTAACTTAAAATATTAAGTGTTCTTTGAGCCCTCACTTTAACTTCTTTAGTTACTCTCCTTGCTAAACTCAACACACTGATCTTTGTTGTTTGTGTTTAGAGAGGGTAGAGTGGAAAGAGTGAGGTTTATAAGCTATAAAATTGTTTTTGGTTTTTTTTTTTTAATCAGTTGATTGTACTCTGTATAATCTCTCAGTGTCCTGGGAAGTTTGTCTTTATGTAGGGCAGCAGAGGAGACAAGGGGAATCATGAGTACAAATACAGGAAAAATTGGTTTTGTCCCCTGGTTCTTCCACAGAAAGTAAATCAAGCCTTGCCATTTCTTCTAGTATACATGCAGATGTGAAATAAGCTCTTCTCCTTTGGAGTGGAATAATTTAGAGATAAAATTGAGGTTTTTTTCCCAAAAAGTAGAGTCTTAAAGAGTTGTACTCTCGATTTTTGACCCTATATTAATGATACGAAGTCCAGATAGGAATCTCTGCTCCAGAGTTCCCAGATAACAATTGATGGGGTAAAACCACTCTGCATATTTTTTTTTCCTTTACTCTCCCTTGGTTTCTGTGTATCTTTCTTAACCTCAAGCGTTTCTTCTTTTTTTGACCTGTAATTTAAGCTAATTCATTAGCAATGATAAATAATACAGAATACTTGTCCTTGCCTTGAGGCCTGAGAGGTCTTTAAGTAGGAATAGGATGAAAGAGGAATAAAAGAGGACCAGCAAATTTCAGTATGTGCATAAAGGAGAGGTAGAGGGATGGTAAACTAAGGCTGAGGAAATTTCTCTGATAACTTTCCTCACCTCTAACATATCTTTTGTGTTCCTGTCCTTATAAATTGTGCTATTTAGGAAAAAGACACAAGTTAATGTATTGTGTATTAAAAGTAGTAGGTAGGTAGAACCAATATATTTTTCATTTAGTAAGTGTATACATTTAGTATATGTAATTAAAAATTGGTATAAGATAGTCATTAAAAAATTCCTGAATATTATGTTAAAAGTATACAATCATTGTTTCTGTAATGATGATGGGTATTCAGCATTTTGTTTTGCTTTGTGATTATGGAGGAAAATACTGTTTTTAAAAATGTATATTGCAACAGTTTTGGGGTAAACAGCAATTTGAAAAAAAGCATCACGTTATTGTATGAAATATGAGTGTTCGAATTTGTTTTGTTCTGGGAATATCTCCTAAAAATACCCTAAAGCTATGGCTGTTACAGCTAAATTGATGTTTTGGGTTTTTTTTTTTTTAAATATTAGCAATATATTGTTAGTGATTACTTTTTACTTAGCATTAAAGTAAAAAAGAATGATACAGGTTTTCAGTAAGAAAAAATAGAATTTGGGAAATATGAAAGAAGGGTAGTAAGGAGAATGGAAGGCATTCATAATGGATATGAAACTCTACAACTTGACATTTTTATAATCATTTTGAAAATACATTATCAAGTCATTATTTAGTTATTTCTAAAGACAAGTTATGCATTGTGCCAAATATTTAGAACATATAAAAAATGAATTGTGATACTATGTCTTTTAATATAATTTGCAATTTTCTATATTATAAATGCTACAAGGAGTCTAAATCATTGATGTTATCTCCTGATAATAGAATTTACCCTTATAAATTACCACCTATATTATCTCCAGAAGTGGTTAGATCTGTGCCTTTAACTTTTGAAATTCACCTTTTGACTTCTGTTTGCCATTGTAGTCTTCTTTATAGATGCAGTTTGACAAAGAGGGAATGCATACTCTGACCATTGAAGATGTTGAGCTCTTCTAGAAAAGTGTATGGATGGTGGTAATCATTAGGAGCCTTACAATAATGTCTGGAGATACAGAGACTAAGTAGATCTTTTTTCTTAATTACAAAATGTATTACCTAGATTTTAATAACTAAAAGTTGAATATATATTTACTTGACTTCACGATAGGTATTGATTCTAGTATGTTGCTGTTCTGTGATTTTCAGTTAACAAAAACAATAATATATTTGGTGTTTGTGGATCAAAATTCATGTTACACATATGTTTGGCTTTGATGGCGTTTCCCTTTTCAAAGGAAGCAAATTAGAATTCTGGGCAAATTTCCTAAATGCAAGTATTTTAGCATTAATCATACATAATGAAAAAAATCTAGAAATACTCTTAAGAGTTTCTAATTTCAAGCAACAATGCTTTTGCTTCTAAACAAATACCACTTTAATTTGATAGACTTTTAGCACTGCTTGTGCTCTTTGGGATTCATATATCATCTCTTTTCTGAGAAGCTGAGTGTGCTTTTATATGTTAACTTTGCTACCACAACTTTTTCTCTGCAGTAGATAAATGAACACAGCAAGTTGATGTTACACGGCACTCCCAGTAAGAAACTTACTCTTAAAGCATCTTGTCCTCTTCAGAGGCCTGCTCATACTTCCAAATGTATAGCATTAAAGCCAAAAGATGAAACTGCTTACCTTTATTTTCACTGTATCAGTTCTCAAATACTCAAGAGAAAGCTAAAATTGACTTCCTTAAATTTGAGCTTGTATAGAGCAATGAGAGGAAAGGTGAGGGACCGCAGGGATAACGCATGGTAATATTGAAATGTAGACAGCAGTGGTATTTGCTAAACTGTATCTTCAGTAGCAAACTATTTTAAGGAGATCATCATATGTAGTACTTCTAGAAATATAAAAGTTCTTCACTTTGTATTTAATTATCTGAGAATATACTCTAGGAAAAAGAATAAAAAGTACTCCCCTCCCAGATGGAAAATAATTGCTCTGTAGTATATACTCTTCAATTACCTTTTTGCTGTGCATTTATATAAATATATTTACCTAGAGAAATACATAGTTTTATGGGTTTTAAATTTTTACATAAATGCTGTCTTACTATGCATATGTTTTGTAACTTGCTTTTTCTCTTACCATCGTGTCTAGGAACTGTTATGTCAGTATATGCAGACTTTCTTTTTATCTTCTCCCACATGTTCGGAGTGTTTGCCTTTCAAAATAACTTGTGACTCTCTATGAAACCTTCCCAAAAGGAATCTTGTCAATTAGATGGATTTCATGAGAATCAGAATTTAAGTGCAAGCCAGTGATTAGACAGAATCAGGATATTAGAAAGACATCTGCTTATAATTCATTTGAAGTACATTACTTTTGGCCTACTGTTGACTGATTAACATGTAAAATTTAAGAATTTAGCAGGTTGTTTATTTAGAATAGATTTTTATTTGAGGGAAGTAGAAAAAGGGGGAGGAATAGCTGATAGAGAAAGAGTACAGATAAACTAAAGTCTTTCTAGAACTAGTCCTTCTCGTCTTTCAAGTAGTTACATAACATAGGACTTTGTGTGGCCAAAAATTAAAACTTCTGTTTGGTGCCTTTAATGAAAAAATGAAAAGTCCCTTTTCAGATTTCCCTTCCCCAACATCCCACATCCCTATCCTTCTTAAGAGATATGGTTAACAGTGTGTGTCTCTGTCTCTCATTTTTATTTATACTTGGCCTTTATGAATTTTTAGTGTTCCCTGAAATCAACTTCTGCCCTATGTCAAATTCCATCTTCAGTCAACTGACAAATTTACCAAGCGCAAACCAGAATCATACTTCTTTAAAGAAAGGTTACATCAGTGGTGACAGTTCTTGAACTGGAAATTAACTACTTGATTCTTAATATGTTTTATTTTTATCATAAATTAAGCTTAAAGAGTAACCATCATTCTGTGAAAGTCAAATCATTGGTTTCTGTACCCTGTGGAAATAGGGTAGGGAAAGAGAAGTGTGCTAGTACCTGTGTAATTCTGAGTTGGGCTCATTCTCATCATATTCTCTTACTTGAGCGTGCAGTTGTCCACCACAGTTACTTTACAGGTATTTCTCACTGTTCAAGCTATAGCTTAGCATGAGAGTGTCTTGACACAGAGTTAGCTGTACATGCCCCAGAACAACAAATTTGTTCATATTTGACTTCTAATGAAAATAATTCAGAGACGGAAATTAAGCACAAGTGTACATGATTTTGTTAATTGTTTCTGGATGATCTTTTAAAAAATTCAAAACACATTCCACTCATCATGACTGTTTATCAGTTTCCCTCATTTATTGAGTACCTGTTCTGTGCCCAGTGAACATATAGTAGGGGAACCAGCTTCCTCTGTAGTTAGAACTTGGAGATAGGGAACAGATGACCATTGCCTATAGTCAAGGGGGGTGTAAGTAGTTTATCTGTATATATGAGGTTGACTGAGCACATGTGTTCACATTCTCTATTTGATCAGATATATACACATCAGTTTTTGAGGTGAGGTAATTAGAATGATAGTAGTTGGAGCTGATCGTGAATTTGAGGTAAAGCTGGACAGTTTGATTTTTGAGTTTTGCAAATAATACATTTTCAAGCCAAATTAAAATAGAGTAACTTGGGACACCTGGGTGGCTCAGTGGGTTAAAGCCTCTGCCTTCAGCGCAGGTCATGATCCCAGGGTCCTGGGATCGAGTTCTGCATCGGCTCCCTGCTCAGTTGGGAACATGCTTCTCCCTCTGACCCTCTCCTCTCTTGTGGTCTCTCACACACTCTCTCAAATAAATAAAAGAAAAGAAATAACATTCATCTGTATTAATTCATCTGCACTGACTTGCAAAAGATGAATTATTTTATTTTTCCAAGTTTGTTTTTATTCATTTGTCAGCACAAGCCGCAGTGGAGTGGCAGGCAGAGGGAGAAGCAGGATCCCTGCTGAGCAAGGATTCTGATGCAGGAGTCGCTTCCAGGACGCCAGGATCATGACCTGAATGGAAGGCAGATGCTTAACCGACTGAGCCACCCAGGTGTCCCAAAAGGTGAACAATTTTAATGACCTAGTGACAGTTCTTCAAAATGTAAAGTCCCATGAAAGAAAAACTATATAGCAAGGACAGGATACTTTGAGAACTTTTTACAAAATTATTCATCTTGTCCAAAGCTATCCAATAGTAGCTCCCCCCACCACAACTGAATCCTGTATTAGTATTTTTAAAAACCTGAAAAGTTCAAATGAGGAAGTGACGTGGGTGGTTTCTCCCCTTCAAAGATTTTAAAGCCAACATTAGTGACACAGGGAATTTATTTAAGAAGGATGTAATTTTGGCAGAATCTTATTGAGGATGGTCAGGGTACTATTAATTCGCTGATTATTTATCTTTGGTGTGTCACTTTGGGGCTGACATTTGGCAGTCCTAATTTCCCCAAAATTAGTCTACTGCTTTGCCAGAACTAAGGCCGGCCTGCTGCCTCTAACAATCAAACATTTAAAAGATTATTAACGTGGGGCACCTGGGTGGCTCAGTGGGTTGGGCCTCTGCCCTCGGCTCAGGTCACGATCTCAGGGTCCTGGGATCGAGCCCCGAGTCGGGCTCTCTGCTCGGCGGGGAGCCTGCCTCCCTCCTCTCTCTGCCTGCCTCTCTTCCCTACTTGTGATCTCTGTAAAATAAATAAAATCTTTAAAAATAAATAAATAAATAATAAAAGATTATTAATGTTATAGAATGCCAAATAATCACCATGTATAAGAAACTTTCACCTGTGGAATGTTTGACAAAATATGATTCTAAAAAAATGAGGAATTTCCTTAAATGCAGAATGAAGAGCTAAAGCTTAAGCGTGGTGTTGATTGAGAGCTTCATTATATCTGGTAAGTGACTTATTTGTCCCTTTCTATTGACTGCATCATAGGGCTATGGGTGGCTTTAAGTAGAGAAAGAAAAATTGGCAACATTTGTGATTCAGAGTATTAAGCGCCAAGAATCCAAAAACAGGCTTTTAAAAATATATTGTCAGGCGGCGGGGAGGCTCCTGGGTGGCTAAGTCGGTTAAGCCATTGCCTTCGGCTCAGGTCATGATCCCGGAGTCCTGGGATTGAGTCCGGAATTGAGCTTCTTGGTCAGTGGGGAGCCTACTTCTCTCCCTGCCTGCTGCTCCCCCTGCTTGTGCGCTTGCTCACTCTCGCTCGCCCTCTTGCAAGTGAATGAATAAAATCTTAAAAAATAATATATATGTATGTAGAGAGAGAAAATGAGAGTGTCAGGGTGTCTGGGTGGCTCAGTCAGTTGAGTATCTGACTTTTTTTTTTTTAAGATTTTATTTATTTATTTGACAGAGATCACAAGTAGGCAGAGAGGCAGGCAGAGAAAGAGGGGGAAGCAGGCCCCTTGCCGAGCAGGGAGCCCCATGTGGATCTCAATGCAGGGCTCGATCCCAGGACGCTGGGATCATAACCAGAGCCAAAGGCAGAAGTTTTGTTTGTTTGTTTGTTTTAAAGATTTTATTTATTTATTTGACAGAGAGATCACAAGTAGGCAGAGAGGCAGGCAGAGAGAGAGAGAGAGAGGAGGAAGCAGGCTCCCTGCTGAGCAGAGAGCCTGATGCGGGACTCAATCCCAGGACCCCGAGATCATGACCTGAGCCGAAGGCAGCGGCTTAACCCACTGAGCCACCCAGGCGCCTTGAGCATCTGACTCTTGATTTTGGCTCAGGCCATGATCTCAGGGTATGGGATCAAGGACGGGTCAGGCTCTGCACTCAGCATGGAGTCTGCTTGAGATTCTCTCCCCCTCCCTCTCCCTCTGCCTCTACCATCTCTCAAATAAATAAATCTTTTCAAAAGACACTCTAGAAAATACATATTGCCAAAGGGTCACAGTATTTTTAGTGGTGCTTAAAAAGAAGAAGGAAAGGAAGTGAGGAAGGAGGGACAAAAGGAAAAAGAAAAAGAGAAGCTTTAAGCTAAGCACTGCTTTCAAAAAATGTATTTAATGATTATAGAGAAACTTGGGGATATCCCTAGCCTAATAATGACTTACGCTGACATTTTAAGGGAAGGTTTTTAAATTTTATTTATTTTTAATTGAATGTACTTAACATATGACATAAGTATTTAAGGTCAGTTTTAACATCACTGGGGAAGATTGAGATAGGTTCTACAACTTTTATTCACTAAGGTTAACTAATAGCTTGTAAACCTCACCCTAAATTCTGCTTTTTTTTGTGCTTAGTAAATTACACAGAATCTTCCAGGTACTTGACATTTGTATGATGAATTCTAAATTTTTCATATGCCACAATTTTTGCTAAAGCTGTTCTTGAATTCCCTTACCATCTTTGCTCTTTTTTTTCCCAATCTGACTTGGGCACTGCCTGTTATCTTCTAAAACTTGAACTAGAAAGCTTGAGCTGTTCACCATTTGGGGCTTATTGTTGAAAACAATTTAAGTTACTGTCCCCAAATTCTTAATCTCTAATAGAAATTTTTAAAAAATATATATTAAGATTTTAGCTTCAGTTTTTCAAGATGATTTCGGCTGTTTTGCTTTCTGGCTATTTTGCAATGAAAAATTACATGTGCCAGTTATTTATTAATTCACTATATTGAATGGGATATTCAAAGTAAATCATACTTACCGTATTAAGTCACGTGAATTTTTATGCCATCTTTAGTTACATACTCACTAAGAAATGCTAAAAGGAGCCTCTGCATGTCCTTAATGGGGGGCCCCAGGTGAGAACTAAGCAGTGAATGGACAGGAAAAGAGATAAAACGTAAAATAACCTTGAGTCATGATCTCAGGTTGTCACACTGATTAGCCTTGTAGGTAGACATTTATTTATCTGAAAAATAATTGAAACTAATTTCACTTATTTAAGTATTGTGGTCAGGATTCACGTGCTGGTGTTACACAGTCATTGGTTAGATCTTTAATCTCTGCCTTTGATGGTCTTTGATGGTAGTCTTAAAAACTAGCACAATTTATGCCTCGGTTTTTGAAAATTGGGGTGCGGCAAATACAGTTAATAAAAGATTCAGGAGATATGAGGTCCAATATAAGGTATGAGGAAGATTTAGTTACTAGAGAAAGAACCTCATCATGATGTTTGAGAAAAGCTTTAGAGTTAGGCTGAGGGAGTGTCTCATAGCCCTGTGAGGAAAATCTACAAATATTTATCCATTTTGCTAGATAGTTTTAAGAGCTGCTATTTATCTGTACTTTCCTGAATTTTCATCTTAATTCACTGTATCACACAGTTGTTTTCTGTACCGTATAAAAATTTAATGTAGAACTTTGAATTTTTACCATACTTGAAAATGGCCTAGGGAAGAAACATTTGCTTTATCAAATGGAATTTCTGTTCTTTTTCTTTTCATTTTTTAAGATTTTATTTGTTTATTAGAGAGCAGTGTGAGGAGCAGAGAGGGACGAGCAGACTCCATGCTGAGGTCGGAGGTCGGAGACCAGTGCAGGGCTCAATCTCATGACCCTGAGGTCATAACCTAAGCCAAAATCAAAAGTCAGATGTTTAACCAACTGAGCCACCCAGGAGCCTCAGGAACTTCTGTTCTGATGTAGTATTTTTAAGATGCACACATGAACGCTTTACCCTTTCTATGTAAGTAACTAGTATAGTTTGGAAATATTTTAACAAGATTCCTAGCTATAAAATAAGAAGACTAATTTTCTTTCTTTCTTTCTCCTTCCTTCCTTTCTTTCTCTCTCTCTCTCTCTCTCTCTCTCTCTCTCTCTCTCTCTCTTTCTTTCTTTCTTCCTTCCTTCCTTTCTTTCTTTCTTTTTCAGATTATTCAAGAGAGAGACAGACAGAGACCACGGGGAGAAGCAGAGGGAGATGGATAAACAGACTCTGCTGAGTGCAAAGCCTAATGCAGGGCTTGATTCCAGGACCCTGAGGTGATGACCTGACCCTAAGCCAAGAGCCAGCTGCTTTACTGACTGAGCCACCCAGGCACCAGAAGACTGATTTTCTTGTATAGTATATAGAATAAAATCTTCTGTTTCATGCGTTTGCTTTTAAACCTTAATGTCCATGCTACCCCTCCTCACATTTCACCTAATATATGTAGTTTTTTTAAAAAAAAGATTTTATTTATTTCTTAATTTGAGACAGAGAGAGTAGTAGGAGTAGGGAGAAGGGCCAGGAAGGAGGAAGAGGGAGAGAATCTCAAGCAAACTCCCACAGAGCATGGAGCCTATGCAGGGCTTGATCCCACCACCCTGAGACGATCTCAGTGGAAACCAAGAGTGGGATGCTTAACCAACTGAGCCGCCCAAGGGCCCCTAATATATGACATTTTTAAGTGAAATTATGCATGGCTTTAGGAAAACTGCTATAGACAATGTATAAATATTACCAATAATGTTTAAGCAAAACTGAGACTAAACATTTTAGATTTTGCATGCAATTTCATACCTAAATCCAATTAAAAAAAAAAAAAAAACCTTGTAGCTAAATGACCTACTTTGTTGCAAAACACTTCAAAATGTTTTCAGATTTTGGTTCATTTGGGAGTGGGGACCTGACAAAAGGATATGAATAAATAAATAGAGTCAGAATTTAGCAGGCACTGTGTGTTTCTGTTTTCCTACTGGTCTCTGAAAGATAACCAAATGTACTACTATAACTCATGTCCTCAAGGAACTTAAAAACCTGGGGGAGAATTAACTAACAAATGGGAGAGAACTTAAGAGACATTAAAGATGGAGGAAGTAAAATTAGTACTTGTAGAAGATAGTGCAAAGCTTAAGAGTCAACCGAAAATATCTTAATAAAGTCACAGTGTATAAAATTAGTCATACAAATCAAAAGCTTTTATTTATATAAACAATAGCCAATTAGAAGACACAATGGAAGACAAAGCTCCTTTTAAAGCAAGAACAAAGGGGATGCCTGGGTGGCTGAGTTGGTTAAGAGGCTTCTTTTGGCTCAGGTCATGATCCCAGAATTCTGGGATTGAGTCCCATATGGAGCTCCTTGCTCAGCGGGGAGTCTGCTTCTCCCTCTGCTGCTCTCCCTGCTTGTGCTCTTTCTCTCTCTCTCTCTGACAAATGAACAAATAAAATCCTTTTTTTTTTAAAGTATAGGAAGAACAAAGCAGGAGCACCTGGGTGGCTCAGGTGGTTAAGTGGTTTCACCTCAGGTTGATGATATCAGGGTCATGGGATCAAGTCCAGCGTGGGGCTCCATGCTCCGTACTGAGTCTTTTGAGATTCTCTTTCCCTCTGCCCCTCCCCCTGCTTGCTCTCTCTCCTCTCTCTCTCTCTCAAATAAAATAAATAAATAAGATCTTTTAAAAAAAAATAAAGAGCAAAGGAGAAAAGAATACGTAGGAATAGGCAGTATGCAAGATCACCAAAAAAAGCTTTGTTTCTCCTGAAAAGAAAGCACAAACACATAGAGAGGCACATCATATTCTTGGATAGGAAGACTTGCCAATATCTACATGCCAGTTCTTTTTAAGTTAATCTATAAATTTAATGCAATCTCAATAAAAATACCAGGATTTTCTAAAACTAGAATGTTGATTGTAAAGTTCCTATGAAAAAGAAAAAAGACTAGCTAGGAAAGCTCTGAAAAAAGCAGTGAGGACAGACTAGTCTTATAAAATACTAAAAATAGAAAATGACAGTAATTAAAACAGTTTGGTACTGGCATATGACTAGAGATACCATTGGAATAAAGTAGGTCTAAAACAGACTCAGATATGGGAATCTAGCACAAAATAAAGAGGACATTTAATTCAGTGAGGAAAATATGGCTTGCTCAGTAAAAGGTGTTAGGACACCTGGGTAGCTATTTGCAGGAAAAAAAAAAGTTGGATTCATACCTCATACCAAAATAAAATCCAGTTTTGTTTTGTTTTTTTAAGATTTACTTTTATTTATTTGTCAGAGAGAGAGGGAGAGAGAGCGAGTGAGCACAGGCAGAGTGGCAGGCAGAGGCAGAGGGAGAAGCAGGCTCCCCGCCAAGCAAGGAGCCTGATGTAGGACTCGATCCTAGGCCGCTGGGATCATGACCTGAGCCGAAGGCAGCCGCCCAACCAACTGAGCCACCCAGGCATCCCTAAAATCCAGTTTTAAATGTGAAAACTGAAATATTTAAAATACTTGAAGAAATCATGGGAGAATCTTAAAAGATTTTAGTATGGTGAAGACTTTTCTAAATTTGTTATAGAATCCAGAAACAATAAAAAAGTTTTCAGTATAAAATTTATGATAATGTATGATATATATAATGATAATAATATAATTATATATGTGTATATATGTAATAAATTCTTCATCTCAAAAACCACCATAAGCAAAAAGAAACTACAGATTTGGAAAAAAAATTTGCAAATCATATCATGCATTGCTTAATATATAAAGAAGTCCTAGAGTTTAATAAGAAAAAAAATTCAACAATCCAAAAGGAAAAAGATCCTAACCTATAAACAGTTTTCACAGAAAAGGATATAAATGACACAAATTGAAAATAAAATTCAATTTCACTGTTAAGTACAAAATAAAAACTATCCTGAGATACAAGTTTTTAATCTATTTGATCAGGAAGGATTTTTTTTTTTAATTTTATAAAACATTGTGTTACATCCTAGATATTATTGATAAGAATTGAAGAACAAGTATTTTTGCTTGCAGAGGTGTAAATAATTAGAACAACCACTGAAAATGGTATGCTATCTATTCAAGATTTACTCTTTCACCTACCAGTTTTCCTTCCTATTCGGGTTGGAAAATACATTTCCCAGATTTGTTTGTACAGCTACTGTTCTGGAAGCTAATTAGATTTTCCCAATTATTTGTTCCCTGCATGATCTGAAAACAGACATGAGGCAGAGGCCATCTTTTTGGGGTTCTTGAATGTTGCAAGATTTTGAGAAACATGTTCCCATGCAACAGTGATCAAAGGTCTATCCTCCAACTTCCTGGATATGGAGAAACAGTGATGGTGGCAGCAGCTCCTTAAAATGATATTTTAATCCCTGGATTGTGGTAGCAGATCTTCTTTCTCTAGTTTCCCAGGAGTGGGGAGAAGGTGATGGTAGTCTCTGGCTTCCAGCATGGCTTCACAACGACTCCAGAGGTAGTAGACCCCAGTAAGTCAGTTCTGTATCACATTGGGATTCATTCTGGGAGGTTCAGCCTATATCCCTAAACTTTGCTCTTTCAGCCCTTTCAATGACCTTTTAAGTACCAAAGTCCCTATGACAAATGCCTTCCTGTTCAAAAATCTCTCGAATGACTTCTGTTTCCTGCACTGAAAACTGACTGATCCATTCGGCAATGGCAATCAGAACTGTAAATGTATTTCCTTTTGACCTCACAGTTTTACTTATAAGACTATATTCTACAGATATGCTTGTATCTGAAAGTAAAGAAGGTTTTTCAATGGATTGTAAACTGACATCAGTAGGGGGATCATAAAATGGATTATAGTACATGTATATAATAGAATCCTAAGGTAAAAAAAATAATGAGAAAGCTTTAAATATTTAAAAGAAACAATGAACAAAGCATATCAAGTTAAAAAAAAAAAAAGAAGAAGAAGAAGAAGAAAGAGGCCAGGGAGCAGAACAGTGTATACGTTTTAAAAGAAATTAATTAACTTTGTTGAAGTATAATAGACATAAAATAAAGCTCATATTTAAAGTGTGCAGTTTGACAAATCTGACTCATGAAACTATCATCACAGTCAAAATAGTGAATATATTCTTCACCCCAGAAAGTCTTCTGTTGCTTCTTTGTAATCCCTTCCTCCCATTCCCTCTTTCCTTTACGGTGGTTTGAATTATCTAGAATTTTATATAAATGGACTCAGACAGTGTATATACTTTTGAGTCTGGCTTCTTTCATTCTACATAATTATGTTAAGATTCTTCCATGTTGTGTTTATTAACATCTCACTCCTTATTCTATCCCTTTGTATGGATATACTTCTTTTTGTTTATTCATTCACTTGTTGGTGGAATTTGGGTTGTTTTCCATTTGTGGCTATTACAAATAAAGCTTCTGTAGAGGTGGCTGGCTGACTCAGTAGGTGGAGAGTGCAACTCTTGATCTTGGGATTGTGAGTTTGGGCCTCACATTGGGTGTGGAGATTACTTAAAAATAAAATGTTTAAAAACAAAAAACAAATAAAGCTTTTGTGAACATTTGTATACAACTTTTTGTAAAGACATATGCTTTTATTTCTCTTCCATTGGGTAACTACCTAGGAGTAAAATGGTTGAACTATTTGGTAAGGTGTATGTTTAACTTTTCAAGAAACTGCCAAGGTGTTTTCCAAACTAGTTGTACCACTTTATATTTCCACCAGTATCAGTTCTTCCACATTCTGGCTAACTCTTGATATGGGCATTTTTTAAAGTTACAGCCATCTTTTTTTTTCTTTTCTTTTTTTTTTAAGGATTTTACTTATTTACTTGAGAGAGAGACAGTGAGAGAGAGCTACAGTGAGAGAGAGCATGAACGAGGAGAAGGTCAGAGAGAGAAGCAGACTCCCCGTGGAGCTGGGAGTCCGATGTGGGACTCGATCCCGGGACTCCAGGATCATGACCTGAGCCGAAGGCAGTCGTCCAACCAACTGAGCCACCCAGGTGTCCCTAGAGTTACAGCCATCTTAATAGATGTATATATCATTGTGTTTTTTTTTTTTTTAAGATTTATTTATTTGACAGATTACAAGTAAGCAGAGAGGCAGGCAGAGAGAGAGGAGGAAGCAGGCTCCCTGCTGAGCAGAGAGCCCGATGCGGGGCTCGATCCCAGGACCCTGAGATCATGACCTGAGCTGAAGGCAGCGGCTTAACCCACTGAGCCACCCAGGCGCCCCTCATTGTGGGTTTATTTTTAATCATTGTGGCTTTAATTTGTATTTCCCTAAAGATAAGTGATATTGAGCATTTTTTCATGTGCTTATTTGTATATCTTCATGTGCTTATCTGTATATCTTCTTAGTGACATGTCTGTTCAAATCATTTGTCCATATTTGTTGACTTTTTTGTTATTTAGTTTTGAGACTTCTTTATATATTTTGGATACAGGCTCTTTATCAGATATGCAATTTGGAAATATTTCCTCCTGGTCTGACTTCACTTTCTGCTCTCTAATATCTTTAAAAAAGAAATTTTAAATTCTGATGAAATCTGAGAGCTTTTCCTTTATGGATTGTGTTTTGGTGTTGTTTGTAAGAACTCTTTGCTTAGCTTATGTTCGCAACAATTTTCTCCTATGTATTCTACCAAAAATTCTACAGTTTTAGGTCCATGACTCATTTGGAATTACTTTTTTGTATGATACAAGGTAAATATTGAAGTTAATTTTTTTCTTTTTGCTGTAGCACCATTTGTTTAAAAGACTATTTTTCTCTTTATTGCTTTGTGTTTGCTTCTTTGTTGAAAATCAGTTGTCTACAGATGAGTGGTTCTACTTTTTTAAAAAATATTTTTCTTGTTTATTAGAGACAGAGAGCGAGTGAGAGAGCAGGAGCAGGGGAGCAGAGGAAGAGGGAGAAGCAGGCTCCCCACTGAGCAGGGAGCACAGCACGGGGCTTGATCCCAGGACCCTGAGATCTTGACTGAGCCAAAGGTAGATGCTTAACTGACTAAGGCACCCAGGTGCCCCAGATGAGTGCTTCTATTTCTGAACACCATTCTATTCCATTGATTTGTCTACCTTGATACAATACCATACTGTTCTGATTAGTGCATTTGTATAGTTGGTGTTGATGTGTTGGTCCTTCACCTCTGTTTTTTCCCAAAATTGTTTTTGGCTATTTTAGACTCATTTATATATGAATTTTAGAATCAGCTTGTTATGTCCATAAAAATAATTTTTAAATACTTTTCTAGAATGCTGATTGCAATTTCATTGAATCTATAGATCAATTTGGGAAGAGTTGACTAAACTATTGAATCTTTCAACCAATAAAAATAATATAGCTGTCCATTTACTTAGGTCTTCTTTACTTCTTTCAGCAGTGTTTTACAGTGTTTAGTTAGTTAGTTTAGTTTAGTGTACAGGTCTTTTGCCAGATGTTTTTCTAAATATTTCATGTGTTTGATGTTATTTTAAATGATGTTTTTAATTTCAATTTCTAATTATTTATTGCTAGCATATAGAAACAAATTATTTCTCTCTTGATCTTGCATCCTATAACTTTGCTGAACTCACTTATCAGTTCTAATACCTTCTTTGTAGATTATGAAAATTTTTTTTACATTATTACATCATCAGTCAGTAAAGACAGATTTCTTTCTTTCTAATTTGGATGTGCTTTTCTTTTTTAAAAAAAAAATTTATTTATTTAACACACAGAGATCACAAGTAGGCATAGAGGCAGGCAGAGAGAGAGGGGGAGGCAGGCTCCCCGCGGAAAGCCCGATGCAGGGCTCAATCCCAGGACCCTGGGACCATGACCTGAGCCAAAGGCAGAGGCTTTAACCCACTGAGCCACCCAGGAATCCCTGGATGTGTTTTCCTTTTTCTTGCCTTCTTGCACTGGCTATAACTCCCAGTACAATGTTGAATAGAAGTGGTTAGAAGTGACATCTTTGCCTTCTTCCTGATATTTTTTGTTGTTGAAAAAGAAAAAAAAAGGGGCACCTTGGTGGCTCAGTTGGTTAGACATCTGCCTTTCGCTAAGGTCATGATCCCGGGCATCCTGGGATTGAGCCCCACATTGGGCTCCCTGTTCAGTGGGGAGTCTGCTTCTGCTGCTCCCCCTGCTTCTGCTTTCTTTCTCTGTCTCTCTCTGTCATGTAAATAAAGATAAAAAGAGTAACCATACACATTTTTGTCTCCATAGGCCTTGAATATCTCAAAAAAGATATGTATTGGTTGCCTTTGAAGAGAGAAATAGGGTTGGATTGGAAAAGGGACAAGAAGCATACTTTTTGTTGTTGTTGTTAAGAACAGGGAGCAGGGACCCTGATGCGTGGCTCCATCCCTAGACCCTGGGATCATGACCTCGCCATTCTGAGGTACTTAACTGACTGAGCCACCCAGGCACCCCTGAGAAGCATACTTCTCACTGGATACCTTTTGGTATATTTTTTTTAAAAGTAGGAGTCATGTAAATATGTTGCTTATTCCAGAAAATAAATAAAGCTTAAGAAAGAAAAATTAAGTGTATAAACAGAGAATTTGCTTAAAAAATGACCTTTTTTTTTTTTACAAAGAAACATCTTAAGAATGTGACACAAGGGATCATAAAGTTAAAAATTAACAAATGTAGATTTAATCATTTATGAATACTTGAGAGTAGATAAATAATTTTTGCAGCAGACTTTGAAAGAGCGACATGAACAGAGGGTGAAGTAGACATTTTAAGAGGAAGATATGTGCAATGGCATGAAAATGGGAAGTGGCAAGTTTTAGCAAACAAATTGACTTGGCTGGGGTGGGGAGGGCATGGGGCCTGGTACAAGAAATAGGAAGGAAAAGGTAAGTGCTTTGCAGAAGAATTAAGACTAATATAAATGGTAATTTTGAAACATTCAACCCAGTACCAACCTAACCAAGGCACATATTTAATGTCATTATCTTAATTCAGCTAACAGAAATTTTAATAAGTGCCTGCTATTATTCACCGGGTCCAGAGCTAGGTGTTACATAGACATGATCCCTGTTCTAATAGAGTTTAGTCTAGTGGGCACCTCTGGGCTTCAACAGAGTAAACAACCTCCATGGTCCCCCAAATTCTGGCTATGTATTTAGTCTAACATTCTCTGAACACCCCTAACCCTTTGTCCATCCTTAGACATCTCCATCTCTGTAACAATTTAAGTCATTACTCCAATTGCTTGACCCTCCCTCCTCCTCTCTTTCCACATTTATCAGTATAGGGTAAGGATTGAGACTGAAGACTGAGGCCAGATGCCTGGATTTGACATTATATGTTGCATTTCCTGGTGAGACTTGGGCCATTTACTTAACTTTCTTTGCCCAGCTGCTTCATTTATAAAATAAAGATAATAATAGTATGTACCTCATACGGATGCTGAGAATGTTAAATGAGTCATTACATATAAAGTGCTTAGAACACCCCCATGATGGTAAATTATTAATAAATATTAGCAGTTATTACTATTAGCAAAAGGTTTTGCTTGTGTCATTTCACCCAAGTGTGTCATGTCACTAATCCTTCCCACCAACTCGTTCCCACCTCCTCCCACCTGGTGATCTTTTAATAGATGATCTCATTTTTCCCACAGCATATTGAACAACATTCTCCCTACTCACCATTCTTCTAGAATTATAAACATGATCAAGAACCTCCCACTTAAAATCTATCCTTAATTGTGAGCATCTCTTTTTTTTATTTTATAATCAAATTTATTAAAAGTCCACACTGGAACCTCCATGTTCTTCTATTTTCCCTTCATTCCTCAAACTACTACAGTCTTCTGCTTGACCCTAATGTCACAAAATTGCTTTTACCAAGTTCAACTATTTTCAAAATGCCTCTCCTATGTTTTTCCATTGTATCCTAAGTGCTCCTGACTACCTTAAAATTATAACTTTTTCAACAGTTCATATCCCCTCTAACACAGTATAATTTTTACTTCTTTATTTGGTTTATATCTGTTTTCCCTGGTTAGAATGTAAAATCAGGGAGAACAGGAATTTTGTCTCCTTTGTTTATTGTTATATCCGCAAGACCTAAAATAATGCTGGAGCATCATAGGCACTCACTAAATATGCATTGAATGAATGAACACTAAATTGTGATTATTTATTTTTCTGTCTGCTACTTTAGGTCAGGAGCTACTTTGAAGACTGGAAGTGTTCTTCCTATCTCTTTACTGGCTGTTAACTTAGAGCCTGACCCAAATGAGAGTATGAATATGATGGGTTCATGGGGAGTCAGTATGGTTCCAGTATTTTTGGCAAACGCTTCTGGAGGATACTCCAAGGCCTGAGAAAGTGTTTTTTAAATTCTTTTCTGCAATCCTCAGCTCTAATGAGCTAGTATGAAGATTTTGCAAATAATGGAGATTTAAGTTGCCTAAAGAAACTGCATTGGTCAGTGGTCTCCAGAAAGACAGGACCAATAGGAGATTATCTATCTATCTATCTATCTATCTATCTATCTATCTATCTATCTATCATATATCATCTGTCTAGAGTTTTATTAAGACAAATTGGCTCATGTGATTATGGAAACTGAGAAGGCTCACAATCTGGATAAGACAAACAAAAAACCATACAGTATAGAGAACAAATAGATGGTAACCAGAGGAGAGGTTGGTGGGAGGATTGGGTGAAATAGTTAAAGGCATTAAGAGTGCACGTACTATCTGAGCACTGAGTATTATTATATGGTACTGTTGAGTAAATAAACATACGCTATCTTATATATCTGAAGCTAACATAACATTGTATATTAACTACACTGGAATTAAAATAAAAGCTTAATAAAAAAATAGTTCTCCTGCTAAAATAAGTTTGAAAATGGTAAGTTTAAACCAAAGACAGAGGAAGGAGGGGCACCTGGGTGGCTCAGTTGGTTGGGCTTCCAACTCTTGATTTTTGCCTCAGTAATGATCTCAGGGTCATAAGATGGAGTCCTACACTGGGCTTCATGCTGGCCATGGAACCTGCTCCCTCTGTGCCTACCCCTGCACTCTCTCTCTCTAAAAACAACAACAACAAACAGAGGAAGAAAGGAAGTACAAAGAAAGAACAGAGGACATAGAGCTCTCAGTGCACATTCAGATCACTTGGGGAATTTCCATACTGATACCTGGGCCCCATTCCCAGAAGTGTCAGTCAAGGCTAAGGATTGCGCATAGACACTTTAAAAATTCTTCAGGTGATTCTAATTATCAGCCAGGGTTGCGAACCACTGGAATAGGTCATCCTTGAGAAATGGAACAAGGCAACAAGGGAAGATGTAGGTTAGTCTGTTGAGAGAGACAAAATGTCCCCAGTGGCTGCTTAAAGTCCTCTTTAGTAGTACTGAGCCATAGACAGTCCTGTTACTGGCATTTTATAGGGATCACTAGTAATTGGATCCAGACACTCGAAGGGACATAAGAGCAAAACTAAGTAAGTACTTAATGGTTACTTTATGGGACACTAATAAGAGCTAAAAAATAAAAAAAAACATCCTTCTTCCTTGAAGCTTTCTAAAAGGTTAATTATCAACCAGTTCTTTCAACCCTTAAATTACTTTCTGAAAGTGAATTAGAGAGAGGAGCCTGAATTCTATTAGGAGATTGTGGTACTACCATAGATTAATTCTTCTTATTAAATGGTACTCTGTTGTTCATTTGTCACCATGAAGCAGCTAACTTAATCCTTGTTTTGAGCTTGCATATTGAACAATTCTGGATAATTGCATGTAGAATGATAACCTTTATAACAGGCACAATCCAATACAGAGGAAAATTCACTCTTGGAATGCAATTTCAAATTCATAAAATGAAATTTAACATCTTAGAAAGAGGTATATGAGTTTTATGTTGTAGTATTATTATTCCCAAGGGAAATTTCCAATATTCTGTGATTCAGTATAGACTCAGGATAAACATATGCTACTCACACTGCATGAGGCATTCTAACAACCACATTTGATTTATTAGTAGATAAGTATTATTAATCAAAGTTTACACAATGTTGATCACAGATGCCTTGTTGGTTTTTTTTTTTAAGATTTTATTTATTTATTTGACAGAGAGAAATTACAAGTACACTGAGAGGCAGGCAGAGAGAGAGAGAAGGAAGCAGGCTCCCTGCTGAGCAGAGAGCCCGATGAGGGACTCTATCCTAGGACCCTGAGATCATGACCTGAGCCAAAGGCAGCGGCCTAACCCACTGAGCCACCCAGGCGCCCCAGATGCCTTGTTTTTATTATCCTCATTATGAAATACATTTCAATAATAGAAAAGCTCTCCATATAAAGAAGAACATATTATAATCCAGTTCTTTGTAAAGAATATTTTCATAAAATATATTGGACTTTTTTTCCTTTCAAATTAACAGGTTCTTGTGAGCAAATCTGATAAAATGGTTTACCACGGGAATTGCCTTTTAAATTCCAAAATAAAAGCATTAAATAAGTTGACTTTAGCAGAAATGGATATTGCATTTTTTCTTCCACAAGTGCCAGTACTTTTTATTCTGCAATGATTTGTGTTCCCTGATATGCTTTATCTCATGCTTGACTGATTACAAGTGTGAAGGAGGGTTAAATGTATTTGCTATTGGCAATTTAGCATTAATTGTAATATGCTGTAATCCAAATTACAATCTGTCATTTCCAGTCAAATTGTGAAGCACTGTAATTGTATTTTAGAGTTCCACTGCCATTGATTATAGCTACTTCATTTGTGTTTTAATATACCATGACGAATTTGCAAATGGAAATACAATCTTGTAACAAGCCAGGAAACAAGTATTGTTCTTCCTATTATAACAGCTAGAAAATTATTTCTTAACAAATGAAAAGAGAAGGAGATGGTAAGGCAGTAAAGAGAATTCATTTAAGGATGAAAAGGACACAAAACTACTTCAGTTTTCTAGCAGTGCAAAAAAATAAGTGAGCCATAGATGTTTTGAAAAAAAAATTTTAACAAAACATTACAAAAATATTTTTAAAATTTTTGAAATCTACCCATACTAATACAGATTGCTCTAGTTTATTGATTTGAATTGGTGTATAGTATTCCACAACTTATACAATATTCTTTCCTTGGTGATCATTCACATTGTTTTTACTATTACAAATAATGCTGCAGTGAGCATTCTTATATAGGACTCCTCATAACATGGGGAAGATTCACTAGGGAATATACTTAGTAGTGGGATCTCTGGGTTGCAGAGTATGCCTATCTTCTATTTCACTTAAAAAAAAATTCTGGTAAGGGGTCCCTGGGTCATTCAGTCAGTAAAGTGTCCAACTCTAGATTTCACCAAAGGTCATAATTGCAGGGTTGTGAGATCAAGCCCCTTGTCAGACTCCATCTCAGCAGGGAGTCAGCCTGAGATCCTCTTTCCCCTCTTCCCTCTGCCCCCTCCCCCAGTCACACTCTCTCTTTAATGTAAATAAGTAAGTAAGTAAATAAATAAATACAATTTTGAAAAAATTCTGATAAGAACACTTAACAAGAGATCTACCCTCTTGACAATTAAAAAAAAAAGATTCATTATTTGAGAGAGAGTATTTTGGGGAGAGGTTGAGAAAGAGGGAGAGAGAATCTTTTTTCCCTTCTCTCTCTCTTTTTTTAAAAGATTTTATTTATTTATCAGAGGGAGAGAGGGGGAGAGAGCAAGCACAGGCAGACAGAATGGCAGGCAGAGGCAGAGGGAGAAGCAGGCTCCCTGCTGAGCAAGGAGCCCGATGTGGGACTCGATCCCAGGACGCTGGGATCATGACCTGAGCCAAAGGCAGCCGCCCAACCAACTGAGCCACCCAGGCGTCCCTTCCCTTCTCTCTTATAATAGTTTTTTATTTAAATTCAATTTACTTAACGTGTAGTATATTATCAGTTTCAGGGGTAGAATTTAGTGATTCATCAGTTGCATTTAATATGCAGTAGAAGGAGAGAGAATCTTAAGTACACTTTGCCCTAAGTGAAGAGCCTAATTGGGGCTTGATGTCACAACCCTGAGATCACTGCCTGAGCCCAAACCAAGAGTCAGGTGCTTAACTGGCTGTGGCAACCAGGTACTCCAAATTTTCAAGTATACATTATTGTTGACTAGAAGTATAATTGTACAACTAGATCTCTAGAGCCCATTCATCTTGTTTAGATGAAACTCTATGTATGTTGATTAGCATCTCCCCATTTACCCTTCCTCCCATTCCCTGGTAACCACTGTTTCACTCTGGTTCTGTGAGTTTGACTGTTTTAGATAGCTCATGTAAGTAGAACCATGTAGTAGTTGTTTTTCTGTGACTGGCTTATTTCACTTGGCTTCACTTCACTTATTTTTCTGTTCTTAAATGTTCACCCATGTTGTCACATATTTCAGATTTCCTTCTTTTTTTAAGGCTGAATAGTATTTTTTTTTTTAAGATTTTATTTATTTATTTGTTAGAGAGAGAGGGAGAGAGAGTGAGTACAGGCGGACAGAATGGCAGGCAGAGGCAGAGGGAGAAGCAGGCTCCCTGCCGAGCAAGGAGCCCGATGCAGGACTTGATCCCAGGACGCTGGGATCATGACCTGAGCCGAAGGCAGCTGCTTAACCAACTGAGCCACCCAGGCGTCCCAAGGCTGAATAGTATTCTTATAAGTATATGCCACATTCTTTATCCATTTATCCATCAATGTACATTTAGCTTGTTTCCACATCTTGGTTATTGTGACTAATGCTGCAATGACCATAACAGTGTTAATATCTACTTAAGATTCTGATTGCATTTCTTTGGATAAATACCCAGAGTAGGGTTGTTGGATCATATGATAGTTCTATTTTTTAATATTTTGAGGAATTTCCATACAGTTTCCCATGCATTGTTTTGCATTCCCGCCAACACTGTGTAAGAGTTCAGTTTCCCCACATTCTCACCAACATTTTTTGTGTTTTTGTCTTTTTGATAATAGCCATCCTGACAGGTATGAGGTGATAACTCATTGTAGTTTTTTTTTTAAAGATTTTATTTATTTATTTGACAGACAGAGATCACAAGTAGGCAGAGAGGCAGGCAGAGAGAGAGAAAGAGAGAGAGGGAAGCAGGCTCCCTGCGGAGCAGAGAGCCCCATGCGGGGCTCGATCCCTGGACCCTGAGATCATGACCCAAGCTGAAGGCAGTGGCTTAACCCACTGAGCCACCCAGGTGCCCCTCATTGTAGTTTTGATTTGCATTTCCCTGATGATTTGTAACAATGAGCATTTCATATGCTGGTTGGCATTTTGTAGGTTTTGTTTGGAGAAATGTCTATTCAAGTTCTTATCCCATTGTTTTGTTTGGGGTTTTTTTTTTTTTTTTTTGGCTTTTTACATTTTTATTTTATTTATTTATTTTTTTTCAAAATTTTATTTATCTGTCAGAAAGAGAGAGCATGCACAAGCAGGCAGAGGTGGGGAGAGAAGCAGGCTCACCGCCGAGCAAGGAGCCCGATGCGGAACTTGTTCCCAGAACCCTGGGATCATGACCTGAGCAGGAGATAGCGGCCTAACGGACTGAGCTACCCAGGTGTTCCTAAGTTTTAATTTTTATTCCAACTAATTAACATACAATGTTATATTAGTTTCAGGTGTACATTATAGTGATTCAACAATTCTATACACCACTCTTCATGACAAGTACACTTCTTAATCCCTATCACTTATTTAACCCATTACTCTACCCACCTCCCCTCTGGTAACCATCAGTTTGTTCTCTATGATAGGGACCATTTCTGGATTTCTGTCTTTCTCTCTTTTCCCTCTGCTCTCTCTCTCTTTTTTTTTTTTAAAGATTTTATTTATTTATTTGACAGAGATCACAGGTAGGCTGAGAGGCAGACAGAGAGAGAGAGAGAGGAGGAAGCAGGCTCCCTGCTGAGCAGAGAGCCCGATGCGGGGCTCAATCCCAGGACTCTAGGATCATGACCTGAGCCGAAGGCAGAGGCTTTAACCACTGAGCCACCCAGGCGCCCTCCCTCTGCTCTTTTGATTTGTTTCTTAAATTCCATATATCAGTGAAATCATAGAGTATTTCTTAAATTCCATATATGAGTGAAATCATACAGTATTTGTCTTTCTCTGACTGACTTTTTTCACTTAGCATTATCCTCTCTAGCTTCATCCATGTTGTTGCAAATGGCAAGATTTCATTCTTTTTAATGGCTGAATAATATTCCATTGTAAATGAATAACATCTTCTTCATCTATTCATCATTCAGTGGATACTTGGGCTGCTTATATCTTGGCTACTATAAATAAGGCTGCTATAAACACAGGGATCCATGTATCCCTTTGAATTAGTGTTTTTGTATTCTTTGGATAAAAACCTAGCAGTGTGATTGTTAGATCATAGGATAGATCTTTTTAACTTTTTAAGGAACCTCCACAGTGTTTTCTACAGTGGCTGCACAAGTTTGCATTCTCACCAACAGTAAATAAGGATTCCTTTTTCTCCACATCACCCCAAACTCTTGTTTTTTCTTGAGTTGTTGATTTTAGCCATTCTGACAGGTGTGAGGTGATATCTCATTGTAGTTTTGATGTGCATTTCCCTGATGGTCTAAGTAATGATGAACATTTTTTATATGTCTGTTGGCCATCTTTTTTTTTTTAAGATTTTATTTATTTATTTGACAGAGATGACAAGCAGGCAGAGAGGCAGGCAGAGAGAGAGGGGGAAGCAGGCTCCCCACTGGGCAGAGAGCCCCAGGTGGGGCTCAGTCCCAGGACCCTGGATCATGGCCTGAGCTGAAAGCAGAGGCTTAACCCACTGAGCACCCAGGGGCCCCTGGATGTCTTCTTTGGAGAAATGTCTGTTCATGTCTTTTGTCCATTTTTTAAATTGGTTTATTATTATTATTATTTTTGTATTGAGTTGCATAAATTTTGAATTATTAACCCTTTATCAAATATGTCATTTGGGGGAGTATAGCTCATATTTGCAATCAAATATGTCATTTGCAGATATCTTCTCCCATTCCATAGGTTGCCTTTTAGTTTTGTTGATTATTTCCTTTGCTGTGCAGAAGCTTTTTTTTTTTTTTTAAGATTTTATTTATTTATTTGTAAGAGAGAGAGAGAGTGAGAGCGAGCACAGGCAGACAGAGTGGAAGGCAGAGTCAGAGGGAGAAGCAGGCTCCCCGCAGAGCAAGGAGCCCGATGTGGGACTCGATCCCAGGATGCCGGGATCATGACCTGAGCCGAAGGCAGCTGCTTAACCAACTGAGCCACCCAGGCGTCCCTGTGCAGAAGCTTTTTATTTTGATGTAGTCTCAGTAGTTTGTTTTTGTTTTTGTTTTCCTTGCCTCAAGGGACATATCTAAAATAGCTGCTATCGCTGATGTCAGAGAGGTTACTGCCTGTGTTCTCCTCTAAGATTTTTATGATTTTAGGTCTCATATTTAGATCTTTAATCCATTTTTAATTTGTTTTTGTGTATGGTATAAGAAAGTGGTCTAGTTTCATTCTTTTGTTGTCCAATTTTCCCAACACCATATGTTGAAGAGATTATCTTTTTCCCATTGGATATTCTTTCCTGCTTTATCTAAGACTAATTGGCCATAGAGTTGTGGTCAAGTTCTTAGCATTTTTAATTAATAATTAATAGTTCTTCTACTGTTGAGTTCCAGTACTTCCTTGGAGATTTTGGAGATGAGTCCCATTTCATATATATGATTTGCAAATATTTTCTTCTCTTTCGTAGATTGCCCTTTCACTCTGTTGTTGCTATTGCTGTTCAGAAGCTCTTAGTTTGATGAAGTCCCACTTATGTAGTGTTTAGGGTTTTCTATATATAAGATAATATTGTCTGCAAACAGGGATAATTTTCTTTCTTTCTTTCTTTCCATTGTGGGTGCTTTTTATTTCTTTTCTTACCTAATTGCTCTGGCTAGGAGATTTAGTACTATGCTGAATAAAAGTGAACAGCCTTGCCTTGTTCCTGATCTTTGAGGAAAAGCTTTCAGTTTTTTGTTTTATTTTGTTTTGTTTTTTACCACTGAACATGATATTTAGTTGTGGCTTTTCATATATGGTCTTTAGTGTGTTAAGGTAATTTCCTTCTATTCCTAGTTTGTTGAAAGTTTTTGTTATGAAAAGGTATTGAATTTTGTTAAATTTTTTTTCTACATCTACTCGGCGAATCATGTGCTTTTATTCTTTATTCTGTTTATTGTGGTATATCACATTAGTTGATTTTCATGTTGAACCATCCTTACACACAAGGGATAAATCCCACTTGACCATGGTATATGATCCTTTTAATGTGCTGTTAGTTTCTGTTGGATAGTATTTCATTGAGGATTTTTTCATGTATTTTCATCAGGGATATTGGCCTGTAGTTTTCTTTTCTTGTGGTCCTTTGTCTGGCTTTGGTATCAAGGTAATTGTGCCTTGTAAAATGAGTTTGGAAATGCTTCTTCATCTACTTTTTGGAATTTTTTTGAGATAAGTTGGCATTAATTCTTCTTTAAGTATTATTATTTTTTTTTTAAAGATTTTATTTATTTATTTGACAGAGAGAAATCACAAGTAGGCAGAGAGGCAGGCAGAGAGAGAGAGAGGAGGAAGCAGGCTCCCTGCCGAGCAGAGAGCCTGATGAGGGACTTGATCCCAGGACCCCGAGATCATGACCTGAGCCGAAGGCAGCGGCTTAACCCACTGAGCCACCCAGGCACCCCTCTTCTTTAAATATTATTAAAATATACCAGTGAAGCCATGTGGTCCTGGGCTTTTCTTTCTTGAGAGGTCCTTGGTTACTGATTCAGTCTTCTTACTAATAATCGGTATATTCAGACTTTCAATTTCTTCATGATTAAATTATGGTATGTTATATGTTTCTAGGAATTTTTGATTACTAATTCAATCTTCTTACTAATTACAGGTCTCTTTAGACTTTCTATTTCTTCATGATTTAAATGGTATGTTGTATGTTTCTATGAATTTATCCATTTCTCCTAGCTTATCCAATTTGTTGGCATGTAATTGTTCATAATTATCTTTGGTGAGCATTTTTATTTCTGTGCTATCAGTTATAACGTCTCTTACTTTTTATTTTGAGTCTTCTTTCTTTTTTTCTTAGTCTCTCTAAGAGTTTGTGAGTCTTTCCAAAAACTAACTCCCAGTTTTGTTGATTTTTTTTCTATTTTCTGTTTCATATATTTCTGTTCTGATTTATTTCCTTCCTTCTGCTAACTTTGGGCTTAGTTTGCTCATCTATAAGATTTTGATGAAAGAAATTGAACAAGACACAAATAAATAGAAAGGTATACTATATTTATAGATTTGAAGAATTAGTATTGTTAGACTGTCCATACTATTCAAAGCTACCTATAGACTCAATGCAACCCTACCAAAATTTCAATGGCATTTTTTACAGAAATAGAAAAAAGAAATCTTAAAATTTATATGGAACCAAAGAAGACCTTGATTAGCTAAAGTAATCCTAGAAAGAAAAAAGCTAGAAGCACACGTTCTGATTCAAACTATACAACAAAGCTGTAATAATCAAAATATGATACTGGCAATAAAAACTGATACATAACTTAATGGAACAGAATTGAGAGCCCAGAAATAAACCCATGCATAATACAGTCAGCTACTATTTGAAAGGGAGTCAAGAATACTCAATAGGGGGGCGCCTGGGTGGCTCAGTGGGTTAAGTCGCTGCCTTAAGCTCAGGTCATGATCTCAGGGTCCTGGGATCGAGCCCCGAATTGGGCTCTCTGCTCAGCAGGGAGCCTGCTTCCTCCTCTCTCTCTGCCTGCCTCTCTGCCTGCTTGTCATCTCTCTCTGTCAAATAAATAAATAAAATCTTTAAAAAAATACTCAATAGGAGAAAAGATAGTCTATTTGATTTTTTTAAAGATTTTACTTTTTTTTTTTTTTTTAGATTTTACTTATTTATTTATTTGTCAGAGAGAGAGAGTGTGTGTTCACAGCAGGCAGAGTGGTAGGCAGAGGCAGAGAGAGAAGCCAGCTCCCTACCGAGCAAGGGGCCCAATGTGGGGCTCGATCCTAGGACCCTAGGATCATGACCTGAGCCCAAGGCAGATGCTTAACTGACTGAGCCACCCAGATGCCCCAAGACAGTCTATTTAATAAATGGTATTGAGAAAACTGAATAATCATATGCAGAATGACATTGAACCCCTATCTTATACCACTCACAAAAATTAACTTGAAATGGATTAAAGACTTATATGTAAGATTTGAAACTGTAAAACTCCTAGAAGAAAACATAGGAACAAATTTTCTTTGTGTAAGTCTCAGCAAGGATTTTAGGATATGGTAGCAAAAGAAACTAAATAAAGGAATTTATCAAACTAAAAATCTTCTGTACAGCAAAAGAAATAATCAACAAGATGCCCAACCTATTGAATGGGAGAAAAAATGTGCAAATCATATATCTGGTAAAGGGTTAATATACAAAAGAGAGAGAAACTTATACAATTGTATGGGGGGTGTTCAATCTGATTAAAAGTTTTGGAGGGGAGGGGGTGAGGGTTGGGAGGACCTGGTGGTGGGTACTTTTTTTAAGATTTTATTTATTCATTTGACAGAGAGAAATCACAAGTAGTCAGAGAGGCAGGCAGAGGTGGGAGGTGGGGGGGAAGCAGACTCCCCGCTGAGAGAAGAGTCCAGTGCAGGGCTTTATCCCAGGACCCTGAGATCATGACCTGAGCCAAAGGCAGAGGTTTAACCTACTGAGCCCCTCAGGTGTCCGTCCCTTGGTGGTGGGTATTAAGGAGGGCACGTATTGCATGGAGCACTGGATGTGGTGCATAAACAATGAATCTTGGAACACTGAAAAAAAAGATAGGCTGAGGAACTGAGTAAACATTTTTCCAAAGAAGACATATAGATTGCCAACAGGTACATGAAAAGATATACAACATCACTGATGAAAGATGCTCAACATCACTAATCATTAGGGAAATGCAAATCAAAAGCACAATGTGACATTACTTCACACCTGTTAGAATGGCTATCATCAAAATGATAAGATACCAAGTGTTGGTCAGGATGTGGAGAAAAGGCAACTCTTGTGCACTGCTGGTAGAATATAAATTCGTCCAGTTACTATGGAAAATAGTATGGAGGTTACTCAAAAATTAAACATAGGTCTATCATATGATCCAACAATCTCACTTCTGCATATATATCCAAAGGAAAGGAAATCAATACCTTGAAGAGATACATGCTCTCCCATTGGAGCATTATACATAATAGCTAAAATATGGAATCAAACCATGTGTCCAACTACAGATTAGTGGATAAATAAAATGTAGTATATGTATATATTTATATATGTAACACACAATATAAAATTGTTCAGCTACAGTGAAGAAGGAAATGTTGCCATTTATGATAACATGGATGGAACTTGAAGACATTATGCTAAGTGAAATAAGTCAAACAGAGAAAGACAAATACTGTATGATATCACTTATATGGGGAATCTAAAATAGCTAAACTCGGGGCGCCTGGGTGGCTCAGTGGGTTAAGCCGCTGCCTTCGGCTCAGGTCATGATCTCAGGGTCCTGGGATCGAGTCCCGCATCGGGCTCTCTGCTCAGCAGGGAGCCTGCTTCCCTTCCTCTCTCTCTGCTTGCCTCTCCATCTACTTGTGATTTCTCTCTGTCAAATAAATAAATAAAATCTTTAAAAAAAAAATAAAATAAAATAGCTAAACTCTTAGAGACATTAGAATGGCAACCTGGCAACCGCCAGGGCCTGGATGTTGGGGGAAATGAATTGTTGGTCAAAGGGTACAAACTTCCAATTATAACTTATAATGAATAAGTTCTGTGAATCTAACGTATAACATGGTAGTTGTAGTTAATAATACAATGTTACATACTTAAAGGTTGCTAAGAGGATAGATGTTGAATGATCTCACTACAAATAGAAATGGTAATTATGTGAGTTGATGGAGGTGTTATCTAATGCTACTGTGGTAATCATTTTTTTAAAAAGATTTTTATTTACTTATTTGACAGATCACAAGTAGTGAGAGAGGCAGGCAGGGAGAGAGGAGGAAGCAGGCTCTCCACTGAGCAGAGAGCCCAATGTGGGGCTTGATCCCAGGACCCTGAGACCATGACCTGAGCGGAAGGCAGAGGCTTTAGCCCACTGAGCCACCCCGGCACCCCTGTGGTAATCATTTTGAATATATATTGTACCAAATCAATATGTTGTACATCTTAAACTTACACAATGTTGTATGCCAATTATAGTTAGTAGTACTAGAAGGAAGTAAAAATAAAAACAAATAACCCCCCCCCCCCAAGAATATAAAGCATTTAAAACCACATATAAAATAGCTTATGGGTCAAAGAAGAAATCATACAGAAAACTAAAAAATACTTAGAATTGAATGACAAGTGAAAATGCTACATATTGTGGGATGCAGAAGAAGTGGTTCTCCTGGCATTTTACAGATTTAAAGTTTGTATTAGAGAAGAAATAAGGCTGAATAATAAAGAGTTAACTTAAGAAATTATAAAAGGGGGGCGCCTGGATGGCTCAGTCATCAAGCAGCTGCCTTTGGCTCAGGTCATGATCCCAGGGTCCTGGGATAGAGCCCACATCGGGCTCCCTGCTCAGCGGGAAGCCTGCTTCTCCCTCTCCAGCTCCCCGGTGTTTGTGTTCTCTCTCTTGCTATCTCTCTCTGCCAAATAAATAAAATCTTTTAAAAAAATGAGAAAAAGAACAAAAGAATAAAATCCAAAGAAAACAGAAGGCAGAAGGAAGGAAATAATAAGAGCAGAATTCAATGAGAGAGAAAGCTGAAATATAATGAGAAAAAATAAGTTCCGAAATTGGTTCTACGAAAATCTTAAAATACAAAACCTTTGGAAAATTTTTCAAGGAAGAGGAAAGCACACCCAAGCAATGTCAGGAATGAGAGAGAAAACATAACTATAGTTACATTAGAAATTTACAAGATAACAAGAAACTATTATGGGGGTGCCTGGGTGGTTCAGAGGGTTAAAGCCTCTGCCTTCAGCTCAGGTCATGATCCCACGGTCCTGGGATCGAGCCCTGCGTCGGGCTCTCTGCTCTGCGGAGAGCCTGCTTCCTCCTTTCTCTCTCTACCTGCCTCTCTGCCTATGTGTAATCTCTATCAAATAAATAAATAAAATCTTAAAAAAAATAAAAAAAGAAACTATTATCAATAATTTTATGCTCATAAAGTTGAAATGCACTAAAAATTGAGAGTATGTGTGACAATATGACTTAAGTAAGACTGTAGACCACCTAGGTCAACTTGACTTAGCTGGTTGTTCAAGGAAATTTTGCCTGAAATGGATGTTACTATAAACAGTAGTTAGTTTCACTTCTTTAGAAAATTCCCACAGATCAATTTATCTGAGATAGTAGACTATTCACTTCCACGATTAGCTTGCAGGCATCCACAACAATTTGTACTTGCAGCAAGTGACAACAAAAGTCACTTCAGGATCCTCTCTCTCTGTCACCAAATTTTAAATAATTATACCACATATTTGCCTGATCCCAATCATTTCCTTGCCTTGAAAGACCCATATTAAACCAGTTGAACTCAGAACCCAAAACTCAGTAAGTATTCCATTTCTGAATTCTCCTTTCTGATACATTGCTAAGATCTGCCAAGTTGTGTTCTCTCTTACTGAAATAACTTCTGGTTAATGGCTTTGCTTTAATAGCAGGGCTAGTGATGTTTTGGGGAGCTCAAAAGGATTAATTCCTTCTTTTTAAAAAGTCTCTATGTATTAAAAAATTCTGGTGCTCTTCATTCTTTGCCAAAGCCACATCACAGGGATAGCTCAGGTCCACTGGGTAAGGAAATATATTTCACCTTTTGATTTAAAGAAATATAAAGTCACTTTGAGAAGAGGTGGGCATATGGAAGGGAAAGGTAAGTTTGGCTTACCAAGGTAAGTTTTGGCAATCTACCACAAGGATGGAGAAATCCTTTACCTCCATCCCTGCATTTTACTAAAATCTCTAATTTAGAGATTGGTTGATTTGTCAACGGTTAAACACTAGTTAAGTGGTAGCACCGTTCTTGAGTCCATTCCTAGATATTCCTCTTCAGGGCTTCTCCCATGTGTTCTTGATTCCCATAGTTCTTAGCACAGT